>NC_057863.1:306950660-307635160 GCF_019393635.1 Dromiciops gliroides
TTATATTTATATGTGTGTGTGTCCTAGCCGTGCTCCCCTCCACCTTCCATTAAAATGTAAAATCTTTCCAAGTAGAGGTTGTCTTATGGCTTGTCTCTGTATCCTCAGGTCCTAGCAACCTTCCTGGCACTCAGTGAGAGCTTTCTTTTGCATACCAGATATATGTGTGTGTGTGTGTGTGTGTGTGTGTGTGTGTTACATGCGTGCACATCAATTCTTACTTTGTATTAAGGCCATTGTAAGCATAGCAATCCCCATAACTAGAAAGTAGTGGAGATGCCTCATTCTTTCCAAAGGAATGCCAAGTCTAAAAATGAGTCTCCATTGGGAAAATATTGCTGCTTTCAAAATTAACAATAAGCATCCAAGGACAAAGCCAGCAGATTAAGCAGTAAGATGGATAAGTGCCAAGGAAAAGTCTAAATTGGGTTAATCCATTGTTAGCAGCAAGAACAAAGAAAGGCCACAGCAGCTGGTCCTTTGGGCTATTCATAACTTGCCACCCTTGGATGCTGACTTTTCATGACTAAGCCGAGGGGCTTGAAGCTATGCACTGGTATTAATTGCATTTGTTGAATACTTTTATTGAGTTTCTTTGGGGGAAGGGGGTTAAGATGATTTTATTGGATGAACATATAAAAACGACATCTTCATCTTTCTAAGATAAAAGACATTTGAAGATTGGAAATTTTAAAGGAAAAGACAACATCCACTGAGCAACTATACATTAATTTCACCCGTTTAAATTTCAAAAGGCAGATTAATTTAAGAATGATGATACTAGCTATACCTGTGGTTGAGTGAAAGGAGAGGAAAATGTGAAGAAAATCTACTCAAGCTGATCATATAAAATATATATGTATGTACATGTACACATGCATGTACATACTCATATATTCTTAGATCGAGTAAGCTAATCATTTAACATTTTATACCTACTTTTTATTTATTCTTTTTATCAAATGTTATTTTGTTCTAAACTTAAGAATCATCAAATAAAATGAGTATTTCCATTGAGAGCAAAATCAATAAAACATTATTGTATATGAAACTGCATGTCTCTATCATGTACAATTTGCTTTTCTTCTTAAATATATAATAAGTTTAACCTAGAACTTTCAAAGCCATCCTGTTTATCTGTGTTTCTTTCTGGCCTCTCCTATGTTCTCTTCTCCACATTTTCTTTTATTTAGTCTTTCTAACTCCAAGAGAAATGTGATTTCATTGAGGTGGGTACTCTCTCCACCATGTGGATTCATTGTGTGGATACCAATAGAGCACATGAGTGGTCCATCGGTTAGCCTTCAGACTACCAAAGTGACCAGCCCATCTTTTTTTCCCCAGTCAGACATTTCTCTGATGTCATCCTTTATCCCACTTCTCCTGTGCAATTATTCATTTATAATGTGTTGCAAACCCTGGTTGTGCCCATGCCCACTGTCCAGCCCTCCATTGCCCTTTGAAGAAACCCAGATTTTAGTTCTTCAGAGATTATAATGTTTATGACTCACAGCTATGCACAATCACTGGAAAAAGAACATTCTTCCAAGTTTAAACTAATTTCAGATAGAAGGAGGCAGAAGGCTTGAAGAATAATCTAAGCAAGGGTTTGGTTTGGGGGGGGGTTGGTTGGTTAGTTTTTGGCTTTTGTTTTTTGGGATTTTTTGCATTGTTTAGTATTTTATTTTTCCCTAATCCTTTTAACATTTGTTTTTTAAACTGAGTTCCAAATTCTCTCCCTTCCTATTTCTCCATGTCCCTCATTGAGAAGGCTAACAATTCGATATAAGTTTTACAAGTATAGTCATGCAAAACATATTTCCATGTTATTCATATTGTAAAAGAAAACATAGATTCCCCAAAAAACCTCAAGAAAAAGAAAGTTTGAAAGTATGCTTCAATCTGTATTCAGATACTATTGGTTCTTTCTCTGGAGATGAACAGCATTTTTCATCATAAATCCTTCAGAGTTGCATTGCTGAGAATAGCTAAGTAATTTACAGCTGATCACCTTACAATATCACTGTTACTTTGAATACAGTACATTTCACTTTGTGTAAGCTTATGTGTTTCAAGGTTTTTCTAAGAGCATCCTGTTCATCATTTCTTATAGCACGATAGTATTCCATCACGATCATTTAACACAATTTGTTCAGCCATTCCCCTATTGATATGCATCCCCTCAATTTCCCATTCTTTGCCACCAGAAAAGAGCTGCTATTAATATTTTTGTACATATTTGTCCTTTTCATTTTTGTTTTCATCTCTTTTGGATACAGATCTAGTGGAGTATCGCTAGATCAAAGGGTATAGACATGGTTTATAGCCCTTTGTGCAGTTTGCTCTACAGAATGTTCGAATCCGTTCACAACTCCATCAACAATGCATTAATGTCTCATTTTTCCCATATGCCCTCCAACACTTGACATTTTCCTTTTCTGTCCTATTAGCCAATCTAGTTTGCATTTCTCCAATCAATAGTGATTGAGAGCATTTTTTCATATGGCTATATATAGCTTTGATTACTTCATCTGAAAACTGTTCATATCTTTTGATTATCAATTGGGTAATAGCTTTTATTTCTATAAATTTGACTCAGTTCTCTATAAGTTTGAGAAATAAGACCTTTTTCAGAGAAACTTGCTTCAGAATTTTTTCACAGTTATGATTGCTAACTGTATTTCCCTCCATCCTATTTCCCCTCTGTTTATTCTATTTTCTCTCTCCATTTACCGGCTCCCCTCAAAAGTGTTTTGCTTCTGACTACTGCCTCCCCCAACCTGCCCTCCTTTTTATAACTCCCCCTTCCCATTCTACTTTACTGTAGAATAAGATAGATTTCTATACCCAATTGAGTGTGTATATTTTTCTTCAGTGAGCTTTTGTACTTCCTTTTTCATTTGACCAATTCTACTTTTTAAGGAGTTTCTTTCTCCAGTGAATTTTTGTGCCTCTTTTTCCATTTGACCTAGTCTGTTTTTTAAGGTGTATTTTCTTCAGTATTTTAATGTCTCCTTTAGCTACCTGTTGACTGTTTTTTCATGATTTTCTTTGCATCACTCTCATTTTTCTTCCCAATTTTCCTCTACTTCTCTTATTTGATTTTCAAATGTTTTTTGAGCCCTAAGGCCAATTCATATTTTTCTTAGAAGCTTTAGATGTGGGAGCTTTGACTTTGTTATCTTCTGAGTGTGTTTTTTGATCTTCTTTATCACCATAGTAACTTTCTACGGTCAGAATGTTTTCTGTTGTTTACTCATTTTGCCAGACTATTTCTTGACTTTTAACTCTTTGTTAAAGTATGGCTTTGCTTACAGGGTGGAGGACTCACTGTGCAAAGCTTCAGGGGTTTTGTGCAGCTGTCTTCAGAGATAATTCTAGGGACCTCTAAGTTTTCAGTTCTCCCAAGGTGGTATAATCTAAGGAGAAGTGTTTACTCCTCTCCTGGCCTGTACTCTGGTCTGTGAGTGACCACAAGTACTCTTTTCTGCTCTGTAACTATGATGAGGGTCCTTGCTCCACTGCAGCCATGAGCTCTGGGGTGCTAGTGCTCCTCCTCACCCAGGACTGTGACTCAGACATGAGTATGGGCAAAGCAACAGAGTCCTCAGTGCCAGCAAAGAGAAAGAGACCCCTATACTCTCCTTTTGATCAGTTGTTCAACCCCCTTCCTAAGCAGGTATTTTTAATTTGTATGTGTGTGTGTGTGTATGTGTGTGTGTGTGTTTGTTATGGAGCCCTTTGGTGAATCTTATAACCCCCTTTTCAGAAAAAGTTTTTAAATACATAAAGTTCACAGAATTACAAAGGAAGTCATTTGTACTGAAATATAGTTATTTAAGTATTTATGTTTAAGTTCACACACCCCAGGTTAAGGATTTCTGTTCTAAAACATTTAAATTTAAAAAATATATATATTTTTAAAAGAATTTCTGGTCTAGAAAATCATGGAGTTATAAAATAAGAAAGCTTGGAAGAGAACTCAAAGAGAGGGGTCTCTAGCAAAGTTGAATTCTGCTAAACCATCAAAAATCTACCAGCAGTACTATTGGAAGAAAGCCAAGGGAGACCATAACACATTTTTGCTAGATGTGTGTCAATATTTTCCCTCTTCCTCTCCCTGTGCCAATACCACCTCAGCCAGGATGTTCTGACTGCCTGCCCCAGGACTGGTTCCTACCACATACAGCTAGGAATCTAGGGCAGGAAACAGCTCAGGCAATCAAGTCTACATGATCTTGGCATGGGCTCTGATTTATTCTCACCTTGTCCCTTCAACACCCCAACTCTTGACTACTTGTCTTAAACTCCAGACCACCTATATGCCTGAGCCTTACTTGCTGTACTCTCTTCAAGGTTTTGTGACCCGCCCCACCCTAGATCTGGCTGGACTTCTGACATTCCTCCTATACTGGTACCAATTTTGTTGTTAACTCCTTCCTGGTTTCTCTTACTGATGATCTCAGTGCCTGTGCTCCTAGCTGCTTGCTCACACTATTGCTGGCTCTCAGGATGACCAGCCTCCTCATACATTTGTTTGCCCCATTCTCTGGCTGACTTACTTGTTTTTTTCCAGACCTATGCATTATCTTAACACTTAGTAGTTTTGTCATAAGTGACTACCAGACCTAATAGTATAGAATGTGAGTTTTTCAAAGTCAAGGACTGTTTTGTTTTCATCTTTATATCCCTAGAACAGTACCTACACAGTACCTGGGATACAGTAGGTGCTTAATAAATGTTGGTTGGTTAATTAGCACACCACCAGCTCTCATGCCCTAGTTCCTTGCCTCAATCTGTTGCTCATAAGCTGTCATTAACATTGGGGTAAAAATTAAAATCTACTATAGTATTTTCAAGGTATTCACTCTGACTAATAAGTACTTCTTAACTTAATAAATAACTATTGATTGATTTTTGCCTAGGGTTTGAAAGAATGAATTTACTTTTTCTTTTGTTCCTTTGTTTGATTCAGTAGTTTTCAGTCAGTTTTCAATCACATCCAACTCCTTGACAAAAATACTGGAGTGGCTTGCTATTTCCTTCTCCAGCTCATTTTATAGGTGAGGAGACTAAGAGGGCTAAATGATTTGCCCAAGGTCACACAGGTAGTAAGTGTCTGAGGCCAGATTTGGACTCAGGAAGATGAGTCTTCTCAACTCCAGACCCAGTGTTCTATCTATTGTGACACCTAGTTTGTCTTCCTCCCTTTTCTTTATGCCCTTTCTAAATCCATTCCCCTTCCCAATTTATGCCCATCCTAATTTATTACCAATTGATTTCCCTTCCTAATTTATGTCCTCCTAATCTGCTATATGCTGCTTTTCCTTATCTTGAACTATCATCATCTTTGTAAACATAAATTTATGTGCTTTATACAGTGTCTTGAACTTCTGTGGAAAATGTTTAATAGAAGCTAAATACAATCTACTGCCAATTAGCCCCACTAATGGAGTTGAACCAAGACACAGAAGTGAATGATCCAAAAATTGTATCTATCTGGCTTTGAGTTATGCCATGGGAGCTTCACATTTTATGCCATTTCTTGATTAGCCTAATAGTCAAATAATGATGTCTTGCATTCGCTGAACACGGCCCAATTGGTGGCCAAGAAATAAGCTTCTTGCTTGGCAAGGAGAACTCAGCCAAATTGGAATTTAAGCAATTACCATGAATAATTGAGTATAGGTTGTCATCATTAAGTCTCAAAAATATTGGGGGGGGGGACTTTTTCCTTCTTATTGAAAATTCCTCATGAAGAAACTCTTGACCCTGCAATTTATATTCTTAGAGAATTGGCTGGGACATTGAAAAGTTAAGGGACTTGCCCAAGTTCCCACAGCCAGTATGCACGGGAGACAGGATTTAAACCTAGGGTCTTCCTGACTGATAGACAAGGTTTCTATCCCCTACACCAGGAAGCCTTTCCAAAAATACCCACAACATCCAAATGAGGACAAAAGAGAATTTGGGACAATGAGGAGGAAGAAATAATCTCACTTTTAAAAGTGAGGAGTGAATCCTATTTAATACCACCTAAAACCAGCATCCGTGATTTTGTTTCGTGGTCACCAGGGATGTCCTCTTTTCTTCACATGTTTATAAGAAATAAAAGGAAATATTTTGAATGACTCATCTGACAGAATCATTACTAGCAGTCTTTAGTCCATTAAAATAACATTCTCCCTTTGGTCGTGCTTTCCAGCTGTGTTTGTAGTTACCCAAGCAATTTTCTCACTCGCTCCATTCAGAGAGAGTTTCACCAGCCTTCCAAAACATGCGTCTTCTTAGTGGTACTAATGAAGGTGGTGCTGAGAGAGCCCAGACGTTGGGCTCACCACCCAAGGGAAAGACACTGTAGTCTGGGGAGAGAGGGAGGACTGCAAAGCCTGGAAGAATAGGCAGGCCAAGATCTGCAGGAAGAACTCAAAGCCTCATGAATTAAGACTGGGTGGAGAAAAATAAAACTCACAGTCTGTCAGAGTTGGAAGGGACTTGAGAGGTCATGTAGTCCAGTTCCCTTCATTTTATAGATAAGGTGACTGAGGCCCAATGAGGTTAAGCAGCTTATCCAAGGTCATACAGATAAGTAGTGGGCACAGCTATGACTCATATTTAGGTCTCTCAGCTCATAGACCAGTATTCTTTCAATTACACTGCAATAGAGTGGCCTATCCATATTGAAAATCTATTATACAATCTATTATACTACTCTTAGCTGAAGTGCAAGTTAGAGGCCTAGCACTGAATGAGTATTCAAACAGAGTCTCTTGGGAAGACAATGTTGTACTGACTCTTTCAAAGTTCATCCTAGCTCTACTTCCCACTGAAATAAAGAAGGAAGAATTTCAGACAGGTGGATTAATTCCGTGGTGCAAGGTTAAAAAAAAAAGTATCAAGTCTTATGTTAACTCTCCCCCTTTTCTGGAAGCTCTTTATTTTCTAATCTTCCTCACACTAAAAGGAAAGCCCTTAATATAGTTAACATGTGCTTTCTGGTTCTGAAGAACAGTTTTATAAATGATGTATGAGTAATGTCACTTCCTCCTTAAATCTGTGTAAAAGTCAAAAGGTCCAAAAAACTTACATTTTGGACGATATAATTTGGCAATAAAAGGTGGTCTCAAAAGTGAATGCTGGGGCAGCTAGATGGCGCAGTGGATAAAGCACTGGCCCTGGATTCAGGAGGACCTGAGTTCAAATACAGCCTCAGACACTTGACATTTACTAGCTGTGTGACCGTGGGCAAATCACTTAACCCCCATTGCCCCGCAAAAAAAAAAAAAAAAAAAAAAAGTGAATGCTTTTGGAAATGATTCAACTCGAGCTCCTATTCCAGATTTGTTTGACAATTTTTTGAACCCAATTTAAAATGAAGGAATTGTAAAAACTGAAGAGGATGTCATGGCTTGAGTGCTCATGAGAGACATTGAAATGACTGACTTGTATACTAACTCAACGGCTGCTTGTACAAACATAATTTATGCTTTGCCTCCCATAAGGGTTTCTGTGGGATGTCCACAAGCCTCCTCCAATTGGATTCAGTCCAGGATTCTGGAAAAGCTAACATGAATATTGTGTCCACTCAGTCCTCACTGCTGGGACAATCCAAACAGGTGGTTGTCAGGTGATCGTCCATCAATCCACAAGCATGTATAAAATGCCAGACACTAGAGAAAAAAAAGATAAAAATGAGACAATTCCTGTTCTCAATAAACCTGTATTAGATCATCCTGAAAAGACTATTAATAATTCACATTGACATAATTAGTTAAGGTTCAAGAAACATTTTCCTAATAACAAATGTGAGATAACTAGAGGGATTTATTGTTCCCATTTTTTCTCTAGGAGTAAAGTAACTTGCCTGGGTAAGTGAGAGTTGCATGCAGTAGAAGTGAATCAAAATTGAAGCTAAACCTCTTCCTTCCTTCCCCTCTGTACCATAGAGTCCATAAAATCTCCTCTACTAGGTATTGTAGGATCCCTAAAATAGATTACCCAGTTGACATTAGTAATAAAGAACATGGGACCCCTTTTTAATTTTTTTTTAA
Organism: Dromiciops gliroides; assembly: GCF_019393635.1. Lineage (NCBI taxonomy): Eukaryota > Metazoa > Chordata > Mammalia > Microbiotheria > Microbiotheriidae > Dromiciops > Dromiciops gliroides. The sequence continues at coordinate 306,958,712 of NC_057863.1, forward strand.
TTTGACCAGTAAAATCTAAAATAACCATCTATTGGGTGAGCCTCTTCCAAATGGTTAGTTTGGTATTTCCTGGCTCAAAAGTAATTTGCAATTGTCTTTCAAAGAGAAAGCCATCCTATAATATGTTCATTAAGTTCCTGTCCCTTTAAACTGGCAGGTTTCAATTCCAAGTTAAATTTTGACTTTGACAGGTCACTGGCAAATTTTAAAATGAAATAAGAAAAAAATGAAGCAATGGAAAATCTCACCAAGCTTACGGTGTTGAACAGGAGGTATTTATAATCCTCAACATGTGTTTTAAAGCTTTTCTTTATGAGGTAGAGAAAACCTTCCAACTACTGTACTCCATCACCAGGATAAATTAGAAAACAGATAAGGGAATAATCTTTATGTTTTAGAAGGACCCCAAGTACCATTCAAAATCAGACACATCTCCTGCTTGACAATCTCTTTATCCAGACACTACAGATTGTCTAAGCTGCCCTCCATATCGTTAGCATTTGACAGGGGGCTAAATAATATTCATTCTTTCTTACTGATTGATCTGGGAACTAGAACACAGGGAGGTGATGTGACTGGCCTCTTGTAAAATAGTTAAGAAATGGAAGAACCAGAACTAAGGGCCATCTGTATTCATATCCTAGATTCTAAAAAAAAAATAAAATAGACAAATAAGTGAATAAATTAATTATGGATAAATTAATTTTAAAGAGAAAATAGAGTTTCTGCTTATTTCCCAATTGAATTTGACCAACTAGATCCATGATATAATTAGAAATTGAATTAAATGTCATCACAAATCATTACAAGGGAAAGATCTTACTGTAGGTAGTGTTTTTTCTCCCTCAGATTACATATCCTCTTCTTTTTCTGCTCTTTTCTGGGTAATCTAATGACAACTTAAAATCCAAATTAAAATGTTTGGGGGAAAACAAAGATGAATGTTTGGAACTATACCCCAAAAGTTATTATATTATGAATCCCCATCCACCCAGCTATACTAATATTAGGTCTATAGTCTGAAGAGACTTTAAAAAATAAAGAGGAAAAATATCCGTATACAAAAATATTAATAGCAGCAAAGAATTGGTAACTGCAGGGGAGCCTCTCAGTTGGGTAATGGCTCAACAAGTTATGACATATGATGTGATAAAATACTACCATGCTGTAAGAAATAATAAAAACGATGGTTTCAGAGAAACCTGGGAAGACTTGTATGAACTGATACAGTTAAATGAATTGCCTGCAACCAGTTACAGCTCTGGCTGTCATTGAGCCTTCCAGAATGTCTAAACTTATAAAATCTTCAGGACATGTCTTTCTCAGTGTATTTATTCATCTTAAACTCAGAGAACACAAACACAAAAAGTCAATGATCACTAAGGGCCCTCAGTGCAAACCCATCTGGCTAAGTCTATGTTACCATACCAGAGTAGAAAAGGATTATGTTCTTGCCCTACTTTCTGATGGAATCATATCTTGTCACCTGGCTAAGGAAACTCTATCCAAAAGCTATTTCTTATTTTTGAAAGTCACCTGAGTGATCAACTCTTCCAGCTCAGGATCCAATTAGGGAAACTCATCTCCTGTTGCAAGCTCTTGAATCATGAATGGCCAGAAGTAGACTCGACCTAAGTATCCACGTGGTCACCAGGAATGGTGACTGGACATGTTTTAAAGAGGAAAGAGAACACCTGCTACACACACTGGTAGGGGAGTGGGGCAAGGAGGGTGGCAAGGAAAATGGAACATTTTATTTTTTATTATTATGTACTTATATAAGGATGTGATCAAAAATGTTTAGAGATCACATGAGCTAGAAGACAGAGCCCAAGAAATCTAGGTTGCAATTCCATTTCTATAGTTGTTTGTTGTCATTGTTGTTTTTCTATCATTCTTTGTTTTTGTTTTTGTTTTTAGTGAGGTAATTGGGGTTAAGCGACTTGCCCAGGGTCACACAGCTAGTAAGTGTTAAGTGTCTGAGGCCGGATTTGAACTCAGGTCCTCCTGAATCCAGGGCCGGTGCTCTATCCACTGCGCCACTTAGCTGCCCCATTTTCTATCATTCTTGAAGAAGATCAATGACATCATAAGGGTGATGTCTTGACTTGGAAGTGAATTCAATTTAAGTGATACAGGTTGTGCAAAGTCATCATCCTCACTATCTTCTCCAGGGTCATCAAAGTCCAATGGGAAGATGAAAGTGAAGGAGACAATAGTGGGAAGTCACCAAGGGAAGTAACTTAAACAGAGTCTTAGGATTCCAGTCTAAATAGCAGGTAATGTTGTTAGGACTTACAAAATAAGGTATATGGGAACCTTTCTAAGAAGAATATTGCCAATTTCCTTTAATCGTCAGTTACAATTATCCCTGGGATCATTTATGGAGTCTAATGTAATTGTCTTACTGGTTGTAGCATTCATACTATCTCCTTCATACTTATTACACATTTGGGAATAGAATGAACTACAACCTATGACTCACTACAGATGGTTTACAAATGCGGAAGACAGGCCCCACCCCTCTCAGCTGAGAGTCTTTGAGAAAAGAGAATTTGACCCACTTTTTCTTAGCTAAATGATCTTAATTCTATAAAGATAAGAAGGATCCCTCCTAAATCAACCGTTTCATTCTGAAATATCTATATTTTGTTCCTTTTCCATTAGAATTTTGGGGTGAAACAGAAATTCAGTTCAGGGTCTTTTGCTGAACATATAGAAATGTAACAAAGGGACCTTAAGACTATGGGATGGAACCCAGCTTTGTATAGAGTATTCAGGTAACAGCTAGAGGTATTGTAACTTATATGCTCAGAGCCCACAAAGGACATCCGACAGTAATTTCTGTCCTGTTGCCAGAAATATCTTTAGGGTGGATCTGCCCTATACAGTTGCTTCCATGTGTCCCCATGTGCCAAATCAGTGGCCAGTCTACCTATGATGAATTGATGCTCCAGAAGGGGAAATGGAATAGAAAGAAAAAACATTTATTAAGTGCTTATAACGTGTCAAGCACTGTTCTAAGCCCTGGAAATACAAACAAGAAAGATAGTTCCTGATCTCTGAGAGTTCACATACTAATTACAGGAAATAATATGTGCAGAAAAGTATAGATAAAGTGTCAATGGAAGAGTCTGGTGGTCCTTAGTATACAGCAATAAAGGAGATGGCAGTGTCCAAAGGTCTAGAGAAAGTTACATCAGGAAAGATCATAAGGTCGAATCCTCCTTAGGAATCAGGGATAGAGCCTCATGATTATGGATCTTAGAAGGATTATAATAGGTGTCTCCTTACTCACAGAAGTGGTATGAATGGCCATGTCTACCCCCCACTTAGAATCCTGAAGAATACAGTCCTTGACATCTGGTAAGGGAAAAATTTTTGTGGGATGTGAAGAGAAGACATGGGGGCAATGGGGAAAAAGAACATCTTTGCCCTCTCGCATCTGGTGGGTTCTAGGTATGTGAGGAGTCAGGTTAAAGCCATTAGGAGAAGGGCACTGCTACCAGCCTGGGGAGCACCACCATGCTGTAGCTTCCACAGGTGGTAACCAGGAAGATTTGTGTCAGGTCAGCCCTACACTCCTTCTCTGATACAAGACTAATGTAAAAAGGCAGCTAGGTGGCTCAATAGATAGAACACTAACCCTGGAGTCAGAAAGACCTGAGTTCAAATCTGGCCTTCAACACTTCCTCGCTAAGTGATCCTGAGTAATTCACTTAACCCTGTTTACCTAAGTTTCCTCATCCGTAAAATGAGCCAGAGAAGAAAATGACAAAACCACTCCAGTATCTTTGCCAAGAAAACCCCAGATGGGGTCATGAAGAGTCAGAGATAGCTGAAACAACTCAACAACAGAAAGACAGCATAGCCTAGTGGAGAGAGAGGAGTCCATCCTGGTGTCAGGTCCAAGTTCTGCCTGACATGTACTAGCTGTGTAGAGCCGCAGGCAACTCTCTAAAGCTATAAGCTACAGACAAGCTTATGATGTACATCTGCAGGCCAGAGTTTCTACACTGGCAGTTGTATGAACCAATGAAATCATAGGTCAGTAGGTGCATTTAAGGAGTGAGAGCATTCCAGGTATGGTGAATAGACCTTAGAGATCATTCTAGGGCAAAGGATCCCAACCTGGGACACCTTGGGAAAATCACATCTTTATTGTCACTAACCTCTATTTAAAATTTAGCATTACCTGAGGCAGCTGGTGGTTCTGCAAATAGAGCTCTGGGCCTGGAGACAGGAAGACTTCTGTTCTTCTGTTCAAATCCAGCCTCAGACACTAGCTCTTTGGCCCTGGACAAGTCTGTCAGCCTCAGTTTCCCCAACTATAAAATGGCGATGATGATGATGATGATGATGGCACCTAACTCCTCTTGGGGTTGTTGTGAGGGTTAAATGAGATAATATTTGTATAGCACTTAGCACAGTACCTGGTACATTGTAGGTATTTGTTTTCTTCCTCCAGTTATTTGAAAACATTATTTTGACATGGGATCCATAGGTTTCACCAGATTTCCAAAGGTTGCCATGACACATAAAAAGGATTTTGTTCAATCTAACTCTTTGTGATTTCATTTGGGTTTTCTTGGCAAAGATACCAGAGTGGTTCGCCATTTCCCTCTCCAGTGAATTAAAGCAAACAGGGTTAAGTGACTTGCCCAGGGTCACACAGCTAGTAAGTGTCTGAGGCCAGCTTTGAACTCAGGAAGATGAATCTTCCTGACTTCAGGCCCAGCATTCTATTCACTGTGCTACTTAGTTGCCAAATATGTGCATACACACATAAATAGATATGAACTATGTATTATGTATATACATATATGTCTGTATATACTAATGTGCTCACATGTGGCAGCTGGAGCAAGAGGACTCAACTAAGTAAGCTATCTCTTGACTTCTATATATGTACCACATATACATATATATGATCTGTATGTATGTACATGATTTTTATGTAGTATCCATCTAGGCATATCCTCCCCGAATCTGACTCTGACGGGTTGCAGTTGGGGTCCCCAGGAGACAAATGTTCAATTCCTATGTGGAGGGCAGCTAGTTGGCGCAGTGGATAGAGCACCGGCCCTGGAGTCAGGAGGACCTGAGTTCAAATCCGGACTCAGACACTTAATACTAGCTGTGAGACTCTGGGCAAGTCACTTAACCCCAATTGCCTCACAGGAAAAAAAAAAAAAAGGCAATTCCCATGTGGGTCCGCACTCCTAAAGCCATAGTTCACAAGCCCCTACAGGTTCACTCACCTTGAATAATCAGCCAATAGACACAATTAGCTCAAAGGATAAACATTTATTAAGATGGTAGAGTAAGAACTATAGCTCAAAACATTCTTCTCTCCATAAGCCTGGGGCACACTCCCACAAATACACATGGTATCTCTTTAAAGAACAGTCATGTCGAAAGTACCATGGTAGTGGGTCACGTGTGTAGGAAAAACATATGATCAAGGTAACTCATGACTCTGGCCCTGCAAGAAAGTTTCTTTCCACCACTCCTCTCCCCAACTCTTTCATCTTACCTAAGTAAGAGATACTATATCCATCAGATTCAAGAGTCAGTGAAAGCAGAGGCAAGGAGAGTAGTCCCTAGCAACAGAAGAGATCCAGCTATCAATTCAAAAGAGAATTAGCCATACTAATAGAGAACCAAGTGGAGGGTAAGGGAACTACCCAACCTGAATTATGAGGGAGCCCAGCTAAAGGACCAGCCCAGTAGAGAAGTTATGCCCATAGGGAATGGCATAATGGCATAGAAAGAAGAATAAGGATCCTAAATTTAAAGCCAGACAGAATTCTAGAAGCTAACAGATCTAACTTCCACATTTTACAAATCAGGAAATAGAGGCTTGAGAAGTTAAGTGACTTACCCAGGGTCTCACAGCTATTATCCAAAATAGGATTCAAATTCAGGTCTTCTTGATTCTAAACTACTACTCTACCTACCCTCCTACCCAGCTGCCTTTTCTAATTTATGTTTCCTTTCCTAAATAGATGACCCAAGAGGAATCTCGAGGTGTCCATATCCTTCACAAACTCAATGCCACCCCCCAAGAAGTGACATTCCTTGAAGCAGAGTTGGCAAACATACCTCAGAGTTGTAGTAATCTCCAGCCAGCCAGTGGCAATCTAAAAGAGACCTTCCTTACACCTCATAAATGGGGAACAAAAAGAAATCTCTTCTTTTGAACTTTATTTAATGTATATACACTTTGTTGTAACTGGTATCTGTTTCTTCTATTATTTCATCAGTTAGACAATGGAGTTGTTGGGGTGGGGGGTTCAATTCATTAGGGGTATTCTGACCAACTCCCTCACTACATACATACATACATACATACATACACACACACACACACAGAGATTCATATATTTACCTACATACTTACATAGATATATGTATTCCTGTAACTAGGGGTAGAATAGGGCATGTACAAAGTTGCCCTTCCTGATTCCAAGAGATAGAATATGCTAATTCAGGGCTTGGGTGCTTTGGGTATAGTGAGCTGCCTGGCTACTTCTAGCTAGACATACATTACTAAGCACTTAGGTGCTCTTCAGATGAATAAGACATCTTATTTGTCATTGAGTAAGAAGGGCCAATGACTCAAGGGACCTTTAAAAATGGAATGATTCCACCCCTAATTATGAATATGTTAAGCTATATGTACATCCACGTATGTGTGTATAGATGTGTTTGTGCATATATATTTATATATGTTCTTATTCCCCTCATTAAGTAATGATTAGATATACAGATCTTCATCTTCTGCTTGTGAATTAATGAAAATTTGAGCCTAGATTCCATCTGTGTGAAGATTCCTTGCTGATATAAGGAATAGACAAAATGATATATGGATACATTGATACATAAACAAATAGTGCAAATCCTATTGCTTGCCAAATTTTCAGTGCTCCATTTTGTTTTGAAATATCACAGGATGAAAGAGATAAGCCATCTAATCCACCTCCTTATTGTAGAGATGACACCCTTGTCCAAAGTCATAAAGTTTGACTGTAAGCTACTTGGGGGCAGGGACTATCTTTTGTCTCTTGTTTTATCCCCAACACTTGGCACAGTGTCTGGAACAGAATAAGTACTTAATAAATAAATGTTTATTGGTTGATTAATAATTAGAGATGAGATTTGAATGTTGGTCTCTGATTCTATACTTAGTGCTCTTTCATTGGTATACTGTCAATATTTCAACAAACATTTATTAAACAGGTACTTCAATACATGTTAGATTCTGGACATACAAAGACCAGAAAGAAATGAAAGAGTTCCTGTCCTCAAGAGGCTTATACTCTATTAAGACAGCATGTATATAAATAATCATATACAAAATAAATGAAAAGTAAATGGGGGAGTCACTAGGAGAGAAGAAAGTTTTCCCTCAAAAATATTATCTTCATCACTTGCTACTTCTCAAAGAGAGATGTAAGACATCATGGCTAGTTGGAAGCTGCTTTCCCAAGTAACTTCCCTTATTATATTTTAGTAGTGATAAATATTTTTAGTGTATAGTTATAGTATATAGATTGAGTAGTGAAAGAACAAATATTTCAAGACCTTGTGTTTCTTAAACTTCTTTCTCATTGCTCTCTCCTTCCCTTGAGAGAAACTATTCCACTTGAATACCACACACACACACACCTACATCGCAAAGAAAAATAGCACCTCACCTGCAAAGTTTACTGACTATGTCTTAATGTGTTTTTCAAAAATAAGAACCGAGGGCATCTAGGTGGCACAATGGATAAAGCACCAGCCCTAAATTCAGGACTACCTGAGTTCAAATCCAGCCTCAGACGCTTGACACTTACTAGCTGTGTAACCCCGGGCAAGTCACTTAACCCTCATTGCCCTGCAAAAAAAAATAAAAATAAAAAATAAAAATAAATAAATAAAAGAGCCAACTTCTAGGAACCCACCCAGAAGAAAACAGCATTTTTGGACCATAGGCTTTTCTATATCTCTGTATACCAATAGCCACACCTTGAGTTCCTTCATGCTCAGCTCTCCCTCCCCTACCACACTTCATAAATAAGAGATAGGTATAAAATAAGCATATGTGTGTATACTTTTGAGATAGACACCTGTGGGCAGGGAGAAGTCTTTGGAGGTCTGAGTTTCTGGGAGATGTAGTCTCAAACATAACATTTTCCCATGGGAGGGACAAAGATTACTATGAGCACTGAACCAGACACAGCTACAGTAGGATAATCAGTGGAATGAACTTCTGCTCTGGGAGTCTTGCAGTGAGCACCTAAGCAGCAACATGAATGGCTCCTAGAGGCAGCAGCAACAGCAGTAGCCTAAAGTGTGAGGGAGTAGGTGAATAGGACCTGAGCAGCTGAGCCCTGCCTCGGGAGCTGCTACCTGAGCCCTTGATGCAGTAGTCTGTGGCTCCACTTGCCATATCCCTCTTGATGGCAGCTGTCTGTGCTTTCAGTGGCCAGAACAGGATGGTGGTTGCTGACTTTTCCATTTGGCAGAATTAGTGAACTATAGTCTCCCCTTTCAACACCCTCATCCCTTGCTGAGTAGGGAAGAAGCTAATTCCAAAGTGCATTCTGTCCTGGAGAGTTTATTTTCTCATTTCCATTAAGTAGTTTGAATTTCTTTTGCCAGTTGGGTAAACCTGATCAATCTAAATGCTCTCTATGTTGCCTTATTTGTGAAACAGGGAGGTGAAGCAATCTGAACAAGGCTTGGGTGTTGATATAACAATATAGAAAAGACTAGAGTTTAATTCCTGGTATAAGTGCCATGCTTTTTCCTGGTTGGGTTCTAAGCTTTAAAAAAGGACCAAGAACTTTGTTATTTCTATTATTCATATTTTTATAAATTTCCCAAAAGATCTAAAATGGGTATTGTGATTTACCTTCCTTTGTCCTAGGCTAAAAATGAGTCAAAGAATTGCATTTACTATCCAAGACAAAGTTGGGATGTAGAAACACGAGGCCTCACTTACTCACTTCTTTCTCCCCCACCTCCTCTTCTGCCTTCCCTCTAATATGAAGAGAAAGCTCTCTGCAAGGGTGAAGCTTGAGGAAGTGACTAGGGAGTAGGTCATGTTGGAGGAGAAATAATGTGGCTTGACCTGCCAGTAATGCCCACATTCCAATGGGGTTAGGAGTATAAGAGGAGTATTTCTTTTCCATGTAGTCCTTCCCCTCTAAACTATACCCAGGCAGGCACAGGAGGAGATGGATGGATGGATGGATGGATGGATGGATGGATGGATGGATGGATGGATGGATGGATGGATGGATGGATGGATGATGGATGGGGATAGATAGATAGATAGATAGATAGATAGATAGATAGATAGATAGATAGATAGATAGATAGATAGATAGATAGATAGATAGATAGATAGATAGATTATAGGTAGATAGACAATGGATCAATAGATAATAGAGATGATGGATCAAGAGAAAGATAATAGATCTACATACACACATGTATACACACACACACACACACATTAGCTTCTGGAAATTATAGGGTCTTGGCCACTGGATGAAGATAATTAATACCATGAAAGATATATCTGGGTGAATCAGTTACACCTCTTGGGTTAATATTTAAAAATCAAGCCATCTGGTAATTTGAGAGTAGGAATTGGAAGTGAAGACTCAGAGTAGTTGTGGAGTGAGACACCTGGGAAGGGGGGAATGGAGGAAATTACTTCTCTCTTCATTCTCACATCAGCCATCACATCTAGCAATGGATTTACTAACCCACAAAAACAAGACTTCCTATACAGCAGTTGAAGAAAGTCTCAGGCCCACTTGAGGAAAAAGAGACCCAAATTCCAGATTGATATAAATGCAGAAAAATAAAAACTGAAGAGAGGAAGTAGCTTCAAAGGAAAGAGAAAAAGCAGAGGAGAGAACTGGCTGGGAACTCAAGATTGAGAACTAGCCCTGGCTAGCAAGAACTGGGCCACAAAAAGGACTGCATGAGGATAGAAAAGACTTCCAGGACCTACAATTCTGGAATTGTAAGTTTCCTTGGCAAAAGGGATAGTGGATAGAGGGCTGAATGATCTCATGCAGAAGTACTGAGAAAACCAGCAGGCAGCCTCACTATCTGTGTCCTGGTCATTTGCGACTCCAATATCTTTCAGTAAATTTTGTTCTAGATATATGTTTTGTGCATGCTCTATTTTCATTTCTCTGGTCTTGTTACTGGCTCACCACAAAATTAGCCTTTTAGAAAACTGTTAAATACTAGAGAAAGGGGACCAAAGAACATAATTACTTCTCCTGTTTTCTTGTTTTTCGGTCACGTATGACTCTTTGTAACCCCATTTGGGGTTTTCTTGGCAAAGATATTGGAATGGTTTGCCATTTCTTTCTTCACCTCATTTTACAGATGAGGAACTGAGTCAAAGAGAGTTACTTACCAGGGGCACAGCTAGTGTCTGAAGCTGGATTTGTACTCAAAAACATTAATCTTCCTGATCCCCAGTCCAGTGCCACCTATTCTCCAAACTGACTAATTACTTGGGTCAGCTACTAAATGCTTTCATTTAGCATATGATGAAGTATTTAACTCCATTTAAGTGATTTGGCAAATGCCACCCAGAAGGAAAGGTCATGCAAGAGAAAGTTAGAGACAGAGACAGGATTATAACTCAAAAATTTATGGGTCTCCTCTTTGTTTACTTACTGAAACACGTCATCTTCCTTTTGATTTGTCTGTGCTATTGCTAACGTTTGAAATACTATAATCTACATTGTTCCTTTTAAATCCGGCTACAGATTCTTTAGTACATAATCTATCCAGATAAAATGTCATTTAATTAATTGATTAATCATTAAAATGTCAAGTTTTAATGACAATCATTAAAATATTGTTTTTCTCTCCTCATCTTTCTTTATTCTTTCAATCACAGTTAAAGTCATTTGTAAATTTATACTGGTGTCTGAAGCAATATTAGTGTAAATGAGGTAAAGAAAATAAATGCCTACTATGTGTGAGACACTGTGCTAGATTCTGGGAATACAATGAAACGACATAGTCTCTGCTTTCCAGGACCTTATAATCTAATAAAAGGCATATAAGACATAGATGAGTAAATATGATACAAGGTAGAATGTTCTAAGGCAAAATTAAATATCTAAAGTAGTATAAGAAAATTTCAGATTTATAGGTTCTAGCTTTGGAAGGGATCTTAGCTTTGAAATCAATCATCTAGGCTAACCCTGCCCCCATTTACAGATGTGGAAATCGAGACACAAAGAAACTAAGTAAATTATCCAAAATCACAGGTATAGTGAATAGCAGAGCAAGCAATTAAGCCCTTGTCTTTGGACTCCAAACCCAGAGCTCTCCCCACCATACCACAGGGCCTCCAAGGGAAAGATCATTTTCATCTGGGATTAACAGAGGGACCATAAACAATAACAATCAATGGGTTTTTTTATATGACAGCTCACATTTCTGCTGTATAGTCCTTTAAGGTTTTTTTGTTTTGTTTTTGTTTGGTTTTGTTTTGTTTTTTGTTTGTTGGTTTGGGGGGTTGGGTTTTTTGTTTTGGGGGGGAGGGGCAATGAGAGTTAAGTGACTTGCCCAGAGTCAAGTGTCTGAGGTCACATTTGAACTCAGGTCCTCCTGAATCCAGGGCCGGTGCTCTATCCACTGCACCACCTAGCTGCCCCATCCTTTAAGTTTTAAAAGATATTTTGCCATGCAACAATCTTGGGAAGTAGATAGCACAAGTATTATTATGCCCATTTTACAGGCTTGGAGCAGTAAAGCAAATTGCCCACGGCCAGCCCACTAGCAACACAGAACTAGCTCTTGAGCCAGGGTTTTCTGCTTCTACAGCCAATAGCCTATTAGCTTCATTACAGATGTCTCAATTACTTCTCCAAGTTTCCCAGGTGTAGGAGAGTCTTCCATAAGGTGATTAGTTTGATATAGAGAGGTGTAATGAAGTACCTTTCTATTTCTGGGACCAAAAATAGACACATTTAAAGAAGAGTATATAGTTTATACCCAAAGAGAACTGAGCACAAGGTGGAAGGAATTACCTAAGGAAAAATACCTTTTGTGCCTTCGAAAACTACTGAATATTTCCAAATATTTTCAGTAGCTTTTTTATAGTATCTTAAGCTTACGGAGTCTTTGCTTCTAATATCTATTCATCCTCATTAAAGTTTATATTGATGGTTAGTCATTTATTGATAAATCAGGCAATATGAAGTCTCCTCCTAGGGCTATAAAGTCCCTGGCTAATTGTGATAAAAATTAGAAATCAAAATTAGATAAAATTGGGAAGGAATCAAAAAAATTTAATAGGATTTGGGGGAAGTGGCTAAAGTCTGGCATAAAATTACCTGGATATAAACTTTTTAAAGTTTATATGTTTGCTATTTAATATTAACAGTAGGGATTATTTAGCCCCTCCTGTTCTCTGCTTCCAAAAAAAATTCATAAGGAACATGCTAGAGAAAGAGGAGCCTGTCTGTTTTGATTCTGAATGAATATAGGTGACAGACATTTCCTGTCTGCAAAGTGAAAAGGAACATAGCAGTGGGATCCTGTCATGCCTGATGCATTAACGTAAGAAGGAATGGAATCAGACATTAGGTACTGCACAAGGAAGCAAACAGTAAAAGCCTGGGTTTGCCAATATGTGACATTCTTTATTACACTAAGCGAACACAAAGAACACACTGTCAGGTAGCCAAATGGCACTTTCCAAACCGAGGTACCAAGAACCAGAGGCATTGTGACTTTCCAACATTCCAGAGCCTGTCAGTAGGAAAATCAAGGCTTCTTGGACTTCAGACTCACATCCACCACTCAATTTCTAATTTGATACTTGCTTCTTATCCATGGTAACTTTTAAAAAAAATACCCAAAATCTATGACACTGTGGTATATACATCATTTAATTCAACAGGCATTTATTAAGTACCTGCTACATGCCAAGTACTGTGCTAGGTGCAGGATATACAAAGACAAAAATAAAAACAATCCCTGCCTTCAAGGAACTTATATTCTATCCCTGACATCAATTTTTTTCAGAAGTATTAATAATGATACAGACATGACTAGTGTTCCATCTAGAAACCCCTAAGTCTTACTAGTGAGAACATTATAGCATACTTCACCATATTATATCAAAAGGTATTTATGTTTGTTTTTTATTAGAAAAGAGTCTGGGGGCAGCTAGGTGGCTCAGTGGATAGAGCACCAGCCCTGGATTCAGAAGGACTTGAGTTCAAATCCGGCCTCAGACCCTTGACACTTACTAGCTGTGTGGCCCTGGGCAAGTCACTTAACCCCAATTGCCTCACCAAAAAAAAAAAAAAAAAAAGAGGGTTCAAATAATATTAAAATTCAGCTTTTGTTCTGATCCAGGTCTGACTCAGGACAGTCTGATGGTTTGTGCTTAAGATTAGAATTCAGTGAACTACTCTTAGATCATGTAACATTTTTACAAGAGAAGTTCATTTCAACAATAAGATGGAAAGGATATGCAGCAAAGATACAGCATTGGTTTAGTTGGGCTCAGTCCTTCCCCTCCATGCTTGCCAGAAATAGTGCACATGGTCAGAAGGGTTTATTGATTTGTGGGAAGTCCCTCAATCCTGAGAAGCGCCAACTACTCATGTGCCGGACATTTACACCTTACACAACCAGAAGGCTTCATCAATGGTTACAAATAGTGCCCTGGACCAATTAAGTCTCAAGGACAATTTCATTGCCTTTTAGTCTTATTTTCATAGATCCCAACTAGATTAATAACTGTTGCTCCTACTACAATTTCCATTAATTAATTTTTAAAAGATACTTAAAATGAGCAATATCTTGCAATTTTCCCCCTTTTTACCTAGCTATCAAAAATACCTTACAAATAGCTATTAGGTCTTAGAACATCTGCATGTAGTATTCTCACCCTATATTCCACTTTGGAAAACTGAGGCACAAAGAATCAAGTGATGTGCTCAAAGAAAAGGTCAATGGAAGAATTAGGAACAAAATGTAATAGTGATTTTAACTCCTAAACCCAAATTATAATAAATGGCCTATATACACTGTCTTTGTACAATATATTTTAAATTTTGATTTTTAAAAAATCATATTGATGCTTGTGAAAATCTCAGCTTGAAATCTACACAGGAGGGAAAAAAATTGTTCTGGATGGAGAAGTTTCTGCAACTCAACCATGCTTAAGGATGCTTCTTTTTTGTCCTCAGAGTATACACTCCAGACATAGGTAACTGCCGCACCACATTACAATGGTAGCAATCAATCTTCCTTTTCCCATTTCCTTCCAAATTGATGTTTTTGTTATAGCAGCTTCCTGCAGTGAAAAAGCAGAGAGAGCCCAGTTAATTGGTAAAGCAACAATATCCTGAAAATTCCACAATTTCATAAGATAATTGACAAGTGCTTATTAAGTACTTACTCTCGGTTAGGTAGGTACTGTTCTAAGTGCTGCTAACGATATAAAAACAAAAATTTCTATTCTCCTTCCAATAATAGGTGTGGGTCTTATATTTTTAGGATTAGTGTTAAGGATTCTATTTTCATTATATAGGGTTCTTTTTTTGATAGATTTAGTTTGGAAATTTCCTCAGCAGGAATTCCTTATACCAGTGAAATCATAGGTCTGGTCCAAAAATAACTGAACTAATAATTTCCCTTGGCAGTCTGTGTGCTTGACAATTCCCATTAAACTATCTCCCTCCCCACCCCACCCCCTCTCTCTCTCTCTCTCTCTCTCTCTCTCTCTCTCTCTGCCTTTTTGTGAGGATGTGGGGATCAGCTTCCAAGAACACTGTCAGGCTTTTAAAATCCTGAGAATACAGATTTAACAGAAGCAGGCTTGATAAAACTGACAGAGGATGCAGGGAGTATCTCTCCCAAAGTGTCCCCCTTTTCCAACAGATCCAGTAACACATTTCTTTCCCTGTATTCACAGTATCATAGATCTAGGGATGGAAAGGTTCTCCAAGATCACCTAGTCCAACCCCTTCGTTTGAGGAAACTGAGGCCCAGAATGATTAAATGACTTGTCCAAGGTCACACAACTGATAAGCATTATAGGTAGGGTTTGAACCTGAACCTCTAACTCCAGAGCCAGTGCTCAGTCAGTTGCCATCAAAATCCACAAAAACACTAAAGAAATGGTATTGTGCTTCTTTCAGAGTCAGCATAACAGAGGAAATATTGCAGAACTGTATCTATTTCCCTAAAAACAAAAGTGAGTAAGAGGATCCCAGGTAGAAAACAATAGATGAGGGCATTGGTGCCAAATGAGGGAAGAAAATAGAGTAACAAGGAACCAGCCCTGAACTGATGAAGTATCAGGTTTTATGATGAGCAGGAGGCACCACGTGGCAGCACTGGCAACCTGGGACAGGTGTCAGATCAGGGCATGGGGTCTAGGTGACAGGGCTATACATTGGAGGACCCATCCCAAGACTGTCTTCCCAGGCTAGCTTCTCTTTTGTATTCTAACATCAAGCACTTTACCTAAGGTGGGGGCGGGGAAGTGGTAGGAGGGGTGAGAAGAGGAAAGAGAACCAGCAGTGATATTTACCAGCAGTTTCTCTAGCTGTGTACTGAAAAATGTAAATGCAGAAAAAATAAGGTAATTCTAAGATAGGAAGGATATCTTGCAGTATGTTATTGTAAAGAATTGCACCTCAGACACTTACTTGTGTGACCCTGGGCAAATCATTTAGCCCCAATTGCCTCAAAAAGAACCCTGCAACTAGTTTGGGGGCTGTGGGTATTTTGATAGAAACATGCAATAAAGTATTCTTGCTTTAGGAGAAGAAGACAATATAAAAATGGGACAACACAATGGGAGGATAAGAAGATTTAACAAGGTGGTCCATGGATGGAATGGAGTGAGGGGTAGGGGTATCTTCAGGTCCCTGACATTGGAGGAGTTCTAGCAGAGACTGAATGTTTCCCCAACATCCAGTTATAGAGAAGATTCCTGCTTCTAGCAAGAGCTACACTAGACGATCTCAAAGGTCCCTTTCAATTCTGACATTTTATTTTATTCCTTAACAATATGTAGAAATACAAAAGTAAAATGAGAGACCTAGAGAAATGAGTGCAGTAAGATTCAATAGTGGAAGGATATGATGGGATATGTGAGAGCTTAAGGCTAGAACTAAGTGCTCAACTCCCATTAGAAAATGGGAATATCACATAACATTAACATCAGGTTAGGCACCCACCCTGGTCACACATGCCATGCAAACCAAAATCATTAAACTAATGCTAGCAGCATTACTACTATACAAATTTTGAAAGATTATAGGCAAATGCAACATTTCAAATACTTACATTTGATGTTGTCTCACAAATTCTGCAAACTGTTGGTCTTTGGCATAAAGTTCAAAAATCCTGGCTCTCTCTTGAATCTCCTTTAAAAAAAAAAAAGGCAGATATTGCTTAGAAAAAATCTCAAAAATAACCATAAAACAGCTTTAAAAGGGGCTTATGGCATCCAACCACTTTCTACCCATGTTCCCCAGGAAAAAATATTATCCCTTCAGAAAAAGAGGCAGAGGTTCAAATACTCTCTTACCAGTCGCTATTTAATGGGGACTGAAAAGAAGGGTGTTGCCTAGCTGCTGATAATGGTAAGAGGAGTTCTTTTATATGTTTGTCCTCAGAAGTCCCAAATTTAAACTCTAACTACTCAACACTATGCCAAATGCATTATGGTCCCTCTGTGTGTGCCATGCATCCGCACATCACTGTCTATGTTTCATGGTGTCAAGACAGATAACCACAGAATAGCTTTCATACCATTTATCTATCTATCTATCTATCATCCATCCATCTCATCTATCTTTCATCTATCATCTATCATCCAACTATCTATCTATCATTATCCATCCATCTCTATCATCTATCTATCATTCATCCATCTATCTATCATCTATCATCTATATATCATCTATAATCTTTCATCTATCATCTATCATCCATCTATCTATCCATCTATCTATCATCTATCTCTATCACTCTATCCAAATACACAATATATACACTCATACAATATGCATGCATGTATGCATAGATGTGTATATTCTATATATTACATCTCTACTACATACTTATATACCACATACGTATATATGCATACTGATCAGCCTATACATATGCATGTATATACATGTGTGTGCATATACACATATGCACATATACATATAGAGAGAGAAGAACAAAGTCACCCACCTCACTGGTAAGCTCACTGTCCTCATAGATGTGTGCGATTTCTTCACTGCTGAAGGCAGCAGGCTCCTCTCCACTGGCAGAGCTATAGGAAGTAAGCTGAGGGTAGCTCCTCCCGTACTGTTCATCACCGGTGATATCACCCTCAAACACAGGGTTGTACTTCACTGCACTCTCGAGAGATGGGGGGCTGTCACCCCTCCTGTTGTAACCAAACAACTCAGTCAATCCGCAACAAAGTCAACTTTACCTTGGGGATTTTATCTAAGTCAGAATAATTGAATGTGGACCTTGTGTTGGAATAGAGAGGCTGTCACTAGAGGCTGAATGCAAATAACAAGGTCTGACTACCAGAAGGGTCCAGTCTAATGACCAAATGTTTATTACTTAATGAATGTGCCTATCTGTGTCTGGGACTTGGTTGGCTCATGAGCGCATCTCTTTTCTGCATTCTAGGAGCAGACAGTAAAAAGAAAGAACTGCTCTAAGATCAAAACAGTTTGGAAACTGTTTTGAATAGTGATAATAATGGTAACAGTGGCTAACATTTATATAGCGCTGACTATGCTAAAGCTCTTTACAAGAATTATGTCACTGGATCTTCACAACAACCCTGAGAGGTAGGTTCTGTTATGGTTCCCATTTTACAGATGAGGAAAACAGAAATTAAATGGCTTGCTCAGGGTCATACAACTAGAAAGGGTCTGAGACTGAATTTGAACTCAGGTCTTCCTGACTCCAAGCCCAGTGCTCCATCTACTGTACCACCATCCTGCCTCTAGGAATAGAAATATAGTTACAAAGAGGCTAGCGCCTGATGTAGGGTTCTCTAGAGACAAAGGAACAGAGAATAATCATGGATTGTGGTCACATGACCCCCCAAGAAACTAGAGCTCTCCCTTCAAAATGGTGGTCCTGACAAAAACAAAGCGCCATTTTTCAATTCTTGTCCAAATTCTATCCCAATTGATGGTCTGACTATGATTACAGCTCAGTCTGAGATGATTCAAAATAGCAATCAGTCATTCTGGTCCTTCACACAAAGCGGGGAAATGGAGTCACTCCAGAGAGACCTGTGGTTTCACTTACCTGAGGGAACCCTTTCTTTCTCTCTTCATATAGTGGTCTCTCAGAGTTCTAGCCAGGAAGAAGAGGACGGCCAAGACTACAAGAAGAAAGCCAATCACCGAGGCAACAGCAAATCCTATCACCTGGGACTCCGACATGTACTCTTCACAGTGTTCCCCCCGATACCACCAGTTCTCCCCTACACGGCATCTATAACATAAAAACCCCACCATAAAAACCACATCACTATCGGGGCAGCTAGGTGACGCAGTGGATAAAGCACCGGTCCTGGATTCAGGAGGACCTGAGTTCAAATCCGGCCTCAGACACTTGACACTTACTAGCTGTGTGACCTTGGGCAAGTCACTTAACCCCCATTGCCCCACCAAAAAAAAAAAATTGCTTTCTCTTAAAAAAAAAAACATATCACTATCACGTATCAAGTAGCACATATCATGTATCACATATCAGAAAAATGGTCCAATCACTAAATCACTGGTAGCTATTAAGGTAAGGAGCAGAGAGAAAAAAAAATTAGCTAAAAGTGATGAATGTTAGAGCTGAAAGGAGACCTTGTTTTTGTTCAATTGTTTCCGTTGTATCCTACTCTTCCTGATTCCATTTGGGGTTTTCTTGGCAAAGACATTGCAGTGGTTTGCCACTCTCTCCTCTAACTCATTTTACAGATGAAGAATGTGAAGCAAACAGGGTTAAGTGGTTTTGTTCAGGGCCACATATATAGTGTCTGAGATCAGATTCCAGGCTGGACTCCAGGCCCAGCACTCTATCCATGGTACCACTTAACTGCTCATTGAAAAGAGACCTTAGAAAACATTTATCTAATTCATAGGATCCCAGATCAAGATCTGGAAGGCACATCAGAAGTCATTTACTTCAATATCATTTTTATAGAGAAGCAAATTGAGACCCAAAGACATTAAGCATTTGCCCAAAGTCCCAGATCTAGGAAGCTGCAGAGCCAGGATTCAAATTCTGGACCTCTGATTCCAAGTACAGTGTTTTTTTTCCAATCAACCCACTTATTTTATAGATGAGGAAACTGAGACTTGAAGACTTTATGTGATTCACCTACAGTCACAGAGTCAATTAGTAGGAGAGCAGGGATCAGAACTCTAATTGACCTAACACGCAGCCTGTAGCTCTTCCTCATGTGCTACTACCTGACTGTCTAAACTAGATGAAAATAAACTTTGCCACAGTGTGTTGTCTATAAGGTGGTATGGGCCAAGTAATGTCTAATGTTCCTTCTAGCTCTAGATCCTCTGATCTGAAATCATTCTTTTATAGAACATTCCACACATTTAAAAAATGTCTAGTATGCTTCAGGTAAATGTTGTACTGTCACAACGAGAGGATCATTTCCTTCTATTTCTTCTTTGTTTGGCAGCTGGCTCACCCATTCACCTCACCCAGATTTTCCTCTTGTTTCTGACCCTATATCTTTCTTTAGGAGGTGCTTGGGGAGGATTAGCACCTCTGGTCTGAGGACTTGCCAAGCCCTTTTCAGAGCTGCTCATCCATCTTTGGTGTTCACCTCTCAGCCAACTCTCATCTATAGCTTCAAGAAGCTGTAGCATGCACAACAGCCACACCCTGGTAAAGCCCTACCAATAGATGGGCTAAATCAGGTTGAAGGCAATAGACAGGCCTCAAATCCACTGGTGAGTTAGGGAATGTCTATGCCAAGCATGTGAAGACTTCCCCCAGTGGAATGGGTGGATGAGAACAATTTGTTCCAATGGTCATAAGAGCAGCTAAAAGCAGGCCCTCTGGAGGGCTTAGAGCTTGGTCAGACATCAAAGATGCCAAAGTCATCTACTGAATCCCAGACCATTGTCAGTTGTCCTCACTTTTGTCTTGCCACTGGACTTTGATGACTCTAGGAGAGAGAGAGAGAGAGTGAGCCTAACAACTCTGTGAGAATAGTAATGTGTGTTCTACTTTCCAGTACTAATGCAAATCAGATGAAATGATAAATGTGAAAGTGTCTTGTAACATGTAAAACGTTATGCCTATGTAAGATATCATTGTTAATAATAACACTAATAATAGCCATTGCATAACTAAGATCCTTTAACAAATTCAGACCAAATGTAGAATGTTTTCCAGTGAAGGTCCCTCCTATAGCATCGTATTTCTCTGGAATATTGCCTTGAGTTCTTTCAGTCTTCCCAGGGAGCTCAAGCTAATTGATAAAACTGGGCATATGTCAAACCAGCCTTTTAAGTAGAGTTTTCCATAAGAACCACACAAGGACACCCATTCATTTAATAATAACTAACATTTCTATAACTCTTACTATGTGCCAGACACAGGAGGGGGGTGGAGGCAACTGGGTGACACAATGAATAGAATGTTTGTGCCTAGAGTCAGGAAGACCTGAGTTCCAATCTGGCCTCAAGCACTTATTAGCTGTATAACCCTGGGCAAGTCACTTAACCCTGTTTGCCTCAGTTTCCTCATTTATAAAATGAGCTAGAAAAGGAAATATCAAACCATTCCAATATCTTTGTCAAGGAAACCCCAAATGGGGTCACAAAGATCCATAAGCGACTGAAACAACTGAACAACAAAATATACCAGGCAATGTGTTCAGTGCTTTACAATTATTTCTTTGATCCTCACAACAACCCTGGGATGTAGGTGCTATTAATATTTACATATTACATATGAGGAAACTGAGGCAAACTTTGAATGATTGGCCAGGGTCACACAACTAGTAGGTATGTGAGGCTGGATTTGAACTCAGGTCTTCCAGACACCAAGACCTCTGCTCTACTCACTGAGTCACCTAGTGACCATTCAAAATGTAAAATCCTACAGTCACCCCCTTTGTTACAGATTTTAGTATCCAGCCCTGTGAAACAAAAATGCCTACTAATAGCATACCTACAAATGGCCCCATGCCCAGGGATAATGTCACATTTCCCATCATTCTGGCAGAAATCTGACTGTAGCTCACAGACACTCTGACAGGGCAGTTCTTGGAGACTCTGGTAACCGGGGTAACATATACATTCTGCTTCTCCACTCCAGCGGTTGACCACACACTCAGAAAATTCATTGCAGGCTTGGAACTTACAAGGGTCAGCTTGATCACCTGAAAATTCAAACAGAGCAGAAAATGGAGCCTATTCAGTGAGACTCATTGAGCATGTACCCCATTGGTATGGAATTTGAGGACCAATGGTCACTCCTATTCCACAATGGGAATCATAGGATCCTAGATTTAGAGTCAGAAGAAATCTTGGAGTCATTGAACCCTACTCCCTCATTTTACGGGGAAGGAAACTGAGGCTCAGAGAATTCATGTCATTTGCCCAAGCTAATGTAGTGACTTATATGCAGCAGGCAGGTATCTGAGGTGAGATTCAAATTCTATTCTTCCTTACTCCAAGTCCATCTACTCCATGACACTGGAGTAGGACCTTAATAGGTACCTTTCTTTTTTCCTGGACCTGCTTCTCATCAGAGGCAGCTAAGTGGTGCAGTGGATAGAGCACTGGGTCCAGAGTCAAGAAGAACTGAGTGCAAATCCAGTGTCTGACACTTACTAGTTGTTTGATCCTGAACAAGTCACTTAACATCTGTTTGCCTCAAATAGGGATAATAACAGTACCTACCTCTCAGGGTTGCTTTGAGGATTAAATGAGATAATATTTGTAAAGCGTTTAGTCATAGTTTCTAGCATATAGTAGGTCCTGTGTAAATACTTATTCCCTCCCTCCCACCCTTCATCAAGATTGAGAGCTCATATAAGGAATTTCTTCTACCTCTTTTTCTGCAATTTGTAGTCTTAGAAATTGCCTCTGAACACTATAATATTAAATGGCTTGCCCAAGATTACGTAAGTAGTTTAAATTAGAGGATTTGAACCCAGGTCTCCCAGACCTTCTGGGACACTTCATGAAATCCTCTTTGAAATGCTGCCTCACTCACTTTGTGGCCAATATCTACAGGATAAGGAAATTTGGACCCAGAAAAGTTAATGACTTGTATCAAGTCATCTAGTTAGTCATTTTGTTAGTAATAATTCATAGCAACATCGTTGGCTCCCAATATGTACCCTTTCCTCATAGCTGCCTCCAGAAATGACCTCTGAATTGTAAATAGTTTTGACTTTTCCTCCACTAAAGTCCTACTCTAATGCCTCGTGGTACCCTAGAAGTGACTAGATTTTCAAAGGCTAATTCAGTAAGTTCCGGAGAGCCTACTAATCTGAGTGGTTTTTCTTGTTCTGGTGTAGGCCTGTGATTTTATCAGAAAACAGTGCTCCCGGTGAGGATATTCTCTCTATGAAAGCAAATTGCCATTAATTTTCTTAGAAAATTACTTGGCACACTGAGAAGTTCAGTGATTTTTCTCAGGGTAATACAACCAGTATGGGTAAGAAACAGAACATGAACCCATTTTTTCCTGACTTGAGAACAGGCCTCTATCCATTGTGGATAAGCTTAGATTATGGGCCTAGTGATAGATCACATGGCTATTGTATGAGGACCAGCTTAGCTAAGTTTGGAGAGGTTCATTACAAGTAGGACTACAGGATAATGCTTTTCCCATTACAACAATTCTCTCTCTTTTTTTTTCCGTGGGGCAATGAGGGTTAAGTGACTTGCCCAGGGTCACACAGCTAGTAAGTGTCAAGTGTCTGAGACTGGATTTGAACTCAGGTCCTCCTGAATCCAGGGCCAATACTTTATCCACTGTGCCACCCAGCTGCCCCTACAATAATTCTCAATGACCATCTACTAAAATATCAAAAGTTACAATCTGCATTGGTAGGAGGCTACCCGAAGCTATGAAATTCTATACCCTTAGATATGTAAGTATTTTAACTTTTCAAAGTATTTCACCTACATTATTTTATTTTATCATAACAATCCTAGATGGTGTTCATGGCCATAACTGACAGACAAGGAAAGTGAGATTCAGAGAAGCCAGACCACATGTGTAGTAAGTGTCAAGGCCAGGACTAAAATCCATGCCTTCTTTCCCCAGGCATTAAATATGTATACTGATTTGAAGTTTCTTCTACATTTGGGTTAATTCTGGCATCATTATCATTGTTTTTTAAATAGCACTGTATATGGTAGATAGAAAATCCAGCCTCAGAGCCATCATGACCTACACGAAAGTCATACCTCTGACATATACTGGCTATGTGACCCAGGGCATGTCATTCAATTAAAAAATAAAAATGTTTCCAAATGTCACCTGCTGCAATTGAGTTCTAGAGAATTATTTTACTTACTTGAGGTAGAGAGAATGACTTCACTGAAGAAGTGCAAGTAAAAACTTCCCTAAAAAGGATACACTATTTCAACTCCCTTTCCTGGGCCAGGGAAACGAGTTTTGCCTCATCCTTGTTCGCTGATCTTCTCCAAATCCCACTAAAGCCTAGGACCATGAACCATGAAATCAGATTGCAGTGTTCTGCCTAAGGAACATGTGGGTGCTTTTAAAAGCAATGCTTTAAGATTCAATATGAGCTTCATCTACCACTTGCCATTTCTAACCCTACCATCCTCTACCTTAATGGGCTCTATATTTCTCCCAACACTGTGTTTTGTGGCAAACATAAAGGGATATATTACAGAGAGAGAGAGCTGCTGTTATCTTCAGAGGGAGACACAGAAGAACAGGGAATTTTAAAAGAAGAAAAAAAATCAACCAACTGTGTGGAGCACCCTGAAGTCATGTGACAGGTTACTCTCAAAATTATAAATAATTCCTTGTGGAATGTCCTGGAATGGGAAGACCCTCCATCACTACCACCTTCCCACCTTGATTTTTTTCTCCTTCCCTGGTTGGGGATGCCCAGAACTCAACAGGGTGCTTTATTGTTCTCATGGTTTGGATAAGTTGGGAATTACCAATTCTATTCCTTCCAGTAAGGTGGAAGACCACCAAGCTTTACTATTTCCTCTGACACTGACTCTGTAAGTTCCTCCTGAATTTACCATCTTGCCCTGCTTCTGTATCCTATAAATGCCTAACATTGTCATCTGACCTAAGAACCTCCTCCACTTCAACCATTGGACTTTCAAGCCTTTCTATCCATCCTGAAGCAGAACTTTCTTTTACATATCGCCTCCCCCATTTATAGAATTTAAACTCCATGAAAACAGGGCCTGTATCCTTAGCATTTAGCATAATGTATAATTTTCATTCACTCATCATCCATTTAAGAAAAAAAATATACAGAAAGACAAAGCCATGAAGACAATAACTAAGTCAGAAAGATTCAATATACTGACCAATTGCTTTCATCCTACTCTGGTTCTAGGACCTGTTCTTAGCAGGTCCCCATTCAAGCTTTGCTCCACTAATAGTCTGTGGGAGCCCCTACCAAGACTTTCATCCCTGTAGGAGCCCATAAACATGCAGACACACAGGAAGTACCAACAAGGGGATTGAAGATCAAGATTCTACTCTATGGTTTTACAATCCATCCCCTTGCTCTTGAATATTTCTTTCAGATATTTGCAATCAGAAAATAATTTGAACCAGGTCTGGAACTAGGGACCTTATGGAATATGTCAGTGGTGTTTCTGAAACACATGACATAAACATAATGAGAATAAGCCCTAAGTACTTACTAAGCTTGAGAAACTGATTTATGCAAATACATCACATAACCCACAATTCATGTAACCGTAACCCCATACTGGTCCAAATATATTATGCTCATGAAATAGGTTATATCCCTAAAATAAAATCTCTCTAAAAGGAAAATTTATATATGTTATATATGCACATATTCATATGATGCATATATACATACATATATAATGTTTCCACACATTCTACCAAAAAGTACATTCAATTACCACATCTTAAAAACACTTCTACTAGCAGTTTTTTATATCATTACATTTAAATAAAGATGCAATCACTTCCATGATAACTGTCATTTTTGTAGTGTTTTGAAAGCAATCAGAGGTGGCACTCTGGTTTTATGTAAGTCATAACTAAAATTTTAAATGTACTGATTTATTCCACTTTTTGGCAAAGATAATGTTTTATAAATAGCATAGAATGTGATAATGATCTCAGGCCATTCAATTCAAGTCATAAATACATTTAGTACAGACTATGTAAAGTGCTGTGGTAGGTATTGAGAGAGATACCAAAAAAAAGATATGATTTCTATCCTCAAGAAGCTTACAATCTATTAGGAAAGATAAGACATGCACATAAGTAGTTGTAACACAAGTTAAAATAAGATACTTGAATACAAGTGGTCCAAAATTCTTTAAAACATTTGGGGAATATAGGCTTTTTGAAGACATGAACTGTTTCTTTTTTTTCTTTTTTAGTTTTCTGAAGTCAAGTGTCTGGCACCTAGTAAATATGTTAATTTTTTTTAAAATTGAATGAATGTAGAGGAAGAGATAATTCCATCTGGGGATATCAGAGAAGGCTTCATAGTTGGGCTAGCATTTAACCCAGTCATTAAAGAATGGGTAGGATTTAACAGGAAGAGAATGTTCAGAATTAAGAGATGATATATCATGTGTGAGGAAGAACAAGGAGATCTGTGTCACTGAATTACAGAGTATGTTGAGGGAAGTAAGGAGTAAAATGTTTTAAGAGGAAGGGGTCATATTATCAAGGGCTTTAAATGCCAGAGGATTGTGTATTTGATCCTGGAGGTAATAATAGAGGCTGGAGTTTATTGAATGGGGGCAGAGGGTGGGTGGGGAGGGAGAGATCACACAATGCTTTAGGAGCATCAATTTGACAACTGAGTGGAAGATGAATTGGAATTAGGAGAGAGCTGAGGCACCAGAAGGCTATTACAATAGTCCAGGCATGAAGTAATGAGGGCTGACACTAGAGTAGAAGTAATTGAGTTCCAGGAAGTAGGGAAGTTGTCTTTAGTAATATGATGTGGAGGAAAGGGAAGGGTAGTAGACAAGATTACCATGCTTGAGAAATATTATTCTAGGGGCAGCTAGGTGGTGCAGTGGAGAAAGCACTGGCCCTGGATTCAGGAGGACCTGAGTTCAAATCCAGCCTCAGACACTTGACACTTACTGGCTGTGTGATCCTGGGCAAGTCACTTAACCCTCACTGCCCCGCAAAAAAAAAAGAAGAAAGAAGAAGGAGAAGAAAGAAATATTATTCTGACAGCAGGAGTCAAGCGGGATGAAGAGACCAGAGAAAGAGAGTCTAGTTGGGAAGGTATTACAGTAGTCCAAGAAACGAATAGTGCAGGTCTGAACTAAGGAAGAGACAGTGGGAATGGAAAGGAAGAAGAAAGTGATCAAGAGAGCTTTGGAAACAGAACTGATTAGATATCATCAACTGCACAGATATGAAGGTGAAGGAGAGAACTGAATCAAAGGTTTTGTGGACATTTCAAATGTAAGTGACTGGTTGATATAAGTGGAGTTTTCCAGTTAATTTTTTAATAATTAGAACAATTATTTTTTAAAAAAGCTCACTGAAAGATTATAATTATAAAAACTTATTATAATAGCTTTTTTAATTTAAAAAATTGACAGGTGGGGCAGCTAGGTGGCGCAGTGGATAAAGCATCGGTCTTGGATTCAGGAGTACCTGAGTTCAAATCCAGCCTCAGACACTTGACACTTACTAGCTGTGTGACCCTGGGCAAGTCACTTAACCCCCATTGCCCCGCAAAAAAAAAAAAATTGACAGGCTCATCAATATTTAGTATTTTCTGACACATTTTACTGACAGAGATAAAAAAAAGTGGTTGATTCTAATCACCGGCATAGAATAATTAGTATATACAGTGGAGAATCTCAATTCTAATACTGCTTTTGAGGATGAACCACTGGTGTCTTACTGTTTGAATGGAGATATTTGAAGAAAGAGGACAAAGGTGAGGTCCCAGTGGCACATGCATTGGAGGGTAGCATGGCATGGAAAAAGTACTAGATTTGAATACTGAATTTGAAGAATTGTACCTCACTCTCTTACTCACTAACTGTGTGACCTAGCATTTCACTTGACCTCCCTTGGCCTCCATTTTTTTTTGCCTCCATTTCTACATTAATAAAATAAAGAGATTGAAGTAGGTGATACCCAAAATCCCTTTCAGCTCTAAATATTAGAACATGTTTGTAGACAAAAGGGAAAAATCAATAGAAAAGGAGAGATTGAAGATTTGATATAAAGGGGATGACTGATGGAGCAAGGTCTTTGGGTTGATGTGGGTTGAAAGAATCTTAAGGAGGTAGACAGAGAAGCTGGTCTTGTAAGAAGGGAAAAGTCTTCCTCATAGAAAACAGGAAAGCAGGGAATAGATAAATGTAGAAAAATATGATATGGAAAGGAAGGAAGCTAAGAATATTCCTATCAGACAGCCTCTAACATATTCATAAAATAGGAAATGAGATCATCTGTTGATAACGAAAGGCAGTGTGACACCGGGGGCTTGAGAAAAATGCAAAAGCAGCCAGAAGGAGATGATCACATTTAACTTAAAACTGGAGGATAGGTTGGTTATTTCCTCTACTCTTAATGGGTAATGGATTGGTCTTTCTTGGTGCCGGAGGATATGTGCTTCTTTCCAAGGCAAACAACAAAACTTTCTTCATAATTACCTTGAATGAAGAAAGAACTGAAAACACAGGTTGTTTTAAAAAAATAGAACACATAATTCTAGTCCCAACAAGCCTCCTTATTCCCACCCAAACCCATAATCTCTTTTGATACAGAGGGTGGCAGTGTGGAAGGGTAGCGAATGAAATTCTAGGATCCAATATCACCCTCTGCATCCATGTGTTCAGACTTGACTCATATTCTACCACTAATACTGTTGGTATTTGCAAATAACTTCAAGTTATCCTTTAAAATAATAATGCAATGATTGGCTTGGATCATGTTTTTTTGACACTTTTTAATGCTCGACGTCCCTGGAGAGGACATTCAAAGGAAACACTTGTATAGTTTATACAAAATGCTTGGTACCTACTACATCCTCACTTCTGTCTCTTAAATCATCAGCATCCTTCATTGCTCAGCTCAAGTGCCATGCCCTTTGGGAGGCCTATCCTGATTCTCCCAATAACCAATGTTTACCCTCTCAAATTACTTTGTATATATTTCATATTTTATTTTCTATGTATGGAAATGTATATTAGAATGTAAGCCAACACCTTAGTTCAGGTCCTGAAGCTTGCATTATTGCAATGGCCTCCTAGTTGTTTCCAAATTTTCTCCCACACAGCTAACACCATGTCACTTCCCTACTTAAACAATGCCAGAGACTCCCTATTGTTTCTAGGACCAATTATAAACTGATTTTTAAAGCCCTTCACAACCAGGTCCCAATCAATATCTCTAGTCTCTTTGCACATTACTCCCCTTCTCACACTCTATTTCCAACCAAATTGGCCTTTTCTCGGTTCCTCACACAGGGCACTCTGTCTACAGCCTCTGTGATTTTGCACTAGCTGTCCCACATGCCTGGAATACACTCACCCATTCATATCTACCTCATTGAATGCTTCAATTTCTTCAAGACCCAGATCAAGTACTACCTTTTTTCTAAATGAAACCTTTTCTGATCCTTTCAGATGCTACTGAGATTCCTCAGTACTTACCTGTCTGGTATGGATTTGGTATTTATTCTGTATGTACTTTCTATTCCCCCCAAGTAACACGTAAGCTTTTGAAAAGTAAGGATTCTATCACTTTTTGTCTTTATATCTCAGTACTTATTAGCATGATGCCTGGCCCAGAGGAGGCACTTAATTAATTAATTAATGCTAGTTGAACTCAAAGAGAACCCTTCATTTCACACCTTCAGAGGAAATTAAAGAGTAGAGATTGTCGTTAGCCACCAGAGGCAGCTAGGTGACTCAGTGAATGGAGCACTAGAACTGGAGTCAGGAAAACCTGGGTTCAAATCCCACCTCAGACACTTAATAACTGTGTGACCCTGGGCACTTCAGGTAACCTCAGTTTGTCTCAGTTTCCTCACCTGTAAAATGGGCATAGTAACAGAGCCTACCTCCCAGGGTTATTGTGAGAGTCAAATGAGATAATCATTATAAAGCACTTAGCACAGTCCCTGGTATGTAGTTATTGCCAACAAATACTTATTTCCTCTCTTCTTTTTTTTTTTTTTAGTGAGGCAATTGGGGTTAAGTGACTTGCCAAGGGTCACACAGCTAGTAAGTGTTAAGTGTCTGAGGCCGCATTTGAACTCAGGATCTCCTGACCCCAGAGCTGGTGCTCTATCCACTGCGCCACCTAGCTGCCCCTCCTCTCTTCTTTATCCATGGGAAGTATATCAACTTCTATGGACATGAAAGAACCACTGGATTCCAGGAAGAGGCTAGTGGCCAATAACCAAATATACTCAGTGCATTCAGCATAGGCTATTCCACTGGTGGTACAGCCTACTCTGGACAAATTAGAAAGAGATGAGGAAAGGCAGGTGAGGGAATCCCAATGTGGAATGTTGTACATACTTTTGTCAGATACAGTCACTGATTTTTAACTATTTTTTCTTTATACAATGGAGTTCTGTGGAAAGAGACATCCCCAGAAATGGCCATGAGATTTTAAAAGCCATCATTAAGGAAAAGGCAAGGGAATGAGTATTTATGTAGTGCCTACTATGTACCAGGCATTGTGCTAAGTGCTTTACAAACATCTCATTGGATCCCCACTTTACAGCTGAAGAAAATGAGATAGAGTTTAAGTGACTTGTCCAGGGTCACACAACTAGTAAACATTTGAGATTGGATTTGAACTTGGGTCTTCCTGACTCCAAGTCCAAGGCTCTATCTACTGTGGCACCCAACTGTCAATAAAACTTGTTATATAAAGAAGCTAAGCCATACAAGTCACTACTGCGTTGTCTCAGGTACCTCTGGTCAGTATCATTACCTGATTCTACATCCAGGGAATATTTATCAATGGCCAGGTTCATGGTTTGGTAGGCAGTGTTGCAGAAGTCTTCTAGAATTGTATACACAGCACTGTTGACGTTGTGAGGTACAGGTTTAGCAAACTTCACTCGGCTGTTCACCACAATGCTACCATTTCTGAAGTTCAGGATTTCCAGATTCTGGAATCCAGTGAGATTTGATTGAAGATAGGGAACTAGCTACCATCCACGAGAAATGAGAACAAGTTTATAAACAGGAAACTTACACATTCCCCTTCCCTCCATTTTTCCCAATGACATTCCCATACCTGATTCATCCTGTAACTAATGAAAAGATAGAGCAAGCATTAATCAGCTGCTCAAATGCTGCAGCACTACTCCAAGAGATATATGTTACTCAAGAATACCACAGCTTGTAAAATGATCTTCAGATACCCTGACCTCCCTTGGCTCATACTAAGGAATCAAATTTAAGTGTAACAATATCATTGTTATGCCCAAGGATTGACTTGACCACTTTAAACATCAATATTTTTTTTTGGTGAGGCAATTGGGGTTAAGTGACTTGCCCAAGGTCACACAGCTAGTAAGTGTTAAGTGTCTGAGCCCGGATTTGAACTCAGGTACTCCTGAATCCAAGGCCAGTGCTTTATCGACTGCACCATCTAGCTGCCCCCTAAACATCACTTTCAAGGAAAAGACACAAAACAAATCAAAACATAAACCTGTTTCAATCCCAGAATTCCTACATTAGAGGCCTTAGATGACTAGCTCAGCTTGACACACCTGTGCCACATGTGCACCTTCTGAGATGAGCTCCCTCTGCAGCCACCGGTCTGATCATTTTCCCCACCTTCAACTTAGGATGTTATTTGTAGATGATAGATAATGACTGACAACAACAAATGTTCTTCCTTTCTTGGTGCAGATGTGTGTGTGTTTGTGTGTGTGTGTGTGTGTGTGTGAGAGAGAGAGAGAGAGAGAGAGAGAGAGAGAGAGAGAGAGAGTCCCCATACACATTATATTTTACTTCCAATCTTACCAGTTCTAAGAATCTTTGTTCCAGTGCTTTATACTCAGGAGAGTTTTTGTTAAACAGGTCCTCTGAAAACAGCATGTTCATTACCCGAAGGCTAAAGAAGACCACCAGAGGGCCTGTTGTCTGGGAGTAATTTGGATAGGCTCTGTGTGTGGGCCAAACAACATCAGCTTTCTCAGTGGAGGGCATATTAGTAGATATTTCCACGTGGCTACCAGCAATGCTACTTTCTTCTTGGTTGAGTGCAGGCTGGTAGTATCCTGTGCCCACTTGGTCCAGTTCTAACGAAATGTCCTGTACACCCATAATCACATCATCTTCCAGATTTGTGGAGCTGAGGGTTGGAGACAACTTGGTGGACTCAGAAATGGAGACTCTAGACAGAAGGGTGACAATATTCTTTGTTGTACTTGCCAATGTGTCTTTGGCTGGTCTTGCTAGAGAAGAAGTTGTTGACTGAGTTGCGTCTAACTTGGAAAGACTAGTCCACAAAGGTCCCATGCTTGACTTTTCTGTTGAAATGTCTCTATCAGATAGTTCTGTATTAGATGACTCTACAATTTCATTTGGCTTCCATTCTTCAGAGGACTCTATTTTTTCTAGCATATCATTAGTAGAAGCAGAAGCTACTGTAGATTCTGATTGGAAGGGTGGTTTGGGAACAAAATAATGATCAACTGAGGTTGCTTCTGATGTGTGCATTGAGAGAAACACAGGTACAGATTGGGTTGTGCTATCCCCAAGGATGGAACTATTTTCCCTAAGGGCAGCTTCAGACTCATCAAAATGGCCCCCTGCTTCATCAATTATGGCTCTATCTAGTTTCTTCTCTTTACTCTCAATTGGCAAAAATGATTCCTCATTTTCAAGCCAGGATTCAGATGGAGGTTCAGTGCCATGATGCAATGAAGGCTCACTCCATGGCCAAGTAAGCAGCTCTTGCCCA
This sequence comes from Dromiciops gliroides, assembly GCF_019393635.1. Taxonomy (NCBI): domain Eukaryota; kingdom Metazoa; phylum Chordata; class Mammalia; order Microbiotheria; family Microbiotheriidae; genus Dromiciops; species Dromiciops gliroides. The sequence continues at coordinate 306,990,911 of NC_057863.1, forward strand.
GATCCTGAACCTGATTGATCTTCAAATAAGGGTACACTTTCAGGGTATGTTTCTGGCTGAAAAATGCTCAATTCTAATTGGTCCTTGATTGAGGGAGCCAAAGAATCCAAGCCAGAAGGTGTAGCAATTTCTATGGCAAGAGAATCCAATACGGATGGAGAGGTCAAAGTTGATAAAGAAGTCAAAGGCAGCTTGGAGTCATCTATGGATGGCATTGGCACAAGATGAGAGGGTGGTTTTGAACTCAATAGATCAAAAGAAGAAAAACCTTCTGGCTCTTCTGTACTTGTTAGTCCTAAAAATAAAGTTTTCCATTAATTGCAGGTTATGTATAATTCTACATTCTACTCCTAGTTCTCTAAGAATGGCTGGACATTGTGTTTTTCTCATTAAGTTAACGGTTGGGTCATTGACTGGCTTCAACTTTGCTAAATTCGGCAGCCAGCAAGAGGACCTGACAGTGTCTTTTTAATGTGGAACAATGGTGCTTGTGAATACAACCTGATTCTCCCTGAAGGGAATGACCAGACCTTGTTCACTGTTAAAGCAATTAATCTTCAAATGCTTGCTCTTTTACCCCCATAAAAACAAAGAGGTGCTGAAAGGCAGATTTACCAGAAAGAAATTGAATCCTAATGGGAATTTAGAAGGAAAATTCCCTAAGAAATTTTACCTGTCACTGAGTGGTTCAATTTACCCATTCCTAATTTCTCTATTCCTGTCCCTGGCAAACACCATCTTCTGAGTCCTCAAATTCAAAACTCTTGAGTCATTTTTTCACTTCTCTTTGTCATCCTCCTCTTTCTCATTGCTATTCTATCACTGCTATGCTGATTCTTTCTCCAAATGTCCTTCAGATCTACTCTTTCCTTTTAATTTCTGTATCTCCTACTATCCTAGGTTTAGCCCTTCTCTCCCATGAGTTATGCCTATATTATTGCAATAGGTTCTTTGTTAGTACCTCCCTACCTCTAATTTCCCTACCTCCAATTCATTCTGTGGCATAATGGTAGTCTTAGGGTGAAGAACACCTAGGTTCAAGTCCTACTTCTGGCATTTAGTAATAGTATGTTGTTATTCAGTGGCGTCCAACTCTTCGTGACCCCTTTTGGGATTTTCTTAACAAAGATACTGGAGTGGTTTGCCATTTTCTTCTCCAGTTCATTTTACAGATGAGGAAAATGAGACAAACAGGGTTAACTGACTTGCCCAGGGTCACACAAGTAGCAAGTGTCTGAGGCAAGATTTGAACTTAGGAAGATGTCTTCCTGATTCTAAGCCCTGTGCTCTATCTATTGTGCCACCTACCCGCCCTCTAATGAAGTCCTCCACTCTTGCCAAGTTAATTTAATTGTTGTCCCCCTTTCAGAAATTTCTCCATCTTTCTTTCCTGCCCTTAATATGCCATTTTTCCTCAAGGAATGCTTTCTCCTGACTCTTTACACTGCTGCTTCCTGCTCCTCATGCAAGACAGAATTACTAATAGTTTGAAAGAAAGTGCAATAATACTATTACTTACCATCATCTAATGCAACAGGTCCAGAAGTCCTATCCTTAGGAGCCATAGGCAAGCCAGTCTGAGGCACTGCTGGGGTGACAGAATGAAGAATGAGGCTGCTACCCTCTAAAACATCTGGGGGAGAAGTGGAACCCACCTTCGAGGGAAGGGGTAATTTTGATGGAGACACTAAATCTGCTGGAGGGCTTTCTGACTTTGACCAGAGCTCACTGCCAGTGGATGAAAGAGCCCCAGAGATGAAACCTGGTTTGGTGAAATCAAGTGGTGAACTACTCCTGGCAGCTGATTCATCTGCTGAGGGCCATTCAGCTTGAAGGGTATTATCCTGAGGGGAAAAAAAGGCTGAATCATATCATAGAGAAAGTAAATATGGGAGGAAGAGTGAAAGTGACGACTGTCTCAATTTCCTTTCCTTCCTGAATTGTTTTTTCATTAAAGAGATAGTTTTGATGTGTTCTTAAAGTCTCCTGAACTGCAATTTTGTACTTATGGGGTGCTAGAGTTAAAAGACCTGAGCATATCATCACAGCAAGGGAGGCCAATTAGCAAAACTATTCATTGACTTGAGATGGAGTTATTGGGTTTCCTTCCTTTGGAAAATAAGGAGATTAGGCTCAGCAATCCTTAAGGTCCCTTTCAGCTTGAGCATTCTAGGATTCTATTTAATCTATTTATAGTTCTTTCCATCGCAGCACACTACCATCACATAAGAACTGATTGTTTTACCTGAGCATCTTCAATTCATTTATCTTAATATTGTCCATTATGGTTGACATCGCTATATTGGAGTCAAGGTAGTGTGTCCAACTATAGAAGGCTATATCACAGATTGGGCATAAATAGTCCACATGAACATTTGGAGTGGAGATGTCTCTCAATTTGCACATCTCATGTTTCTTACATATGTATATAAATATGCATACGCACATGTATTCTGTATCCACACATGCATATACATACATACACATGTGTGAGCATGTATACATGTGCTATAGCAAATAAAACTATATGTGGTTGCCTTATTTCTGTCCCAAGTTTAGGGAAAATTAGCTGGGGTTTCTAAAGTATGTGTTACTTATAAATTAGAAGCTTTAGCACCAATTTGGGGCATTAAGCATTTATTAAAGCATACTAAATATTAGTAAAGAGAGAACACTTGGCTCAGAAAGTTAAGAAAGCCTATCTAGCCTAGAGGAAAGATAAGAACTCAGCATGGCCTCTTTCCTTCTCCAAATCCCCCACCATGAGCCTGTCTGAGAGCATGTCTGTCTGTGGAAGCTTCCTCCAGGTCCAGAGAAGAGGCAGCCCTTCCACACTGCTCAAAGCTAATTGGCTAGCATCATTCAAATCTATTGGTTTACTGGACTTGAGGGTGGTCCATGAGCAGAACATGCTGAGGTCAGAGTTCAGAGAACACACCCTCTGAGGGCCAGACTTTCAGGTAGGTGTGGTTTTAATTAAGTTAACTTTAAGGGGCAGGTAGGTGGTGCAGTAGATAAAGCACTGGCCCTGGATTCAGGATGACCTGAGTTCAAATCTGACCTCAGTCACTTGACACCTATTAGCTGTGTGACCCTGGGCAAGTCACTTAACCCCCATTGCCCCACAATTAACTTTAAGTGAGTTAATCAGCAAAGTCAATCCAATCAATCTTAATATTATTCCCCCACACCCCAGTGGGGCCTCTGGGCATCCCAAAACCCATTATTTTCTCACAGTGAATTTGGTCTACTAACCAGATTTTCCATTTAACTACCCAAAAAACACATTAAGTATTCTCAAGACATATAAGAAAAATATGTTCTTGTAAAAAAAAGAAACAAACAAACAAACAAAAAAACCAGGTCCACCTTGCTATAAGTGATGTGTCTGTGTGTTTTTGTAAGGCCAGACAAGAGGTTTGCTGTTGAGAAAAGGAGAAAAAAATGTTTAGAGGTCCTCGTCTTTTTCTTTCCATTTTCCCTTCACAGAACTGGAAAGAGCAAAACTATTCAGATTTTTTTAATGGAAAATAAATGTGTCAAGGACCCAGTGGGTAAACTGTAAACATGTGATGATAATAACTGTACTGTAACAGCTTAAATTTATATAGAACTTGAAAATTACCAAGTATTTTCTATACAACATCTCAGTTGAGGCCCACAGTAATCAAAACCTAACAAGGCATTTGTGTACCCAATGCCAGATCTGAAAAATGAACCTCCTGCATTTTACTATGCAACAGATACATAAAGCCATTGCTATCATGTGCATCTTGGCTTATCAAAAAAAATACCTTTACATCATGGAGAGTCATATTTTTATCATTAAAATATGTGCATTTGTTTTTATATATGTGTATACATATATACATAAACATTCATTTATTTTTTATTTGTTTGTCTATTTATTTCCATTTTTATTTATTTGCTTGTTTCTGTGTCCATTCATGTTGTGCCTACTTTGCTTACCTCTAAACTCAGTTCCCAGTGTTATTAGCCTCACTTTAGAGATGAGGACATGAAGACATAAATAAGACAAGTGATTTGCCCAAGTTCTTAGAGCCCGTAAGTGACAGAGTCAGACATACACCCAGATCTTCTGACTCCAGATGTACTAATTTTTCTACCACATCACAGCTGAAGTAAATATAATGAAAACACATCACACCATGGTTGTGTGTTTGTTCTAAAAACAGGACATTTCTTTTCCATTAAACAATTTACCTAACCACCTCCCCCACAGCCATATTAGGTATATTTTACATGTGTAGGTTTTATACTCATATTTTTGCCTTGTAGGTGAGGTTATGTTGTTACCATTGTAATATTTATTGAAGCAAATTTTACTGGACCCATTTTATGAAATGACTCCTATACTGGGAAAATGACAGTCTTCAATGAAAACAAGCCTCTCTAAGTAGCAGTTGTTTTCCCTCTCACATTTTTATGTGCTTATGATTCTAAATGTCCATTAACTGAATAACTTGGCATCAACAAAAAATTAAATAGTAGTCATTTTATTCATACAATGCACGAAGTATTCACAGGCAGAATCCAACATCAAAAGGACCGATTATGCCTTTGTTTTTGAAAGAATGAATGTCACCCATTGATGGCAATGAGCTCTTCCTGTGCATTTGGGAAAGGTGAATAAACACTTGCCAGGAGTTGCACCTCATCATTTAGTTTATGAATAGATGTTCCTATGGTAACTAATTCAACTCAAAATGTCTTCCTTCAATGCATTATATTAGCAAGTTTAGAATTATATTGGTCAGTTTCACATTTGCTAATGCCATATAAAAAGCATACTGGTGTTAGGGAATGCATTAACAAATTATTTTCCAACACATAATGCCAAGAAGATGTTAAATCCAATATTTCCAACATGTACTCATCTATAATATAAAAATTATATTAATAATAGAAAACTTAAAATCTAATCTAAATTTCACTGGTGTTATTTAGAGAATAAAATTGAAGTAACAATTTTCAAAGTAAAACGAAAATAGTAAGGTCAATATTGTACCAATATTCTGGTGCCTTGTTGTGGGGGTGGATATGACCCTGTATCTATCATGCAAGGACCTAAGTTTGAAGAAGTTCATCACTAGAAGTTTGGCAATTAATGTTGGGGCCACAGAAACTCATGAAAACATGTAATAAGAGATGTGTGGATTAAAATCTGTATTGGAAAGACTACCCCAACTAATGGAATTCTACCTTCTTCAAGTACTGAAATATAACAAGGTAAATGCCTCTAGACATTTTGGTGGGGAAGAGAAAAATCTGCAAATGAATATTCCCTTAGTCAGATACACAAGCATTTGTTAAGTACATACTTAATATTTTCAGGGTAGGCACTGAATATACAAAGACAAAATTATGAGCAATCCCTGTCCTCAGAAGGAGGATACATTCTAAAGGATTCATGGTTTTCTCTTGTTCCCCCCAACTATTTATACATCCTTCATATGTCTTATTTTGCCATGCATCCAGTTATCACGACTTAAAATGCAAAAGACTCACCACAGGAGAGCGAACACCCCACCTTACAACTTTGAAATGTCACCAGACCACAATCCTCCTCTAGTTGGAGAGAGCCATAGGCTTTAGCATGACTAGAAGCAGCAGAGAAGTGTTGTATCCCCTCATATTGACTCTCTTAACCTTTCTTTTCCTTTGTAAAGTGTAGCCCAACCCTGCCATAGTGATCACTGAAGGAGAAATCATTATAGAGAAGGGCCGGCTTTCCTCATCACCACCAGCACCAGTTGCTGCCCAACTGCTACCAACAGGCAGATAAGTGCAGGTGCACTTTGAGCAGGGCAGAGGGAATGGCAGTGGCAACCCCAGGACAACCAGTCCTTCTTTCACTCAGTCCTCACAGCCATTGTCTGGGGAGGCAATTCTTATAGACAGGGGGTCATCCCCACCAATACCAAAGGAGCTCTTGAATCCTGTAACTCTCCATCTTGAAAGACAAGTAGGTAAAACCACTTCCACTTTAACCACCTTCTTCCCTCAGATACTGATAGAAATAACCCAGGACCCTGAATCCAAAAGCAATCGAAATAGCAATGCTTCCAGTCCAACATCAAATGTTTCAACAGCAGGAACTGATATAATTTCATTAGTGGAAGTGACATTAAAGAAGAGGAATTACCCTTTGCTTTTCCACTGAAGCCTAAGGACCACATGACCTTTCCATCTGACTCAGAGATGAGATCTTCCATATGCATTGTCTCCCCCAATAAAATATGAGCTCCTTGAGAGCAGGGACTGTCTTATTTTCTATTTGCATCGTTAGCACTTTGTACATAGTAAGTGCTTAATAAATGCCTTATTCAATAATTCTTTGTAAGCAAGTATACTTGTGAAAGAAGTGATTATTTTTCTATTACATTAATAATTGATTATTTTAAAAGAATTGAGATTTTTCCTTTCTCTTTCCTCATTCAGGGACCAGTCCCTGTAGGTCATTCAGCCAGTATCTGAAGGATGAGACTGATACAGGAGATTGTCCTAATCCTTGGGGTACATCATCCAAGATCTTGGGCAGGATCCCAACTAGGAGACCTTACTTTTGTTTACAGTGTAAATAGAATCTAATCTAGGTGCATTCTAGTCCTAAAGTATTAAACCCATGTTCTTGCAACCCTCCACTGGAGGTTAGGGTGATCCATTGGAGGTTAGGGTGATCCAGTTCATGAAGGAGAAAACCAACCAGAGTGGTATGGGTAGAGATGAACTCCTTTGTCCAAATTGCTGGAGGCAAATGAGTCTCATGATCAAGGCTCCTTCTCAGCAGGATGACCTGAAGGCTTTTGGCCTACCTCCTCATTAATATGTCCACTCCCTCATTAATTGTTCAGGGTTGATTTCCACCTGTCAGGAGCACCTGCTTTTCCAAAGGTATTCAAGCTTTCAGTGAATTCCATGGTTCTGTCTTTGGTTATTGAGAGAGACCACTGACAATCAATTTATTGATTATCAGCTAGCCTAATTCATAAATTGATTATTTTTTTTTTAGTGAGGCAATTGGGGTTAAGTGACTTGCCCAGGGTCACACAGCTAGTAAGTGTTAAGTGTCTGAGGCCGGATTTGAACCCAGGTACTCCTGACTCCAGGGCCGTTGCTCTATCCACTGTGCCACCTAGCTGCCCCACATAAATTGATTATTAATTACCCAGAAACTCTCTCAGGTTTTCCACTCATCTCGCTTTAATGCTAGAACAATGATAATCTTTCTAGCTTAAGAAAATAGATTGATCTTAACCTCCAGTAAACTCTTAAGAACACGACTGCAGACAGAATGCTTGCACATACACATGCGCATACAAATACATGCACATATATACACCTACCCTCACACACTGAAGGTGGAAGAAAGGAAGAAAAACAAGTTATGGGGAATTGTATCCTTGGGAATAATAGCTAATGAGAACCACAATGCAAGGGCACGTCACCTCTTTCACTCTTGAAAACCAGACGGCAGCAATAGCAAATTTGAAGAGATATGTTCTACAAAGCAGAGGAGTAAAACAATAGAGAAAATAATAGACTATTGTCATGACTAGAAAAACTTACTGGGGAGCTTTTGTGTAAATACCCAGAGGACACAACAAAAATGTTGGCAAGTAAATATGAATTAGCCTTTCTTATCTATCACATGTCTAACAAGACAAATTTCATGGAGTCCCAAGGGTTGTCTTATTGAACTAGAGTATAAAGGTTGGGACACCAGTAGAAGAGCCCAGACACATAAATGGTGTGGAAGAATACTTACAAGGATCAGGGGTGGAGATACCAGAATGCTTGGGTTTTCAACATTCCAAAGTGGGTCTTCAGTTTGGTGAAAGAAAGCATCTTTCACTAAAGAAAAAAGATATTAAGAAACATTTCTAGTTGACATGATCATCATTCACTTGAAAAGTTGTCATGTGGAAGAGGTATAAAATTCATTCTGCTTGTCCCCAAAGGGTAGAACTAGATACAAAAGGTAGAAAATGCAGAGGTAGATTTGGGGGCTCACAGCTAAGGGTAAACTACCTTAAAATGAAAACTGTCCCAAAATATAATGGGCTAACTCATGCCCCCCCCCACACACACACACATACAATCAGTTGTCAAAGCCTGTCATTTTTACCTTCATTACATCTCTCATAAGTGTCCCACCACCCTTGTGCAGGCCTCATCACCTCGCATCCAGACTTTCACAATATTAGATATCCCTGCCTTAAGTCTCTCCTCACTCCAGTCCATCCTTCACTCAACTCTCAAACTGATCTTCCTAAGCATAGGTCTGACCCTGTCAGCCTCTATTCAGGAAATTCCAATGCTTCCCTGTTCCCTCTTGGATCAAATATAAAATTCTCTATTCCCAGATAAACTAGCCTCTTCCTACTTTTCTAAACTCCTTTACCTTACCCTGCTCTATATAGTATGTAAACCAGTGACACTGGCCTCTTTACTGTCCTTTGCATAAAACACTCCATCTCCTAACTGCATTTTTTTTTTGATGAGGCAGTTAGGATTAAGTGACTTGCCCAGGGTCACACAGCTAGTAAGTGTCAAGTGTCTGAGGCTGGATTTGAACTAAGGTCCTCCTGAATCCAGGGACAGTGCCTTATCCACTTCACCACCTAGCTGCCCCCCTAAATGCATTTCAATAGCTATCCCCCACTCCTGAAAAGCTCTCCCACCTCATCTTCACCTCCTAGCTTTCCTGGATCCCTTCATATCATAGCTAAAGTCCTGCCTTCTACAAAAAACCTTTCTCCTTAATCTTCGTGCCATCCCTGAGACTAGCCCCAATTTATCTTGTATAATTTTGTTTCAACACAATTGTTTTCACATTCTCTCCCTCGTTAAACTGTGAGCTCTTTGAGAGATAGGACTGAGTTTTGTTGATGTTGTTGTTTTGTTTATTTGCTTGGTTTTTGCCTTTATATCCCCAGTTCTAAGTATGGTGTCTAGAACATAGTAGGTACTTAATGAATACTAGTTGACTTAATGAATTCCCCTCAACCAGCAGTCCATTTGTCAATTATGTTGTAGAGGAAATTTTTGTTCATATAAGAGTTGAAGTAGATGTTCTCAGAGGTACCTTCCAACCCTGAGATTCTGGGGGCAGGGGAGGGGATTATTACATTTGAGATAAATGGCTAATTAAAAACAAAGTAATCCACAAATCACAGATTTAAAGCTGGAAGGAACCCTAGAGGCTATTTACTCTACCACCACCCCACACATTACACATAATGAGGAAACTGAGACCCAGAGAGGTTCAAGGATTTAACCAGGGTTGTTCAACCAGTAAATATCTGAAGCAGATTTCTTTCCCTGCTGGTCTTGTGTTCACTCACTGTTCTAGGTTAAAACTTCTATTTCCGAAGTTACTTGAATCTGGACCATGTAGCCCTATATGCTCCTATATTCTAGCTAGCAATACAAGGGGAAAGAGTGCTGTCAAGAAGACCTGGGTTCAAAGCTAACCTCAGATACTTATTAGCTGTGTGACCCTGGGAAAGTCATTTAAACTCTTCTCTGCCTCAATTTCCTTGTCTGTAAAATGGGGATAATACTAGAACTTAGTTTCTGTGAGGATAAAATGAGAGAATATTTGCAAAATTTAAAATACTATATAAATGCTAGCTATTATTAGTTATTATTTTTCCCTGGGCTCAAAACCAGTAAGACTTTGTCTTCAATATTTTCCTTTACTAAGTTAATGTGCTTTTCTGGTTTTCCTTGAATCCCTTATACCCTTTATGAAATCATACTGCTCTTCTATTCTCAAGTTATCTGACCATTCCACTAATCATTTTCTCTAGTCCACCCCTCTCTACTCCCATTAAGTCTCACCTCCAAAATTTTATCAGAGGCATTTGTATTTCTAAAGCCCAGTTTGCATTATTATTACTAACACTTGGGTTCATATATGTTACGTTTTAGGAATATCAGTTTTTACTCCAGAGCTCCTGGGAGAAAGACACTAAAGATACACATAGACAGTCATGGTTGTCAATTCCCTTACCTTTGATAACCTGAAGGGAGTCAGGATCTAGCCTCAGGGAAGAGTTTCCCAATAAGAAATTCCTGGTGAGGCTTTCAGCAATGTAGTCTCTGAAGTTGTGAATTGTATAAACTGCAGTGGGCTTATCCTCACGGTCCACAAGGCCATGGTTTTCTACTTTGTTCGAATGAAGGTTAATCATTTCCCAGGTAATGTTGCTGATAGCTTCACTGTCGAATGTGACAGCATAACGAACATCAATGCCACTGAGGTTAAAAAGAAAGGGGAAAAAAGTCAGCTAATGCCCTGCTCATGTGCGGCTGAGACAAGGGAAGAACTTAGTTACTAGGACATAGCTTGTGCCAGTAGGGGGAAAAGAAAGGAATCACTGTGATGTAATGGAAAGAAGGCATACTGAATTTGACAATCAGGTTTAAATACTGGCTCTGCAATTTACTACCTACATGACCTCAGGCAAGTCACAACTGCAGGCCTCTGTTTTCTCATCTGTAAAATGAGGAAGCTGGAGTAAAAGGATGAAAATGTCCCTTCCAGCACTAAATACTAGAATCTACCAAAGAGAAAAGAATAGGTAGATTTCGCTCCTAACACCATAGAGGCCTTCTGTATCCCTCCGGCCTAATGCTTCCTCTCCTTATGCCTTGATGTGTCCAGTCAACACTTAACAAGTCCCAGTCATATTTCCCAAAACACTAGAAGTTATGACTCCAAAAAAATTGAAGAAGCTCTAAGGAGGCCACAGAAACTATCATTGAAGTGGTCCTAAGAGAATGTTACCCCCTTCCCCTCCAACCCAACACTACATTCTCACCATGGTGCTCTGCTTTTCTCTACCACCATATATGCCATGTTTCCTATAACACCACCTACATATCACATCTAATCCTATAGTGTCCCAGCTGTTAAGATTAGTTCCTTTTTTTCTTTCTCTATCAACTTCTCAACTCCTCTCCCTTCTTTAATCAAATGAAATCAAAGAAAGATGTTTTTAAGTTTTCTCCCTTTATCAGTACTATGATGTGAGGGGAAAATCCATCCTCTTCTCAATAATTCTCAGGAATTCAGCATCGAGGTGACAAAGGCTTTATTTTCTTCTCATGAGAAGGAGGCACCCTAGTGTGCAGCTAGTGATTGCCCAGAAAGGGGGCTCGAAGGACCTTCCCCTTTTTCATCACTGGTCGGGGTTACAATCTACACGCAAAAACTAGCTAATCGAACGCAGTATTCCCACCCCTCTTCCTTGTATGGGCATAACTCAGGAGTGGACCTTATACTTCCTTATATGGACAGAACTCTGGAGAGGACCTAATTGAGACCAGGGCTCCTTGAACCATGTGACCTTGCTAACCTGAGGATGAGGAGGGGATCTGAGACCTTTGTCCTACAAACAGGTCAGGAGAGTATGACTGACTGTTATATCCACATTGAGAGGAGACAACTACCCATTTCTCACACATAAAAATCTGCCCCACCCTTTTTTTTATGGAGAGTATAGAACATGTTAAAGTCATAGAACAAAAATTTTGGAGAGTTACTTGTTATATTATGACCATTATGACCATATATCTCATGATGAACGTGGAAGAGGTGGAGAAGCAAAAAGAAAACCAAAACTCAGCAGAAGACAATTCATTATTTTTACATTTTCTCATTTGGCCATCTTTAAGTGACATGCTATATAGAGTTAATAATCCCTTCAGTGGAAAAAGTAACACTGTGATACAGTTGACCAAATATTTTTTAAATAATTAACATCAGGCAATTAATAGAAGAGCCAAACCTTCTTTATTTCATCCTAGCTCCTGGGCCAGGTCCTGTGACAGAGAGATCTAATGTCAATAAGCCAACAAATACATCATTTTTTTTCCATGTTGTGAATTACAAGGTCTTCATCCCAAGATCATGTGTTGATGAAGAGTTTAATCCATAGCATATAGTTAAAATGAATAAAACATTAGTTTAATGCTAATATAATTTTGTTAAAACATTCTAAGAATCTGTGATGCTGAGTGTAAGGAAATAATAGAATTCCATTTAATTAGGTAAAACTTTAAGAACATTTTATCTAAAGAGCATTGGACTACGAGCTGGAAGACTATGTCTATACCCATATTTTGCTTTGCTTTCATTGAAGCAGCTGAGGCTATCTTATTTTGCCAGCTGAATATGCTGATTCTTGCTTAAAAGATAATCCTCTTTTCTAAAGAGATGAAACTGGCTTGCGGCACTAAGATGACATTAGCAAAATTTACCAAGGAGAAAATATGGGAGAAGAACCTCTCATCTATTAATCTCACTCACTCAAGCACATAGCTCACTTAAAAGTTATTCCCTTAAGGATATAACTGTTCCTTAGATCTGTGTGCCTTGCTTAATTCATGTAAATAAGCGAATTAAAGTTATGCCAATTGAATATATTGTGCAACTAGCTTTCAAGTATTTCATCTGTATAGAAGATTAAAATATTTCACATACACAAAAGTATGCATTTACTAAAATTCCAACTTTCTTTTTAAAATATTTTATTTTTCACAATTACATGTAAAAACTATTTAACATTCATTTTTTAAAATTTTGAGTTCCAAATTCTCTCCTCCCTCCACCCCATCCCCTCCCTGAGACAGTAAGCAATTTAATATGGTTTATACATGGACAGCTGTGCAAAACATATTTCCATATTAGCATAATAGTCATATTGTGAAAGAAAAGACAAATGAAGGAGGGGAAGGAGGAAGAGGAAGAGGAAGAGGAGGAGGAAGAAAAGAAGGAGGAGAAGGGGGAGAAGGAGGAAAAGGAGAAGGAGAAGGAGAAGAACAGAGAAAGTGAAAACAATTATGCTTCAATCTTCATTTAGACTCCCTCAATTCTCTCTCTGGAGGTGGATAGTATTTTTTATCCTAAATCCTTCAGAATTGTCTTGGATCACTGTATTGCTGAGAATAACTAAGTCATTCACAGTTGATCATCATATAATATTGCTCTTACTGTGTACACTTGCTCCTGATTTTGCTCAATAAATCAGTTCATGCAAGACTTTGCAGGTTTTTCTAAAGAAAAGCTGTTTATTATTTCTTATACCACAATAGTATTCCATCATAATCATATACAACTTGTTCTGTCATTCCCCAATTGATGGGCTTCTGTGCAATTTCCAATTCTTTGCCACCACAAAAAGAGCTGCTATATTTTTGTACATACAGGTCCTTTTCCTTTCTTTAGAAATCTCTTTGAGATACAGACATAACAGTGGCATTGCTGGGTCAAAGGGCAAATACAGTTCTATGGCCCTTTGGGCATAGTTCCAAATTGTTCTCCAGAATGGTTGGATCAGTTCACAACTCCACCAACATTTTATTTAGCGTACCAATTTTCCCACATCCCCTCCAATGTTTGTCATTTTCCTTTTTTGTCATATTGGCCAATCTGATGGGTGTGGGGTGGTACCACAGAGTTGTTTTAATTGGCATTTCTTTAATCAGTAGTGATTAGATCATGTTTTTCATATATGACTATGGATAGCTTTGATTTTTTTTATCTGAAAACTGCCTGTTCATATCCTCTGCCTATTTATCAATTGAGGAATGATTTATATTCTTAGAAATTTGACTCAGTTCTCTACATATTTGAGAAATGAAATCTTTATCAGATAAACTTGCCAAAAATTTTTTCACAATTATGATTATTGTATATTTCCCCCATTCTATTTTTTCCACCATTTATCCTTCTCTTTCTCCTTTCACCCTGTTTCCCCTTAAGTGTTTTGCTGCTGACTACCACCTCTCCCAATCCACCCTCACTTTTACCAGTCTCCCTCCCCTAGCTCTTATCCTCTTCCCTATGGGGCATTTAGGTGGCACAGTGGATAGAGCACTGGTCCTGGAGTCAAAAGGAACTGAATTCAAATCTCACCTCAGACACTTACTAGCTGTGTAACCCTGGGCAAGTCACAATCCCAATTGCTTTAAACATCCAGGGTCATCTCCAGTCATCCTGATATATATCTTGCCACTGTACCCAAATGACTCTGGAGGAGAGAGTGAGGTTGGTGACCTTGTACAGCCCTCCCTTACTTAAATCCAATTCACTGCAAGTTATGATATTACCCAATGTTATGATCCTCTTCAAGAATAAAGGACAAACAACAAGAACAACAACATCAACAACAATCGTCTTCCCTTCTTGCTTCCCTGTAAGGTAAAATAGATTTCTATGCCCAAATGACTCTGCGTGATATTCTGTCTCTGAGCCAATTCTGATGAGAGTAAGGTTCAAGTATTATCTGCCACCTCCCCCTATCTTTCCCTTCACTGTAAAAGCTCTTTCCTGCCTCTTTTATGTGAGATAATTTATTCCATTCTACTTCTCCTTTCTCCCTCTTCTCAGTGCATCCCTCTTTCTCACCCCTTAAGGTTTATTTTTTTAAATATCACCCTGGGGCAGCTAGATGACTCAGTGGATAGAGCACCGGGTCGTGGAGTCAGGAGGACCTGAGTTCAAATCCAGCCTCAGACACTTAACACTTACTGGCTGTGTGACCCTGGGCAAGTCACTTAACCCCAATTGCCTCACCAAAAACAAACAAAAAAACAAAAACAAACCAAAATATCATCCCATCATAGTCAACTCACACCCATGTCCATGTAGACTCCTTCTAATTGCCCTAATAATGATTAAAGTTCTTATGAATTACAAGTATCATCTTTTCATGCAAGGATGTAAACAGTTTCATTTTATTGAATCCATTATGATTTTTCTTTCCTTTTTACCTTTTTATGTTTCACATGAGTCTTATATCGGAAAGTCAGATTTTCTATTCAGCTCTGGTCTTTTCATCAGGAACGCTTTAAAGTCTTTTATTTCATTAAACATCATTTTTTTTTTACCCTGAAGGATTATACCAAGTTTTTCCAGGTAGGAGATTCTTGATTTTTTTTTCTTCATAATTTCTTGAAATATGATATCTAGGCTTTTTAAAATCATAGCTTTGGGGCAGCTAGATGGCATAGTGGATAGAGCACTGGCCCTGGATTCAGGAGTACCTGAGTTCAAATCCAGCCTCAGACACTTACCACTTACTAGCTGTGTGACCCTGGGCAAGTCACTTAACCCCAATTGCCTCACCAAAAAAGAGAAAAAATAAAAATAAATAAAATAAAATCATAGCTTTAATTAGTCTTAAATTATCTCTTCTTAATGTATTTTACAGGTCAGTTGTTTTTTCCAAATTTTCCCACATTTTCTCTTATTTTGTTCATTTTTAAATTTTTATTTTATTGTTTCTTGGTGTCTCATGGACTCTGCTTCCACTTGTCCAATTATAATTTTAAGGAATCATTTTCTTCAGTGAGCTTTTATACCTCCTTTTCCATTTGCCCTATTTTAAGGAGTTCTTCTCTTCAGTGAATTTTTGTACATCGTTTCCATTTTTCCATTTCTCCTTTTTAAAAAGTTCTCTTCATGGTCAAAGGATATGAATAGGCAGTTTTCTGATGAAGAAACCAAAACTCTCTATTCCCATATGAAAAAATGCTCTAAATCTCTAATGATTAGAGAGATGCAAATTAAAACAACTCTGAGGTACCACCTGATACCTATCAGATTGGCTAATATGACAGAAAGGGAAAATAATAAATGTTGGAGAAGCTGTGGAAAAATTGGAACACTAATGCATTATTGGTGGAGATGTGAACTGATCCAACCATTCTAGAGAGCAATTTGGAATTATGCCCAAAGGGCGATAAAGCTGTGAATAACCTTTGACCCAGCAATACCACTTTTGGGTCTTTTTCCCAAAGAGATCATGGAAAGGGGAGAGGGACCCCCATGTACAAAAATATTTATAGCTGCTCTGTATGTGGAGGCAAGGAATTGGAAGTTGAGGGGATGCCCATCAATTGGGGAATGGCTGGACAAGTCGTGGTATATGAATACAATGGAATACTATTGTGCAGTAAGATGATGAGCAGAAGGAATTCAGAGAAACCTGGAGGGTCTTGCGTGGGCTGATGATGAATGAGATGAGCAGAACCAGAAGAACATTGAACACAGTATCATCAACATTGTGTGTTGATCTACTGTGATGGACTATATTCTTCTCACCAATGCAATGGTACAGAAGAGTTCCAGGGAACTCATGATAGAAGAGGATCTCCAAATCCAGGAAAAAATAAAAGAACTGTGGAGTATAGATGCTGAATGAACCATACTATTTCTTTTGGTTTTGGTGCTGTTGCTTTTCTATTTTGAGGTTTTTCGTCATTGCTCAGATTTTTCTCTTACAACATGACTAATGCAGAAAAAAATAAAAAGTTCTCTTCAGTGGATTTTTATGCCTCTTTTATCATTTTGGCCTATTTTGTTTTTTAAGGAGTCATTTTTTTTTCAGTACTTTTTGTGCCTCATTTGCCAAGCTATTGACTTTTTTCCCTTTTTTTTTTTGCATCACCTTTATTTCTTTCCCCAATTTTTCCTCTACCTCTCTTTTTTGATTTTTAAAATCTTTTTTGAGCTCCTCCAGGATGTTTCCAACTTTCAAGAAATTTCATATAATCCTACTTCACACACATTCCAACCCAACTTTCCCTGGTTGTTATTTCTTAAACTAGGCAATCTATCTTCCATGCAAATTTGCCTAGCAGATTCAGCAAGACACCCTCAGAAAAAGAACAGAGTTGGCATGTACCACACAATCCAAACCACTGGCACCCTTTAGATCCAAACATCCCAGGGCCCTGAACTCAAAAGCCTTGAGAATAGCAGTGTCCCCCTCTCCCACCCTTTGTGATTCAGCCAGCTTCCAGTTTATTTCCTATAACCATTATTGAGAGGAGAATAGACTCACGATCCTCACCATTTTTGCCACCACCATTATTACCCACCACTGACCAACTGCCATCAATGGTCAGATAAACCCAAGAGTCCCAGGAGTATCAATACCAGTTCTCGGGCCACTGACGGTTTCCAGCCAAGACCTTTCAGCCTTCATGCAGGGAATCAATTCTTATAGGGAGGCAACCAGGCAACTGCCTCCCTGAAAGGCACCACTACTAAAACCAAACTACTAGAGAACAAAGTTCTCACCACCAAAGTCCCTGACTTTACCAAATGTTTCCCATAAGAAAATAGATAAAGTTTTCTCAATGGAAATTACATTAAATAAGATGAGTTATCATTTGCTTTTCTGTTGCATTCAAATCCCATCATAATCTAGCCTACTCTCACCCACACACACACACCTCCCCAGTCTTACACCTGACTCCCCACCACATGCTCTTCAATCTCGTGACATGGGTGTCTTGGCTGTTTCACAAATAAAATAGTCTATCTCTCTACTTCAGGCATTTTTTCTCAGGAGTGCTCTACCTTTTCATCTGCCCCTCATGGCTTACCAGCATTCCTTCAAGTCCCATCCAAAATCTCTCTTCTACAGAAAGCCTTTCCCAATTCCACTTCATTCTTATGCCTCCCTTCTCTTATTTCCTATTTATCCTATATATAGTTTTTTATACATATTTGTGTGCTTGTCTCTCTCCAATTAGATTGTGAGCTTCAAGAAAAGAACTGTCTTTTGCCATTCTTGGAATCCCCAGTACTTAGCATTGTGCCTGGTACATTATAGGTGCTTTATAAATGCTTAGTGACTAAGGGCCTTTGCTGGGCCTTATCATCTGACTTCCCGCTGAAATCCCCTAGATATGTTGTTTCCCCCATTTAAATATGAGCTCCCTGAGAACAGAGACTGTTCTGCATTTCTAGTTGTATCCCAAGTACTTAATATAGCACTTTGCATACAGTGAGTGTTAAATAAATGCTTTTTCATTCATTCATTCATCTATCTTTGCTCAAGCTGTCCCACATGACTGGAATGTATGCCTTCCTCATTTCTTACTCTTAAAATCCTTAGCTTCCTTCAAGACTCAACTCAGATGCCATGATGTATACAAAACCATTTAGCAATCCCTCAGTTATTAGTCCTCTTTTCTTTCCTCAAATTATCTTGCACTTAACTGTTGTATCCTCCCTCCCACCCCCGCAAAGATTGTAAATTTCTTGAGGGCAGGGACTAGTTCATTCTTTCTTTGTATCCATGAAAGTGGGTAGCTAGGTGATACAGTAAATAGAGCACCAGACCTGAAGTCAGGAAGACTCATCTTCCTGAGTTCAAATCCAGCCTCAGACACTTACTAGCTGTGTGACCCTGGGCAACTCACTTAACCTGCTTGCTTCAGTTTCTTCATCAAAAAATGAGCTGGAGAAGGAAATGACAAACTACTCCAGTATCTTTGCCAACAAAACCCCAAATGGGGTCATGAAAAAATGGACAGGACTGAAAAATGACTAAACAAAAATCCATAGGAGCAACTTACTATATATAAGTTCCTTGTATATAGTAAGCATGTAATTAATTCTTGTTGAACTGAACTAATATTCCCATATGACAATCTGTTAACCATCCATGTCTTTTCATAAATCTTTCTTCAAGTACCTAATATACTTGAAGTTTTAATAAAGATTTGTTTTGTTTTGTTTAATAGTTCACAGGTAATAGTGCAACACAGGGGCTCTTGATTTATTATACTTTATTCTTGCTCTATATGTCCACCTTCTTTCCTGGTCACACAGTTCCTTGATAATTTTTCTTTTACTCAGTTCACAGGTAATTGTCTCAGAACTGTGCCATATCTCATGCACATGTCATTTTTACACACTAAACCTATTTATGTTAAATATGTCTTTCCATTGTCTCTTGGGTCACTTGTAATTTTTATTCTTCTGAGAATGAAATGTTCCATAATACTGAATCACCAGGGGAATGTTAGTGTCAAAAATATAGAATTTTGAAGGTTCAGACAACTGGAGATCATTTTTAAATTTTTTTTTTCTTTTTCAACTGGAGATCATTAAGCATTCTCTACTTTTGGAGCAGCTAGGTGGCACAGTGGATAGAGCAACAGCTCTGGATTCAGGAGGACCTGAGTTCAGATCTGACCACTTGACACTTACTATCTGTGTGACCCCGGACAAGTCACTTAACCCTAATTGCCTCACCAAAAAAAAAAAATTCTCTACTTTCCCAAAGTCATTTAGCCTAATTTTTCATACATTTCTGGGTCTGTTTCATTGTCCATCCACAGAGATGTACAAGATACACAGACTAACTTATCCAAGTTAATGTCATTATCTATGTAATACATGGTTTTCATCTTTTTTTTCTTGTGTAGATGGTTTAGTCAGTCTCTTTCAAAAGAATTTTGTTGTTGTTTTTTTACAGAGGGGTCTTTGTTGTATTTTAGGGCTTAACATAATCAGTAGAATGAGAGCATTTGAAGGTCCTCACCATCAATAGGGAATCTTCCTTCTATTTGAAGTTTGTTCAGAACATATTCTGTGGCACTAATGTCTCCCTGTTTTCTATCTCAGTTGATGTTGATATTTGTTGAAGAAAGTTATCTCCCTTTTTGCATCTATTATAGGCTCTCTATGAGTGAATTGATTTTAATATGTGCAGTTGAGGCTGAAAAGGCTTATAGGAGACATTTCATGGAGCAAGCATCTTGGTTATTAGTTATTGTCATTATTATTTCATGGTACATGCCTAAAACTAATATGGAACCTCCTGGAGAGATAAGATTCTTTTCGGGGAAATGTGCAAATGCAAGCAGATTTACCTTAAACTGATGTTGGATGGTACACAGTTTAGGAATCAAGAGAGCTGGGTTTAATGATTGGCCCTTCCATCAAATCATTGTTTAATACACTTCTCTCCTAGTACCTCCTTTTGATCTCTACAATCTAAGGTCTAGCTAAGAAACAACTGGCAAGAAAGAAGTAGAAGTAGGTGCTAGTACCATTTTGTTTAGCTTTATTTATCTTGTGCTAACAATATACCTGTCAAAGGCAAGTTAACAAGCATTGGTCAGGTTTGTATTATGTTGCCAGTCCAATGCATATGGACCGGACCGTCTTATGATTTGTCACGTTTTGTGTTAAGAAAGTACAAAATGAGGAAGACTTTGAGGTGTCAGGAAGAAATTAGCTGTAAGGTTCAAGCATGATAGCCCTGAGCTGACCAATTTCTGGCAAGGGAACAGGAAGTAAAGATGTTGGTGGGGAGGTGATAGCTGGTCTGTGACAGCTCAGGAAGGGGAAAAAATCAGATATAGCCAAGAATGAAAGGAAGTATGGGAGAAACGGAATATAGGCCACTAAACAGAAACAGTATCAGTCTGAAGAAAACTATGTTGGCCAGCTGCACACTTAGCAACTAGAGTACTAACAACTATAGCAACAGTATCTTTCATCTGCCTGAATTCACTGAAAGAACTGCTATTCTCTGGATAAACAAGTATTGCCTGGGGCATCTGCAGGGGACGGATTCATTCTTTGGGTCAAGTTGCAAAAAAAAGTTTTCCTTATCCTTCCACCTCAAATGGCTTGTTAGAAGATGACTGACATATACAGATGAACAGGCCAATAAGATATTATGTCATTACAGGGGCAACCAAAGGTGAGGTTGTTTTGGAAAAAAATTCAGGAGTCTTTCTTCTCTCATAGTACTGATAGTGCCTTCTTCTAAAATACTACCTACGAAGATCATATCCTGAGACCTGGTACTGATTTTTCACTCAATTCAAGCAGGATAGATCAGCCATTGGTCACATATAAGTCCTACTTTAAGTAGCATTGCCTGTGTATTTGTGGCAAGTAGGCAGCCGGTGAATGTGGGTGCTATATTGTATATATCCCTAGCTTTTTAATCACTTCCTCAACTTGTCACATACCAACATTTCTCTTCTTTTCTTTTCTTTTTTTTTGGGGGGGGGGTGGTGGGGGCAGGGGGATCCATGAGGGTTAAGTGACTTGCCCAGGGTCACACAGCTAGTAAGTGTCGAGTGTCTGAGGACAAATTTGAACTCAGGTCCTCCTGAATCCAGGGCCGGTGATTTATCCACTGTGCCACCTAGCTGCCTCCTATACCAACATTTCATCAAAGAATGATGATAACCTGGATTCTCAAAGGCTCTGCTGACAGAACGGAAGCTCTCAAAGACCTTTAGGTTTTTTTGGTTTTTTTGTTTGTTTGTTTGTTTTTAAGGGCTGACAGCGAAAGGAGATTTGTGTAGGCAATTCCCCCAGGAGTTCTGAGCACATAGGCACTGGACACTGAGAGGTTAAATAGCTCACTCAGGGTCACAGGCCCAATATGTGTCAGACCTCTAGAGGACTTGGATCCAAGTCTTCTGACTCAGAAAGGCCTGTTCTTTAGTGTGCCATAGCTGCCTCTTGACAGATCTTACCAAGTTGAGAAAGCTTCAGAAATGGGTGAGTAATAAACCATGAGTCTATACTACAAAAATCATCTCAAGCTAAGTATGAAGACATTGAGAGAACCATGTGGTTTCTCTCAAGATTGGCCATCAGGTGATTGATTTTTTGGCTGCAGATACTCTTTTAAGGCTAAGACATGGAAGGGACATAGTCTGCATTAGTGAAAAGATTACCCCCCACCAATAATTTCACAATTTTTTTTTTGCTATATACATTTGTACATGTGGAAGGGACTGTCCCTTTCATACATCAGCAGTTTGTTTTTTGAAAAAGGCAGAAAATAGACTTTTGGGTAAAAAAATAATTAAATTAATTTATAAATTATATAAACTACTGCTCCTCTTATATGTGACCAGTTTTGGTAGTTGAAAGAGAAGGAAAAAGAACCTTTGCATATAAAAACAAAGTTTAAAATCTGCGTATGAATAGGGTTTTTCTGTTAAAATGTGACAGGCATAGGTTTTTAGGAGGACCAGGGAGAGAACTGAGAGAATCTGTTTTAAGGGGAGAGAAACAACTAGGCTACAGAGCACTGTGGCCCCTCGTCTCATGTACATGTGACTGTTTTTAGAGTCTAAGAGGGTAAAACTCTCCAAATGGTAAATTGAATAAGTTTAGACACTCTAGGTAAAGTAAATAAGGACTCTTGGTTTCATAGCTAAAGAAGAAAATGGCAAACCACTTCAGTATCTTTGCCAAGAAAACCACATGTGGGGTCATGAAGAGTTGGACACAACTGAAATAACTGAACAACAACAACAAATTAGTTTCATAACTGATAGAAAGGATGATTTGAGACATTAGAAGTACTGAAGAGGGCAGCTAGGTGGCACAGTGGATAAAGCACTGGCCTTGGATTCAGGAGGACCTGAGTTCAAATCCAGTATCAGACACTTGACACTTAACTAGCTGTGTGACCCTGGGCAAGTCACTTAACTCTCATTGCCCTGCCAAAAACAAAACAAAACAAAACAAGAAGTACTGAAGAACTCAGCAGGAAGATCAGTTAAGAAGATGCTGGCAGGAGCAATTAGCTGACAGGAAGGTGGCAGCTGCTAGTTTTAAAGGCTGTTAAAGGCTGTTGATTAAGAGAATCATTGTTCCATGGATTAGTTAAAGAAAAGACTTGGGGGGAAAGACTGGTAACATCCTTACTGAAGGAGAGCACCTACAATTTTAATTATTGGGTTTTAGCATCCTGTATAGGTTGAGAAAGGTGAAACCTCTTAGTAGTGCCAGATAAGCTGGCCCCTCTCTAGCTTGAGAGGAGGAAAGACAGGATTTGCAATTACTTTGCTACATAAGCAGTGTCTCAGCTAATTAGATGATGCGGCATTCTGCTGAGTGAAGAGCTAGGTGGGTTTACATTACTCAGAAAAATTACATGGAAATATTTCACATTACTATATATACTTTCATGAAAATAGTAAATTAGAGATTAAGTTCACCAAACAGGCATATTGTGATTATGTTGTCACTTAAAGTAATAGTTTATTTTTTTAAGTGAGGCAATTGGGGTTAAGTGACTTGCCCAGGGTCACACAGCTAGTAAGTGTTAAGTGTCTGAGGCTGGATTTGAACTCAGGTACTCCAGACTCCAGGGCCGGTACTCTATATACTGCGCCACCTAGCTGCCCCAAAGTAATAGTTTATTGAAACAATGGCTGCTGTCCTCCTTAGAAACTGTTGGCTTGTTGAAGTTCTCAAAATGACCAATTGTCCTCAAAATTTTGATCCCAGGAACATTGTTGGAAATTTGGAAAAGGGGCAAAGGGAAGGAATTGCTTTTATATCCCTTTGATAAACACCACTGATGAAGACAACTATTACATAAACTAAGTATAAAATATCAGTGTAGTGGGAAAGAGAAATTAGCATGGTGAGAAGGCAGAAGTAAGCATAAATAGGACTTTCATAGGGTCAGGATACGTTCCCAAGATGACTAACACCTTTTAAGTTTCATGGAGATTAATGAAGGCTACATCTCCTTAGAGACCTTTAATAGAAGCACAAGTGAAAACTAAGGAGAGCAGAGACAGCAGGAAGAGCCCCCCAACTCATCATTGTATATCCAAATAGGGGCTGTCTGACTCACCAACTGACTTCAAACATGCATGTAACTTTGTAGTCCTGAGTGTGACAAATTACACTCACATGCTTTATCTAGCTCAATGATTGCCATTTTAAAAAAATCTGGCAGCTAGGTGGCACAGTGGATAAAGCACTGGCCTTGGATTCAGGAGTACCTGAGTTCAAATCCAGCCTCAGACACTTGACACTAGCTGTGTGACCCTGGGCAAGTCACTTAACCTTCATTGCCCCACCCAAAAAAAAAATCTGTGGGGCAGCAAAAAAAAAAAAATCTGCACCTCGGTCTTTAAGAATGTTTCCATCTGGGCGCAGCTAGGTGGCACAATGGTTAAGGCACTAGCCCTGGATTCAGGAGGACCCGAGTTCAAATCCAGCCTCAGACACTTGACACTTACTAGCTGTGTGACCCTGGGCAAGTCACTTAACCCCAATTGCCTCACTAAAAAAAAACAACAAACAAAGGACAGGGTTTTAACTGACCTGAGGGGCTTTGAAGGAGGAAGGTTAGGAGTTTACAAAGCTGCAGGAAACAAGTGGAATGAGGGAGTTGAGGATATCACAAGTGAGAAGTAGGTATGGTTGTGTTGCAGGCAAACCCCATGATTAGCTATCATAGAGAGGGTGGTATGAG
This sequence comes from Dromiciops gliroides, assembly GCF_019393635.1. NCBI lineage: Eukaryota > Metazoa > Chordata > Mammalia > Microbiotheria > Microbiotheriidae > Dromiciops > Dromiciops gliroides. Next base: position 307,015,000 of record NC_057863.1, read on the forward strand.
ATTGTTCTTTCCCACCTTCCACTTGGTAAATTACACACTCCTTGAGGCAGTGGCATCATATCCCTACAGAGAGTCCTAACTCTCCCTTTAGATAATACTAGTCAAGCTCAATTCTTCATCAGTCTCCTGGTATAAACCTCTACCAGCCTAAAAACAAGAAACTTGCCTCTCATCAATCTCCTCTCTGATCTTGTGAATAGCTGGCTGTGATTCTGCTTTCATGTCCAATGCTGCCTGCTGTTTCTAGTCACTAATCAACTTGTTTCCATATTCCTAAACTTTATTTTTCCAGTAACTTTCCCATTATCCTTCCCTCCCCATTCTGGGTACAGAAGAAAGCTCATAGAATCCTAATTTTAGTACTGGAAGGGATCTATTTCAATCCCTTTATCTATTTCAACCTCCTCATTTTACAGATGAAGAAACTGATACCCAGAGAGGTTAAGTTACTCACTTAAGATCATACAGATGGTAAATAAAAGACCCAGGATTCAAACTCAATATGATGATTCTAAATCTAGGGCTCTTTTTACTACAACTCTACTGCCATAAAATTTACCTGAAAATCAGTCAGCAAAAAGGAAAAGGAAAAATAAGAGCAGCATATATAATCCAAAGTTTATACAATACCAGAAAGGAGGAGGAAGAGAAAGAAAAAGAAAAGGAAGAAGAGGTAAAGAATGAAGAGCATGGGGCAGCTAGGTGGCGCAGTGGATAGAGCACCGGCCCTGGAGTCAGGAGTAACTGAGTTCAAATCTGGCCTCAGACACTTAACACACACTTACTAGCTGTGTGACCCTGGGCAAGTCACTTAACCCCAATTGCCTCACTAAAAAAAAAAAAAAAAAAGAATGAAGAGCAGGAGGAGGAAAAGAAGGAGAAAAACAAGAACAAGGAGAAGGAGAGGAGAAGGAAGAAGGAGGAGGAGGAGAAGGAGAAGGAGAAGAAGAAGGAGAAGAAGAAGAAGAAGGAGAAGAAGAAGAAGAAGAAGAAGAAGAAGAAGAAGAAGAAGAAGAAGAAAAGGAGCCTATAGCCATGAAGAAATCACTTGCCAAGGAAATAATTAAAAATCCTTGAGAAAATGCCAATGAGGGCAGCTAGGTGGCACAGTGGATAGAGTACCAACCCTGGATTCAGAAGGACCTGAGTTCAAATCTGGCCTCAGACACTTGACACTTACTAGCTGTGTGACCCTGGACAAGCCACTTAACCCCCATTGCTCCACAATATATATATATATATATGTGTGTGTGTGTGTGTGTGTGTGTGTGTGTGTGTATATATATATGTGTGTGTGTGTGTGTGTATATATATATATATATGTGTGTGTGTGTGTGTATATATATGTGTGTGTGTGTGTGTGTGTGTGTGTGTGTGTGTGTGTGTGTGTGTGTGTGTGTATATATATATATATGCCTTGCCCTGGGAATGGAACATGTAGGGAAGCACTTAAGAATCTTCCATTAAGCTGAGGATTCTAAAAGCATCTGCCTTGAAAATGGCCTGCCTGTAATGAGGATACCTAAGAGAAGTCGACTTTATAAAGCAGTTTAGTTCAAGCTTGTCTATAGGTGACAGCAATCAATGGGAATACAAGGAGAGACTAGAGGGTGCTGAGGCCACATGATGTTTATAGGTGTGTTACAGTCAGCTCATTCTGAAGACATAAACTGCTACCTGAAACCCTGTCAACTGGGGCACTCTTACTCTACCCCCCTTTCACAACCACTGTAGAACCCTTTAATATTTCAAGGATGTCCCTAGGTGTCTCTACGATCCCATGTATTTATGCTGTTCTAGACACAGAATGTACCAAGTGATGGAGAGCTGAGCAACAATGAAACTGTGATCTAGGTTCAGACTAGAGCTGCATAACCGGTTGTACCAGCTAATCTTATTCCCTTCCCCTTCCCTAGAAAGTAGTCAATGGCAAGCAATAAGATGTGACAAATGCTATCAAGAGTGGCAAAATCTGCTAATTTATTAATTATTGAGGGACAGTAGTTAATTTATGAATTTTAGCTATGATAGATAAACACATAACACCTTGATGTATTTATATTACCACATTGTATTTATGCAAGAAAATGCTATTTTATAAAGCTTCCTATAATAATTCTGATTGCCCAATACTTTTTAAATATATTTGGAATTCCAGGAAAAGTAGAATGCAAAAGAAAACTTCTCAGAAGGGTTCTTCATATTTATAGTTCTCCTAAGAATACATGGATAAACTGTTCTGTATCATAACAGGAGTTATTGCTCTTTGAACTAAATTTGCCACTTACCATAACCTTTGATTAATAAAATCTAGGCCTGGGTATAAAGACTCCATTTTTGAGAAGGGACTAAGGAATAATATTTGGCAGAGTTAAAAAAGTTTAACCAGGCTCTCCTCCTGCTGAAGTTACTTACTTTGTAATTCCTGGGTTTCCAGGCTCTATCCCTGTTTCTCAAGATCTTTTTTTGCCTTCTTGCCAGTAATCATTTCCCACTGCTTTCCCCTCCCACTCAATTTCTAGTTCTTTTTTTGTACAATGTAAGTTCCTTGAGGGTAGGGACTACCCTTGTATTTGTTCCCAGAACTTAGTTTGGTGTTTGGCATATAGTAGGTGGCTCAAATAAATGCTTTATTCATCTGTCCACTTTTATTTGAGAAAGTCAATAACAGTATAAGAGAAGCCAAAAGATACTCTACCTGACATTTTCCTGAGGCAACCTGGAAAAAAAAAGGTAAACATGTTAAACAGAGTTAAAAACTTCATGATCATAAAACATTTATCAAAGTACTCTTGTCCAACCTCAGACACTTAACACTTACTAGCTGTGTGACCCTGGGCAAGTCACTTAACCCCAATTACCTCACCAAAAAAAAATATGAAAAGTACTCTCGGCACATTTTCTCAGATTTTCTTTAAAACATTTATATTACTCAAAATATCTATATATCAGGTATATATAGAGTAATGAAAATTTGCTTAGAGGGAAAAGAAAAAACTTTCAACATTAAAATGAATTCCACGAAAGTTTATGGAAAGAATGAAACACTGACAAAATTGGTGGAACTGTGAATTGGTCCAATCATGGTAAGCTCAAATTCTATTTGCGTAAGACTTTCTGCATTGATGAAAACTGATTGCTAAATGCTCCATACTTAAGTGAGTAGTAGAGTTGGCTAGAGCTTGGAAGAGCTTCCAGAGAAAAGACATTGGATTCCAGGCTTTCTTCAGTTCCCTGGAGGAAAGACTCTGGGAAGAAGTCAATATGTGGAAGAACTGGCATCTTATGTTCCTATCCCCAGCTTGCTTTAGTAGATGTAAGGGAATTTTCCCTTGGATGAGAATGGGGACTCTCTTTCTTAGTTGAGCTAAGATATTTCACTCCCAATAGGAGGGATCATCCGCTCTGTATATTGTCTGGCATATATTCTCATCTGTTTACTCACTCTGATTTCTGTTTGCTATCTGCTTGACTAAATAGGTTTATTTCCTATTTGCTATATATGTTCATTGTGAAACTGGCAATTAGAGTAAAAGGACTCTAGTCTTGATATATAACTTGAGGAATTTTTCTGCATTAAAGAATAGCAATCAGGAGCTAAGCTTGAAACTAAAAATTATTTCCCCTATGCTAAGAAAATTTAAGGGGGAATAGAGATGTAATTCTAGCCCTACACCCCATCTCTCTGAGGAAAGCAGAGTGGTCACCTCTGGCCCCAATGTCCTACTTCCCTTCCTGGTAGGAACCAAAATCTCCTGTGCAGAAGGGTGGAAGATATCTAGAGATATTCATTCATATCTCCCTGTGAGTCATATCTAGACAGAGTCCTATGGATACACAGAAACTTCATAGGCACAAAACACACCATACACACACCTTTATACCATTTTCAAGAATGGTTGAAAATTATGCAAAGGAAGTGGCTAAAATACCCTTGTCCTTTGTTCTACAAATTCCACTGTTAGGTATAAATCCCAAGGATAAAAGCCCCAGATACATCAAAATATTTTAGCAGCACTTTTCATTGTAGCAAAGAATCATAAACTAAGTAGATGCCCATCAACTAGTGAATGGCTAAACAAATTGTGCTCCATGAATATAAGATGCTGTAAGAAACAAGACTATGATGAATACAGAGAAGCACAGGAAAATTTATATGCACTGATGCATAGTTAGGTAAGCAGAACTAGAAAAAATATACACTATGACTCATTTAAATGGAAAAAATAACAATAACAAAGCAATTAGAATTTTTTAATTGGGTTTAATTCAATGCTAAATGATGATGTCAGACTTTTTCCAGACATGTTGGTTAGTTTTGCTTGTGTGTTTTGTTTCTCTTTTTAATTCTCTAATATAAAGCACACCTCTTTGTGTGAAGGGAGGGGCAAAGATATATTAGAAAATATAGATAAAGTAAAAGCAAAAAATATCAACGTAAAGTTATGTAAAATGTAAAAATAAAATTAACCCCATGAATTTTGTAATGCCTTTCTACTTATCCATGATCTGAACTTTGTATAAAAGGGAGAGATTAAAACTAGCAGAAAACATTAGTAGCCAGTTTCATCAATAATGGTCATTCTTTCTTTGCATATCTGTGTATCTTTCTTTGTAAATCTGTAGAGTTGGGGGAGGGGAGGACATTTTATTTGAACTGAAAAAATTGATTAAAAAAGAAATAAAGGAGAAATATTTTGGTCTATGAGTATTTGATTCAAGTCAGATGTAGCAGGGTGGGGTGGGGTGGGGACAGAGCCTGAAAGGATGAAATAGTTCTGAAAGATGATGCTTGCTCTTCCTTTAATATTTATATCACAAATAAGCTAGACCTCTAGGGACACAGAATTCCCAGATCCTTATTTGTCCTTTGATTAGGACTAGCTGCATTCATTCTGTGTAGGGTGCCCAGATTCTCCCACACTGAACACAATGTCCCCTGGGGAAAAAAAAAACTAAGAGGTGAAAATGGAACAAATCTCTGGCTCTAAACTTTTTTGATGAGATTCCTATAAAGATGGGGAAATGTAGCACAGAAGATTCACAATTCCCTTTGAATCATTCTCTTACTGTGAGAATTACTGAGCCAGTAATTCTTCATGGAAAACTTCATGGAAAATGCCTGGGGGTGGGCTAATGTTCTGGTTTTCAAAAGAGGAAAGAGAACCTATTCTGGTAGCATGGTTATAATTCCTGAGAAAATACTAGAATGTATTAAACCATTGTTTCTAGTTTTGTGCTCTTTGACTGAGCCAGAATAAGTCTTATCCCTCTTCTACATGAAAGCCCTTCGAATTACTTGAGAGTCATCACTATGCTCCCCTAAATCTTCTCTATATATCTAAATCATGGAATCTTAGAGGTGGAAGGAACTTCAGAAGCCAATTAGTCCAACCTGTCCCTGAACAGGGAACTCCCCTCCAAAATCTTTGACAAGTCCTCTGCCTCCAGTGAGAGGGTACCCATGACCTCCCATGGCAACCCATGTCCCATATGGACAGTACTAATTGTAAATAAATGTTTCATCAAATTAAGGCAAAACACCTTCTGCAACTTCTCACTATTGCTTGAAGAATAAATTTCATCCCTCTGGAACAAGAGTCAGCAAATTCTTTCTACTTTTGTGCAGCTTGTGAGCTAAGTATTTTTTCTTACATTTTAAAATAAAATTTTATATGAATTTAAAATATAAACCCATTTTTAGCTTTTGTTGTTTGTTCAGTCATTTTCAGTCATACATGATTCTTTTTACAGAAACAGCCAGTGGTCTGGATTTGACCGTTGGGTAGTAGTTTACCAACTACAGCTCAGGATAGGCCTTCAAGCCTATAAAGAGAGTTTATGCACTCTCATAAGTGTTGTTCTCTTCTTCAAACTAAAACCCAATCCCTTCAACCAATTTCATATGATGTCACCATCCTGGCCACCCTTGTCAATGTCCTCCAGAAAATGTGACCCAAACTGAATACACAATATACCAAATAGAGTCTGAACAAGGCACTATTCAGTGGGACTATCACTTCCCTATCAAAAAAGGGTATGAAGTCAGTCTCATATGACTTATTCTTGGTGAACCAATGGTGGCTCATCACCATCATCACTTAGTAATATGTTCAAGACTTCTGTCTGGAATCAAAATCAGGCTACTATCCCTCTTCTCAAGAGTGTGCTGGTAAATGTTTAACAACTGCTTCTCTGGGGGGAAATGTGTGCACAACCCACTTTAAGTATAATCTATATTATTAACACTTTTCTCTATTGCTTTCTTTTTTTTTTTTAGTGAGACAACTGGGGTTAAGTGACTTGCCCAGGGTCACACAGCTAGTAAGTGTTAAGTGTCTGAGGCCGGATTTGAACTCAGGTACTCCTGACTCCAGGGCCGGTGCTCTATCCACTGCACCACCTAGCTGCCCCTCTATTGCTTTCTTAAATCTAGACAACTAACAAAAGAATATATCAAGTCTTGATTGTAGTGTTTCCAATTTCCAATGTTTAAATGCTCACAGTGAAATTTTAATAATGAGTTTGGGCTTGTACATTCCAGCTCCAACACACCCCTGCCTCTTCTCCTTTTGGAAAATCAAAGTCTATCTCTAATCCTGTGATGTGTCTCCATTTTACCATCATGTTTCAAAAATTACTGAAATTGACTCTATAATCATAGTTGTGAGTTCCTTCTGCATCCTGAAATGTAGCTCAAAGACTTGGTCATTTGAAGTTACTCAGGGCATCTAGGTGCTTTCTTTCCATTTCCTCAGTTATCTTGATCCATTCCCCAGCAACCATTTTGCTCTATATTTTCAGTCTACAGATCATTTTTCTTAGCAGAGAAAACAGTCAAACAATCAACAAACATTTATTAAGAACCTATTATGTGCCAGCCACTGAGCTGAAAGAAGCAAAATAGGAATTAGGTAGTATTCCTTTTATCCTTCATCCATTGCCCATCCATCCTAAGCAAGTATCCTGTTTATTATTTTACCTTTTTATCCCAAAACATTAACTCCAAAAATAACTTTTTATTCCCTTTCTTTTGTATTCATCCTTGCTCACCTGTCCTTACCAACTCTAAAAGAGCATTTTCTTTCCCTTCCATCCCTCTACTATTTGTTTTGTGAAATTATTCAAAATCTTATCCACTGTGCCCCCTGGATGGATGATAGACAGACAGACAGACAGATGGGCAGATAGATCTATATCTCTATATACACATTAAAGGCAGAGAGAGAGAGAATATCCATACATTCAATGCCATTACACTACATTTTTTATCTACTCTCTTTCTTTGGAATAAGGTATATCCTTCCATCAATCCATATTCTAGGAAGATGTCATGTCACACTAAATTTTAATTACACTTGTACTGCTGAATTAAGATCTCAAGCCTACTTTGTAGCCATATGCTATACTTCTGTAAACAGACCTCTGAGGACTTAAATTTAGTTATTCCCACTCTTCCTCTTCTTTACCTCTTGTAAATTACTCTCCACTATTATTCTTATGTTATAACTACTACTCTCTGTGGTCTCTTGGCTTAGTGGGCATATGTGGACAATTTTCTTTTGCCTCTTGTTTTCAGTTTAAAGCCCTTTTAATCCTATCTGCAAACTTCCATGAAAATATGTCCTTCCCAAGCCCTCCTTAAATTCATTTAATCCTTTCATTACTGGAAATTAAGCCTTAGCCCAGAAATCTAAATCCTGTTTTCCAACATCATCATCTTAACTAGCTGCTGACTTCCTGTAGCCACCTTTCTTTTCTGAAGCTCTTAGCTTGAATTGGCAGCAATGAAGAAAATACCAACTGTGCCCTCCCCCAAGTCTTTAGTTTTTATATGATAAATAACCCCTAGAGATACCTTCTAGTTCTCTATTAGTGAAATTATTTGTCCCCACATTAATCACCAGAAGCAGCCAATAGTCAATCATCCTGCTAAGTTTTCAAGGGTTCTCCATCATATCCCAGACACATGTTTGGGAAATACAGTGTCCTTCCTAAATGTTCATGTCAGTTCAATATATGGCAGCTTCTCTACCCCTCACTGGGAAGCTGCAAACACCAAGACTCATCTCTTTTCCTGTGACCAACATTCAATGTCATTTCTCATGAAATAACCCTTGGATTCTTATCATAATTCTTTAGAGCACAGGAAACTGTTTTCTCCTTAAACAGTTCCACTCTACCCTCAGCGGCAGGAGTCCTTAACCTGAGGTCTATAGGCCCCCAAGGAATCTGTGGATAGATTTCAGGGAGAGGTAGTCCGTGAAATTGGAAGGGGAAAATGATATCTTTATTTTCACTGACTTCTAACTGCAGTTTAGCATTTCCTTCATTCATAAGTGTAGGTGATAAACATTATTCTGAAAAGGGGTTTACAGCCTTTGCCACACTTTCAAAGGTGTCCATGACACAAAAAAAGGTCAAGAACCTCTGTTCTATGGGAAAAGCCTCTTAGTTTAGTTATCCTTCTTCCTTTTCTTCTCTATGTTACATTCTTTCACTCTCCAACCTTCTGACAAAAATTAAAATTCCTTTCCTTCTTCAGGTATTTTTTTTCCTTTTTGTTTTCCTCTAAAAACATTCAGAGTAACCCAACATAATCTGGTTCTTTTGAGGAATAAGTTTAAGGACTTTGATGTACAGTTTCAGCTTACTTTTTACTTAGGTGTCTTTTTCTAGGAGTCATAGAGTATAACTGGGGCTCTTAGGAGAGGGCTGGGAGTGAGGGATGAGGTAGTGACACTTCCTGGAATGTTCAGTAATAGCCATTGAGGAGAATGGTCAGGTTCAGGGTCATAGCTTGCCATTTTGTTCCAACTCATACATCTTGGAGCACCCAGAAATATCGATAGGTGAATACCCAACTCATGATGCTAATATTTGCCATGCTTCTAAGGAGTAAGCTTTGTGAAATTCCATTTCCTCTCTTCCTCTAGCTCCTGCCTATTCACAATACCAGGACACCGTTATCATGAGTAACAATACTAAAAATATCCAGGACACCATTGGCATGAGTAATAATGAATATTCTGGAATGAGCAGAAAAACATATTTCTCTGATATGTTCAGAGGTGTTTTTAAAGACGCAGGACAAAAAAAAATCTCATAAAGTTTCTTTGGATTTAAGGATCAATGTAAAAACTAAAATACTGACAAGCTTTGAAGGCAGCTAAGAAAAAAACTAATCCCCTCAAGCCCTAGGGTCTCTATGATCAGTGTTGACTATCTGTGCACATCATCTTTAAGCAAGTAAAACCAACAATGACCTGAGTGCATGAGTTCTGATTTCTGATTTGGTAGCAGATTGGTTGTGAAACTTTGCATGAGTGGTGGTGGTTCCCTTCTCTAACTCAATTTCTCCATTTACAAAATAGTGCTTATAATTCTAACACACCTAATTTGAAATTAAAGCACTTAAATAATTAATAATAATACTTAACCTCATCCTTTTACAATTCAAGTGCTACACAGTACAAAGCATTCTTAGATATACATCTTTTTACCTAAATTCAAGCACATGGATGTCTTTGTAGCCAGGTAGCCCATCAAATGCTTTTTCAACCTGTTTTCAAAGAACAAGAGAAATCAATGCATGTAACATACTTTCATAAGACAGTGATTCCCCTCTTCCGCCCCCACCCCGTCATGGTGAAATGTAGGGAAAAAAGGCACAAGTCTTGGAAGAAGTTCTCAATAGCATACTTTAAATTACATGATTTGGAATAGAAAGCTGGCTACAACACACACTTTATTAAACAGGCAAGTGTTTATTATTTGAAAGTGTGAAATTCTCTGTGGCATCTGTTTCCTGTTACTAAAGCAGGAAGGAACTGTGAGTGCATCATGCATCAAAAAGCTATCTGTAACCTCTGGATTAAGCCCAAGGAGAGAAGCCCCATGTGAATGGAAGTCAGGAAGAAGCAAGCATCCAATTGGGATCTGCCAGATGACCAGATTATAAACTACACTTTGAAGAGGACAATTTTATTAGTTTTGAGTTCTTTTAGCTCAGTTTAATCAATATGGTCCAAATGTCTAAAATAATCAATTTATATTTAAAGGAAATTAGGCTGCTTAAATTTCAATTGGCTATATTATCAACAGCATTAATACAGTACATTAGGCTATGCTCATTTCCACAGCAAGGATACCAGAACTCATTCATATTTTCTTAACTCTAAGTTCAACAAATTCATAAAAGAGTATCCATATGCCACCTATCTCAGAGGATCCCATAATAGGGAAGAAAGGAGACCTGGCTAACACAGGTTGAAGACTTGAGTAAAAGTTGGACCAATGCTGGAGTATTCATTCACTTAGTCATGATGACCCTCAGAATCAGGGTCAGTGCTATGTGGAATTTCAAATTAGGGGAAGTTTGTCATCATTTCTGATTGAAAATTAAAATGATCAGAGAAGAAACATGGTTTAGTGGAAACTGCCCTAAAAGTCAGGGAAAAATAATTCTATTTCCTTCTCCATTCCAACCCCACTACTTGGTAGCCTATAGAATCATGTTCAAGTCACAACTTTTCAGTGTAAATAGGCATTTATTAAGCACCTACAATGTTCCAGGCACTATGCTAAATGTTATATAAAATGTCTGTCATAGGTCCTTCCCAGGACCACTGACAGGCTCAAATAAAGAAAGAGGTATGAAAACCTTAAAGCATAGAGTGCTCTACAAAACATGAAGTATCGTTACCACTGTTACAAAAGCAGCTGGGTAGCACAATGGATAGAGTGCTGAGTCTGGAGTCAGAAGATATGAATTCAAATCCAACTTCAGACATTTACTAGCTGTATGACTATGGGAAAGTCATTTAACCTTTCTGTGCCTCAGTTTCCTTATCTATAAATGGAAATGACAAAAACAATAATAACAACATCTGCCTCCAAGGGTTGTTGTGAGGATAAAATGATATGATGTTTGTAAAGAATTTTAAGGGAGAGGATGAAGTATTATCAAAAATTCTTACAGCAAATTCCTGTGAAAAAGGCCTCTTTCCTCAAAAATATAAGAAACTGAATCATATTTATAAAAATAAAACCCATTTCTCAATTAATAAATTGTCAAGGGATATGAACAGTTTTCAGAAGAAGAAATCAAACTATCTATAATCATATGAAAAATACTCTAAATCACTATTGATTAGAGAAATAAAAATTTAAAACAACTCTGAGATGCCACCTCATACCTATCAGAAATGACAAATGCTGGAAGGGATGAGGGAAAATAGGTACACTAATGAACCGTTGGCAGAGTTGTGAACTGGTCCAATCATTCTATGCCCTTTCAAAGGACAACAATACCACCCAAAGAGATCAAAGGAAAAGGAAAAGGACCTATATGTACCAAAATATTTATAGCAACTCTTTTTGTGGTGGCAAAGAATTGGAATTTTAGGGAATGCCCATCAATTGGGAAATAGCTGAACAAGTTGTAGCATATGATTGTAATGGAGTATTATGTTGTACTATGAGAAATTATAGGCTGGGCATGGTTTCAGAAAGACATGGGAAGATCTTTATGAACTGATGCAAAGTAAAGTGAGCAGAGCCAAGAGATCATTGTACACACTAACAGCAATATTTTAACGATGATCAACTATGAAAGACTTAGCCACTCTGATTAATACAATGATCCAAGACAACTTCAAAAGACACATGATGAACAATGCTATTCACCTCCAGAGAGAAAACTGATGAATTCTTTTTTACTTCAATTTTTGTTTGTTGTGGTTTTTGGCAATATGGCTAACATAGAAATATATTTTGTATGATTACATATATATATATATATATATACATAGTTATTTTTATGTTATTTCTCCCATTAGACTGTTAGCTCCTTGAGAGCAGTCACAGGTTTTTGCCTTTCTTTGTATCCCCAGCACTTAGCAGAGTGCCTAGAACATAGTAGGTCCTTAATAAATGCTAGTTGATTGAATATGGCAGCCATGCCATAGTGGAAATAAAGCTGGTCTTGGGAAGTTCAGCTCCTGCCTCTGACACATGCTGGCTGTGTCACTCTGAACAAGACATTTAGCTTCTCAATGATCTAGGCCAGTGGAGTAAAATTCAAATAGAAATAAGGGTGTCTAAATCATACCTAAGGATCCCAGCAAACACCATATTAACTTAGAAAACCACATATTAAAATTTCTAGGTTTTATTATATTTTGTATATTTTTATTTATTTTGTGCAACATTTCCTGATTACATTTTAATATATTTTGGGCTGCACTCAGGAACTTTGGGGGCCATATGTATCCATAGTCTGTGTGCATGAAATTTCTAGTCTAGGCAACATTTTAAGACTATGAATGGAAAAAAAAAGTAAAGACCTGCATTGGCAAAGTGAGCTTCCTCACTTAGGAGTTCCCTATACCAATGAAATCACAAGTCCAGTCTCTATCCCTATCATCATCATCATTAACATAATTATTATTAAATACTTCCATTCTGGAATTATATTGCTCTAATCATTCTTTTGTACTTCCCTTAGCTTTATGCCCCACCCCACCCCCATCCTTACCATTTGTGTTGTTCCCTCGTTGGCCCAAGTCATCCAGATATTGAGAACTCTATAATGCCTCTATTCCCCTCAAATTTACCTATCTAATATCTCAATCCATAAGCACCAGGCTCCTCAAAGTATCAAATAGATGATTTGATCCAACAGTCCAAGACTAAAAGGCCTCTATCACCACCTTCCTGGTAATATATGTGGACTGCATAGTAAACTCCAGCAGACAGCACCCTCTTTCCCATTGGTCCCCTTCCCAACTTTACTTTTAAGCCCCAAAGAATAGTTCCAATAGTAGAAATTTTCAATTCATTTAGAAGATTATGATGATATATTTAAGGACATATTGAGACTTTTTATTACCACTCAAAGATCATGTAGGTACCCCAAATATACCTTAATCAAGATGTATTTAGGATGTTAGATGATTTTTTTCTAATTCTATAATCATACGATGCAATAATAGATCCAAACACTAAGAGTTTTTTAAAGTTCCTTCATCTGAGGGCACAGAGAACTAACAGATAATCCAAGACATTTCTTGATGCCAAGTAGCCATTGTCCCATCGGACATTTCTTCCACATACTATACAGTATTACCCTTTGGCAATACAGCTAGGAAAATTCAGTTTGGACTATACTGGCCACGTAGTATGGTTGTGATGATGCTCTTTTATTTCCCATGTGGGCTCAGAATGTAGCATAGGAAATTAACCCACAATAATGGAAGTATCACTGCCAAGGAGAACCCCATAATATGAGAATGGAAAAGGCATCAGTCCAAAGGAGTGAAGAATCCCACCTTTCACTATGAAGAAAAAGGATATGAATACTCAAATCCTTACTCCTCAGGAACAAAATCTTACATAAAGGATATAAAAAATGGCTCACTTTTTGACTGAAAGAGTCTCAAACTTGAGCCCTACAGAACTCTTGTCTACATTTAAACCAAGGAATTCCATGAAACAAAAAGTTTGAGAAAAGTGAAGGAGAAGGAAGTGGAAGGAAGAGGACAGAAAGAAAATGGAGATGAAGAAAGGGAGGGAGGAAAGATACAATTGTTGCTATAATTCAATGCTTATGTATATACTCTTAAGTATAATCCAATGTTTATGTATGTACTCTTAAGTATAATCCAATGCTCATATATATACTCTAAGTAATGCTGCTAAGATTTTAGAAACCAAAGTAGTGGCTTACCCCCACACCCTCACCCTATCCAATTATAATGGCACGAACCTCTGAAATAAATTGCTGCATGAGATCTTGATAATGTAGGCTGGAGGGGTCCTGTAGCTCTTCACTGTATTGCTTCCCTGAAAGATGCATAATGAATTCTGCAACCTGTTCAGTCGCCACCTTTGTGGGTTTTTCTGTCAGAGTTTCTATCTCATTGTTAATCTGGATTGAAGGGAGGGGAAAGAAAAGAAAAATTACTGAGATGATTTTAAAGACAATTCCTTGTTATCCATGTGACTGAAAGAAGCAGTAGTATAGGTAATTCAAAGATCATTTATATAGTATTTGATTTTGGAACATAGAGGATCATGGGGAGAGGGGAAAGATAAATAATTGAATGGACTCTATTTTATCAATTTCCATTTGTACTACTGAGGTACCGAGAAATTAGAACCATAAAATGCTAGTGGTAGAATGAAGAGTCTCCATTCCCACCCTGTATTTCAATGAAAAGTCAAAGAGACCAAAAGAGAAGGCAAAGTAACTTGCATTTGGTCATATACATAGTGGTAGATCTGGAATTCATATCTGGGTTTTTGATCTCCTCAGCCCAGTGCTCACGGCCAATACTTACTAGGTGTATATGTCTATAATGTCTCTCCTCTGAAGATCTCAAGGTACACCATAAATATTGTCACCTGGGCTACATGATAGATATTATTTCCCTTTTGCAAATAGAGAAACCAAGACACAGAGAAGTGAGGGAATTTGTAATTTATTGATCAAAAAGACTTCATTCTCTGGCTCATCTAAATTACAGAACTGTTGCTATGTAAATTGTCCATTTTTAAGAGGTAGAGATAGGTCACCATGACTAGCTCAGAAATGTACCTCGTAAATGATGTTAATTTATAGCAACAATAACAATCATTGATATTCATACAGATTTCTACAACTACAAAGGATTTTCACATACATTTGTCATGCAATCCTCACAATTATCTTGTAGAACAGCAAATAAAAATACTATTAGACCCGTTTTTTGTTTGAGGAAACTGAGGTTCAGAAAAGTTAAATGTTCAAGGTTAAGTGACTTGTCCAAAGGTCACACAACTAATTAAGTAGCATATATTTAAATCCAAGCCTTCTGACTCTTGGTCCAATGATCTCTCCACTATTCCATACTTCCACTCCAGAAGAGTAGTCTCATGCTCAAATATAATGAGCCTCATAAAGGATAGAGACTGAATCTCTTATTTCATTGTTACAGAAAACTCTCAGGTGAGAAAATTTCCTGTTAGCACCTGATAGAGATTCCCTGAAAGTACTGAGAAGTGAATATGTATCAGAAGTAAATATGCATGAAAGGCAGGACTTGAACCAAGCTCTTGATGGCTTCAAGACCAGTTCTCTATCCACTAGACCATAATGCCTAATTGGTATTTTAATGCAATTCTCTTATTAAAGAACCTCTTATTTATGTGGAATCAAAGTATTTGAAGAAGAATAAAAATTATTTTGAAAGTTCCTTTCATTTTTATGTGTTTTGAGCCTATAAAATCAAATCTTCTATCCATACCAATTGTAAATAGTATGTCCATCTAAGTAAATGTCCCCCAAAACAAACTATTACATGATTTACTTGCTGTATGATCCTTATAGCAATGGGTCTGACAATTATTTTGCTAAAAAGTAGTAAGATATACTGATGTAGGAGGCAAAAAAGGGGTTAACAGAAAAACCTAAGACCCAAGCTTTAATTCAGATATGAGCTCTAAGAGGGATTCAGACCCCAGTTAATGGATAACTTAAGATTTGGGAAAAAAGTCAAAGCATAGTTTCTCCCTATCCACATTAATCAGTACCCATAACAAGAACATACAGAGGCAGGTCATAAAGACTTTAACAATAACAATGGTATACTGACAGAGTATAGAAATTCAAACTGATAAATGAAGATATTTTGAAAAGTGAACATGGGAATCAAAAAGTGACATGTTCAGAAAAGGCCAGATTTGTCCCCAGATTCACCTTATGATATGTAAACCCCCAAAAAAACACCTCAGCAGAAAAAGGTATCTGCCTTGGGGATTGACTTAGGACCCCAGGAAGTCCAAATTAGGATAGGCCCTCCACTGTACTTCCCTAAGGTGGAGATTATTATAATGAGACTGATAATCAATTTATCTATATTATAAATATAACTTTCTATATGTCCTTATTCTAGATATAACTTTCCATTTTTCTGGTTCTCTCCCTGTGTTCATTCACAGTATTGCAATAAAACTTGGGAAACTGAGTCACTGAGTCTTGTAATTCTTTTGGGATGACTCATGATCAGTTTGACCCTAAATCCATCCCACATCATTACCTACATCTTTGGTCAAGTCCAACAACATTCATGGTCACTAAAAACTTAAAGCACAAGGACTCAACCTTTTCTGTGTCCTAGGCTTTTGGCTGTCTAATGAAGCTTATGGATCCCTTCTCAGGGTAATATTTTTAAATAATTTAAGGACATGACAAATTTCAGTTGCAAGTTAGTAAAAATGAAGATTTTTTTTTCTCTTCCAAGGTCACAGACATCCTGAAATCTATCCATGGGTCTCAAATTAAGAACCACTTAGTGAGTAGATAGCCTGCATTGCTGATCTTTCACAGCACGAGTATTTTTCACAGAGTATTTTATATGGGACTAAACCAGAAATTCCATTTTTAGGGGGGAAAAGTCAACAGTTAAATACTTTCCATGGTGAAGAAGATGGCAAAAAAGAAGTCCCTGTGGATAAGAACATAGCTGAAGAACAAGCCAACAAGTTCAGATAGATTAAGACCTTCCAACCCTATGCACCCCTCCCTAAACCTCCAGGACAAGTTGATCTGGCTTGAGCAATTTACAGAAAGATTCAGAGAAGGGTTTTCTATCTTGGAATTCAAAAATGCTATGAAAGCATTTGATGCCATGAAGCATTAAATCTCCATCTCAGCTGAAAACAAACATAATCCAAATCTTTTTTTTTTCCACTTGCCCCCTCTTCTGCCATCAGTCCCAGAATCTATGTTCTGCCCTCACCAAACAACTTCTTTAACCCTACTGAGGGACGCCTTATCCAAACTTAGCTTCTCTCCCAAAAAACTTCAGGATGTGACTGCTAAACTACTTTATTTTGTCTAAAACTTTAGAGAACATTATTCTGGTCCATTCACTTCTGCTATTATATCAGTAGGCTGTCTCCTTGGCTTTATTCTGTGAACTAATGGGCATCTATATCTCCCTTAATATTATTTTTGTGCCAGGCTCTTTCCTATTATCTTCCCTTGGCACAGAAGATTGCATTCCTCACTTAGTTTTTTCAAATGGTTAGAAACAATAGTAATGAAGACTAGAGCATTACTTGTTCTTTTGCTTTGTTGTTCAGTCATTTCAGTTATGTCCAACTCTTAGTGACCCCATTTGGGATTTTGTTGGCAAAGATACTGGAGTGATTTACCATTTCCTTCTCTGGCTCATTTTACAGGTGGGGAAGCTGAGGCAAACAGGATGAAGTTATTTGCCCAGGATCATACAGCTACTAAGTATCTAAGATCACATATGAACTCAAGTCCTCCTGACTCTAAGCCTACTCTATTCACTGTGCCACCTAGCTGCCCCAGAATATTACTTAATGCAGTGTTTTAATAGAAAGGAGAAGTGGCAAAATTCTCTTTACCCTATCTTTTCTTTTCCAGGAGATAATGGTTTGAGACTCCGAATGTATTGGGATAGCCTTACTAGTAGACCCTGGCTAGGACTGTGAAAGATGATTGAGGGGCAGCTAGGTGGCACAGTGGATAAAGCACCGGCCCTGGATTCAGGAGTACCTGAGTTCAAATGCAGCCTCAGACACTTGACACTGACTAGCTGTGTGACCCTGGGCAAGTCACTTAACCCCCCATTGCCCTGCAAAAAAAAAAAAAAAGATGATTGAGGAGGAAGGATGGAGGGAACATGGAAAAAGAAAGGAAAGAACACATGAATTAAAGAAAAGGGGTAACTAGCAGATCCAGTCAAAAAGATACAATTAGTTGGGTCTCCAAGAAAAAGACAATAAAATATAAATAATTGTATAATGATTCAAATATTAGAAGCATACCTAATGAGATTTCTTGAAAAGGGAAACAGCATAAGTATACGCAAAAAAAGTAATCAGAGGCAGAGGGAGAATGTGAAGGAAGTAACAATATTCAGACACATTGTGAAAATTGAGAAATGTTCTACCTGTTCACAGACAAGTGTTTTCCTCACATTCTAAGGGGAAAGGAAAATAGGAAGAGCAAATCTCCTGTGTTCTCTCAAAAAGAAAAAAAAATAAGAGAAGAAAAAGGGAAAAGCCAAGGAAGAAAGCCAGGGTAGAGAGCCACTTGTGCCTTGGGCAGCGGTCCAACGAGTTAAGCGTCAGCCCAGACATTTCACTGGGGAGGGAGGGACCCTTCTTTCCTGAACTCTGTGGCTATGATTAATAACTAGCTGGGGAAATGCTGGCAGAGAAGAGAGAGTGGAGATGGGGGATGGTGGGGGAGTGGGGAATGCTACCACTGCCACACTCTTTGGTAACACAAAGAAACTAAAGTGGTTTCAAAATATGGACAATCAGAACTGCCGAAGGGAAATGGTATAACAAAAACATGGGAAAGAACTTTCATTTTCTCTCTCTCTGATCATATAAATATAAATAAATATAAATATGGACACAGATATGGACACATATACATATATATACATACATATATTAGCCCCAAACAGAGGTGAGAGTAGCAAACCAAAAAAGGGGAGTGAATGAGAACCGTGAATGGTGTCTACCTTTGGGAAGCAGGAAGATACAAGGAAATGTTAGATTCTTCAGAATGGCCAGGGATATTCTGGGAAATGTTTAACATCCAGCTCTCAGAAAATGCAGAACTCACTTTTAAGTTTAATCAGCATTATTAGCATTTCCTCCATCATTTTCTTCAGTCTAGATATTCAATAAAACAATAAATCGAGCCCTGATTTGGAGATGTAAATGCCCATACTGAAGTTTTAACAACTGGAAATATCTCTAGCACAGCCTTAGATGTTCTAAGAATTCCAGGCAAATAGTAACAAAAATCATGATCGTAGGCAGATAACAATTTTAATAGTGAATTGAAATCAATTAATAATTGTAGGTGACATTTATATAGCACTTTAAGGTTTACAAAGCACTTTATATGTTATCTCATTTGATCTTCACAACCACTATGCTATTATTATCATCCCTGTTTTACAGATGAAGAAACTTAGGCTTAAAGATCAAGGGACTTGCCCAGGGTCATACATTCAGCAGTTGCCCGAAGGAGGATTTGAAATCAGGCTTTCTTGACTCCCAAATCCAGCCACCCAGCTGCCACTAGCAACATTATTTGATTAGAATAAAGAGTAAGCTAGCAGTCTGGTGTGGTGGCCCATGTCCATAGTCCCCTTATTGCTGGTGGGTCACAAGTTAAGGAGTTTTGAGCTACGATAGGGTTAAAGCTGATTGGGTGTCTACACTGTCTTATCTGAATTAAAGTGCCCTGGCAGCCTGAGGAGGGGACAACTGACCCAGGATGGGGGGAAATGGAGTAGGTTAAAGCTTCATGCCAATCACTATTGGAATTGGGGTGGGTCATGACTGGCTGCTGCATTTCCAGTTTAGATGAGACAGAGAGAAGACATAGCCTCAAAAAAGGGGGAAGGGGATGGAAATCTAATCACACAGAACCCTGTTATAATTAGGTTCCAAACTAAAACTCTTCCAGAGCCCTGGGCTCAGGGAGGGACACGTAATGAACAAACATGAGATCACTTACACTGTCATCCGGTGTCTCTGAGATGCTGTCTAAGGAACCTTGAAAGGAAACCACCCTGGGGGATGATACACTGGCTGCAGCATCTATGGAGACAAATGAAACTGTGTTCAATGGTATTACCTAAATCTAAACCTTTAACAGACTAAGGCTAAATTCAGAGCATAAAATAAAGGAAGTGACTTCACAATCTGCCTTTCTTTTTGCTTTGATTGTATCTCCAGCATTTACCACAGTGCCTGATGCACAGTAAGTACATGTAAATACTTGACTATTGACTGAATGCTGACAGACCATTCCCATGGATTATTTGGATTCAGCACAAATACTCCAATGGGCCTGAGAAGCTAGGTGGCACAATGAATAGAGCACTAGCACTGATGTTGGGAGGACCTGAGTTCAAATTTCATCTCAGACACTTACTAGCTTTGTGACCCTGGGCAAGTCACTTAACCCCAATTGCCTTAAACATCCAAGACCATATCTGGTCATCCTGATATCTATCTTGCCACTGGACACAGATAGCTCTGGAGGAGATAGTGAGATTGGTGACCTTGTGCAACCCTCCCTCACTTAAATCCTATGCAAGTCACAACATCACCCGGATGTCATGGTCCTCTTCAAGATCCAAGGGCAAACAACAAAAACTCAAATGGGCCTACGTTCTCATCCATTTGGATGTTAGCACACTCTGTTCCCTTTTCAGCCCCTCTGTCACCACCATTTCAGAATCAGAAGGGATCCCAAGGTCCCAGGTCTAGAATTGGAAGGGGACTTGGAAGTCATTAGATCTGGCCTCCTCACCTTACAGATGAAGAAACAAGAGGCTGAGATAAGGTTACATGCTTCGTCCAAGGTCACAAAAATAGAAATGGGCAGATCTAGGATTCAAATCCTAGTCCTCTGATCCCAATTCTAGTGCCGTTTTTATTGTCACTCTGCCTCCAAAGAAAGAGGCATGTCCTTCAGTTTTCTTTTTTTATGAGTCCCCATGGCCAAAGAATTCAGCACCAAGTGTCTGGCCATGAGCCTTCCATAATTAGCTAAGCTGATCCTCTGAAAATACAGGTAGCCTCTTGCCAAGATCATGGTCGATTTTTTTTTCCAGTATATACTCTGAAAGTTTGTTTGCAAACTCCCTGCCCCTGTCCTATGAGTTCAAGACTCTAACAATGAATAATTATGACTAATAAAAAATACTGATGAAAAAAACCTATTCCTATATCTTATATGAAGAAGAGAAAATTGGTTAAAAGTTTTCAAATGGTGGGCTTAAACGTTAGAATTTTGTCCTTCTTTGCAGGTTGACAAAGCATTAATCATTAAAAAAAGAAAAGTGAAAACATACCTCTTAATGTTGAAGTATCATAAGATGTAACAGGAGTTGATGATTCAGTACTGCAAATTGGAGGTGGGGAAAGGAGAAGACATTTGGAGTAAATAAAAGAGTGGAAAGAAGAAAAATTTTCAAACAAAATAACACCAGTTCCTCAATAAGGATTCACAAGTCAAAGTATAAATTAGAGTAGAACCATGAAGGGCAGGAATTGACAATATAGAAAATTGACTAAGTCTACTCTTTTAATAACTCATCAAACTTGATGTGGGGATTGGTCATCTCTGCAAATATATTTTAAGTAATAAAATTTTATAGCTAGGAGATTTTAGAATGCACATAGTCCAACCCCTTCATTCTGCAGATAAGGAAACTGAAACTACTTATGCAACTAGTGGTAACAAAGCTAAACCCAGAACTCAATTCAAATCACTTCAGTTGACATCTGAAGCCCTACCAATTTGAGTCAATTCAATAAACATACATTAAGTACCCATGGTATACTAGGCACTGTCCTGTTCTCTTTCTGCTACACAGTACTACATGAGACTAAAGATCATTTGTTTCTTTTTCCTGTGAAAAATATTGGAGCCTCTTACTTGATATTTTATTTTATTTTCATTGATATATTTTATTTTAACATATCAGTGACTTCCCAGATTTCTCCCCTCTGTGGTATTTTCCCATGAAAACAGTTATGAAAAACTTCCTAATAGAGGGATTACATACAACTCACAGTACATGTTACTTTTCATTTTGTAAATATACCATTTGCTAACAGCAAAGAAGGATATGTGCTGTAAATTTCATGATTTGAAACCAATGTTGTCCATTCCTTACAGTGCAATAACATTCCATTATATTAATCAGTTACAATTTGTTCAGTCATTCCCCAGTAATTGGTTAAATAATATTTCCAACATTTCAATATTACAAATAGGGCTGCTAGGAATATTCTGGTACATATGAGTCCTTTCTTTTTATTGTTGATCTCTTTGGAGGATAAAACTAGTTGTGGGATTGCTGGATCCTCTTTTTTTTTTCTTTTTTCTTTTTTTTTTTTTTGCTTAATTCCAAATTATCTTCTAGTACAGTTAGTGCAATTCACAGCTACTACACTAATTAATTAAAGTATTTACCCTCCCAGAGACCCTATAACATTAATTTTTTCCAACTTATCATCTTTACCAATGTGTTAACTGGGAAGTAATGCCTCAGAGTAGCTTTTATCTGCATTTCTCTGATTATTAGAGATTTGCGGTGATTTCTGAGAAGGTTGCTATATTTTCTCCTTTAAAAACTATTCATTTCTTTTGACTCCATGTCTGATTGGGGAATGGATTAGTAGTATAGGTTTGTATTAATTCCTTAGATACTTAATGTCAGAATTTTATCAAAGATGTATGATGTAAAAACTTTTTTGTTCCAATCCAGACTTTTTTTTATTTTTACTGCATTGCCCCTTATTGTGTCAGTAAGTCAACATAAGTTATACATATACAACTTCTGCTTGTACCTAGCAACCAAGACAATATCTAAGCTGTCCTTAAAGTGGAAAAGTATACTAGATTTGGGGCCAGAGCATTAAGGTTCAAATATGAGTTCTTCTACTAATTACTTATGTGATGTTAGGCAAGCTATTAGATCTCCCTGGACCTCAAATTCCTCACCTTTAAAATGAAGGATTGGACTCTGATAATGTTTTTTATCTTGGTCTTGACCCTGTTTCTGCTTCAGAATCCCCTTGGCCTCTAGCCCTTTAACTACATGATTCATATTCTCACTTACTTAAGTATTAAACCCACTCAGCAGAAAGTTTTGACAAATTCAGAACAAAGCCCTGCCTAGAAAGAGGGAAGGGAGTGGTGAGGCAATATGGTCCAAATTTTCTTGGGTATTCCATCAAAGCCAATACCGAAGTCATAGTTCAATCAATTAAGTACATTCAGACTAGTTTAACCATCATGGTTTCATCATTCATAACAATTTGTTAACTATGAATGTAGGGGAGAGAGAGAGAGAGGGAGGGAGGGAGGGTGGGAGAGGGAGAGAGGGAGAGATTGTTAAAGTCAGAGTAAATGAAACTTTGTGATAAATAAATCCTTTACAACTGAAATTCTGCATTCATTGAAATTCTACCTCCTTGCATGTCATGTTGCAAAAATGTACTACTTCTATTTGTCAAATAGCAATACTGATTGGATTAGAGGAGCACCTATAAGGGGTACTACATGAGCCTAGGAATGACTGGAGAATTAAGTTGAAAGCTTGATCAGATTTTCAAACATTGCGTTTGGTTCTACAAGTAAGCAAGCACTTGGGATGAGGGTAAGAGGACTTTTTTGATAGATTTGGATTTCACTTCCCTAATCGAAGCTACATGTCATTATAAAAAGAAAAGCACATTTTAAGAACAGAAGCAGTGACTCTCATCTAGAAAGTGGGCACATAGTAATAGCCATAATACTATTTGCAGTTATCCCTTCCACATGGTGACTTTCCCCCTCCCAGTTCTGATATATTCAGGGCAGGCATAAGAAATTAAATGGGAATTTGGGGGGAGTTTTGCAGAAGGCGCAGAAAACACGTGAAGGCCAACGGATGACACAAGCCTATAACCAAATACTTAACCCAAATTTTACAATAAGGTACTGTAAACACCACATAAAAGACAAAGAAAAAATTCAGACTTCTCTGGTATGAAGGAGAGCCAAAAAATTTTATGCAGATTTTCCAGATCACTGGGGCACCATGCCCTTGACCCCTGCAATGTGGAAGGGAAAACTGTACTCTCCATATTCTCTATCCAACAAACCTCTCTCCCCAAAGAAACAGCCAAAAAGAAAACTCCATTTTTCACTACTCCAAATAAATCCCTTCATTTGAAGTTGCATACCCCCTACAGGGACCATTGAATACTCATAATCACTCATAAAAGAATAGCTAGAAATATATTGACTTCAAACCCAAATATTTTAACTTTAATACTAAGCCAAACCAGATTTTATAGTCTATCTGGGTCTATCAATTTCAAGTAATCAGCAAGGAATACTCTAGAGCCTTATATTCTTAGCTTATTCAACTCAGACTTCTATTTTATTCTTCATTCCTCTGTTCCTCCTTCTAACTATTTTTCCTAATATTACATGAAGAAAAGTATTCATTTGATTTCAGTGGAATGCAATTGGGATAGGGAGAAGATTTACTAAGCCTATGCCACATAAAATTAATCAATTAAAAGACTATGAAGCATATAAATTCTGTGCCCCACAGGAATAATGCATTTATGCTTCACAAATATCAAGAGCATCCAGTCATCCAGTCTACCCTTCCAACTTATAGCTTTGCATGGCTTATGTTGTCCTCTTCTTTTGAAATAAATCAAAATAGTGTGATGAACAGACAGCAAGACTAACAAAGGAGATGTTGGTTCCAGTTTCATATTTGCCACTAACATTATTTGAACTGGGACAAACCACTTAATCTCAAAGCTGAAGTATCTGTATGTCTGAAAGAATAAAACCTGCCCAACATAACTTTTATGGTTGTCATAAGAAATAAATGAAAACAAAAGACACTTTGACAAGTAAAAACCTAGGAAATGCTGAATATTTAAAATTCAGAGAAATCCAAAACTTTGTGTCTAAACTCCACAGAACACAAAATGAGAACCATGAGAACAACCATCAAAAGGACACTCATATTTTTATAGCACTTGAGATTTGTAAAATTATTTCCTCATAATAAAACCCTATGAGTTGGGAACCTGACAAATGGTCATCCAACCTTCACCTGAAGACTTGATATCTTCCAAGGCAACCCATTCCCCTCTGGGACTGCTTTGTTAGTAGGTAAAGTTAAAGGTTCCCTCTTACACATGACAAACTTATGAATATTTGTGATAGACCATTATCATGTCAGCAATATGTGCCAGCAAATCATTTCAAAGCCATTTATATATAAAATGTATGTACCCATGTAAGATATCCATGTCTACTTAGGTTGTCTCAATGTATAGATGTATGACTGATAGAACTCATATCTAGCTGTTTTATCTGTGGATAAAATCTGCCCAGTCCCTCTCTAAGAATGACTGTGATTTCTGCCTTAAAAGGAACAGGAGAATGGACATGGCTGGGCACTTTCTCCTTTCCTCATTTATCTCCAAGAAGGGTATCAAGCTATAATTTTGTCTATTTGCCCCTTGCCTTAAATATTGCTGATTTAGAGGTATGATAGGTTCAAAACAAAATCTGCTTCCCTGGTTATTAAACTTTAGCTTACACTCACCTGTTTAACTTTTTCCTATTGAAGGGAAGTTACACAAAAGACCATAAAAAATAGTGAATAGCAAGTAAATCCATTTATCCAAGTAAAATAACCAAAACAAATTGGACAAATGAATTTTTAAAAATAGAGGGCACTGTGAAATATCTTATTGGAAAAACTGCTGACCTGGAAAATAGATCCAGGAGAGATAATTTGAAAATTATTGGACTACCTGAAAACCATGACCAAAAAAAGAGCTTAGACATCATCTTCTAAGAAATTGTCAGGGAAAATCACCCTGGTGTTCTAGTAGCAGAAGGTAAAATAGACATTGAAAGAATCCACCAATCACCTCCTAAAAGAGAACCCAAAATGAAAACTTCCGGGAATATTACAGCCAAATTCCAGAGCTCCCAGGTCAAGGAGGAAATATTGCAAGCAGTCAGAAAGAAACAATTCAAGTACTGTGGAGCCACAGTCATGATAGCACAAGATCTAGCAGCTTCTACATTAAAGTATCAGGGGGCATAGAATATGACATTCTGGAGGGCAAAGGAATTGGGGTTACAACCAAGAATCACCTACCCAGCAAAACTTAGTATAATCTTTCAGAGGGGAAAAAGGGACTTCAATGAAAAAGAAGACTTTCAGGTACTAATGATAAAAAGACCTGAACTGAATGGAAAATTTGACCTTCAAATGCAAGACCCCAGAGAAGCATAAATGGTACTTTGCTGGGTTATTGTGAAGAAAACCCTTTGTCAGGTATAAGGTACTATATAAATGCTATCCATTACTGTTGTTGCAATAATCAAGCTCATGGGTTTATTGTAAGGAAATCTCTCTTTAAAGTACTATATAAATGTAGTTTACTATAAAAAAAAAAAAACAATGAGCAGGATGCTATCAGAAAAACCTGGATAGACCTACATAAGCTGATGCAAAGTGAAATGTCCTGTATACAAAATTACAGCAAAATTGTAAGATGGTTTGCTGTGAATGACTTAGTTATTTTCAGCAATGTAATAATCCAAGATAATTCTGAAGGTCTTATGAAAAATGCAATCCATCTACAGAGAGAGAACTTATGGTATCTGAATACAGATTCAAGCATAATTTTTTGTTAGTTCCTTTATCTGAAGTTTTGTTTTTGTCTATTTTCTTTCATAACCTTGCTAATATGGAAATGTTTTGCATGACTGCTCATGTATAACTTGTTCTGAATTGCTTGAGGTTTTTTGGAGGAGATGGGAAGGGAGGGAGGAAGAGAATTTGAAACACAAAGTTTTTTTAATTGATGTCAAAATTTGTATTCTACATATAATTTGGGAAAATAAAATTCTAAATAGATTCCAAAACAAATTGGAGAATTTCTACAGATTAGAATACACCAGAAAGTAAATGAGTGAATGAGCCCTTTACTTTTAGCAAAAATGAGATCTTAGCTAAAAAAAATAGAGAAAGAGAAGAGAACAGAAGAGGAGGAGGGAGGAAGGGATAGGGGGAGGAGGGAGGGTGGGAAAGAGAGAGAGAGAGAGAGAGAGAGAGAGAGAGAGAGAGAGAGAGAGAGAGAGAGAATATATCTGATCTCACTCAAGGGAAATTCTTCAAAGTCTTCAGAGAGGCAGGCTGGAAAAATCAGGGACACTCCTGTAGAAACAGCTTTTCCTACATATTTACAGCTTCCAAAGTCTGTCTTTCTTTCTTCCCTGTGTCTCTCCCAAAGAGTATGTAGAACATGTGACTGTATCACAAGAACTCCATCCCATACACAGGTACTCAGCATCATATCAACATTCTCTCCACAGTTTAGGAAGCACTATCTCCTTCAACAAATGAAGCGGCATGCAAAATGTCCCAAGATAAAAGCCTGGAGATATATATAAATTTGTATGTATTATGAATGTATATATGTATATGTACATGCATTTATTTATTTGTTTGCTTGCTTGTTTATTTCTTTATCTTTGAAATCTATTGCAGATACCTTCTACTAAATAATATGGAGAGTTCCAAAATTTCATTTGTTAATTAGCTATTTAGAACTCAAAACACATTTTCCCATAGAAACAATATTCTTGTGGTCAAGACAAAAAAGTGTGAGTTAACAGATTGTGCACTAAGCAGACTCAGAAATACTTAAATGACCTGATGCAAAGAGGCATCATTGATGGTTCCATGTCACCTTAGAAAGAGATTATAGGACCATGGGCTTATAATGGCAAGGGATCATTTAGTCCAGCCCTCTAATTTAAAAGATGAGGAAACTGAGGCCCAAGTTACATGGCTTCTCTAAGGTTATTATCTTTCTCCATATGAAAATGGAAGTTGTGGAATTCAAATCCACGTGCTCTCTGTAAACACAGCCCTCTATCTGAATGTGATCTCTAGGAGAGGGCCCACGGATCCTTGCTTGGCTTTATGTTTAATGATTTTAATCGATTACTTCAATAAAGGCATAGGTGGCAGATGTATCAAATTCTTAGGCTACAAAAAACTGGGATGGAAGTTCATATGCTAGATGTGAAGTTCATGGTTCATAAGGCTTAACTGAAGAAACTGGGGATCTTTAACCCAGAGAAGTCTCAGGGAAGACATGATAGCTATCTTCAAGTATTTGAAGAGCATAGAAAGTATATAGATAGAGCAGTCAAGAAGATCTAGAGTCAGGAAGACTTTAGTTCAAATCCAGCCTCAGACACTTACTAACTGTGTGACCCTGGGCAAGTCACTTAACTTCTGCCTGCCTCATTTTTCCCATCTGTAAAATGGTGATAATTATAGCACCTATCTCCCAGTGTTGTTGTGAAGATCAAATAAGTTAATATATGTAAAGTACTTTGCAAACCAAAAAGTGCTATACAGATGCTAGTTGTTTTTATTTTTGTTTGTCTATTTACCCAGAGAGGGAAGAACTGGAAACAGGCTAGAAAATTGCAAGGAGGAAAATATAGGTTGTATATTTTTAAAAGCATCCTTAACAATTAGAGCTACATGAAAATGAAATAGGCTACCTTAGGAGATGAGTTTTCTCCCTCCTTGTAGGTCTTCTACCAAAATTTAGATGACCACTTTGGATGTGTGTTATAAGGAAAAACATTTTTCAGGTATAGATTAAACATAGCTTCTGGGGTCCCTTCCAACTCTGAGATCTTATGAATCTGAGATCGCCACATAGCAGTGGAGATACAGTAGTATTGACTTCCTCTAGCAATATTCAATAGTATAAGAGTAGGAACAGAGAAGGCAGATGGCCAGGGTTTCCCAGCTTTGAGGGTTAGCATAAATTGATCAGCTGATAGGGACAAGGGGTCAAGTTCAAGGTTTCAAGAAGCAGAGGATAGTACATATCTATGAACTAGTGAATGATAAGATCAAATCTAAGAAGGTAGGAAAGTGAGGCCAGAGCAAGAATAATGCCCGGGAGAATGGGAAGGCATGGGACTGGAAGTCAATGTGTGGGAAAGAAATGGGTTTAAGAGAAGGCATAGGAAAAGATGAAGATAGGAGATTGTGATCAGAGAATGGAATATCAGGGTTCAAAATCATGAAAGTGACACAGTTTAGGATAATGAGGTCTAAGATGTGATCACCCCATGGGTGACTATGATGGAGTGTATAAAGAAGTTGTCATAATTGCATGGACTGGGAAGGTAGGGTGTTTAATAGGACATTAAATGAATATTGAAGTCTTCAAGGATAAGAATAGAAGTTGGGTTAGAGAGAAACACTGTGAGCCACATAGTGAACTCCTTGAGAAGGAACCAGAGTATGTTAGATGATAGCAACAAGGATCTGGATAGGGGGTTAATAAGAATAAAGTGAATTTCAGAGGAAGATAAGTTGTTGAATAATGGTGACAGGAAGAGTAAATGTGTCAAGAGAGAGGAGTACACCGGTTCTCCTCTTGGCCTGGAATGTCAGGGGATAGTGAGAGAAAAATCAATCAGAACTATGGAGAGAGTAGTCAGGAACATCTTCTGGAGGAAAAAATCATGAGCCCTTGAGTACCAGAAAGTGGAAAATAGTACGAGAGAAAGATCTAGGATGAAGGATTTATTAATCATATTAATAACTGTCATTGATATAGTACTTAAGATTTGCAGAGGACTTTGCATTCATCATCTCAGTTGAGCGTCACAACAAACTAGTAGGGTAGGGAATGATTACCATTACACCCATCTTACAGGTGAGAAAACTGAGGTTTAATGAAATCAAGTGTCTTGTCTATGATCACAGAGCTAGTAGGTATCAGAGGCAAGGTTTGTGCCCAGGTCTTCCAGTTTCTGAAACCATCAATCTACTATGACACATTACCTTTCCTAATAATTTACAGTCACAGACGACCCAATGAAAGAAGAGGATATAGCAGTTTAGGGACTAAGGAAGAGTAGAGCTAAGAAGGATAGAGATGAAAAGTCCAGGAGATACACAAAAGGAGAGAGATTTTTATATTGTCTGGTGTCAAATCTGAATCACAGGGATTTTAGGAGAGCAGGGACCAGAGCAAGCAACAAGGTCAATGGTAATGGCAGTAGGGAAGGTGAAGAATACCTCTAACCCTGAGCAGGTTATAGCATAGATGCCACATCATTCTCCTAGCCCTCTCCATGAAAGTTCTTGAGAAGGGCTGGTGTCAAGCAGTCCCACCAAGGTCAATGGCAGGGTGCCACAGAAGAATACTCTAGTCTTTGATAATACAAAGTTCTTTCCCTCCACCATCCCTTCCAACAGCTAGCCTGAGTTCAAGGCCTGGGTAACAGTGTTGACATCTTTGGATGCCCTCTCCTACCCTCAGCCCTTGGATGTTGGAGCTCTTAAGATGGTAATGTCATATGAAAATGCAATATAAAGAGGAAGCCTCCAGTTCCAGTCTTTAATGGGTGCTGGAAGGCCCAAAACTAAATCAATGTTTTGATACTATACTATCTATAGTACATAGAATATAGAACTTGGAGTAACAAAGACCTGGGTCCAAACCCTTCCTTGGCTACTTGTCAACTATATGACCACTAAGCCTCAGTTTCCTCATCTGTAAAAGGAGAGGTTTAGACCTGATGACTTCTAAGATCTTTTCCAGCTCTAAACTCACAATCCTATGACCAAACCCCCAACTAGAAGCTATTCCACATGCAAAACAGATGCCTTCTGATATTAGAATTTGATAAATGAACCATTTGGTTCATGCTGATGACTCTAGCAGAAGACAAAAGTCATCAAAACAAATACACAAAAATAATTCATTTTGACTAATTTATGGTCATTTTCTTTGTACTCATTCCTTAGAAAATTCACATGATAAATCGAAATCTCTACTTCTGGAAAATTTTATCAACAATACTGGAATGTTGGTTATATGTCTTTTTTCCCAGACTCCTAATCTTATCCCCCTGACATGACACTAGCAGAAAGTTTAATGAGTGATGGATTTTCTGGATATAAATATTCAGAATGTACCAGCTCATCTGGTTAATAATAATAGCTCACATTTCTTTGGTGCTTTCACTGCTTTCTTCACAATAACCATGTGAGGTAGGTGGGATGAGCATCAGTATCCCTCCATCTTAAGATAAGGAATCTAAGACTCCTCAGAGAGATGAGGTGAATTTGTCTCTATTTACACAGTCAATAAGTATTAGTTCTGTAATTTGAACCCAGGTCTAATGACTTTAAATATCTGAACTTTTCCCTATCAATCTCCCATGGAGTGTGTGCCCTTCCCCCACTTCTGTGCACTTCCTTGCAAAGGCCACCTGGCCCCCATTCCTAGAATGATCTCCCTCCTGACCCCCACCTCTTTGGAACTCCTATCGCCCTTTAAGAGGTGCATCCTGAATCTCTCAGTTGTCAGTGCCCTCTCCCTCTTCCCCCTGATAAAATTATTTATACTTTATATGGACCTTGTTTTTGAAAAGTGGCTTGATCTATATAGAGTCTCAGAATCAGGAAAACCTGAGGTTCAAGACCTTCTTCTGTCACTACCACCTATGTAATCCCAGACAAGTCATGTAAGCTCTAAATGTCCCCTTGTGTCATTTAGAAAATGAATAGGTGGGGCAGCTAGGTGGCACAGTGGATAGAGCACCAGCCCTGGAATCAGGAGGACCTGAGTTCAAATCCGGCTTCAGACACTTAACACTTACTAGCTGTGTGACCCTGGGCAAGTCACTTAACCCCAAATGCCTCAAAAAAAAAAAAAAGAAAGAAAAAAAAAAAGAAAATGGATAGGTTTAATTAAGTATCCCTCCCTTAGAAGTGTTGAACCTGAGGGGCTAGTAGGATAAACTAGCCAAGATTTTCTCACATTTTGATTTCAAGAAAATAAAATACATGTTGAATGAGGTTTTGCAAAAGGAATGTCTTTAGTCAGAACACTTTGCCAAAGGATCAAAGATTTAGATCTGGATTGGATTTTAGAAGCATCTAATCTAACGCCCTTTTAGAAATAAGGAAACTAAAGTTCAGGGAGCTGACCCAGCCAAGGTCCTAAAGCAAAACTAGTATTGGAATCTAGGTACTGTGACTTCAATATACACTATGCCATGATATCTCCCTACCTTAATCTTTCATTGAGAAAATACAGTCACCATTGAGTATGGCAGATAGGAAGGACAATCTCTTAACAGTGAGCAATTTGAAAGCAAAGATTCAGTTGCAAGAAAGGAAAGTACAAGCACTGGGGGGACATAATAAAGGAAACCTGAGTAGAATAAAGGAACGTGGGCTAAGGTAAAGGCCAGATGAGAGCAGATAGAAAATGAGAACACAATAGTCAGGGTTATGAAGAAAGTTACTTTCAAGAACATACTTGATTTAGAAGATGAGAGCCCTGGAAGCCTGTGAGTTTCAGAGACACGTTATCAAAATGATACTTATGAAAAGCAATTTAGCTACAGTGCTTATGTAGCACCCCTTCTAAACTACTCCCCTAACTTTTACTCATAGGTTCTAGGGTTAATTCCATAGGGCATACTACTAAACCC
The DNA here is from genome assembly GCF_019393635.1 of Dromiciops gliroides. Classification (NCBI taxonomy): domain Eukaryota; kingdom Metazoa; phylum Chordata; class Mammalia; order Microbiotheria; family Microbiotheriidae; genus Dromiciops; species Dromiciops gliroides. The sequence goes on from NC_057863.1 coordinate 307,047,143, forward strand.
TCAATGATGTACCTTCCATCAACAATCAGCAGGTAAAAAGAATTAGCTCTTAGGAAAGGTATTTACTAAGATAGCATGCTAAAAAAAAATAATTAAATGTCCCCCCCCCCCAAACTTGCATCAGACTATCCCACAAATACACATAGCATCCAGGGGAAGAAGGGGCATCATGGCAACAAAGTAGAGTGTCTGGAAGAAAAGGTATAGATGGACACAAGTAAATCCCTGGTATAAAATGTATTGTCTGTTAATTGCTCAGATGCTTTTTTTGCCTTTTCATATGAAAATTAACTATTAAAATCATCATATCCTTTATGAAGTACAAGTTTTAAATCCTTTCCAAGGTATAATGAAAATGATCCATTCATTTCTTTTTTTAATATATATATATATATTTTGTGAGGCATTTGGGGTTAAGTGACTTGCCCAGTGTCACACAACTAATAAGTGTTAAGTGTCTGAGGCCGGATTTGAACTCAAGTCTTCCTGAAAGGGCCAGTGCTCTATCCACTGCACCACGTAGCTGCCCTGATCCATTCATTTCTGAAAGAAGCTTACCTTTTCCAAGGTACAAATGCATTTATGACCTGACTTCTAATTGTCTCTGGTTTTTTGCCCCTAAAGAGTTGTAAACTTCCTGGAGTCTGAAAGAGGCACAACTTTACTCTTTGAACATGTGGAAGAGTCAGAAGATATAGCTTCAGAGGCCACAAAAAGTTGCTTAGGTGGGTATTTACCAGAATCAATACAATGGCTATGGATTTCGGAGTAAAGAACAGAGAGAAATGCACAGAAGGGAGATGTCTGGTCTTGGCAAAGGACAGTGTCAGAGACAAAAGAAGATAACATCATAGAACTTGGCACAATACCGTATACCAGCCAGGTGTTTCATCGTTAGTAAAAGGAAAAAAGTTAAATTACAGAGGAGAATCTCACTAGTATTGAAAAAAAATGGCAAAAATAATAGAAAATCAAATTATCTCCTTCTACCACCAAGTTTATACATAAAATGAAAAGAAAAAATGTTTCCACCTTCTTACCACAAATAAATCAATAAATGAACAAAAGTGCTATCTTTAAATACAATGCTCTAAGCAATGCATTCCCTACCTATAGGTATGACACAGAAAAAGTAGGAGGGAATGGAATAATGTGTTACAAAGAGCAAAAGAGCTCAGAAGCAGTCCAGGAAAACATACTCTGCAACTCTGAGCTTAACCATACATGAAAAAAGATGAACATACAATTGAAAAAAGTTGTTTGAACCTTTTTTAAAAAGAAATCCAGTAGGGAAGCTAGGTGGAACAGTGGATAAAGCACCAGTCCTGGATTCAGGAGGACCTGAGTTTAAATCTGGCCTTAGACACTTGACACTTACTAGCTGTGTGATCCTGGGCAAGTCATTTAATCCCAACTGCCTCAACAACAAAATCCAGAACTGAAGAGATTATTTGCTTCTAGAACACCTCAAACTACACAGAATTGCAAGAGGAGTGAATAAATGCAGTAGCTAAGGACAGCAACAGCAACTGAGTGACAGCAGAGAGACCTATAAGAAACTCACTTCTAAATGTACCCAAGGAGATGGGGTGAAGGTGAAAATAAATGGGAAGGGGGCAGCTAGGTGGCACAGTGGATAGAGCACTGGCCCTGGATTCAGGAGGACCTGAGTTCAAATCCAGCCTCAGACACTTAACACTTACTAGCTATGTGACCCTGGGAAAGTCACTTAACCCCAACTGACTCACCAAACAAACAAACAAATAAATAAATAAATGGGAAGGAAGGATGGTAAAGGGGGAGGGGGAAGGAAAGAGGCTTTACTTTGGTAGTTCAAGTAGGTTCTGCTGATGAATGTTCTTGTGGGTGAAGAAAGAAGGTCTATGAAGGGAAAGGAGGACTTTATTCTGGATGTGAGTTGGAAGATCTGATACTTGAAAAGTCTACTTTTCCTATTTCAGAAGGGGAAGAGTTGGAACTCCTGAGGATAACTGGAATCTGCGGCAGCAGGAGAGCATATACCTAGGGAGATGTTGGGGCAAATGGGAAAAAGAAGGTAATCATGGAGGGTACAGATCAGTAGTTATAGATCAGTATAGATCATTCCCTCATAATCAGGAATGTGGGAGGGGAAGGGCTCTACCATGGGGCCATGTTATTTCTGACATCTGTACTAATTGGCATTGTTCCTTAAGTGAGTCACAATGAAAAAGCAGAATCCACTGGTCAAGCTTTATGAAGTAGTGGCTGAAACAACCTAGATGGGAGAGCCTAGAATGGATACCTTGGAAGCTTTAATTCTGTGAGAAACACAGAAAAAAGAGAGAGACTGGACAGTTATAGGAGTCATGAATCAGAGAATGATGGTCTAGAGTAAACAGAAGATGAGTAATGAAGAAAGTGAGAAAAATCCTTTTTGGTAAGTGGCACAAAAATGAAATTTTAAAAACTAATGAACAGGATTAGTTGAAGAAGGAAGAAAGGAGGTCATTTAGTCATTTACTTGACTACATGAGAGGAAAAAATGAGGGAAGAATTATATAACCAGAGAAAAATAAGAGAAAAGGGAACTAATAAACAAATCCCCTAAGGAAAAGGGATCAGAAACAAGAGGAGGAGATCAAGAGTGAAGGGAAGAAAACAGTAAGAACAGGGCCACTTAAAGAAAAGATTAAAGTAACTGAAGGAACACAATAAAACTTTTTTTAAAAAATAGAGACATATATAAGAAAATATAAACCTAAGAAACTCTAAATCTGAATGGATTACATAGTCCAATAAAATTAAAAAGTGACAAATTGGATAAAAAAAATGAAACCCTACAATCAGTGACTTACAAGAAACATTTAAAAAACAAAGACACATACAAAATAAAAGTAAGGGAATAGGGTTAAAAAAAAAACCATTTACTATGCAGCAACTGAAACAAAAAAAAAGCAGGAGTTGCAATCATGCTTTCTGACAAAGCAAAATTAATTATTAAAAAATAAAAATGTATAAACAAGAAAACTGTTATGCTGAAAAGAACCACAGACAACGAAGCATTACTAGTAATAAACTTGTATGCTCTAAATATCTTAACACTGAAATTCATTTTTTAAAAATAATCTAAGCTATAGGAAAACACAGACAATGCTAAAAAAGTGACAGTTTACTTCAATACCATTCAATTTTGATAATTCTAACAAAAAGATAAACAAAAGGGAAATATATAGAACCAAACAAATTGCTAGAGAAATTAGAGTCCAAAGACTTATGACATCTTCTAATTGGGACAGTAAATGAATATATATATATATATATATATATATATATATATATATATATATATATATATATATATATATATATATATATATATTTCCCAATGCCAAATGGAACATTAGCAAAAACTGACCATGTACTTGAGTACAGAGAAATTGAAAACAAATGTAAAAAAGGAAGAAATAGTTACTGCATCCATGATAGACCATAACACAATAAAAATAGTAATTTGTTCAGGAGCCACGAACAAAAGATACAGACCTAAATGAAGGCTTAACAATGAAATTCTAAATAATGAATAGTTCAAAGGACAAATAATAAAAACAATACGTAAAAGAAAGTGGTGATCATGAAGCAATTTAGAAAATTTCTGGAATGCAACTAAAGCAGTCCTCAGGGGGAAAAAAAATATCTTTACAAACATATATGAACAAAATAGAAAAGTAGATGTTCATCTGTTGGCGAACAACTAAACAAGTTGTGGTATACGAACGAATGGAATATTACCATGCTGTAAGAAATTATATTATCCAATGAATACAGAGAGGCATGAAAAAATTTATATGAATTGATACACAATTTATATGAAATGATACACAAAAAAACTTATATGAATTGATAAACAGAGTAACTATAACAATGTTAATGGAAAGAACAACTACACACCAAAAAAGCAAAAGGAAATTAACAAAATTATGAAGATCAAGCAGGACTCAAATAAAGAGACATAAAATGAAGAGCAAATCCAGTCCTTCATGCAGGTGGGAGGTCTACAAGTGTTACACATTGCACGTTTTCAGACATTTTCAACATACTGATCACTTGAGCTGATGTTTTCTCCTCTCTAAAAACTATTAGCTATTATATGGGATGGCTCTGTGGGAGAAGGAAGAGGAGAGATACTTGGGATAATTATGATGATGTAAGAAACAGGATAGCAATAAAAACTTATTTTAAGAAAAAGAATGAATCATGAAAAAAGCTCATATTCATGATCCAATAGAACCAATGCAAATTAGCACATTCCCACACATCCACCTCTTTTTTTTCCCCAGGGCAATGAGGGTTGTGACTTGCCCAGGGTCACACAGCTAGTGTCAGATGTCTGAGGCAGGATATGAATCCAGGGCCGGTGCATTATTCATTGCACCACCTAGCTGCCCCATTTTTTTTTTCATATCCACCTCTTAAAGAAATCAGACTAAAAGTAAATGAAGGGTAGCTAGATGGTGAAGTGGGTAGAGTGCTAGGCCTGGAATCAAGAAGACTACTCTTCCTGAATTCAAATCTGGCTTCAGACAATTACTAGCTGTGTAATCCTGGGCAAGTCACTTGACCCTGTTTGACTCAGTTTCCTCACCTATAAAACGAGCTGGAGAAGGAAATAAATGGCAAACCACTCCAGTATCTCTGCCAAGAAAACCCCAAATGGGGTCATGAAGAGTTAGACGTGACTAAAAAACGACTGAACAAACAACAATCCAAAGGTAAGGGAGATACCTTCTAACAACAAAAGTAAATTAAATTGGATCTAATGAAAATTAGTACTTCTAAGTACTAGTAATGCTCCCTTTTAAAAATAGTAATGATGCAGTCTCATTTTTAAATGATGTCTCTAAAGTTTTCAAAGTTCTTTCATAGCTATGATCTCATTTGCATTACAGTTATTGTATATGCCATATGTTTTAACAAACTGAAGTCAGAGATCACATCTGATTCATCTTTGCTCCATTTCCCCCATGTTATATAGCATGGAATCTAGCAAATAAGAGGTTCTCAACAAATATTTACAGAATGTTAAATGAATTGAGATTTCGTGGGTATTTGCATTTGCAGAGAAACTGAGTAAACATTGTTTCAAGAAAATGCTTAAAATTCCCTGAGCCAACTGTCTTTAAATATTAAATTGTCTTCAAATATTCAAGCAACTGTCAGGGGAAAGAGGGATTAGACATGTTGTACTTGGCTCCAGAAAGCAGAGCAAGGAGAAACAGATGAAAACTACAGGGAGACAGATGGATAGAGCACTTTGCCTGGATCCAGGAAGACATGAGCTGAAATATAGTCTCAGATACTAACCATATGGAACCTGGGAAAGTCACTTAAAACTCTGTTTGTCTCAGTTTCCTCAATGTAAAATGGGGATAATAATAGTACCTACCTCCCAGGATTGTTGTGAGGATCAAATGAGATAACATTTATAAAAAGTACCTTGGGGGCAGCTCAGTGGCGAAGTGGATAGAGCACTGGCCCTGGAATCAGAAGGAGCTGAGTTCAAACCCGGCCTCAGACACTCAACACTTACTAGCTGTGTGACCCTGGGCAAGTCACTTAACCCCAATTGCCTCACCAAAAAAAAAAAAAAAAAGTACTTTGTATAGTCCCTGATACGTAGTATGTGTTATTATCAAATTGTCAAATATCTACCCAAAGATATTTAGGGTAACTTTTGCTTTCATTGCCTGGAGGTCTTTTTTTTTTGCCATTTAAAGAGTAATGAACCAAACAAGGTAAGTACTCCAGGTAGAAGAGGAAGTGCTGCATAGTGGATAAAGGATTGGACTTGGAGTCAGGAAGACCTGGGTTCAAATTCTACCATAGACACTAATTAACTATGTAATTCTGAGCAAGACACCTAAAAAAAAATCTGTGCCTCAGTTTCCTCATTTGTCAAACTGGACTGAATGATTTCTGAGATCCCTTCCGGCTCTAAATCTATGATCTCATAAGCTATGATTCTACGTACCCCAAGCAGTCACAGTCTGAAGCCAGAGAAGGAAAAGAAGAGAATGACATTCATATCTCCCCTAGTTTGGGAGAATGGGAGTATGGATTAATTATACCCAGGATATATGACACCAATATCAGTAGTAAGAGGTCACTAGGGAGTAGAACAGTCACTGCAGTCTTGCCAAGACAAAATAGAGAATACCAATGGAGTTTTGTAAACTCTTAAACATTAGAAAGAGCTTCAGGGTCAAGCATGATGATGTAGTTTATGGTGGTATGGAGGAGATCTGGTGCTTTATCCTGCTTTGTGTCTCTATAGTTACCCAGGAATTCAGATATCCCAGTCAGCAATCCAAGGTGTGAGTCAGGTGTTGTGTGATTCTAGGAGAGTAGATTTTAAAAAGCTCTACTAGTTCTGTCTGCCTAGGGACAGCAGGAATGGCTGAGAGGAGACTGGGGGCAATCGTTTAGTTCTTTTTTAATCACATGATAAATTGCAATCTCGCCTCCCTGGCAAAGAAACTAGCAACAGAGAGAGTAAGGTCTCTGTTGGCTGTCCTCCTGAACCTTGAGAAAAAGATATTTTGAGGTAAAGTAAAATAATAGAGACTGTTGAACAAACCACTAGTGAAATTAAGACTTAAATAGTAGACATGGAAATGAGAGAAAAATGATAGATGCCAGGCAAACTACAGGAACTTGTAGGCTGAATATGTGCCTCTCGCTGAACCTATTCACCATTGTCCCTAAGCTGTTGGGACCCGTCTCAGACTTTTCCAGTTGATGTCATGAGTCTTTCATCTTGAGACTAAGCCATTTGGAAGAGGGTTTTGAGGCAGAAACTGAACTTACCAGGAAGATTGGACAAATAGTTGTTTGCTAACTGCAGTGTCAAGGCAGCCAGGTGGCCCAGTAGAGAGAGCACTAAGCCTGAAGTCAGGAAGACTCATCTTCCAGATTTCAAATCTGGCTTCAGACACTTACTAGCTGTGTGAAACTGGACAAGTCACTTAACCCTGTTAGCCTCAGCTTCCTCATCCATAAAATGAACTGGAGAAGGCAATGGCAAACAATATCTCTGCCAAGAAAATCCCAAATGGAGTCATGAAGAGTCAGGCACAACTGAAGCCATTGTAAACATCTGCAGTCTCTGAAGGAGATGAGATGCTAGTTCCTTCTCTGTTCATTACTGTTCTAGATATGTTTAAGTATAGTTAGAAGCCTTGGTTTCTTGAAGGTAAGCTGACAGCAACACAATCAAAACAAATCCAGATATTTTATCAAGTGGTAAAACACCAGGTATAAAGAGATGTTATCTTTAATCATTTGACAAAAATGAACCTGGCAGCTAAGTGGTCATGCAGTGGATAGAGTACTGGGCCTGGAGTTTTGAGCTGAGCTCAAATCCAGCCTCAGACACTTGCTACTACCTGTGTGACCCTGGGCAAGTCACTTGATCTCTGTCTGCCTCAATTTCCTCAACTGTAAAATGGTGATAAAAACAGCACCTACCTCTCAGAGTTGGTATGAGGATTAAATGAGATATTTGTAAAGCACTTAGAAGGTGAGATAGATAGATAGATAGATAGATAGATAGATAGATAGATAGATAGATAGATAGATAGATAGATGATAGATACATAGATACATAGTGATAGATAGATACATAGATGATAGATAGATACATAGATAGATACGTAGATAGATAGATAGATAGATAGATAGATAGATAGATAGATAGATAGATAGATAGATAGATAGATAGATAGATAGATAGATAGATAGATGATGTAGTAGCAGCAGCAGCAGTGGCAGTGGTGGTGGTAGTAGTAGTAGTAGTAGTAGTAGTAGTAGTAGTAGTAGTAGTAGTAGTAGTAGTTTGTCCTTAACCAATACATGGGTTTTGTACTCTCTCTGTCCACTAGCATTCACTACCTCTATGTTGAAGCACAGTTTAAGCAGAGTACCAGGCACCTAATAGGTGTTCAATGTCTTTCTTGATTAAAGAATGAGAACTTTGAGTCCTGGCCATGAATCTACCCACTTCTGAAAACAGATTTCCAAGTATCCCTGAAATACCAAAATGAAATGTCCTCCACAGGACTTTTGGGATACATACAAGACATTTAGTCGATTTAAATTCAACTTCTTTTCAATCTTAGGATTAAATGTTTTCCCAGCAACGTCTCTCCTTACTCCTCCTACCTCTCCTAGCTTCCCTCCTTCATTTCTCCCCACTCTGTCACTATGGCCATGGAAACCACATATGTCTGATAATCTGAAAGATGAAGACTTATCTTGGTTGAGGAGAAACTAGGATCTTGAGTTACTTCTAGAAGGATAAAGCTTCTGATTCAATTATAGAGCTTTGCCTAGGCCCATTCAAACATATTGGGGAAAAGGACAAACCCTATTAGACTGTTTTAGTGAGGCAATTGGGGTTAAGTGACTTGCCCAAGGTCACACAGCTAGTAAGTGTTAAGTGTATGAGGCTGGATTTGAACTCAGGTACTCCTGACTCCAGGGCCGGTGCTCTATCCACTGTGCCACCTAGCTGCCCCCCCCCATTAGACTTCTTAATGAAGAGGGGGAATTTTAAAGGCATCTGTTCTGTTAACTTGCTTTTCATTCACTGGAGCAGAATGCTCTGCCTCCTGACTGATCTTCTCTCATGAGACTCCAGGCTCAGTTTCTAATAGTCACTTCCTTGGAAATTAGTTTGGGAAGAAGAGAAAAAGACTTGCTTATCTCTCTCCATTTAGCTCCTTCATGATTATTTAAAATGTAATTACATATGTACCTTTAGAAAGAACAATTTAAATTCTTGAAATGTTTTTAAAATATAAATATATGTGTGTATATATATATATATACACACATACACAAACATATGTGTGTCCATATATGTATGTATAGCAGCAGCTAGGTAGCACAGTGGATAGAGTGCCAGACCTGCAGTCAAGAAGACTCATTTTCCTGAGTTCGAATCCAGGCTCAGACACTTATTAGCTGTGTGACCCTGGAGAAGGAAATGACAAACCATGCCAATATCCATGCCAGAAAACCCCAAATGGCATCACATAGAGTCAGACATGACAGAAACAACTGAATAAAAAACAGCACTACATATGTATGAGTATACATGAGAAGCAGCATGGTATAGTGGAGCTGGCTTTGGAACTAAGACCTGGGTTCCAGGCCTACCTCTGACATATACTGTCTATGTGATGCTGGGTAAGTCATAATCTTTCAGGACTAACAACCTGCCTTGGTAATGTGATTTTCCTCATCCAATAATTTCCTATATCAATGAAATCACAAGTCCAACCCCTATCTTCTATCCACTGTGTATGTGTAAGTGAGGAGAGAGATTTTAGGTATATTCATACATAGCTATCATGTAGACATATAGAGATATAAATGCATCACTTGTATGGCCTCTGGGACATTATTTTATAGCACATTAAAGCATGCTGACAAGTTTGAGAATTTCTCTTCACAAATCAAGTCAGAGAAGAAAGCATTTTCAGTCTTTCCTTTGCAAAAATAAATAAATAAAGGCAGAGCTTGGGGTGGAGATGGGAAGAGAACTTGAGTGTAAGAGGGATTTCCAACTGACGCACAGGAGTGGACATGAGTACTCTGAGTCAGCAGGGTGGGCTGGGCGGGAGATGGTCTAATGAGATTGGCTCTGACCAGTCCCAGAAAACACCAAATTTGCCCTGGCCAATCTGAAAGCACTGGAGTTTAATACCATGCTCCTTTTTCTCTGTTCCCTTCCCAGTCATTATGAGTTAGACTCACACCCTGGAGCCCCCACCCTGCCTGTCATCAGTGATTTGTTGGTTGGTGTAGTGTACAAGAAACATTTCTCTCAGCAGGAGATGAATCTACTCTTCCCTTTTCTTGACTATGGAGCCCAATAAGTCTTGAATTCAGGCTGTTTGTCAAGAATGCTGTAACCACACTCTCTTATGATAGCACTAAACTAGGTGGGGCAACTGTCTGCTTAGCTGCTCCAACTAGGCTGATGAAGAAAGTTGACCATATGGAGATTTCAAAGCTTGGACCTGCAGTCTGCCAACACATAAAGCTGGAATCACTCAAAATATTTTATTAGAAGTGTCCTTCTCCGTCTCCATCTCTCTGTTTCTTTCTCTCTCTACCTTTCTCTTTCTACCTCTGTCTCAGTCTCTGTCTCTGCCTCTCTTTGTTTCTTTCTCTGTCTCTGTCTCTTTCTCTCTGTCTTTCTCTCTCTATCTCTGTCTCAATAGCAATTGGAGCCTAGAAAGCACTCTGTCAACTCAACCTCAGAGGATCCCTAGCTTCCTTTAATTTTTAGCTGAAGTGCCATTTCCTTTAGGAAATCTATCCTGACCACCCCCTCCCAAACATTACTGGCATCTCTTCTCTCCTGGAAATAATTTGTATATTTTTTTAATTTAGTGTTCTATGTTTCCCAGTTGATAAATGGTCAAAGGATGTGAAAAGGAAGTTCTCAAAGGAGGATATACAACCTATCAACTGCTGTATCGGAGCCAAAAATGCTCCAAATCACTGATAAGTAGAGAAATAAAAATTAAAGCAACTCTGAGGTTCTGTCTCATACCCACCAGATCAACAAAGATGACCAAAATAAAGGAAAATACAAATGTTAGAAAGGTTGTAAGAAAAGAGGTACATAAATACACTGTTGGAAGAGCTATGAAATCATACAGCCATTCTGAAAAGCAAATTGGGAGTGCTGCCACTACTATGCCCATACACCAAGGAGAGCAAAGAAAGAGGAAAAGAATCCATCCATTCCAAAATATTTAAAGTCTCTCTTTTTCTAGGGGCAAAGAACTGGAAACTAAGGAGACATCCATTAATTAGGTAGTGGCTGAACAAATTATGGTATATGAATATAATAGAATAACATTGTGCTATAAAAAATGACCACTTTCAGAAAAACCTGGGGAAATTTGTATGAACTGATGCCAAGTAAAGTAAGCAGAATCAGAAGAGCAATTTATACAATAACAACAATATTATAAAAGACAATTTAAGATCTCTGATCAATGACTATTCCAGAAGACAGATGAAACAATACTAATCACCTTCCAATAGAAAGGTAATAGACTCAAAATACAGAGTAAGACACATTTTTTGACATGGACAATGTGGAAGTTTACTTTGTTTGACTATGTATTTATTTGTTATAAGGGTTTTGTTTTCTTTTTCTTTTAAATGAGTGGGAATGGGAGAAAAAAACAAATATTTGTTAACTGAAAAATAAAATGAAATGAAAAAAATCTATATACAAGATACACCACCCAATAAACTGCAAGTTCCTTGAGGGTAGGGACCCTTTCATTTTTGTTTCTGTATCCACAGCTGGAAGCACAGTGTCTGGTACAGAGTAGTTGCTTAATAAACATTTGTTGCTAAATTGTTGACTACACCTTCAAAAGCTGGTCCTGGTTTCACCACCCTGCTTTTGGACCTAAAAGTAGTAGGTTGTGCCACAAAAACTAATCATCTATTTATTTTTTCTAGGGTAGAGACCCAAGTCTGTGTCTTTTTAAAAAACAGACAGTAAACAAAATCTGTGCCTTCCAAAAACTGAAAAGGGAAGTGGCTGCAAGCTAGGGGACATCAAGACACTTACCTACAGGGCCAATCACTGCAGGAGCTGGCAAGAAAATGAGAAGGCAACAATTAACATTGAGCAATCACATAGAGACATTACACATTTTTTCTCCCTAATGTGAACTCAAAGAAAAGCAAACACTTACCTATTTGCTGTTTCCTTTGTGTAAGTCAGTTTCTAGGGAAAACATGAAAATATATATATATTAAGTTGTTCGATACTTACTAGGCATCAATGTATAACAAATTTTATGGTCAAGATTATTTTTCTTAACGATGCAATATCTGTGTCATTATTCATTCAGACTTGACTGGTTGGACAGATGGCTGGACGTTGTATTGAGGCCATTAACATATCCCATTCCTACATGAGGTACTACATGAAATTTATGTTAAACACAAACCATATCCCTAACCTCACAAGGTGATCTCTAGACATGTGCCATTGGCCAAGAGGGGAACTAGGTGACTAACCAATGCTGTTCAATTTATGACCACTTCTGGGAGGAAAATAAAATTTCTCAAAGAGTATATTTATGTAGATAATTTTGTTAACCCACTTCCATTAGGTTTCAAGCCTCCCTGGGAGAAGTGTTATACTTGTTTTATGCCCTATTCAATACTTAGTCCAGTCCCTTAAAAGAAATAGATGCTCAATAAATCAATTGTTGTTTTTCAGTCATTCAGTTTTTTTGTGACCCAGTGCACCACAGCACACCAATTGGGTCCATAGGGTTTTCTTGGCAAAGATACTGGAGTGATTTGCCATTTCCTTTTCCGATGGATTAAAGCAAACAGAGGTTAAATGACTTGCCACCTGGGGCAGCTAGGTGGTGCAGTGGATAGAGCACCTGCCCTGGATTCAGGAGGACCTGAGTTCAGATCTGACCTCAGACACTTGACACTTCCTAGCTGTGTGACCCTGGGCAAGTCACTTAAACACAATTGCCTCACACACAAAAATAATAATAATTACTTGCCCCCAGTCACACAGCTTAGTAGTACCTGAGGCCAGATTTGAACTCAAGTCTTCCTGGCTCAGGACTCCAGGTCCAGCACTCTATTCACTGAGATGCATCCTAATAGATTGATAGAATAGATCAATTTTCTTCAACCTCTATTTCCTTTTTTTTCTTACGCTCTTAACATAGGAATGGAAATTTCTTGCAAACATAACTCATTCTCAATGGGTTGCCTTTGTAGAATCACACAACTTTTAGAGCTAGACAGCCCCTGTTAAATATCAACTACTTTGTCAGCTACAGTATCTGAATATTTGTATTTGATTACACTCATCTTACACCCTTTATGTTTTTTGGTTTTTTTGTTTTGTTTTGTTTTGTTTTTTAGTGAGGCAATTGGGGTCAAGTGACTTGCCCAGGGTCACACAGCTAGTAAGTGTTAAGTGTCTGAGGCCGGATTTGAACCCAGGTACTCCTGACTCCAGGGCTGGTGCCCCTACACCCTTTATGTTTAATAGTTTTTAGGACACTGCATAAGCTCACTTTTTAAAAAATTGCTAAATTCTAATAATTTAAGCTGGTTTGACGGTTGGTTTTAGAGGTGGCATCATATAGTGAAGAGAATATTGGGTCTGAATCTCAACTCTGACATGTGCTAACTATATGAACTTGGGCAAGTCATTTGAGTTAAATGAGCCTCAATTTCCTCTACTATAAAATGAGAGTTATAAAGATAAATACCCTAGTTTGGGTATTCCCGCAAAAAGCAAATAAATAAACAAAACAAAGTCAATTCAACTCAACAAACACCTAGCAAGTGTCCACTACATGTGAGGCAAAAAGCACAGTTCAAAGCCACATAATAAAGTTCAAGAATATAAATAAAAACAATTCAAGTAATCCACTTCTTATTCAACCGAGGAGTAATCCTGGTAGAATCTATTGTGTATATATATATATATATGTTTTGGTGGGGCAATGAGGGTTAAGTGACTTGCCCAGGGTCACACAGCTAGTAAGTGTCAAGTGTCTGAGGCCAGATCTGAACTCAGGTCCTCCTGAATCCAGGGCCAGTGCTTTATCCACTGATCCACCTAGCTACCCCTAGAATCTATTATTAAAAGGATTAAAGACTTTAACTTCAAATCTCTGAAGGAGACATTTAGAATGTTCTTAACCTACCCCTGGTTAGATGCACCAAATATAATACACTAAACATCTTCATTTCATTATAAATGGATGTATAAACTTATTGCCTATAAACAAAAGGCATACTTTATGTAGGCAAGCTTTTTTAACATAAGGGATCACTTAAAATTTCATAGACTTTATCACATAGGCCACAGATTCTTAACCTAGAGACTCCCCATAGGTTCCATGGAGAGATTTCAAGAAGATCATGAACTTTAAAATTTTATTTTGATAGCTATGTTAGTATAATTGATTTTTTGTAATCCTGTATATTTTATTTTATACATTTAAGAATATTATTCTAGGAAAGGATTTATAGGTCTCAGCAGACTGACAAAAGAGCCTATGACACGCAAAAATACATTTTGAATTTCTATGTTTATAGAATGACATAGATTAGAATGGTTTAAATGAGTACCCTGGAACCCATAATGAGAAATAAACATATTTAGAGAAAACTATCTCAGAAATTAACAAAACTGATTACACTATAAACATATCTATTTCCCAAATATAAAATACTTGACTTAAGGTGACTTAATTCTACTTAGAGGGAAATGGGACGGAGTTAATAAATCAATGCATATAAGTAAATAAAGCACTCCAGTCTTTTTACAAAGAAAACCCCAAATGGAGTCACAAAGAGTCAGACATGATTGAAATTAATGAATAACTACTAAAAGTAAATAAAAGGTCATTTGAAGAGGAACAAAGTATTAAAAACTGAGAAAGCTTCACAGAAATTTTGGGAGGAGGTGACAAGAAGGAAGTGCATTCCAATCAGTGAAGGATAGTTTATGCAAATGCATGGAGGCTATAGATGGAATGGGTTCAGGGAACAACTGGTAATTCATGTTGACTAGAACATAGTGAAAAGCAATAATATGAAGTAAGCCTAGAAAGGTAGATTCGACCCAGATTGTGGAATCCCTAAAATGGCAGACCGATTGTTTATTTTATCCTACATACAATAGAAAGGCATTAATGGCTTTTAATTGGCAGGGATGTCATGGTCAGACCAGTGATTTAGGAAGATTATTTTAGCACTGCATGCAATATATGAATTGTAGAGAAGAGAGACTAGAAGGTGATTACTATAGAAGAGGATAGAGTTCTCCATGAAAATAGAGAAAAGAAGATGGTTAGGAAAAGGAGATATGTTATAATGGTAGAAGTGACAAAATTTATTGGGTCAATGTTGGAGGGAGAGAAAGGAAAACAAAAGTCAAGAAGGATTATTAGGAAACCAGATATTAAAAGAATAATAGTGTCCTTAAGAAAAACAGAGAAATTTGGAAGATTTGCTTTCAGGGGAAGACCAAGTTCCATTTTGGATATCTTTTTTTTTTTTTTTTTTGTGAAGCAATAGGGTCACACAGCTAGTAAATATCAAGGGTCTGAGGCGGATTTGAACTCAGGTCCTCCTGATAGGCACCTCCTGGTGCTCTATCCACTGCACCACCTAGCTGCCCCCTTCTAGGTTTTTTTTTCTTTTTTTTTTCTTTTTTTTTTCATTTTGGTTATCTTGAACTTGACCTGCCAGGTGAAGAAAGAGAACAGATAATCGTCATTGTAGGCCTAGAGTTTATAGAATTAGACTCATTATATTTGAGCTATAAGGGGACCTTAGAAATTATCTAATCTAACTTCCTCATTTTAATTGGTTCTTCGAAGTCAAAGCAAAAAAAGAAAAATCTGGTAATTAGATTATTTATCTGAAGCATTTCCTATAAATGATCAATTTTATAAAATGTATTCTTATATCAGTATTATGTATAAGTAGAAATTTAAATTATACCTCACATGCTGGAATCTAATCTTGCAATTATGTGAAGTCTTTCCAGTGTTTCACACCAAGACCCTTGTTTTAGAATCGACACTGATTAATTAACAAATATTTACCAAGACATGTTGAGGCTGACAGTGTACTAGGTGTTGATGATACTAAAAAAAATATGTTTATTTTTACCCTTGGTGCTTATGGAGCAGTTAATGTATTAAAACCAAAATTTTTTGTACTCTCTATCTTCCAAACTTGTAAATACACTTAAAAACATGTAAATGTTCTTTGTTTTGTTGTAAAATAACCAAAACTGGTCTGCAAAATGGTGTCCAGCATTTTAAATTTGTTTCTACCCATTTTATCATTGGCCTCATCTTATTAAACAAAAAAATTAGATGGGGGTAAGCAGTGTAGATTTATGATTTCATTGATGTAGAGCAATGAGCTCCAACAATTGTGCACTAATATCAGTAAAACATATTTGAGCATACACTCCCAAACATATATATTTATGTATAAATTATATACTGTACATGTAATATAATAGCTAGGAATAATAATAAACATTTATATAACACTTTAAGGTTTGGAAATGCTTCACATATAATATCTCATTTTATCTTCACAACAACCCTCTGATGTAGGTACCATTATTATTCCCATTTTACACATGAGGAAACTGAAGCTAAGAGATGTTAAATAACTTGCCCAGAATCACAGCTAGTAAGTGTCTAAAACAGAATTTAATCTCAGGTTTCCTGATTCCAAATCAAGTGCTTAATCCCCTGAATCTTAGGTTCTTCATATAATATAACTGTGCTATAATATCACATGCATTATAAGGTATACGCACAAAAAAGAAATTTTAAAAGAATGGGATAAAAATGAAATAGAGAATATTCTTTTTGATTTGTAGAAGAAAAACATTTTATTCTCACTAAAATAGTATTCATGATAATTTGATATTGTTCCTAGTAATATTTTAGTGAAAGCAATGTGATAAAATACCCAGGATACTCTCCTTACTTCCTCAATGAGCAGAGTGCATGGCTCACAGATTTTTGTTTTTCCCAATTTCTTGTCTTCACACTAGAGACTTCCACATATACACTAATACTCTGTCAAACACTTAAATTACCCTGTTTAATATAGTCATTTTCCATGAATTTTTCCTTTTCTTCTACCAGCTGTACACAGAAATGGTTGGTTATACTCTTGATTTTGCATTCACCTAGAAGTGCTCTATTTTCATTAACTCTGAAATCCCATTATCTGATTATAATCTCTTTATCATTCTATTCTCCCCTCTGTCTTATGAACCCTAATTCTGTTTTTCATCCTCACAGTGACTGACCTCTAATCCTGCCATTCCTTAGTTGTGTGGTTTTTTTTTTCCTGGATCATCATCCCTGCACTAGCTACAATCTTCATCCCTTCCCTGTCTCAACTTCTTGATGAAACAACTCAGCTCCCCATCATGCCTAACTGAGCCCCATCCTTAGATCATTCCAACCATTTGTTGCATTCACTCCAATTCTGCTGAATGAAATTGGAGAAAATCATGAAACCATGCTGAGAAGGGTGTTGACTAGTAACCGAGTAGAAGAGATCAAAACACATTGGAGGAGGATGAGGTACATATCTCATGTACACGTCCCTATCTGCTAGTGGAATTGTACAAAGGATACTTTTAGCATGCCTTAGGAGGAGGATTTTCTATCCTAAAACTTTAATTCTTCTACAAAACCACCTTTTTATCCATGTGTGCAATAGTCCATAGAATATTCAATATGAAAATTATATAGTCCAGCAATGACCCATTTCTATCTGAACCACATACCCCCCCCAAAAAAATCAGAAGAATAAGATAAAAATAATAATAACCCCATCAAAGTCTAACCCACCTTTCATACTATAGGTGGTGGAGGGGCAGAATAATGAAGGGAGAAACAATAGGAAATAACAAAGTAGAGTGGAGTGCCAGCTAGAGTGATATCCCCACAGTCAATTAAATTGAACCAAAAAGATACTGCACAAAGGAATCCAGAAAACAAAATCACATCTCTTTTGGTACCAATGATTAGAGAATCTATAATTTCTTACTCGATGATTTTTAAAATGAGGGATGAAAAAGCATTTAAGAGCTTACCATATGCAAAGCACTGTGCTAAATTCACTCTACTGTGGGAACATAATATGCCTAAACAGTCGCTGGGAAGGTCTGGCAGGATGCTGTAGGTGCCAAAGATTAGGTTAGCGCTGAGTCAGTGTGATGAAACTGACCCTAAGAGGAAAAAAAAATAGTGGCAGTACCATGTCGCAGGCTGGTGCTACTTGACACTGACATGATCATCAGCTTGATATAGAGGATAGTAGAGTGTATGGTATTTCTTTATGTTCTGATAATAAAATAATGCTGGAACATTTCAGAAATGCTAATGCCCTACCGGATGTGTTGTAGTTAGTGCTCCATTGCAGTTAGCACCAACCACCAACACGTACAAGGAATAGACTGAAGATATGAATACTTACTCTGTCACAACAAAATTGGAACCATACTTCACCCGAACATGAAACAAAGGTTTCATATTGCAACTTATCAGTGATGCCCTGGTCTCTAATATGTTCTCAACCAATGCAAATAATAATTTTTAACAATGCTTTGAACCTTGAGCCTAGATTAGATGAAATGAAAGAGTTACTACAACCTGAAGGACAAGTTGAAGAATATGGGTTTATCTAAAATATTCATTTAATGGAAATTCCAGAAATTATTCTTAATAAAAAGAACAGTAAAAAATAAAAAGATAGCACAGTCTCAAATCATTGTGAAAAGAAGGCAGGAATAATTAGAACATAATTCTGAGAATTTTTGTCTAATGGTATGAATACAACTAGTAGACCACTTAAACCAAAAAAGAGAAAAGGCTGTTATCTGCTAGAACTTTTATGAATGAATGTATTTCCCCCACTCTATTAGACAGAAAATGTAAAAACCTTTCAGAAAGTTCCTGCAGCCATAAGTGACAATATTGCCATGGTAAAAACTACAGGGGAAAAGGTAGAACTGTCAAGAAATACCACCAAAAGAATAGACTACCATGCACCACCATGCACCACCATGCACCACCATGCACCACCATGCACCACCATGCACCACCATGGCAGAAGCTTTTTGAGAACTACTGAAGAACTGCAGAAAGGTACTGAAAGAGTATATCAATACCCAGCTTGCTTATTCATACAAAACTTGAGTGCTGCATCAGCCAATTAAATTGAACCAAAAAGATACTGCACAAAGGAATCCAGAAAACATATCTTTTGATACCAATGATTAGAAAATCTGGATATTTTTACTCAACAGTTGAGTAGATGAGGAATGAAAAAGCATTTATTAAGTGCTTACTATGTGCCAAGCACTGTGCTAAATTCTGGATATTCAAATAGAAAGACAGGATAGTCCCTGCTCTCAAGGAGCTCACATCCCAATAGGGAGAGTCAATACAAATAGAACATTTCAGCAGCAAATCAGATGGAAAGTTCTTTAGGATACAGTGGCAAAACAGATGGTAATTCTTCTTTAAAGCTATCTCCATTGATAAAACTATATCCATTTTTGATGTTGAACCATTTAACAATTCCAAGGACTTTAGTGGTAAGAAATGGATTCCTTGAATATAACTGAAAGTGGCTTACCTCTGGTTAAGGCTGATGAGATAGCTAAGATCCAAGAGTGGACTCAAAAAGCAGTCCATAGACAATATTCACAAGAACTCAACCAACAATATTATTACAAAGAAATATTAAGCAAATGGTTGAGCTATGAAGATTTTAAAATATAAACATAGAGGTTTATGGTAATGACTAAAGACCAGTTACTTGCCACCAGAAATTATTGAAAGGTTATACTTAAGGATCCTAGACTTGTTTATCAATGCTTGTTATGAAATTAAGTAGTAGGAACTGTGCAACATATCATTTCAGGTTGCAAAAAAAAATTTTTAATCTACCAGAAACATAAAAAGACACTATTAGCTCACTAGAATTACACACCAAGAACTCACTATCTTTTATAAACCAACATACGTTATATACCTGTACTAAAAATACACATTCCAAAACACACTTGAGAATTCAACAAATTAAGATTAGAAGAGGTGAATCATTATAAATAGAACTGTTGCCCTAAACCACTAAAATATAGTAGCTTATAAATAAAAATTTAATAATCAATGAAATTTAATTTAAAAATCAATAAATATTTAAGAACATTTTAAATAGATGTCATTTGGAATATATACAATATTCAAATTCCATGGGATAAAATTTTCCAAAATAATAGAAGAAATAAAAGGTATGTGGAAATAGAATGAGATTCATATATTCCCACCTGAAATTGTCCCAGATGCTATCAGTGACTCTATAGAACATTAATATACATTCCTAAACTTATTCAATCACCAAAAGCAGTCATTTTATTCACCTGTTTGAGTCAAGCAAAGTGTTATATGAAATAATAATAGTAGGATTGCAGCTTGTCCTCAGACTTTCTATCTGAACCTCATCACAAAAAGATTAACAATGAGATGAGGGTAATAAAAACTCATATTTATGTAGTGCTTTATGGTTTGCAAAACATTTTACATGCATTATCTCATTTGGTCCTTATAAAAACCCTAAAAGGTAGATTGCATTATTATCCCAATTTTACAGATAAGGAAACTGAGACATGGAGAGATTATTATTAGCCTAAGGTCACATCAATATTAAGTATCTGTCTTACCCCAAATCCAAAACTCTATCCACATGCCAAACACATCATATTTCATGCATATCATTAAATTAATGACCTGGTTTTGCTCTATAGTGAATAGACATTAGGCATCAAATACCCCTTGTATTTCAAGATAGGGTTTTAACCTTGCATTAATTTTTGTTTAAATTTTTTTAGACTTGAAGCTATTAGTTATCTATCTTCCAGTACAATTTTGTTATAGCAATGAAAAAAATATGCAAATTGTCAAAGACTGAGAATTCAACAGATACTTCTCCAAGTAACTGACTTACTTGTCTTCAATAACACTGCACAAAGAAAAATGGGAAAAAGAAAATGCATAAAAAAGACATGGGAAGGAGTTAAACTCCTTCCTCTCTTTTTATCCTGATTTATGAGGGCAGACTAGATAGACTGTTTCAACCAATTCTCCTCTATAATACTACAGAATAATAGAGGATAAAAGGATTGAAAGCATATATTTGGTGTATTTTTCCCGAGATGGTCTCATGTGAAATAAATGAAAATATGAACAAAGAAAAAAGTATTTTTGAAAAATTACCTCAATAACTTCATCCTTACAAATTATGAAATCATTTTTAGTCAAAATTCTCTTCCTTCCTATCCATTGAGAGAAAGAAACAGCTTTCTTCTTTTCTAAGGCTAATGCTGTGCCCTAGCTTTCAATTTTACCCATTTTCTTCAGGACCATGCTACATAAAAGATTTCCCTTCTCTCCAGCATATTCCCCTCCCTGTCTCTGTTACCTCTCTGAGCCTCAGTTTCTTCATCTGTAAATCAAGATTAATAAATTCAGCTACCTCATGAGGGTGGGGGGGCTGGGGCACAGCTAGGTGGCACAATGGATAGAATACCAGGCCTGAAGTCAGGAAGACTCATCTTCATGAATTCAGATCCACCTTCAGACACTTACTAGCTATGTGACCCTGGGCAAGTCACAACTCTCTTTGCCTCAGTTTCCCCATACATAAAATGAGCTGGAGAAGAAAATAGCAAACCACTCCAGTGTCCTTGCCAAGAAAACCCCAAATGAGCTCATGAAGGACATGACTGAAATGATTAAACCACAAAACCTTATTGGGTGAATTAAATGTGTAAATCACATATATAAAGCACTTTGCAAACCTTAAATACATGTCAGTAGCTAATACTGTTGATTATGATGATGAACATATTCAGTTCCCTTTATCTTTCTTTTCATTGTCAATCTTCTAAAAGGAAGATCTGGTTGATTGCACTTTCTCACCACCCACTCCCATATACAAGGTTTGACCTGGAGAGCAAGCTCAATTTGATGAGCTTGTTTCCCAATACCACTCTATGACCACATTGAATTGATAGAGGTTGGGGAGTAACCTCTTTGGCCTGAGTATTGTTGACCCAATCTTAGCTCACTGAAGATGACTGATTGACTTCAACATCAGATGATATGATTGGGCCTTGCCACCATAGGGCTCAAGTTTGTAAAAGCCTCTAATAGGGAGCAGACATCTCTACAAGAAAACCAGTTGGGAGAACCAAGCCTAAGCATGGACAGAAGTAGGTCCATGAGGATTAAAACCTATACATATGGGGCAGCTAGGTGGCGCAATGGATAAAGCACCAGCCCTGGATTCAGGAGTACCTGAGTTTAAATCCGACCTTAGACACTTGACACTTACTAGCTGTGTGACCCTGGGCAAGTCACTAAACCCCCATTGCCCTGCAAAACAAAACAAAACAAAACAAAACAAAACAAAATAAAAAACCCTATATATATGTATTGCTCCTGGGGGAGTCCCTCAAGTGCCAGAGATAACAGGAATCTAGGAGCTACTGGGAATTTGGAGGGATCTCAAATATTTTAGAAAGGGAAACAGAAGCATGCAGAATACAGGATAGCTATTGAGAAGTATGAATACCAGACTGGCCCTCGGCTACCCATGGTGACTCAGAACCATGAGTGATTCTGAGGCTGAAGGAGCCAGACACCCTGGGTAGATTCCTTTAAAGGGGATTCATATTCATCAAAGGTCTCATGTCTTATAGTGCCAAAGGTCCTATGCATCTGGTTTCTTTTTTTTCTTCTTTTTTTTTTTTTGGTGGGACAATGAGAGTTAAGTGACTTAAGTGACTTGCCCAGGGTCACACAGCTAGTATCAAGTGTTTGAGGTCAGATTTGAACTCAGGTCCTCCTGAATCCAGGGCCCATGCTCTATCCACTGTGCCACCTAGCTGCCCCCCAGGTCCTATGCTTCTGGAAACTCAAAAATTGGAAACCAACTGCTTTCTTAGAATCTTCTGGGTGGGCCTTATCCCTACCACTGGAGACAGCTTGGTAGCAGAGTAGATAGAGTGCTGGCCCTAAAGTCAGGAAGACCTGAGTTCAAATCTAGCCTCAGATCCTTACTAGCTGAATGTGCCCTTGGGCAAGTCATTTAACCTCTATCTGCCTCAGTTTCCTCAACTGTAAAATGGGGATCATAAGAGCACCTGTCTCTTGGGGTTGTTGTGAGGATGCAATGAGGTAATGTTTGTAAAGGACCTAGAACTTAATAAATGCTTTTTCCTTCCTTCCATGTCAGTCAGAAAACAACTATTAAGTGCTTATAATGCGAAGACAGGATGCAAACACTTCTATACCTAGAAGATGTGGAGAGAGTAGATGGCAGACACTGAAAAGGGAAGGCATAGATGGGCAACCAAGAAAAGCTGCCTGTGGAAGGTGGGGACTGAGTTGAGGATTAAAGGAGGCCAAAGAAATCGAGAGGCCTAGGAGAGGGGACAGTTATACAAGTGGGGATGGAAAGGAAGGTAAGAATAATCACTACAACGACCAAGAGGCAGGAGATATGTGCTGTGTTAGAGAAACTTCATATACCATGGGGAAGAAGGGGAGAGGGGTAGAGACAGACAGAGACGGACAGAGACAAAGAGATACAGTAACAGAGAGATGACAGAGAGACAAATAGAGAAATGGGTGGAAAGAGAGAGAACAACAAAGAGAGATGGAGAGAGAGACAGAGAAACAGAGACAGTGACAGAGGGACAATATAGACAGAAACAGGGACTGAGGCAAAAAGACAAACAGATGAGGAGAGAGAGAAACAGAGATACAGCAAGAGAGAAATGACAGACAGAAACAGAGAGACAAAGAGAGGAAAAAATACCGACAGATGGAGAGACAGAGACAGAAGGAGAGGGATGGAATGTAACCTATCTGGTCCTCAGGCAATAGCGCCAGAGAAGTCACTTGTGTACATATACTTATGTATGTATCAATACACACAATACATATAAATATATGTGTGTACAAGTATCTAGATAGACAAATACACACTCATAATACACATGGGTATACTGTGCAGTTATAGATCATATGTACATGAGTGTAACTCATAGGAATATATGTGACATATAGGTACAGAGATAGGGAACTGGATCTATTATTTCATTGATAGAAGAAGTTTCCAGGTGAGGAAACTCACTGTCCCAATGCAGCAGGAACCTTCTCTGTAACTCATACTCTTGAGGGTTATCTAGAGCCCTGAGAGATTGTGACTTGCCCACAGTCACCAGCCAGTATGTGCCAGACTTTTTTGTTCAACCATTGTCACTCTAGTCTGACTCTTTGTGACTGCTTTTGGGGTTTTTCTTGGTAAAGATACTGGAGTGGTTTGTCATTTCCTTCTCTAGCTCATTTTACATATGAAGAAACTGAGGCAAAAAGAGTTAAGTGATTTGCCCAGGGTCACACAACTGGTTAGTGTCTGAGGGTAGATTTTAACTCAGGACTTCCTGACTCCAGCTCCTATGCCACCTAGCTACTGTGTGTCAGAGGAGAGACATAAACCCAAGGTTTCCCTGCTCCCAAACCAGATTTATACAGACTATGGCAAGCTGCATGGCATATATAGATTTGCATAACTATATGTAAGTATGTGTATTGTGTGTGTATGTACATATGTATATGTGTGAATATGCTTGCACATATATAGTATGTATCTATATAAGTGGGTGTATTTGTATATACATGTATATACCATGTGTGTTATATATAGATATTTGAGTAATAATTCATGGTACATGTGGAAAGCAAGGTCTGGGTTTACTCTCCCAAATCACATCATTCCTTTGTCCCTTACTATTCTTCAATGCCTGCGATCCTCTCTCTAGAAAGCTTGATCTAGGAAGGGGGATGGGGCGGAGTGGGGTGAGGTGAGGTGCAAAACAAAAACGCTTTTATTAAGCACCACTATGTGCCACACACGGTGCACTTTACAAATATTTCATTTGATCCTCATAACAAACCTGGAAGGTGGGTGCTATTATGTTTCCCATCTTACGGTTGAGAAAACTGAGGCACAGAGCTAATAAGTATCTGGGGTCAGAATTGAACTCAAGTCGAACTGACTCTAGGACCAACATCATATCCATTGTGTTACAAAAGCTACTTCTCAATATTGTCCAAGTACAACTGCTCTGTTGGTCAGGCTTGGGCAAGAGAAGACCTCTGCTCATACTGGAGCTCACTGACCCTAGGCCCCTGGCTCCATTTGTTGCTATCTCT
The DNA here is from genome assembly GCF_019393635.1 of Dromiciops gliroides. Lineage (NCBI taxonomy): Eukaryota > Metazoa > Chordata > Mammalia > Microbiotheria > Microbiotheriidae > Dromiciops > Dromiciops gliroides. The sequence goes on from NC_057863.1 coordinate 307,072,048, forward strand.
TGGGCCCCATTCCTCTCCCCTCCAGGAGAAGGGTGCCACATGGTTCTTCCTCTGGAGATTATACAGTATCCTGGAGAAGCCTACCTGATGCATAGGCTTCTCCCTCTAGTGACCAAGTCCAGAGTCTCTGTGTGTTGCTCTATACTACTCCCTCTGTCTAGCATCCCTTTTTAAGGGCTTAGTGCAAGAATATCATGCCTTACATGGGGAGAAATATTCAATGCCAGGACAAATGCCACATCCTTTAACCTTGTTTATCCTTAGCAAGTGTCCCCTGAACACATCATCCTCACCAGAGATGTCAAACACACAGCCAGTAGGCCACCCACAACACTCTTTAGTGTTGCCAGCCACAATGAGGGCTGCTGGCTGAATGTCTGATGCTTCTGCTCCATACATCTTTATCACCCGGCCTGTGTTATATTGACATAGAATACCAGTCTCTAAAGTGCTCTCTCTTTTCTCAAGGTCAGTACTTGGTTCACAGTCCCTTATAGTCTTACATATGCATACTGATATCTATTGATATCACCTCAAACAACCTGGCTTCCATGTTCACCAGTTCTTCAAACCACTTCATTTCAACCACCCATACTACCTACCTTCCATGACTGTTATTTTTGAAATTTCCTCTTCTGATCATAATTTCCTATACCTTCACCTCTCTTTCTAGTTCTCCCTTAATGCTCCCAAACCTATTCTTTATCCTTACCATAACCTCCAGTTCCTCCATTCCTCTCCAGCACAGTCTTGACTCTATTATTAACCAATTCAACTATACACTGTCCTACCACAGTTAACCCATTGCTGTTCCTCAATTCTAGGTCATCTCTACTATCTACTTTCTTTGTCCTACTCCCCAGCTGCCTCTGAAGGAAGTCATGAACCTCACCAACTAGGCCTTATCTAACCTTAACTGAGCCCTCACTATTACATGGTGATCATTTTATTTTTCCCTAACTGCCTATCACACTTCTTTCAGTGACTATTCCAAATCTCCACTCCTGGAGTTTCCTAGGCTTCCCCCACCCCATCTCATTTCCCCATAGATGATCTTCCTTCTTATTGCATTGAGAAACCTAAGGTCATCCATCATGTGCTCTCCCTTCTTCCCTACTCTACAACTCAAAGATCCTATGCATCCTTACCTATTCTCATTCTAGAAAAAAACTGCAAACTCCAAATCAAGGACATATACAGGTATATTCAGATGCTGCTATTGTTTCACAATTTATGGTTTTCACTTGTGTGACATTGATGTTTGGCTTGCATTATGTTGTGATGGTTATGCAGCATGTCATGTATGAAGGAAATGTGGAGGTGGAAGATGAAAAAAAGATTTGGAAGCTTCATATATGTTATGGGCTCAGGGTACCTCAGAAGTTTTCTGGGGTAAATCAAAGAACCAAAGGACAGACACACTTAAAGAGATAAGTGGCACCGGATTAGCTCCAGGACCACCACCCTTCATTCCAGTCTCCCCCATCCCTTCAGAAGATAAGATTAGGTGTGATTGCTCCCTTTGTGGTGTGAGGGGGAGAGAGATGGCTTGAGAGATTGGGAGCCTCCTCTTACCCAATTTCCCCCAGCCACCACCAGTGGGCGAATGGTCCTCCCCCAGTGAGGGAACTTTCCACAGTCAGATGATCACCTCGTGGGACCACAATTGGTCCTCTATAAAAGTATCTGCCTGTCTCCTGCTCGGGGAGAAAGGTATCTTAGAGAGCCACACCTCTGTGCCATGCCTTCTCCCCATGAGAAGAAGTCCAAGGACTTCTCTCTTGGTTTCCTTTCTCTAACCCCTAAATAAACTATTATTTTATTCTAATTGGATTTGTGTGCAAGAGGGTGTGATTCTTTAAAGAGGAATTCCTAAGAACCCCTGCCAAATGCCCCATCTATTTCTGCCATAACAGTATACCTCAACCAAGACTTCAATAAAAACAAAGAATAAGCCTTACATGCCATTGAGTGTGCTAGTTAAACATTAAGGAGAATGAGAGACAAGGGTAAAGGAGGAATAGTCATGGATATCTGAGGCTACAGAAACATGCAATGACCCACAGTTCTCCGGAAACTATTTGAAAGGGGTCAGGAAATAGGCTCAGGATTAGTTTCAAACAATTTGTTTTTGTTGTTGTTGTTCAGTCATTTCAGGCATGTCTGACCCTTCAGGACCCCATTTGGGGTTTTCTTGGCAAAGATACTGAAATGGTTTGTCATTTCTTTATCCAGCTTATTTGACAGTTGAAGAAACTGAGGCAAATGTGGCTAACTGACTTGCCCAGGGTCACACAACTAGTAAGTCTCTGAAGCTGGATTTGAAATTAGGTGTGTTGAGAGGTATGGGGACTAAGAGTCAACATTTAGGATAAGAGCATTTGGTTTGAGAGGAATCTTGTTGGAGAGAGATTGTGGTGACTTAGAAAGAATGAATAGAAAATGAATTTAGTGTCAGTCCAGGAAGTATACACAGGAAACAATGACTGAGTTGGTTAGTTATTGTATAAGTGTACATCTGGCGAGTCTTGCCTGTGTGTTGAGACCTGATCTCAGAGGAACTAAGTACAGGGGTTAAACAGAGACCTGAATCCTTATATCCCCTCTATAGCAAGATCTACCAGCCATATGTGTGTGTGTGTATGTGTGTGTGTGTGTGTGTGTGTGTGTATGTATGTGTGTATCAGTGATAAAGCTGTAAGGTGACATCTGGTCCAACACTTTTCATCTAAATTGCGTATTTCTGAACTCCTCCTAGCCTTTTTTGTCTAAATTGTGTGTTTTTGAGATCTTCCTGGTTTATTTGGGGAAGAGAGTGTGCCCAGGGGAACATAAAGTGACCCAGGACATGGAACCACACTTTTGTGACCACATTACAACTGACAACTAATTAAGGACTTGCTAATATTAGTGTAGTAAACCTGTTGAAAAGGGACTAAATCAGCTGAATAACATATAGTTTGTTATGTCTTTCTATTACATTCTGAAATCACAGGTCCAGTAAAAAACAAAAACAAAAAATAATTGATTGTGTACCTGTCTCTGTATTGAAGCTTGCCAGGTAGATTTGGAGGACCTCATACCATCTGACTTGATCATTTTTTTTTAAGTTAAAAATATTTTTAAAACATCAGTGTCGGGGGCAGCTAGATGGCGCAGTGGATAGAGCACTGGATTCAGGAGTACCTGAGTTCAAATCTGGCCTCAGACACTTAACACTTACTAGCTGTGTGACCCTGGGCAAGTCGCTTAACCCCAATTGCCTCACTAAAACAAAACAAAACAAAACAAAACATCAGTGTTCCAGGTTTCAATATGGAAAAAAAAATCACTAGTGACATATTAATTAGAATGATAGAAAACAAAGTTGGGAGGGAAAATTCCACTTCAATCTCATTTCTCTGTCATGTTCCAGGTTCAAGGAGCACCCTCCCCCAAATGACAGGGGCTCTGAAAATCATCTTCACTTGACCACGGACTGAGCAGTCATTGTGGGATTGTTGTTAGACTTGAGTAGGAAAGCCAAAGGAGAGAACTGATTTCTGCATAAAGGTTTCTCTGCCTACCTTCTATACTGTGGACCCTCATAATTCAAGCTGTGAAATGTGCCTTCAAGAAATGAAAAAGGAGGCAGCTAGGTGGCGCAGTGGATAAAGCACCGGCCCTGGATTCAAGAGGACCTGAGTTCAAATCCGACCTCAGACATTTGACACTTACTAGCTGTGTGACCCTAGGCATGTCACTTAACCCCCATTGCCCCACAAAACAAAAACAAAAACAAAAACAAAGAAATGAAAAGGAGGGGGCAGCTAGGTGGTGCAGTGGATAAAGCACCAGCCTTGGATTCAGGAGGACCTGAGTTCAAATCCAGCCTCAGACACTTGACACTTACTAGCTGTGTGACCCTAGGCAAGTCACTTAAGCCTCTGCCAAAAAGAAAAAAGAAAAAGAAATGAAAAGGAGTTCAGTTAACTTTGTCTTAAGGAAAGATTTCTGAGATAGAAGCATCTCAGTACCCCAAAATCCTGTGTATACAGGGTCAAACACTAGAAACTTAAGGGGCTTTACAAACAACTTATCGCTTTCATGGAATCCCTTCCCTTTTGGTGATATCATCTGACTTGATCTTGCCAAAAGGCGTTGTGTATCTTTTCTTCTATGAGGGCTAAGAAGCTCAGAGAGAGCATCTACATTCATTAGCAGCTTCAATGTGGCCCAGCAAGAAAAGTCCAATGGTATCCTGGAAAAGATATCTTCACTGCTCTCCCCATTCTTTCCAGGGGTGTACTTCTGTACTTTTGCCCCCAATATTATATCTCTAAATGGGCTTGTTTTCTCTCTCTCTCTCACTAGCTTTAACCCTATTAATCTTCGGTTGTAGCTTTGCCAACTCTGATGTGTGAGAATTACTGTTGAAACCAAGTTCTTCAGGGTCAGAAGCTATGGTTATCTGATTGAGCTAATTCCCATGCTGATTAACAATGATTTGTTATTTGCATATTTACAATGACTTGCATATTGCATATTTGCTTTTGAGCTAAGATTTCCCCAGTGAGATCAATATTTTCCTTCTGCACTCCCCATAAATTCACACTTCTGTTTTGAATGAAGAATCTGTCAGTGTGAAATGTTCAGTATAATCTAAGATACACTGCTGCCAAAGCTAAAAAATTAAAATTAAAAAAAAAACCTATGTTCACAAGACTATTGACATATATGTAAACAGAGCACATGGCCTTGAGAAAAGAAGCTCTGGGGGGCAGATAGATGGTGCAGTGGATAAAGCACAGGCCCTGGATTCAGAGAACCTGAGTTCAAATCCGGACTCAGACACTTGACACTTACTAGCTGTGTGACCCTGGGCAAGTCACTTAACCCTCATTGCCCCGCCCAAAAAAAAAAAAAAAAGCACATGATGATTGATTAAAAGGGAGGGCTTCCACTTGTGGAGGGTAGAGAGTTGGAGAGTGAGTTAGTGGGAAGTGATAGTGAGAAAAGAAGTTCTATTTAGGGAGAGAATGCCCTGAGTCTCACTAACACGATAGCTTGTATGTAGTAAATACTTGACACATATTTATAGAATTGAATATTGAGGGGAAAGTAGCAACCTGAAAAAATTCAAATGATTCTTCTAGAATGAGGTAGTATGCTTCCTACTCATTCATTCTAATAATTCCCTCCTACTTTTCTAATTCATCAGCTCTGGTCTAATCTTATTTCCCTTCCAACTCAACCTTGGCCATTTCAGTAATGCCCTTTTATCCACATTTGAACCCAATCTCCCCTTGACCTTCTTTCTACTCTTCCTGCTTGACTGATGCACAACCCTGAGTAGTGCCTGCCCTTTGTCTCCACAGTTCCTATTCCCGTGAAATTCAAATGGTTCTGTAGAATGTCATGAAGCCCTGATTAGTTCCACAACCAATGTATGCTATCCTTCCTGTCCCTATATTGTCAGTCTGAGGGTTTGCACAGGAGCTGAGGGTCCCTCCTTTTTTCATGGAGACCTAAATACAGATCAAACTCTATTATTTTTAGGGGTAAGTCCAGAGATGAGATATGAGCTGAACTGAGCCTTATTTGCTGAGTCTCCTCTATACTGTAGGAGCTAACACATACAGCAAAGAACAATGAACACATTCATGATTCATCTCCTGATTTGAAATGAAATAAACTGTTCTTATAATGATTTTGTTGGTATTAGAAACTCCCTGTGAAGGCATTCCCTCTGCCAGTGCAGATCAACACTTGTCAGCAAATTCATCTTTGAAAGTTGCTGAGGAGGGGGTAGCTAGGTGGCGTAGGGGATAAGACACTGGCCCTGGACTCAGGAGGACCTGAGTTTGAATCTGGCCTCAGATACTTGATACTTACTGGCTGTGTGACCATGAGTAAGTCACTTAACCCTCATTGCCCTGCACAAAAAAAAAGAGAGAGAAAGAGAGACAGAGAGAGAGGAAGAAAGGAAGAAAGAAAGAAAGAAAGAAAGAAAGAAAGAAAGAAAGAAAGAAAGAAAGAAAGAAAGAAAGAAAGAAAGAAAGAAAGAAAGGAAGGAAGGAAGGAAGGAAGGAAGGAAGGAAGGAAGGAAGGAAGGAAGGAAGGAAGGAAGGAAGAAAGGAAGAAAGGAAGGAAGGAAGGAAGGAAGGAAGGAAGGAAGGAAGGAAGGAAGGAAGGAAGGAAGGAAGGAAGGAAGGAAGGAAGGAAGGAAGGAAGGAAGGAAGGAAGGAAGGAAGGAAGGAAGGAAGGAAGGAAGGAAGGAAGGAAGGAAGAAAAGTTTCTGAGGAAATTAAAATTACTCTGAGGTACCACCTCATACCTATCCAATTAGCTAATATGACAAAAAAAAGAGAGAGAGAGAGAGAATGATAAATGTTGGAGAAGATGTGGGAAAATTGGAACACTAATACAATGTTGGTAGTGCTGTGAATTAATCCATCCATTCTGGAGAGCAATTTGGAACCACGCCCAAAAGGCTTTAAAACTGTGCATACCCTTTGACCCAGCAATATCACAACTAGGTCTGTATCCCAAAGAGATCATGGAAAAGGGGAAAGGACCCTCATGTACAAAAATATTTATAGATTCTCTTTTTGTGGTAGCAAAGAATTGGAAATTGAGGGGATGTCCATCAACTGGGAAATGTCTCAACAAGTTGTGGTATACAAATGTAATAGAATACTATTGTGCTATAAGAAATGATAAGCAGATGGATTTCAGAAAAACCTGAAAAGACATGAAGTGATGCTGAGTGAAATGAGTAGAACCAAGAGAACACTGTACACAGTATCAACAACATTTTGTTATGATCAACTATGATGGACTTGGCTCTTCCCAGCAACGCAATGATCAAAGACGATGCCAAAAGACTTATGGTGGAAAATGCTCTCCACATTCAGAAAAAGAACTATGGAGTCAGAATGCAGACCAAAGCAGACTATTTTCACTTTTGTTGTTGCTTTTTTTGCTATTGTTCTTGTTTATTTTTTTCTTGCATTTTCTTTCCTTTTGTTCTGATTAATGTGGAAATATGTTTAACATGACTGTAATGTATAACCTATATCAAATTACTTATTGGCTTCAGGAGTGAAGAGGGAAGAGAGGGTGGGAGAAAAATTTGGAATTCAAAAAATATCATTACATGTAATTGAGAAAAATTAAAATTAATTATATTTTTTAAGAAGTTGCTGAAGGCAGTAAGAGATTACATAGCTTGTCCAAGGGTCCCACAGTCAAAATATGCCAGAAGTAGTGTTTCCTAGGGCTTCCTGATTCTGCCTCCATTATATAAATATTAATACAGGAAATGATGTTTGTATTTCACAAGTACTTCTAAATTTCACAAGTCTTAAATGTTAAATACAGTCAGACTCGGTCATTTGAAAACCCCTTTGGTGAATCAATAATGATTTAGAGAAAGCAAGGTGGCACAGTGGATAGAGCACTGGGCCTCGAGTCAGGAAGATCTGAGTTCAAATCCAGCCTCAGACACTTACTAGCTGTGTGACTGGGCAAGTCACTTCAACTGTATTTGCCTCAGTTTCCTCATTTATTAAACGGAGATAACAGGATCTACCTCCCAAGGTTGTTATGAGGATCAAATGAGATAATAATTGTAAAGTGTTTGGCAAAGTGCCTGGAACACAGTAGTTGCTATATAAATGCTTATTCCCTCCCTCCCCAATAAAGCTAGCTAAATTCTACTGCTACTGTTATTGAGTCATGTCCAATTCTCCATGACCCCATGGACCACAGCACGCTATAATACTGTCCATGAGGCATTCTTGGCAAGGATATGGTAGTGGTTTGCCTTTTCCTTCTCCGGTGGATTAAGGCAAACAGGGGTTAAGTGACTGGCCCAGGATCATGCAGGTAGTAAGTGTCTGAATCATGATTTGAACTCAGGTCTCCCTGACTCAACACCCAGTGCTCTATCCACTGAGCCACTTGGCTAAATTCACATTTGGCTTTTAGAATTGGTGAATAAAGAAAGCAAGACTACAAGAATTTCCTGGCTGCTTATGAATGCTCCCAAAGTGGTTCAGAAACTTCCACCTGTCTTCAGGACCTACCTTTACAATCAGGCTCTGGTGTTCTTCAGACTGACTAAAGTTGGCGCCCATTTCAAATATACTTATAGTTCCATCCTCACAGAGACTCATCCAGTGCCGATACTCCTCATGACGTGGAAGCCGATCCCAAAAGGTCTTGAAGACTTCCCAGACAGCTTCCTGACACACTGGGGAAAGGACAAAGTGAAGATTATGAAAAGCTGAAGGAAGAGTTACAGGCTCCTTCAAGGGATCATGAGACTGTTGTAGGCCAATTGCCTTGTTTTCACCTTGAGACACAATTCTTCTCCAGTGCATGATTTTAGAATCGCAGTTCTCTATGGAATGATTTTAGAATCGTCCATCTATGGTCTCTACCTTCTCAGATTACCTTTATCTATGAGGTATGTATTTTGTATATACTATCTCTCCCTCTCCCCCATTAGGAGGTGATCACCTTGAGAACAGGGATGTTTTTGCCTTATTTGTATCTTCAACCCTTAGCCCAGTTTCTGGCACATCATAAGCACTGAATACATGTTTGTTTGCTTATTGCCTGGCTGAATGAACTGTTTTATTCACTAAAGACCTTTTATAGATCAGGGTAGAATTTTGTATTAAGTTTTGTGTTGTTTAAAAATCTAAATGTGGGTTCTAATCTGTTCCCCCAGTTTTGGGGGAAACTGGCTGTAATCACTAATAAATTTACCAAGAGTTTAGGCTTTTAAGGATTTATTAAATTCCATTATTTTAACAGTTTGTACTCATTCTCTTCCATCCTATAATGGTTTGATGTATCTTAATGAACAAGGTGGCGTGTTGTTGTTTTTCATTTCTCAAAATATAAAGGTAGGGTGAGGCTTGAAAAATGCTGCACTTACCCATTGTACTGATATCATCATGATAGTAATGTATTGTTCACAGGGCTCTTCATGATGTAAGTTGCTTAACTTCACCTATTAGTATAAGTTAACTTTACCTATGAGCAGCAATATTTGCAGGAAGCTCCATGCTTGTGAATTTTTTTTAGATTATTTGACAAAAAGTGGTTAAAATACAAGTTCTTTCTACCTGTAATGTTTTGGTACAATTATACTGCAGAAGTCCCTCCCCAAATTTGTAGTTTATACCTCGTGATAAAAGAAACCCATTCAGAGGCAAAAAGCTGGGAGACAATTTTTATAGCCAGTACTTCTGAAAAAGGCCTCATTTCTAAAATATATGGGGGCAGAGCCAAGATGGCGGAGGAAAGACATTAAACGCACAGAGCTCCTGATACAATCACCCCAAAAATAGCAATAAAAGAACACTTGGAGCAGAAAAACACATAAAAATACAAGCGGAGAGTTTTCTCCAGCTATAGATAGATTTCAGGGGACCATGCTAGGACATAAGCAAAGCCTAACCCTGCAATGAGGCCCACACACCAGACACCCGCCCAAGGAATTTGCCCCAGAGCCTCTGAATCAGTTGCATCACCGGCATCTTCTAGAACTGAGCATGCAGTCAGTTGAACGACTGGGGAGGGGGGGGCGGCGGGAAGTGCAGGGGTACCAGTGGACTGAGGAGAAGAATTCAACTGTCCCCCCCCCAGCAAGGAACCAGGAAGAAATCCTGAATGGCAGGAGGCCCAGGTGGGGGAGGGGAACAGGGGAACAGGCTCAGCGAAGCTAAGAATCACAGAAAGCTTTCCTGGTTGGTTGTTTAGTAAGTAGGCTTGAGGTTATCTCTGGACCAGAGAACAGGCCAGGTGAGATTAAAACCTGCCCCCCCTCAAATCAAAACACTTGGGACCCTCTGAAGCTGGAAATAGGAGTGGAGCCTAGAAGCAGCCCCACCGCAGTGGAGAGTTTAAAATCAAATAAAATCGAGGCCAGGCAGGCTGAGAAGAAGCCCAATCACCCCCCACCCCCACCCTGGGCCACGCTGTAGCTCGAACAGTGTGTCCTGGAAGCAGCACAACACTTTAAAAAGGAGTTAAAAGCCAAGAAATGGTAAGCCAGGATGAGTAGGCAGAGAAAGCAGAAGACCATCGAAAACTTCTTTGGGGGGAAGGTAGACCACAATACAACCTCTGAAGAAGAAGATAATAACAGGGTCAAAGCTCCAAAATCCAAAGCTTCCAAGAAAACGATGAACTGGTCTCAGGCCATGGAAGCTCTCAAAAGCGACTGTGAAGAGAAAGTAGGAGAAATAGAAGGAAAATGTAGAGAAAGGGAGGAAGGAATGGAAAGAGAAATGAGAGCAATTCAAGAGAGTCATGAGAAAAAAATCAACATTTTGAAAAGCCAAATGGAAAAGGAGATTAAAAAACTGTCTGATGAGGGGCAGCTAGGTGGGAGCACCGGCCCTGGATTCAAGAGGACCTGAGTTCAAATACGACCTCAGACACTTGACACTTACTAGCTGTGTGACCCTGGGCAAGTCACTTAACCCCAATTGCCTCACCAAAAAAAAAAAGTTGAAAAAAAAAAAAACAACCCAACTGTCTGATGAAAATAATTGCCTAAGAATTAGGATTAGGATTGAACAAATGGAAGCTAGTGATCTTATGAGAAACCAAGACACAGTAAAACAAATCCAATTGAATGGAAAAATAGAGGGCAATGTTAAATATCTCCTTGGAAAAACAGCTGACCTGGAAAATAAATCTAGGAGAGATAATTTGAAAATCAATGGACTCCCTGAAAACCATGACCAAAACAAAAGCTTAGACACCATCCTCAAAGAGATTGTGAGGGAAAATTGCCCTGATATTCTAGAAGCAGAAGCTAAAATAGAAATTGAAAGAATCCATCAATCACCTCCTGAAAGAAATCCCAAAAGGAAAATCTCCAGGAATATTATAGCCAAATTCCAGAACTCCCAGGTCAAGGAAAAAATATTGCAAGCAGCTAGAAAAAAGGAATTCAAAAACTGTGGAGCTCCAGTAAGGATAAAGCAAGATCTAGCAGTTTCTACATTAAAGGACTGAAGGCCATGGAATATGATATCCCAGGGGGCAAAGGAACTAGGACTACAGCCAAAAATCACAAACCCATCATAATCTTTTAGAGGGAAAAAATGGGATTTCAATAAAAAAGAGGTCTTTCAGGCATTTGTGACAAAAAGACCTGAAATGAATAGAAAATTTGACTTTCAAATACAAGACCCTGGAGAAACATAAAAAGGTAAACAGGAAAAAGACTTCATGAGGGATATTAAAAGATCAAACTGTTTACATTCCTACATGGGAAGATAATACTTTGAACTCATAAGAACTATCTCAGTAAAGAACTCACAGAAGACATAGGTCTGAACTGAATATGAAGGGATGATATCTGTAAAGCATTTATGTTTTGTTCTTTGTGGGGCAGACAAGGTGGGGTGTCTTATGTCTGGGGCCAGATTTGGGCTTGGGGCCTCCTGGGTCCAGGGATGGTGTTTTGTCCATTGTACCACCTAACCTATGATGACATCTTTAAAATAGGGTGTAGGAGGAATAGACTGGGGGAGGGGGAAGAGGAGAGATGATCTGAGGAGAGGTAATTCACATGAAGGAAACAAGAAAAAAAACTTCTGGACGGGAGGGGAAGAGGGGGAAGGAGTTGGGGAGTGAGTGAACCTTAATATCATCAGAATTGGCTCAAAGAAGGACTAACATACATACTCAAGTAGGTATAGTAATATAATTTTGCCCTGAGGGAGAGGAGGGAGATAAGGTGGCGGGGGTGGGGGGGGGAGAAAGGAGGGAAGGGCAGATTGGGGGACAGCAGTAAAAAGCAAAACACTTTCGAGTAAGGTGAAGATGTTCTGCATTACTGCACAAGTATGACATACTGAATTGCTTGATGTCATTGGGAAGGTTGAGGAGGGAGGAAGAAAAATTTAGAACTCAGAATTACCTCAAAGACCTTAATGTCATCAGAGTGGGCTCATGAAGGGAATAACCATACCCAATTGGGAGGAGTAATCTATTTAACCCTACAGGAAAGTAGGAGGGGAAGAGGATAAGGAAGGAAGGGTGAAAAAAGGGAGTGCAGAGTCAGGGAGAGGATAGTCAGAAGTAAAACACTTTTGAGGAGGAAGAGGTAAAAAGAAGATAGAAAATAGAGTAAATATCTTGCGAAGGGAATAGGATGGAGGGAAATAGTTATGATGCTTGATTATAATGGCAAAACATATGGTACCTACTTTGCTGGGCTATTATGAAGAAAATTCTCTGTCAATTTTAAGGTACTATATACAGGTTATGAGGAACAGGATACTATCAGAAAAACCTGGAAAGACCTACATGCACTGAAGCAGAGTGAAATGTACTGTATACAAAATAACAGCAATAGTGTAAGAGGATCTGCTGGGAAGCATGTGGTTATTTTCAGCAAGACAATGATCCAACTGATAGTATCTGAAAACAGATGGAAACACATTTTTTAAAATTTTATTTTATTTTTCCTCTTTGACAATTTCTTAATCTGAAGTTTGGGGGGGTTTTACTGCTTTCTCTCACAACCTAGCTAATGTGGGAATGTTTTCCATGTTATACTCATGTAAAACTTATTTTGAATTGCTGGAGTTCTTGTGGGTGGGGGGTGGAAAGGGAGGGAGGAAGAGAAGTTGTAACACAAAGTTTAAAAAAATTGATGTTAAAATTTGTTTTTACATATATTTTGGAAAATAAAATTCTATTTAAAATATATTGGGAACTAAATCAAATTTATAAGAATCCAAGTCATTCCCCAATTGAGAAATGGTCAGAGGATGTGAACAGGCAGTTTTCTGAGGAAGAAATCAAACTATCTGTAAAAAAAAGAAATTAACTTAGCCTAATCTATAAATTTTATAACTGTGGTGTATATGAAAAATTATATATATGAAAAATTATATCTGGGCCACAAGTCCCATTTGGGTCGCCATTCAAATATAAGAATTATTTTAACTAACTTGGGGCCAATCTGTGGACTTTTGACTGGCTGGCTATCTGACTGCTATTAATTTCCTAAGCCAGTCTGTTAGGGCTGTTTAAATTTTGCACCACACTGCTTCTTCCAAATTGATAAGCAAATACCTCTCTGTAAATAACAGCACAAGGATTTATTTGGATGAATAAACTTAGGGATAAAGGCAACAAAAGAAGTTGGATAACAAAATTAAAATAAGACCTGTCAGCTTTTAAAACTTTCTGCCACCTCTCGCCTATGGGTGTGCTGCTGTGGCCTGCAGCCACGCCTTGCTCGGACAGATTCGCCTTCAGTCTTCTCCAACTCTTTCAGTCCCATGCTTCTTTTAACTCAAAAGCCCCCTGCTTCACTGCTCTGCTCCTTTCTTCTAACTCCAAACCCCCTTCATTTTGTCGACCTCCCTGAAAAGCCTCTTAGTATCCTCCTTCCCCTGGCGTCTCTCTACCTTCTCACTAGTTCTTTCTCCATTCCCTTCTCTATACCGTAGTAACAACCCCTGAAAAGCCCCTAACTCCGTCGTCTTGTGAACCCCCAGCATCTCTGCCTTCCAGGCTATATATCCCTTCTCTCCCCTCAAACCTCGAGCTCACCATGCCCCCACACACACCAAGTTAATTCGCTGGCTAGCACCTCGGCCAGGGGCTCAAGTGAGCCTGGGCCTAGCCCAGGGCCACTGCCAGGGCTAGGCAGGGATCTCCAGGATCTCCTGGGTAGATCCCCTCAAGGCGGAGGGAGCTGGGGCTTTCCCCAGCTGTCCAGCCCAGACAGCGCCCCCTAAGGCTCCAAGGCCCACAGGGCTTCTCAGCTCAGGCCAGGCCACTGAAGCAGAGGGGGAGGGGCACCAGTGTGTCTTACACAGAGAAAAACCCCGAGGGCCTAAGGCTTTTTAATCTCAGCCCAAAGGCAGGGTCCCCAAATTACAATAAATTTCCACATATCTATTGCCATATGAAAAAATGTTCTAAATCACTATTGATTAGAGAGATGCAAATTAAAACAACTCTGAGGTACCACCTGACACCTATCAGATTGGCTAATATGACAAAAAAGGAAAATAATAAATGTTGGAGAAGCTGTGGAAAAATTGGAACAATAATGCATTGTTGGTGGAGTTGTGAACTGATCCAACCATTCTGGAGAACAATTTGGAATTATGCCCAAAGGGCTATAAAGCTATGCATACCCTTTGACCCAGCAATACCACTATTGGTTCTTTTTCCTAAAGAGATCATAAAAAAGGGAAAAGGACCCACATGTACAAAAATATTTATAGCTGCTCTTTTTTGTGGTGGCAAGGAATTGGACATTGAGGGGCTGCCCATCAATTGGGGAATAGCTGGACAAATTGTGGTATATGAATGTAATGGAATTCTATTGTGCTGTAAGAAACAATGAGCAGGGGGCAGCTAGATGGCGCAGTGAATAGAGCACCGGCCCTGGAGTCGGTAGTACTTGAGTTCAAATCCGGCCTCAGACACTTCACACTTACTAGCTGTGTGACCCTGGGCAAGTCACTTGGCCCCCATTGCCTCACTAAAAAAAAAACAATTAATAATAATAAGAAACAATGAGCAGGCACATTTCAGAGAAACCTGGAAGGACTTGCATGAACTGATGATGAGTGAGATGAGCAGAACCAGGAGAACATTGTACATAGTATCATCAACATTATGTGTTGCTCAGCTGTAATAGACTTGATTCTTCTTGGCAATGCAGTAATCCAGGATAGTTCCAGGGGACTCATGATGGAAAATGCTCTCCAAATCCAGAAAAAAAACAACTGTGGAATATGGATGCAGATTGAACCATACTATTTCTTTTGGTTTTGGTGCTGCTGTTTTTGTTTTTTGAGGTTTTTCCTTTTTGCTCTTATTCTTCTCTTATAACATTACTAATGCAGAAATATGTTTAATGTTATTGTACATATATAACCTATATCAGATTACTTGCTGTCTTGGGGAAGGGGGAAGGGAAGAGAGAGAGGAAGAAAAATTTGAAACTAGAAATCTTATAAAAACAAATGTTGAAAATTATCTCCACATGTAACTGGAAAATAATAAAATACTTTTATAATTTAAAAAAAAGAAACCCATTCAAAATTTTCTTCAGGAAAGCTAAAATTATTTTATAAGATCAAAGTGACTGAATACTCATTGCTAGAATCCCAACAGACCTAATCAGAAAAAGTGAAGATGGGATAGGTCAGAATTGGGTTGCTTTACATTATAAGAAGTAGCATTTGGGTCTTGAAAAAGAAAGCTCTCCTGCATATAAATCAAAAGCATTTTAGTTTATTTGAAACAGCTAGGCTTTTAAAAGGTCAAATTCTAAAAAGGAGAAAGGGGAGGTACAATCTTCTGCTTGATCTATATAGAATATTACTGAACACTCTTGGCATTCCATAACTAGCACTCAGACAAACCTCAGTAGATCATGAGAGAGATAAAAAATATATTGAGTAGAGGGGCAGCTAGGTGACACAGTGGATAGAGCATTGGCCCTGGGGTCAAGAAGACCTAAGTTTAAATCTGGCCTCAAACACTTGAAACTTACTAGCTATGTGACCATGGACCTCCCCAAAAACAAAGAAAGAATGAAAGAAAAATCAATGTGAAAACGTTTATACATGTAAATTGGGGGAAATTCTAAATAAATAAATTTTAAAAATAAAAAATATAGGGCAGCTAGGTGGCACAGTGGATAGAGCACCGGCCCTGGATTCAGGAGTACCTGAGTTCAAATCGACAAAATGAAGGTCACACATGGCTGTGTGACCCATGGCAAGTCACCTAACCTCAATTGCCTCACCAAAAAAAATATATGTATATGTATATAATATATATATATATATATAGAGAGAGAGAGAGAGAGAGAGAGAGAGAGAGTAGAATTTGAAGACCCATGTAGAATCATAAAATGTTAGCTTTGGAGGAGGTCTTAGAGATAATATAGTCTAACCCCTGGGTTTTATAGCTTGCTAGGGGGTGTAATTAAGCCATTTTCAAAGAATGCAGAGGATCACTCACTATAAATGGAAAATAATGGAAGATTGAAACTAAACATACCAGAAGCTAGTCACCAAAATTCATCCTGGAACGTACTTACTTTGAGTTATACAACTATCCACTCAAAAGAATGTGTGTATGAGGGGCAGCTAGGTGGCTCAGTGGATAAGGCACCAGCTTTGGATTCAGGAAGACCTGAGTTCAAACTTAGCCTCAGACACTTACTAGCTGTGTGACCCTGGGCAAGTCACTTAACCCCCATTGCCCTGCAAAGAAAAAAAGAAGAATGTGTACGTGCATGCAAGCGTGCGCACACACACACACACAAAACATACACACACATATACATATACACATAACCATCATCATCATAGGAAAGGAGACTAAGAGCTGATACAAATATTTGTTGTGTTTCTATTTGATTTGAAGAGTAAAGGAAATGTCAGAATCCAGCAGAATGAAGTAGGGGAAAAGGAAAGGCAAGTGTTATGTTATAGAATAGCTCCCAGCTCTTCTTTCTGCCTTCTCCTACCTCCAAACTGTTTGCCTCAGGTTCCTCCTCTATAAAAGGAGCTGGAGAAGGGATTGGCAAACCACTCCAGTATTTTCACCAAGAAAACCCCAAATGACATCACAAAGAGTTGGACACGACTGAAAAACGACTGAACAACAAGAAGCCATATGACACTGGGCCAGCCAATTAACCTCTCTCTGCTGCAATGTCCTCCTCTGTAACCTGAGAATGATAATAACTTCTACTTCCCAGAGTTGTTGTGAGGATGAAATGAGATACCATTTATAAAATGCATTGCAAACCTTAAAGTACTATTTAAATGCTAGCTATTATTGTTGTTGTTGTTGTTGCAATATCTTTAAAGGATTTATCAGCCTGGCTTTCCACATGACAACTAGTTGATAGTACGACCCTAAGGAATGGAATATTCCTGTAAGTTTTCACAGGGTGAGGTAGAAGGGAAAGTTTTGAGCACAAGGAAGGGAGGTCTGGTAGAACACCAAAAGAGGATCCCAGATGTTAGAGATTTGGACAATGACACTGGACAGAGATAAGAGATAATAAAGTAGTAAGAAATGGACAGAAAAGGTATCATTATTGAGGGAAATCTGTACAGGAAATGGGAATGGAAGGGACTTAAGGCAAATGTCACCTACTTCACTAGGATAGGTCATTTTACAGAATCCTACCAATTTAATCAAGATTCCACCCTTGTGAATTATATATTCATGTTTGTGGAGCAACATGCATGAAACTTTACTCTCCAGGGGTGATTTCTTCCTACAAAAATCATACATCTATTAAAAAGCCTATCTTATAGGAATGGTGAGGCCAATAGCATAAATAGAATAGTGCTGGAAACTGATGGGGGAAGGGCAGGCTTCCTAGTCATTTGCTGAAGTAGGAAAAGCTGGGATTTGCTGTAGATTTAATCTCGTTATTGCAGCTTAGACTATGTATCATGTCCAGTAACCAGAAGTCCAGTGTCATGTAAGATCTATGTGAGGACAGCAGAGTGCCTAAGTTTCTCTTTCATAACCTATTTTCAGCTGAAGCTAAGTCAGCACCTTCACAATTCCAGGTAATTTGTAGTAGACTCCATAGCAACATGATTGTGATTTTTAATGGAGACTGAAGTCCAAATCCCAAGAGTAATCAATCAATAATAAAAACCAGGACAGTTATCATTGAGGTTCTTAAGTATATATAATTAAAACTCCTTGAGCAATAGTCATTTTGCAAACTCTGATGTTAGCATCCTTCTGAAGTAGAACAGTTTTCAAAAAACTACCCATAACCAACAAGAGTTTGCACGACAACTATGTATGAAAGAAAAAAATCATAAAGTAGAACTCTATTAGCTCTGTGACCATGGGCAAGTCACTTCATCTCTGTCTCAGTTTCCTCAACTATAAAATGGAAATAGTACCACCTACCTTCAAAGACTATTGTGAGGATCAAATGAGATCATAATTTTAAAGCCGTTAGCACAGTGCCTGGCAGATAGTACTATGTAAAAGTTAGTTCTTGTGGCGATGACTATTATTAATAATTATTAACATTATCAAGAAATATTGATAATTAGTCTCACATCAATATAGTTCATAGTAATTATTACTAATTATTACTAATGGTTAGTATTATTACTAATGGTTAGTATTATTAATCAAAATAAAAAGAAAGCAGCCCCTTACTAGCTCTGTGACCATGGGCTAGTCACTTAACCTCTACCTCAGTTTCTTCAACTGTAAAATGGAAATCATAATAACACCTACCTCCCAGGGTTGTAAGGATCAAATGAGATAATAACTGTAAAGCATTTAACACAGTGCCTGACACATAGTAAATGCAATATAAAAGTTAGTTATGATTATTATTTTTAATAATTATTAGTTATTGGTATTATTAATAATAATGAACACCACTACATTGTTACACCTAATGTTAATACTTATTGTTAATTATTATCCATCATCATCATAAAAAGCAGTTCTTTACTAGCTCTCTGAATATAGGCAAATCACTTAACCATGCTCTACCTACAGTAGACAGTTTGCTCAAATGGGGATAATGATAGTGCCTCCCCGGGTTGTTGTGGGGATTAAATAAGATATTTTTAAAGCACTCAACATAGTACCTAGCTCCTTAGTAGGAGCTTAATGACTGCTTGTTTCCTTCAAAACTATCCAACTGAATCAGATATAAAGGAAGGTAGATTTCCTTGGAAACCTCATGACCCCATATTGTGGTTAATGTCTCCCTTGTTCAGTTCACAACTACGCACTTGGTGGACTTTTTTCCTCTTTCTGTCAACATGCTTGAGGATAACCAACAGTATAAAGAGCAGTTTGCCTGGTGGTTTGGCTGCTGGCATCTTGCCAGGATCCAAACATCTGTTTCCTAGAATAAGGTAACATTCATTTTACTCAGTTTCCAAAATATATGAAAGTGTCGGAAATCTTTAAACTCTATTGCAAAGGCAATTGCATAGTTACAAAACTAACATCCTCAGGTGCAGGAATAATGGTTGGAAACTGAAAAAAGTTCATTTAGGCTACATATAAGAGGAAATTCCCCATAAGCAGAGCTGTTTAAAAGTGGAATGTGCTTCCTTGACTTCCCCATATGACATCCCCCCCAACCCTTGGATGCCCTCAAGAGGCTGGACGACTTCTTTTAGAGTACATTACAGGGAAGGGAACCAACATTTATCAAGCACCTACTGTGTGTCAAGCACTGTGCTAAGCACTTTTCAAATGTTCGCTCATTTGATTCTTACACCCACTCTATGAGGTAACAGATGCTACAATTCCCATTTAACAATAGAGGACCAAAAAAAAAAATTGAGGAAACTGAAGCAATGGGAGGTTGTGAGTAGCCCAGCGTCATACAGTGAGTCATTGTCTGAAGTTGAATTTGAACTTGGGTCTTCCTAACTCTGGACCAATAGTATATAACTCTGTTGTGCTACTTAGATACCACTGTGTTAGAGTGGGGATCCTTTTGTTGTATGAGAGTTGGCCTAGCTAATTAGCGAAGTCCCTTTTAATGCAAATTCTGTGACACCATGTACCATGAAAAATGTATTTTAATATAAAATTGTATTATACATGCAATTTAATACAGAGTCTATTTTGATGGTTTAAAAAAAGGTCTAGAATAAAGTTTAAGAGAGAGCTGGTTTCATCAGTACTTTCTATAACCCCAGTATAGCTTTATTCACAACACAACCAAATCTCATCTTTTAATATAGAGTCCTTTACTGAGAAACATCCCTAGCTGATAAGACTAGACTACAACATATTAATTTGTTTAAAGAACACTCTGAAATTCATATATATATATATATATATATATATATATGGGAAAATAGGTATATTTTCCCATATTCACAAAGCTAGTAAAAAACATATATATGGAGGACAGCTAGGTGGCACAGTGGATAAAGCACCGGCCCTAGATTCAGGAGTACCTGAGTTCAAATCCAGCCTCAGACACTTGACACTTACTAGTTGTGTGACCCTGGGCAAGTCACTTAACCCCCATTGCCCTGCAAAAACAAAACAAAACAAAACCCAAAAAAACCCCATATACATACATACATATGAGTATCCATGAATAGAAGACCTAGGCATGACCAAAAGATTAGCTGATTCCCTGTCTAGAACTGCAGAGATCAAACTTTCTCCAGGTGCCCACATAACATGTAGAATACAACTGGTCTAGATCAGTGACTTGATTAACCCATAGAACAGCATAGCCCAAAGAGGTCCATAACAGAGATAGACCTTGAGATTTTGATCTCATCACTGCTACTTAAACTACAAGTTATTTCTTTTTAAGTACAAGTGACAATTCAATTTAAACAACAGGATCAATTAAGCTTACATTTATAATCAATTAAACATTTAAAAGCTAGGGCAGCTAGTTCAGGGCCTGGAGTTAGGAAGACATCTTCCCCAGTTCAAAACTGGCCTCAGACACTAACTAGCTGTGTGACCATAGCCAAGTCATTTAACCCTGTTTGCCTCAGTTCCCTCATCTATGAAATAAACTGAAGAAGGAAATGACAAACCATTCCAGTATCTTTGCCAAAAAACAAACAAACAAACAAACAAAAACCCAAATGGGGTCATGGAGAATTGGACACGACCGAAAAATTACTAAATAACAAAAACTCACTTATTATGGAATGCTGTGGGTACAGAGACAAGGATCATATGATATTCATAGTTCAAAGATTTCAATCTAGAAGGGACCTCAGAGGATATTTAATCTAATTCCTTCATTTTACAGATGAGGAAATTGAGACTCAGAAAATTTAAGTCAAATTTTCAAGGTTATACAGGGATAACATAACAAAGCGGGGATTTGAGCTCAAATTCTCTGACTTCAGAAACTGTACTCTTTTTACTGTATCACAGGATCAAATGAGATAACATATGTAAAGCAATTTGTAAGCCTTATAGTGTTATAGAAATGCCAACTATTTGTAGTAGTAGTTTGAGGCATGTTTGAACTCATCTTCCTGATTCTAAATCTATCGCTCTGCCTACCAACTTGTAATGTAATTGGTTAGAGAACACAAGGATATTGCTACTTCTAACTTGGGTTTTTGTTTATTTTTAGTATAAAGGGCATGTTTCTATTGAGGTCAATTGCTTCTGAGTAAATCAATCAATTTAAAACCATATGCTATATCTCATTAAGGTATACCAAAAGGAAGGAAACCAGTCTGAATTTTGGAATACTTTTAAAAATAAATAAAATTGGGGCAGCTAGGTGGCACAGTGGATAAAGCATTGGCCCTGGGTTCAGGAGGACCTGAGTTCAAATCAGACACATGACATTTACTAGTTGTGTGACCCTGGACAAGTCATTTAATCCACATGGCCCCACCAAAAAATAATAATAATAAAAATAAATTTAAAATAATAATACAAATAAATAAAATTATATTACTTTTAGGTTCATACAATAACTAAAACTAATAAGGTGGAAATGAGACTGAAGAAAACAACAGTAGAAAAATCATCTTGACTTGATAGAGGCACTACTAATGAAGTGCTGCCTAGTAGATATCTTTAGAAAATATATAATATTAAATATCTAGAATGTGATCTTAGAGATCATCTGGCCCAGAAGCTTCATCTTACATGTTAAGAAATTGAGGCCAAAAAGAGGTAAAATGACTTAATCCAAAGTTACACAGTGAATGATTTAAAAAAAAAAAGATTTATTGTTGCCTTCTATTTTTTTATACTAGGAGGCAGTTAGGTGGCACAGGGGATAGAGTATCTGGGCTGGAATCAGGAAGACCTGAATTCAAATTCAGCCTCTAACACTTTTACTAGCTGTGTGACCCTAGGAAAAGTCACTTATCCCTGTTTGCCTCAGTTTCCTCATCTGTAAAATGAGCTGGAGAAGGAAATGGCAAACCACTCCAGTATCTTTGCCAAGAAAACCCCAACTGGGGTCATGAAGAATCAGGCATGACTGAAACAATTAAATAACAACAAAAATTTTTATACCAGTCATTTTCCCGTAATCGCCCTCACTAAACCCTCCCTTGTAAGAGAAAAACATCTTAATAAAAGCAACAAACACATCCAAAGTGTCTAACGATTTATCTCACACTTAGTAAATAAAGTCTCCATACTCTCTGCTGAGAAATGTGTTTTCATTGTCACTTCTCCATGACCAAGATTAGTCATTCCATTTAATGAGTTTACTTGTCTTTCATTGTTGTTTTCTTTTATATTATTATAATTATTAGCAATCAATAAGTACCTAGGATTGGAAGAAGCTCTTCAAACCCCACATCTAATGTTTGAGTTAAATATTACAGGTATCTATAAATAGGTGCTTTTATATTGATTGAAAAGTTTCTTTTCTTAAGTAGTTTAAACATTTCCTCTAAAACTTTGCTGATATTTTTCTCAGTAAGTTCTTTCTTCATAGAAAATACAAGGATCAAATTTAACCTAGCTCTGACCAAATTTTCAAATTCTGAATGCCGACTAAATGAATGAGGTTTTATTGTATTTAATTTCATGTACACAGACAGCTTGGGCATCTATAGTGGTCCAGTAGATAGAGCATGAGGCCTGGGGTCAGGAAGACTCATCTTCCTGAGTTCAAATCTGGACAAGTCACTTAACCCTGTTTGCCTCAATTTCCCCATCTGTAAAATGTGCCAGAGAAGGAAATGACAAACCATTCTAATATCTCCGCCACAAAAACCCCAAATGTAGCAATGATAAGTCAGACACTCAACAATAACAACACATAGAGGGCTCTTCTGATCTTCAACATGGAGTCTGTAGCGTGTGTGTGTTGGGAGCTGGAGGGTGTGAATACTCACCTCGGATTTTAAAATATTTTAAATGGTTTGCCACAATCTGTGCAATAGTTTCATCCGGGCAAATTTTAACCGCATTAGGAAACAAAGTGGTTCTCTTCTGGCGGAGTAATAGATGTCGTTTGTTTTTTCTGTAGTCAAGAGGCTTCTTTGCAGACAGAAGGATTGAGGGCTGTAAACCAGTCTGGTATCGTGAAACTGAAACCTTGGGTTCCTGGATCTTCTCCAAAGGCAAATAGGCTTGTGCTATGAAATAAAACCATATACAAATCTTTTGGATGAAAGGTCAAAAACAGTCTATTATCCAGAATGAAAGATCACACAAGAAAGGGCTTTGTAACCAATAATATTTAAACCATAAGATTTTTTTATTAACGATCAAGTGTGATCACATATACAAAAGAGGGGGGAAACTGTGGAAATAAGTATTTGATCATTTCTCCACTTACTATTTCTGTTCCTTGGTGAACTTATTTCAGGACTGTTAAGAGTTACTAAGATGAAGTACACATCAAATGTCAAAATGAGAAGAGAAAGCGCTTTGGTTTGGGGGTTTTTTAATTACATTTATTATTCAAGGCTTAATAGGAGATCAAAGTATATAACCAATGTGTGGCTCATTTTATACTATTCTGTTTGTGGCTTCGAATAGATCGATAGTTACATGGAACTTCAAGGCCACTGGAGAAGAGCAGAACTTCTTTCCTGGGTTCCTTTTTATCAGTAGGATTGATACTCTTACAATAATGCATCTTTAAAGTAGAAAACCCAAAGCATGCTACCCCCCATTTGTTCTACATTTGTAACTAAATACACAATCTGCTCAGCTTTCACCTGCCTTGAATTAATGATAAATGCTAGAAAGCAGCTTTATTTTGATATATTACAAAATAACAAAAAGTTCTCTCTAAACTTTTTTTTACCTCATTAGACTGAGCAGGGTGTTTCCAGGTCTTTTTAAGATATCTAAAAATTATCAGTATCTGAACTAAAATATCAGGACTGAATCATCAGCACAAATAACAGAAAAATAGAAGTTAAAATATGTGAATTTGATATGTGACTAAGGCATTATTAAAGCCAAAAAAAGGCCTTTGTTGAGATTTAAGGCAGTTGCAACAGACCAAATACCAAAAATAAATACATCTACTGTATATGCTTATCATTTATTCTATTTTTTAGTTATAAGTTACTTAGATGAAAGAATTATTCTTTAAAAATTATCTTATAATAAAAAAATGGCATTACCTGTTAAAGTTTGAAGGTCCCCTTCTATCAAGACAAATAACAAAATACCCAAAGAAGTTTTCCAAGAAAAAGAGAACATATTTGTTTGAACTAAAAAACCAAAGGAACTTGGGGAGGTTAAGTATTTAACCTCCAAGAAATAAGTCTTGAATTTTCTGAGACTGTGCCTTTATAGGCAAACCCCTCCCCCAGATATTAAAAATTAAATTTTGTTCAAGAGTAAATGCCTACTGCAAAAGCAGTATAAATTAGGCCTAAAGTAAAATGTTTCCTACTCAGTTTTCTTTTCCATGCAAAAAGATATTCACTTCTTAATGGGAATAAGCTAGGTGTTGCAAGAGGAGGGAAAACTCCTCTACTTAACAGATGGCAGAGACGATTTTCTTTGTTGTTTTAATCTGTCTGGCTAAGCTCTTTATGGACACATCTCGAAAAACAAGGACAATATGCCTTATGTGTAATTCACTTTTTGACCCGCCTAGCAATCAGGGAAGGTGTATAAAACAGTTTTCCTTCCTGCTTCTCAAGATCCACAACTTAAAATGCACAATCAACTTCTAAGGATCCTACTGATTACAAATGACTAATAAAATTAAGCCAGTTTGCTTAATGATCTTTCTCCAGAGATGAATACATGTACCATAACACAAGCTCCATTTGCCCACTGAGAATTGAAAGCATCTCAAGTGTACTTGTTTGCTTATCGAATTTCAGACCCCAAATGCTAATCAGTATGTGACCTTCAAACTAGTGGAGCCTTCCTCTACCATTATGACATTACATATGATACAATTCATTATTTAGGGACTGCTCTCGTGCAGTCAAGTTGATAAAAACATAGTAAGTAAGTCAGATTCTTGGGATTTGGAGGACTTTTTCACCAAATAATTAGGAACTTTCCATCAAATAATCATAAGCTAAATTCTTGCTTTGTTTCATCCTAGGCAAGTTTCATAAAAACAACAGGTAGTAACTACAACCTGAGAGAAAAGATTAATAACCAATGATTTGGGGAGATGCAGAGTTCCCTCTCTTTCTAAAGTCCTCATTTCAAAGCTCTGAAGGTTGAACCTTCTCCTCAACTGTGATCAGACCCCACCCAACCTTACAATGAATTTAGTCTAAGGTGGGGAAGCCCATTGTGCTCTAGGCATAAATTTTTTGATTAGTCTGCCCAGATTGATGGGATAATTTAGAAGCAAATGACATAATCAATGCTTATTAGAATAGGTGCAGCCCCTCATAGTAATATTCATTCTCTCTCACTACTTGTTAACCAATCAGAGTTGATTGCCATCCTCTGCATCATCCACTTTTCCAAGGGCATATAAGCCTTGAGCCCACCCACCATGATTGTCTTTGGCATTCAAGTGTGCCACTGACCTCTTTTATTAAAATGCTAGCATTATTAATAAAATTATTAATTACTCGGAAATTATGTCTCTTGAACCTTTTATACATCACAACCCTAGAGAACTAATGCTAAAACATGTTACCCACCTCTTGATGAGAGGTCATGGACTCAAGATGCAGAATAAGGTATGCATTTTCAGACTCAACCTGTTTGGGAATGCATTTGTTTGGCTATGCATATTTGTTACAAGGATTTGGTTTTTCTTTTTTCTTTTTCCAATGTAGGAATGGGAGTCCAAGGGGAAATAAGGATAGGGCAGCAAAAAAGAAAAAAAAGAGAAGAGTCATTGAGGCATCTTTTACTTAAATGCAGAGAATGGAATGGAACAGCAAGAAATAAGCACTAAAAAGCAGGAGAGCTCTGAAAGTTACAGGAAATCTTCCAAGTGCCATATGAAAACTTCAATGAAGGCTGAATGTTCAGCCCACAGAGCAGATGACTGACTCTCCACCAGCTATATAAGATGCAATCTTAGCTTATTAAAAATTAGTTGTCACATTTTATTTTGGGGTTTAGAAAATGGAAACTGTGAGATTCTAACATGATAGTCATCATTCAAAGGTCTTGAAAAGAAACCTCATGTTTACAAAGCCCAGAGGAAAATTTAACTGGAATCGATTATCTGGAAATTCTTCTTATTTGTGTAACCTAAGAAGTCAAAGAAAAGCGGATGAGTTCATGTTATTTGGATTAGAACTGCCCTAACTCAATTATGTTACTTGACAAAGGAGGTAGTTTATATAAGTCTAAAAATATGACAACAAGCTGGTTCATAGAGTTGTATAAAATGAGATTTTAGAAACTAAATTGTGAATTCTCATTGGTGGTGGTGGTGGTAGTGGTAGTAGAAGTGGTAGTAGTAGTAGGAGGAGGAGGAGGAGGAGAAGCAGCAGCAATATTTAAGTTTTATAGAACTTCAATAATGGTTTACAAAGTGCTTATTTACATAATCTCATTTGATCATTAGAACAATTAGACTTTAGTACTAAGTATGAAGCATAGGGTACCACTTACTTCTGGATAGACTTACCATTATATAAATTCATTTTTATTATCCTTTATATGAAATTAGTTTTATCAATGCAACATAATCTTGTAAACTAATGGAAAGTAGATTAAAGATTATTTTTCTTTTCATGAAAGTAAATGGACTGCTATCCAAGCTAGTTCATTGCTTGTTTTATTGTAGCCAATGTGTAAATCTTTCTGATTAAAACATATATTATCATGCCGTAATGGTAAGACCATTGAACTTGGGAATAAGAAGATGTGGGTTTGAATCCTGGTTCCTATATTTATTATATGCATTATCATGGACAAATTTCATTTAAACTCACTGAGACTTGGTTTCTTCAGTTATAATAATGGAGATAAGATCTGCCCTCCCTACTTCATAGGGTTGTTATGAAGGTCAAATAAGACAATGTGGGCAAAGATAATGTGTAAACTTCCAAGGGACATACAAACAAGGTATTATTAATAATGATGTTATACTCAAAGCATCCCGGGCCTGGGGTGGACTGAGGCTGCGCCGGGCAGTTGATTGGGGGGGGGGGGAGGGAAGCTAGACGCCGAGATGATGCGAAGGAGTCGAGCACAGTGTTTGAGCTGAAGCACATTGTGGAAGGTATCCTTAAGAGGCCCCCGGATGAGCAGAGGCTCTATAAGGACGACCAGATGCTGGATGACAGTAAGACCCTGGGTGAATGTGGCTTCACAAGTCAGACAGCCAGACCTCAAGCACCAGCCACTGTGGGGCTGGCCTTTGGAGCTGATGATGTATTTGAGACATTGCGCATTGAGTCTTTCTCCATCTCCACAGAACTACCAGATGTCATGAAGCCTCAAGACTCTGGAAGTGTCACCAATGAGTAAGCTGTGCAGTAAGGGCCCAAAGCCCCACCCCCTATAGTGACCTAATACAATAAAAAATTTGGGTGTCAGGATGTTGCCTCCCCCCAAAAAAATAAATAATAATAATGATGATGTTAACTTATGAAAATAGCTAAAGGCCTTCATTTAAAGAAATTCCTTCTACAAAATGGCCTAAGTGTTTGTATAACAAACCTAGCAGGTTTGTAATTGATTTTATAATCTGTGCTTTAACAAGAATTAATAGACATCAAATTCTTCTTGATGCCTCCCAACCCGAGTTGACTAAAAGACTTGGTCTTTTATTTATAAAAGGTAGTAAATCTAATTTAAATCATAGGCTATAGACACACGCAAAAATACTTTTTATTCATAGTTATTTAAAATATTTTTAAAATATGGTATGTGCTGGTTAAGGTGGTACTGTATTATATAATTTATTAAGCACCAACTGTATGATATGCATGGAGAATTATACAACTAAAAATTTACTCCATTATGAGGTTCAACTTTCTTTGAAGAAAAAAACCACATTTATTTCATGAATTTAAAAACGTGTTTAATATCAAACACAGTTAATCATTCTCAAAACACAATATTTCCATCATTAATTGGAAGGGGAAGGGGAAGTATTTTAACAAATCTTCAAAAATAATGACAGTGGTATCTTTGAAAAATGTACAAATGAAAATGCTAAGAAAGCACAAGCAGATTTTCTGTACCTGCTATATCCAAAATAAGGTATACAAAATAATTAAGTCACCTAGAAAAATTGCCCCACAAATTGGGAATGACATCTAATTATATCCCTCCTTATAATAGATCCCCAAAAAGACTAATGTTTAACACTACAAAAGTGATGACAAAATTAAAAAAAAAAAAAAGCCAAAGGTCACTGAGACAGCACAACCTAAACCATGACTTGGAATACACTTTGGCCTTTCAGCCTCATTTCTAATAGCCTTGGTTTTCCTCCCCTCCATACAATTGATAAAAATCCAAGGGAAATCTGAGTTGGGAGATTAAAATGATATTCTTATAAAATTTCTTATCTGAGAAAATGGAATATGGTTATCTGTCTTCCTCAAAAATATTCTGATAACATCAGAATGAATTATATTTCACAGATAGTCATGAAGTCGTCAGATATAATCCCACCAGGATCACAAAAAATTCAGTAAAATTTTGCCTGAATATGTACTGAAGAATTAAGCTCTCTTAGGAAAGCCTCTGGGAAAAAATGATATTAAGTGAATGAAAGCAATTTTTGCTTTATTAGTTTAAAAAAGTGGGTAGATAGATTTTTAAAATGCAGATTGAGTTCTAACAAGCTAATGAATAAGTCTGGACAAATGTGTATACTTAGCTTGTTAAAGTTATAAGCATACAGGAAGCAAATGAGAACAATTTTATCTTCATAAAAATAAGTTATCTGTTTCAATAATGGAGTGTGTATACTCATACAGTGCATGAGCAAATACCTCTACCTTATTTTACAAAGATATCAATGAATATAATGTAAAAAAAAATCAGATTATTTTTAAATGTTGTTTCTTAAAAGCCAAACTACTTTTCCAATTTTAGAAAGAAAAATAAATTCACATTAAAAAAAACTATAATTCTTAAGTTTCTTCCAATTTCATCCTAAATAAATGACTGTACTTCCCCAATCCCCTTAGATAATGTCAATGGAATTGGAGGGGAAAGATCATTGCAACTAAAGCAGGGTGGAATTATCACCTAGCAAGGAAGACTGACAAAGTACATGATGGTTGAGTAGGTTTTTTACCTCCTCACATTAAGGGCTTTCTATTTTATATTATACAGAAGTAATGCCGTAAACGGCATTCAGCGATAATTATTTTAAAATACACAGTATTCATACAGCATGCTTGAGTTGCAAAGAACAACTACAATGTGAAGTGACTTGCCAAGCATGGGTTTGGTACCAGAAGAGTAAGTGGTCCTGTACCCAGAGTCTTGTGCAGGTTAAAACCATATAGTGGTCTGGGTTTTTTTTAATTACTTATTAAAACATTCTCACATCACATACGTTGATTGCATAGTCCAAGCATATTCACTGAAAAAAAATATGAAATATTTATCAAATTTCAACTTCAATCTAACAAATTTATCTACATTCTCCACATTCCCACCCCTCAATCTCCATCTATCAGATCCAAACAAAATCAATAATTATCTTATACAATTTAAATAATTTTGAACAATTTACAAAATAACCACAAGGTGTTTTCTCCTTTGTAGGCAGGATAGCACAAATGCTGGGAAATAGCTTTCCAGTAATCTTTTAAAACACCAGTCCCATGTCCATCAATGATGAATTAATGCCTTCTGTTGTTGTAAATGAAGTTTCAAGATCAGCTCCCGAATATTATCCCGCTTGGTCCTTATCACTTGACGAGGAAACCACTTCTCCAAGTGCAGTGGTAATTCAAAATTGACAATAGGATCCTAATGCCAGGAAACAAAACTGAATTACTTTAAGACATTTCAAATTTTTAAGAACAATTCAAACTCAACAAGAAATCATTAGAAATGGGGAAAGGTAGGGAATTCATTGATTTTAAAATATTATAATTGAATACTGGAACTTCACTATAACATCACCCACAGGAGATACAGATTTATAAAATGATAGAGCTGGAAGACGCTTTAAAGACTATCTGGTCTGGCTCACTCATTTTATAGGTAAGTAAATTGAGGCCCAGAGAGAGTTGTGACTCGTTGAAAGTCATACAGCTGTTCAATGGCTGAGTAGAAAATAGATCTGAGGTCACATGATTCCAGTTCATCATTCTTTCCAGGGAAACTATGCTGCCTTATAACTGACTGCTAACAGGTTAATAAACTGGTACAATTAAGTATTTTTAGTTTCCTGGTAATTTGGATAAGGTCCAGGCAGATTCATATTATACAAAATGATATGCCATCATATATTATGTACAATAAGATAAAGAAAAATTACAAAATGATAAATATTTAATGAAAGCCAATAATGCATACTGCCCCATGCTAACCAACACCATAACTTCCCAGTGATTCAAAATATTCATTTTCTTTTCAGAAAAAGTTTTCATGCTTTTAAGGAACTTTTAAGCAGATGTTATATGACCCACTTATGCAAGTAAACATGCAGGTATCTGAGCTGATTAAATTCATGATGGTCTTGCTCAGATTCCAAAGTCCCTAAATTGTGGAAGCCATGGATAAAATAATGAAACCATGGCACTCAACCCAAAAGGAGATTCTCAATCACCGCATTTGTGGCAGCAATAATTCTCTCTCCATATTGTCCCCTTATCACTATCTGATTACAATACACAATTTGGGTTTCAGTGGGCTAAGAGACTGAAAGTGTTATCCTGCATAATGCATACTAATCACTAATTTCACTAAAGATTTTGAAAATGCATATTATTTATTATTTAATAAATTATTTCATTAGCAAATTAAATATACAATCTACATTTCCTATGATAATATAATCTATATATCAACAGTGTTATGAAACCCTTAGAAAAGATGTTCAGAAAAAAATTATTTTAAAAACTTCTACATAACAACTCTAAACTACTCCTACTTCTTAGTCCCATAAAAATCCAACAAACAAGTTTTTAATTCCATATACCTTGAAGAAGCTTTCCACATATTGTAGTAAATATACTCCACAATCACTGCTGTTGTCTTGCTTAGGAACTTTAGGGCACAAGTCAACCATATTTGTTTTGCTGAATTCACGATGAGTTTTTCGTCTAACTTCCCATTCTACTTCCAAGTACCTGGAACCAATAATGAGCAGAGTAATCCAAGTAGGAATTATTTTTATCTCTTTGCAAAAATTTCAAAGATT
The DNA here is from genome assembly GCF_019393635.1 of Dromiciops gliroides. NCBI lineage: Eukaryota > Metazoa > Chordata > Mammalia > Microbiotheria > Microbiotheriidae > Dromiciops > Dromiciops gliroides. Next base: position 307,103,321 of record NC_057863.1, read on the forward strand.
AAAGAAAGACAACTGTTGCTGAATTTAATATCTCAATCAAAATATCTAAAGGTAAAACTGACTGTACAAAGGATGGCTTCCAAAAAAAACCCTGCTGTATTTTATACAAGAAAGCTAAAACATTTGGGCTATTTTTTCCCCCTACTTAATACTAGGGGCACAGTTTTGTGTGATCTCTGCATACATATTAATTTACAGGCCAAGGTTTTTAAGAAGAACTATGCAAGTAAGTAAAATTCTAAATTAGCATAACAATACATTTGTATTCAAGCCCAATGTTCAGGATCCTTAGTGTATCTTGGGAGCCAGCAGGACAACTCAAATTCAAGTCCCCAAAATCTGGGGCAATGTAGTCACAATAAGAAAAATGGAATGTGGGGTTGTTCTTTTAGGTATTTTATTTTTTTAAAGTAATAAATATTTTTTAAATAAACATTTATATTTCTAGTTTGGGTTTCCAATTTTTATCCCTCTTTCCCTCCCTCCCCTCCCCCCTCCCTGAGGCGGCAATCACATATGGGTTATACATGTATGATTATGTAAAGCATTATCATATTTGACATTTTGTACAAGAAAACTTGATTAAAAGAACAAAAAATGAAAGAAAGTGAAAAATATCATGCTTCAGTGTGTCCCATCAATATCAGTTCTTTCTTTGGAGGTAAATAGTATGCTTCATCATTGGTCCTTTAAGATTGTCTTGGATCATTGTATTGATGAGACTAGCTAAGTCATTCACATTTATTCATCAAACAATATTGCTGTCACTACACACAATGTTCTTTTTGGTTCTGCTCACTTCACTATACAACAGTTCATACAAGTCTCTCCAGGCCTTTTTGAAATCACCCTGCTTGTCATTTCTTGTACCACAATAATATTCCATCACCAGCTTGTTTAGCCATTCCCCATTTGATGGGCATTCCTTTGATTTCCAATTCTTAGCCACCACAAAAGAGCTGCTATAAAAATTTTTGTACAAATAGGTCTTTTTCTCTTTTTGGGGATGTCTTTGAGATATAAACCTAGCAGTGGTATTGCTGGATCAAAGGGTATACACAGTTCTATAACCTTTTCCAAATTGCTCTCCAGAATGGTTGAAACTTTTCACAACTCCACCAACAGTGAGTGAATTAGTGGCCCAGCTTTCCCACATCCCTTCCAACATCCAATATTTTCCATTTTTGTTATATTTGCCACTTTTATAGGTGTGAGATGATATCTCAGAGTTGTTTTATGGAGTTGTTCATTAAAAGAACATATTCAATACCCCTACTATATTGCTAAGTCAACCTACTATAAAGAAAATTTTATTCTTTCACACCAAATAGATAACCTCAAATTTTAAAGTTCAAATTTTTCCTTTCTCAAATTTGAGAAATACATACTTTTATTTACCACCAGGGACTAGGTATATATTTTTATATTTTTATTTCTTAAATTTAAAAATTGAAAGATACTCCAGAGACCATCTGGTCCAACTGGTAGCTGAATGTCCCCTACAACATAATCAAGAAGAGATCAGATAGTCTTTGCTTGAAGAAAAAGAACATGACTAATTGAAGAATCCACTAATGGGGAATCCATTGCCTTCTTAGCCACTCCACTTTTGAATACCTGTAATTACTTCTAGTTCTGTCCTCTGGGTGCAAGCAAAACAAATCTAATTTCTCTCCACAGAACAATCCTTCAAATACTTAAAGACAACAAACTAGCATGTGCCCACTAGGTCTTCTTTCTTCAGGCTAAGCATACCCAGTTCCTTCAAACATTCCTAAAATGTGGCACTCAGAACTGACCACAATACTACACATGTGGCCTGAGCATAGAAAAATACAAAAAGACCATCGCCATCTTAGTCCTGAACACTGGGTCTTTCTTAAAGCAGCCCAAGACTAAAGTAGCTGTTTTGGTGTTAATAACACAGAGGTGACTCATTTTGAGTTTGTAGTTCACTAATACCCACAATTATTCTCAGATGAATTGATGTCTAGTTATGACTCCCCAGTCTTGTATACATGACAACAATTTTCTGAACTCAAGTATTAGGCTTTTTATTTATCCCATTAAAATTACCTCCAGAAGATGCTGCTCAACATTCTAGACAGTCAAGATCTTTTGGAATACTAAATCTGCCATCCAGTGTATTAGCTGTCCTCAGATTTATGACTTCAGCAAAGTTAATACACACACCATCTATGTCTTTTCCAACTTACTGATAAAAATGTTAAACAGCACAGGTCCAAGTGGAGATCCCTCAGAAACTCTACTGGAAATCTTTAAAAATTAATGACTAAGGGGGAGCTAGATGGCACAATAGATAGAGCACTGGCCCTGGATTCAGGAGGACCTGAGTTCAAATCTGCATTCAGACACTTAACACTTACTAGCTGTGTGACCCTGGGCAAGTCACTTAATCCAATTGCCTCACCAAAAAAAAAAAATTAATGGCTAATTGTGGGGAGGAGTCCAGTCATTTAGCCAGTTCCAGATTTACCTATTGTACTCTCATGTAGCCCATGTATTTCTGGCTTAATCAGAACCTAAAATTTGTCAAATGCTTTGTTAAAATCTATATAAATTATATTTGTAGCATTCTCCTGGTCTAATACCCTAGGAACCCCATCAAAAAAGGAAATAAGTTGCATTTGACATGAAGCTATGCTGTCTCTTTATGATCTTATGATCAATTTCCTTTTATAGATATCTAGTAATCATCCCTTTAATAAAAGCTTAAAATTTTTTTGCCAGGAATATAAGCTCAGTGATTTCTAGTTTGAAGGCTCTACTCCACCCCCTGCTTTTTATTTTCTTTTTCTTTTTCTTTTTTTTTTTTTGGTGGGGCAATGAGGGTTAAGTGACTTGCCCAGGTTCGCACAGCTAGTAAGTGTCAAGTGTCTGAGGCTGGATTTGAACTCAGGTCCTCCTGAATCCAGGGCCAGTGCTTTATCCACTATGCTACCTAGCTGCACCCCCTGCTTTTAAAAAAAATCAGGATATCTGCCTTTCTAAAACCTTGCAGTAATTCTCTCCTTATCTATATTCTTTCAAAGAGCAGTGAAAATTTAAAATTTAAAGGCATAAGTTCACAACTCATACTACAAAGTAAACTAAAAAAGCAATTAGAAAAAAAGCAAAGAAATAACTGTAAAATTAAGAAATTATATTTACAGTGAAAAACAATACTAATAAATAATTCAGATACTAATTTACAACTTAATTACAAATTTCCAATTAAATTTTTAATTTGTGAAAATTAGCATCTTGAAAATCTTTTTAAAAAGCTGCACTTTTTACCATAAGCATTTAGTAGATATGTACTTGCTTTCAAAATGTTTCTTTTACTTATTAACACGAATCAGTTTTTCATTCATTTTTGTTAAAAATCACTTGAGAAAATATTCCCCATTTAGTACATAACAATACTAAAATAGCAAACATCACTTAAGTGCATAATAAAATAAAATACTGACATGTCATTAGTCTTTTCTTTTGGTTTAGAGTTGCCAGTTTATCTGGCAAAGACTCTCAATTAAAAAGGCTCCTCTACCAATGTAGATCAGCAAAGTTCTGAAACAGAGTCCTAGTGAGTTTCAAAATATACACATTGAAATTATAATACTCACTCTCTCAAAATCTGAACTGTATTTTGTACAGAACCAGCTTTCAAGGAGTCTAATATGAGAATGCATGGTCTGTGGAAAACAAAAGGAAAATGATCAGTTAATAGGCATTTGTACTTGGCACTTTATCTCCCACCTAAAAGACTTTGTGCAGATGTGAAATTATCTCCAAGACCACCTCCTTTTTTGTATGTCTATTTTCATCTGAAGCACAACTTAAGTGTCTCTTTCTACAGATGTCCTTTCCTTATTCCCCCTGAGTTGGTTGTGCTTTCTCCTGATTGAAATTACTTTGAACTCTCTCTCTGTATATATATACATACATATACATATACATATACATATACATATATATTTTATGTACATGTGGCTCTGCCCAAGTAGAATGTACACCTGAGAGCAGGAACTGCTTCACTACTGTCTTTGTGTTCCTAGGACCTAGCAAAGTGCCTGATACTCAAGAAATGCTTGTTGACTTGAATTAAGTGTATAACGTGTATTTAAATGTCTTTAGGATGTACGTACCTTTTACACATTTTCTTTGATTCTGATATATTCTTCAGGGTACTCTGAAATAATATTACACATTTAATTTTTACACATTTTTTCTCCAGATAAAGCTAGTGTAGACAAATGAATATTCATAGTAGAAACATTAAATCTTTTTTAAAACAGGAAGTCTAAAATCTCTCTGATTTGAAAAGTTCTAATGGCTTGATGGTTCATTATGTTAGTCATTTTAATAAAATCACAGCACCTCAGGGTTAAAAGCAACTTCACAGATAATCTAGTTAAATATGGCTGACAAGTGGTCATCTGGTTTCCAAGAAAAGATCCAAAGAAGAAGAACCTATTATGGAGGAAATCAGGTTACCTACGGAGATATAGCCCCGTTATCTAATGTGATAGCTCATATACTTTTGAAAAAACTCTAATCATTAGGAAGTTTTCTCTTACATTGAACCCAAGTCTGCCTATCTTCAATTTCATAGACTGTTCCTACTTCTGACCTCTGAAACCAAACAGAACAAGTATAACTTCTCTTTCAAAAAGCCCTTCAAATACCTTAAGATTTTAGAAAGTCCCCCTGAATTCTTTTCTTCCAAGTCCCTAGTTTCTTCAAGCTATCCCTCCTTTAGATGCTTTTCACTTTCACAATGTCCTAAATGTGGTACCCAGAACTGAAAGCAATACTCAGATGTAATCTAATTAGAATAGAGGACAACAAAACTATCATTGCCCTCGTTTTGGACACCATAGTTCTCTATGACCACATTAGGTTTTTTGGCTGCCATGTCACACTGTCCATTCATTTTGTAGTCATGTGAGACTAAAATCCCCATATCTTTTTTACATGAACTATTGTCTGCAAATGTGCCTCCTCATCTTTTATTTCTTTTTATCAGAGTGAAGGTTTTTACATATGCATCCCAACTAACATCTTTTTGATGAAACTTTCCATCATCAGGACCATCATTCTAGCCTGTGAAAACCTATTTGGGTCCTCCCTCTGCTGCCCAAAGTGAAGAGTAACTTGTCCCTGCTATCCACAGAATCACAAAATTTGAGAGATGGAAAGTGCATTGGTAGTCATTTGATCCAACTTATATAGCAAAGCAATTCCCTAGATCCAAAAGAGGTCATTCCACTAAAGATATCCAAGGAGGAGGAATCTATAACCCCTGTAACAATTGAAGTGACGCCACCTGCTGGTGAGTTACTGTAGGAAAGCGCCGTGAGGAGAAGGCGTCTGAGGGCAAGCCATGTGGTCAGTTCCTTGGTGTCAGGAAGTGATGTTTGCTTGTGGGTACTGTCTATCAAAGCTACCAGCCAATTAGCTTGGAGCTGTGTGTGTGTGTGTGTGTGTGTGTGTGTGTGTGTGGATGGGATGTTCCCGGTTCCACAGGAGGCTTGTGGGATGAAGGGGTGAGGCTTACTCTCTCACTCTCTTTCACAAGGACCTCAGGGGGGAGTGGAGCAGGAGACACAGGCTCTCTTTGATAGATGAATCTAGGCCTCTTTCTCTCTCTCTTCACCAAATTCTTATTCTTCTTAATAAATGCTTAAAAGTCTAAACTCTTGCTAAAGCTTATAATTATTGGCCACCACTCATTAGATATTTTAGACAGACTAGCTAGAATTTTAGCAACTTTACACCCTCAAGGCAACCCATTCCATTTCTGGACAACTCTGATTGTTTCTGTTTTCCCAGATATCAGGGCCTATTTTACCTCTTTGAAACTTCCAATTACTGTTCCAGATTCTGTCCTTGAGGGGGGCAAACAGAACAAATCAAAACCCTCTTCAACATGAACTCCTTCAAATATTTTCCAATAGTTATCATGTACACCACTACCCCACAAATCTTCTCTTCTCTAGATGAAACATGCCCCAGTTTTTTCAATGGATTATCATATAACAAAGTCTAGTTCCAAAACTATCATTGTTGCCCTCCTCTTAACAATCTTGAGCTTTTCAATATCCTTCTTAATGTCCAGAATTTCCCACAATGTTTCATATGAGGACTGACAAGGGCAGAGTACAACTGGGACTAGTACCTCCTATTCCTGGAAGTTATGTCTTTCCTAATTCAATGCAAGGCTGAGTTTTTTTAATTACCACATTTTACTGTTGAGGACATATTGTACTCTGTAGTCTACTATAAATGCCTGGATCAAACTGCTATCTAACTGTGATTCTCCCATCATACACTAGTGAAATGATTATTTGAACCCATGTGTAATACTTTACATTTATACCTACTGAATTTCATCTTATTAGATTCAGCCCAATCTTCTAACCTGTCAAGATCCTTTTAGATACTGACTTAGTCATATATGTTAACTATCTCAGCTTCAAACTGTGTAAGTATATCAACTATGGCCATTATATAAGTCATCTGATAAAAATATTAAATATCACACAATCAAGCAAGGTCCCTAGAGGCACTCTACTGGAAATCCCTCACCATGATGATATTGAACCATTAACGCAATTATTCTTTGAGTATAGTCATCTAACAGTTTTGAATCCACCCTTAAGTGTGGATCATCTAGTCCACATTTTTCTGTCTTTTCCACAAGAACAGTATATGAGATACTCTATCAAATGTTCTGCTAAGATCTAGGTAAACTATTAATTGATTGGTCACAGGTTACTAAAAGGTCTCTTTACTAGCTCCTTATTTATCTTGGTTATCAACTTCCTATTAAGTCGCTTTTGTTCTGTCACTTCTAGTGCAAAAGTCCTTCTTGGCAGAGATAACAGAAGCTTAGTAATAGCTAAGCAGAGCTCTGCTTTTGCCCCTTTTTCAATTTTCATAATTCCCTCCACCTCCCCATTACCTTCTTTATTTTCCTTTTTAGGCAGACAGGTGGTCCAATGGATAGAGTTGTGATGTTTAAAATCTAAATGTGGGTTCTAATCTGCGCCCCCCCCCCACAAGTTTTAGGGAGGAAGCTGGCTAAAATCACTGATAAATTCAGCAAAAGTTTAGGCTTTTAGGTATTTATTAAAGTGTATTAGAAATTAGTGAAGAGAGAGAGATTGAGAACAGATTCCTTGTAGCATGGAAAATCCTAGTTTAGATCTATTCAGTATAGCCAGAGAGAAAAAACTTCCTTTCCTCACAGCCCACATGAAGTCTCTTACCATGCCAAAGTCCCAGACGAAAAGGGGGGCCCTCCTGTTCTGTGTCTCTCACCACACCGGTTCCTCAACCAAAAGAGAGAAATCCAGCGAGCTAACCTCCACTTCCTAGTTCCTGTCTCCCTCCCCAAAAGGGGAGGTCCTTCAAGCTAATTGGTTTGAGAGTGGTCTCCTGCTGACGTCAGTAGTCCACAGCCTCTGAGAACAACATGTCACTCAGGGCCAGTCAGGTGTGGTCTCTATCCAATCACCCTTAAGTAGGTACTCAGTCAGTTTCTCAGTCTCACCAATTCAACCCATTTCTAAATCAATCTTCAGGTGGGGCCCCTGGGCATATGCCAAATCCCATTATTTGATCACCAAGTTGCTGGGCCTGGAGTCAGGAAGACCTCAGTTCAAATCTGACCTTAGACACTACTAGCTGTGTGGCCTGGGAAATGGCAAACCACTCTCAATATCCTTGCTAAGAAAATCTCATGAACAGAAGGGTCCACAGGGTCCCAAAGAATCAGATGTGAATGAACAATTGAATGACAACAATAACATCTTCCTTTTGCTACCAGTATAGTGAAAACCCTTCTTTTATTCATCCTTAGTTTCCCTCATTCTGAGTTTTATGCAATTGGCACTATTTTTGAAGAATGAGGATGCTTTTGCATTCATCCCTCTCTTGCTTAGCCTTATTTTCATCTCTATAAATTTCTTTTAAAAATTTAAGTTGTTTAACAAATTTCTGTGCATCCACATGGGTCTCTTCAAACAAACATCAGCCAAATGGCACATTGGATGTAGCTCAGAAAGACCTGAGTTCAAATGCTGCCTCAGGACACTAGCTTTGTGATTCCTGGGCACTTAAACTTGTTTGCTTCAGTTTCCTAATCTGTAAATGGAGATAATAATAGTACCTATCTCCCAGGGTTGTTGTGAGGATCAAATGAGATTGTTGCAGTGTGCCCAGCACAATGCCTGGCACATAAGTGGTACTTCATAAAAAACTTATTTCCTTCCTTCTTCTTCCTCACTGGAATATTTTTTCCTTTATTTCTTCATAATTTCATTTTATCTCCTCAGCTGACTTTCATATAGCCTTTTAGTACATGGAATCCTACCTATTTTTTCCTTCGAACCCCTTTAAATGTGCTTTCCCCAAATCTAGAGTACATGTCAGACTGTGACCAGATTTACTCTCTTTCACAATCACAAACTCTAAGACGGTAGTAGTCAGGGGGCAGATAGGTGGCACAGTAGATAAAGCACCGGCCCTGGATTCAGGAGGACCTGAGTTCAAATCCAGCCTCAAACACTTGACACTTACTGGCTGTGTGACCCTGGGCAAGTCACTTGACCCTCACTGCCCCACCAAAAAAAAAAACAAAACAAGAGGGAATAGTCACTATCCACAAGGGTTTCCACTGTTCCCAGAACCCTGAGTGGAAACAAAATTTCTCCTTGTTGGTTCCCCCACCTTCTGAAGGATAAAATTATCACTAAGCAAATCAAGGGAGTTATTTGTTCTACTTTACAAGTAGATCTACTCGCTCTTTGGTAGATGTCCAAAAATAATATTCCCCATCACTACTATATCATGTCTCCGTTTCCCAAATATCTTATCTATTTCCTCTTTCTAGAGGGAATCTTTCAGATGAGACCTAAAATACGCTTTTTTTTTTACTAGCCTGGAAAATCTAAGCTAATTATTCCAAAACCTAGAACTAGAAGAATGAGACAAGTAGGTTCACTAATTCTTTTTCAGATTCCCTCATGATTGCACAGAGTAACCCTGGATTCTGTCAACACAATGTAGGCTCAAGCCAGTTTCAGTATGGTCCTGGACATAGAGGCCCTGTTATCTGAGAATAAGCCTGCCTAAGGAAAAAGACAATGCAAAGAACTACCAAGATTTTGAATATCTATTAACATTCATTTAACTGGTGTTACTCCAGCTATGAGATATTTGTGCAATGACCAACAATTTAATATACTACTAGAGAATAAAATCAACATCCATATGCAAATTCTCACTGTAAAATGAAACCAGAAGACATAAAGAAATTTCAGCTTAATGGAAAGATAGCTCACAGGTCTCTTTGGATAGACAAATAAATTGGTACTGATACCAAATAATTGGTAGAACCCGTTTCATCATGTCTCTAAAAAATATCATTTCATGATACACTTGAATATTTTGGCTTGCAGTTCTCATGATATAGACAAGGAAAACAACATCAAGACAGTGTTAGTAGTAATTAGAGAAATCCTATAATAAATTTGACAAAATCCTTTAAACCAAATGAAAGCATACACTTTTGTTGAGAAGGAGTTGTTTCACAATCATAACCTCCTACCCCCAAGCCCAGCTAATAGAATCAGAGAAAGTAAGGGACAAAAAAAGGTAACAAGGTGCTAATGTATTGAATGAAGTAGAAAGAAATAACTATTATTCAATTACAAACTATGAAGACATTTCCCCAATGGGAATTAGAAAGGCAGCTTTCCCATTGGCAGGCTAAAAATTGGCCATGTCCTTGAAGGCATTTCAAATCTAAACTAGCCAACTCTGGAGGAGAGTTAGGGAAGAAAACGTAGTGAAGTATGATCCCTATACCTCTACCAGAAGGCATGGGAAGAAGAAAGAGGTGACATCTCTCTTCCTCCTCTCCATCAGCCATGGTGTTGTTCACTGAAGCTACTGGCCTAATAGGAGGCAAAAAACTGGGAAACTGGAAGCAACTTCAAGAAGCATGACCTCTGGCAGCAGAGATATCAATTATCAATTCAATAGAAAACTATCCCTGGCAGTTGAAAAGTCAAATTGCCTTGAGAAACATATCCAGAGACCTAACTGAGTGACTTACGTACCCCTTAGAGATATTGTACCTAGGGATAATCTTGCATAGGGACATGATTAAAAAGATCAGGATCCTGTAGTATCTGAAAGTATGAATTCTGCTTTTCCTAACAGTATACTAAGTTTGTATATTATAGAGAAGAGTAGACCCCAGGTTCATGGAGGAGGGGGTTATTTTATAGCTATTGTTCTTATTTTGGCTTTTTAACAAATGCATTTCTTTTAAGTTAGTTGTGTTTATTGTTGTACTATGAAAAGTAAATGTACCTGTGGGTGCTAGTAAAGCTACTTGTTTTAGGAGTGAAGACCCACAGAGACCTAAACCCATCCAAGAAAGAGCAAGTCTGGAGGTGAGTATTCCCAGAGAGAATGCTATGTACACCTTGAGATTTGGTTACATCAATGCAAAGGTCAGCATGGGGAAGGAGATGAATATATTTTAAAATATGAAAAATGTTGTTCATAATTAATAAGTGAAATTGTTAGATTATTTAAAATCCTGATATCTACATGTTAAATATATATTATATGAATATTAATATACATATATATGTTTTAAGAAGAGAGTCAGAATGCATTGGGCATGGCAAGCATGGAACATCACAAAAAATGAAGTTTCCTATATATAATGCCTATAAATAACTAGTTCCTAAGTTGATGGTCCTTTCAGAATCAGCCATTTGTACTGACAGATAAGCTGGCTACAGAAATCATCAATATTAATATCAAATGCAAATAGACAAATAAGACAAAGCTGCATGGAATTACAATAGCCTCAATTCAACCTATAAGCAATGTGTTGACTGTAAAATGAGAAATTAATACAAGTAAAGACATTGACTTTGGTTAATTTAGAGAAGTTTAACTAAGGTTATCAGTTTCCAAAATGAGGAGACCAAGAGCACAGACACTACTCCAGTCAACAATCCTTTAACCACTTTCTAAGCAAAATAACTCAGCAAACAAAGGCAACATCAGCACAAATGTCTTTGCATACATTATATAAGAGGATGGTGTGAATGAGTGAGCAACATAGTATCACAAAACAGAAAAAACATAACTTCAGTTCAGATGGCAACATGTTTGGTTGTAGAAGAGCCGGCTCTCCCACATATACTTCAGCATAGATCCTTTTTTAAAAAAGACATAAAATCAAATAATTATAAGAAATCTAAACAAAACCCAGTAAGCTTTCCAACATCCAGCCTAGAAATAATATCAAAAGATAGACTGGGCACTGGGAAAGCCTATATGAGCACAGGTAAACAGGAATGAAGCTTTCTAGCACAATGACTTAAGATGCAAATAGTGCTTTGGACTTGGTATTATGGGGTAAGATGAGAAGGTGGACAGAAACTACTGTTCTCTGACAAGGGATATCCCAAGGAAGTTTGAAAGCCTAGTGCTTTGACTTAAGGGACACTCCAAAAGCCCACCAGTACTCTGACTTGGACACTCCAGGGGGCTAAAAACGTATAAGATTCTGATTAGTGATACTGTACAAGGGCCTGAAACACTACAATGTTCAGAGCACATACACAAAAAGGGAAAGTGGAAGTCAGGATTAGGAGTCCTGAAAATCAGGGACAACACTACTAGGACTTGACCTACCCAGACAAGAGTATGAATGGACCTTGACACAAAGTTCCAAACTAGAAAACTGTAGATATAAGAAATCAGAAAACACCATGGCACTATAAAGAAATACATGGACTGAGATACCAAGAGAAACCAAAAAAGAAAGTAATCCATAATGGAAGCAAACAATGCCAAGATTAAAAAAAATAAAGTGACATGGTCACAAGGACTTCAAGAGAATCTGGACGAAAATAAAGGAAGAGATAAAGATAAAAATTAAAGCAAATAAGAGCTCTGGATGTAAAAACTGAAAAGAGATTAACTTGGAACAGAAGGTAAATAACATCACCTAAATAGTCATATACTCCAAGAAAAAAAGAGTGGTACAAAAAAATTCAAGGACTCAAGGAGAAAAGAAGATATTAGAATGAAGAGAACAGGTTTAAAAAAGAAAGAAAGAAAAAAGAAGAAAATGTAAGATTTTTTTTTAATATACCTAGAAAAAAAGATACCGGAGAGAGAATTTAGGAAGTCTCAGTACTCTTCAAACACCATGATTAAATAAAAACCTTCAAAAAAGTTTTAAAAGAAAAAACTGTCAGATATATTAGAACCAAAGGCAAAGTTAAAAAAAAAAAAGAAAGAAAGAATCCACTAGTTACCCACTTGAAAGAAACCTCAAATAAAAAAAATCAGGAATGTCATAGGTAACATCCAGAGCCTTTCTGTCGCAGTAAATCAAATATAAGGACCAGTAAGAAAGAATTCAATAGTACCAAGGGAGCAACAGTCAGGATGACAGAAGATTACATTCAGTTATCATAAACGTGAGACCATTATATCAGTCAATCAACAAATATGTATTAAGTTCCTCCTGGGTATAATGTTAATCACTTTCCTTCTCTTTCACCACATTCTTCTTCTTTATAAAGAGTAGAAAAGAAAAAGAGGTAATAAAAACATATAAGAGAATATAACAGAGGGAAATATAATAATAACATAACTGTGAACATGAATAGGATCAACTTACCAATAAAATGGAAGAGAATAGCTGAATGGAGTAGAAAATGGAATATAACAATCTATTGTTTACAAGAAACATATTTTAAATACAAAAATTCATACAGAGTAAAAGTGAGGAGCTAGAGAAGAATTTATTATGAATCAGGCAAATAAATACGCAAGTATAGCAATTATTACCTGAGGCAAGAGAGCAAAAAATAGACATGGTTAAAAGAAGCAAGTGAGGAAACTGCATTATACTTAAAGAACCTTAAATAATGGAAACTATGTCAGTCCTTTATACATGCACCCAAATACCATAGCATGTAAGTACTTAAAGGAAAAGGTAATTTAATTATAGAGAGAAATGGTTGCGCACTTCAATATGCCTATTTCAGACCTAGGCAATGTAACAAAAAGATAGATAAAAAGAAGTTTAATACTAATAGAATTTTAGAAAAGTTAGATTTCTCGATAATTACTACATGGAAAGGGAAAGAAATATATACATTTTTCAGTGGCACATGTCACTTTTACAAAAACAGACTATTGCTAGGACATGAAAACTTACTAAATCAATGCAGAAAAGTAGAAATATAAACATTATTGACCATAAATGCAATTAGAATTATGATCAGTAAAGGGATCTCAAGAAGTAAATCAAGCTTAAATGAAGACAAATTTAATCCTAAATGCTTGATTTGTAAGGACAAAAGCCATAAGAAACAATTTAAAGCATTTTCAATAAAGAAAGTTACAATAATATGAAAATATATTAAAACTTTTAGTTATATAGACAACCAAATTCCTCAGGGGGGAATATGTCTAAGCAATTCCATCAGCAAGAGAAGGATGAAGAAAATATCAATCAATTTGGATGCAACTAAAACACGAGCCAGAAAAGCAACAAATCAAAAAACCTTAAACATAAAAACTTTATGACATTTTGATTATTAAATAATGTATAAACAAAATTTAAAACAAAAAATTAAATTAATCAATGAAATTGACAGGTTTTTTTTTTAAATCAATAAACTACATAAACCATTAGCTAATCTAATACAAAAAAAAACTAAGAAAATAAAATTGCCAATCCCCCCCAAAAAAAGAATAATTCATAGGAAATGAAAAGGAAATAAAAGAAATTGTTAAAAACTATTTTGCCCAATTACATGCCAATAAAACTTGTAATTTGGGGCAGCTAGATGGCGCAGTGGATAGAGCACCGGCCCTGGATTCAGGAATACCTGAGTTCAAATCCGACCTCAGACACTTGACACTTACTAGCTGTGTGACCCTGGGTAAGTCACTTAACCCCAATTGCCCCGCAAAAACAAAAACAAAAACAAAAACAAAACCTTATAATTTAAATAAAACAATTATTTTAAAAACTATCCAAATTTAATAGAACAAAAAATAGAGATTTTGAAAACTTAATCTCAGGGAGAGAAGCCACAAATGAACTCCCAAAGGAGAAAAAAAAAAAAAACAACTCAGGACCAGAAGGATTTATAAGTGAACTCTATCAGACATTCATGGAATAATAGTTAATTCTACTAATATGTAGATCAGTGGTTCTCAAACTTTTCCATAGTGGTAGAATCCTTCATTTTAAACAAAACTTTGATAGAACCCTTTTAGTAAAATTCTCAAAAATTATTTTAATGTCTATTAACAAACAAACAAAAGGTTCCGTTTTTTTTTTTAATTTAAAGAAAAAAAAAAAGCTTGGGGAGTTTCAGAGTTCCTTGCAGCACAGTTTGAGAAACACCAATATAGATCATTTATAAAAATAGGAAAAAAAGGATCCTACCAAATTTCTTCTATGAAAGAACTATGGTCTTGATACCTAAACCAGGGAGAGATAAAGCAGATAAAGAAAACTATAGATTCCTAATGAATACTGATGGAAAAATATCAAATGAAATATTAATAACAAAGCCACAGCAACATATTAAAAATATTTTGCACCATGACTAGGTTGGATTCATACCAAGAACACAGAGTTGATTCAATATTGGAAATATATGATATACATAATATGCCACAGTAACAAATAAATTCAAAAATCACATGGTTATATCAATGAAGCAAAAGCTTTTTAAAAAACAAAATGCATACATACTCCATCTCGTTAAAAAATATCAAAAGACATAGAAATAAAGGAAATTTTACATAATATCATTAAAAGGATCTGTCTAATTCCAAGAGGCAGAATTACATGTAATGGAGATAATCCAGAGGCTTTTTGAGTAAGATCAAGGGTAAAGAAAAGATCACTGCTACCACTACTATTTGATATAGAACTAGAAATCTTAGCAAAATCACTAAAACAAGAAAAAGAAACTGAAAGAATAAGCATAAACAAAGAGGAAACAAAATCATTTCATCTTTCAGATGATAATGGATTGGATTGCATTATGAACTACAAATTAACTTCAACAAAGTAGTAGGATATAAAATAAACCCATGAAAATCATTAACTTTAGGGGCAATGAGGTGGTGCAGTGGATAACGCACCAGCCCTGGATTCAGGAGAACCTTAGTTCAAATCTGGCCTCAGACACTTGACACTTACTAGTTGTGTGACCTGGGCAAGTCACTTAACCCTCATTGCTCCACGAGAAAAAAAAAAATCATTAACCTTTTTGTAAATTACTTACAAAACACAGTAGAAAGATATAGAGGAAAAAATCCTTTCAAAATCACTATAGAACATTTTTTTAATCTGGTAGACCATCTGCCAAGACACACATAAGAATTATGGGAATACAACTACAAAAACTTTGGATAAAAATGAAAACATTTAAATAACTGCTAATGGTTAGGGTATACCAATATGATAAGAATGATAATACTTATCTAAATTACATTTCAGATTCAGGACCATAACCATCAAACTGCCAAAGGTAAAGAAGTTCTACTTTATAGAACAAGAAAAAAATTCATCTGGAGAAACAAAATGTAAGAATATCAAAGGAAATATATTTTTTAAGTGAGAAGGAAGGGAGGCTAGCAATACTAGTCCTCAAACTATACTACAAAGCAATGATAATCAAAATTTTTCGGCACTGGTTAAAAAGAGAAAAGTTGATAAGTGGAAAAGATTAGGTGCACAAAATGCAGAAATGAGTTGACAAGATGACAGGGACAATTTGTAAGAAACCTAAGAAGACTTGTATGAATGGATGAAGAGTAAAGTGAACAGAACCAGGGAAGAGCACTTTATGCAGCAGCAACAATTAAAAGACAAACATATTTGAAAGATTTTTAAAAGAACTCTGGTGAATGCAACGATAAACCAAAATTCTAGAGAATTGATGAGAAAGTATGCTACCCAGTTCCTGACAGAAAGGTGATGGATTTAGAATTCAGAATGAGATTTTTTTTTTTACATAGGAAATACAGGAATTTGTTTCCTTAACCATGAGTATTTGTTAAAAGAGTTTAGGATTGTTGTTGAGACAGCCAGGTGGTGCAGTGGATAGAGCACTGGTCATGAAGTTGGGAAGATGAGTTCAAATCTGGCCTCAGACATTTACTAGCTGTGTGGCCCTGGGCAAGTCACTTAACCAAAATTTCCTTCAATATCCAGGGACATCTCCAGTCATCTTAATAATACATCTTGCCACTGGACCTAGATGGCTCTGGAAGAGAGAGTGAGGCTGGTGAATTTGCATGGCCCTTCCTCACTTAAATCCAATTCATTGCAAGTCATGACAACTGTCATGGTCCTCTTCAAGAACAAAAGACAAATAGCAACAATAGGATTGTTGTGTTTGGTTTGGGGTTCTGGGTTTGGTTTTGTTTTGTTTTTTTCAATTGTTGTAGTAAAGGAGGTAGGAAAGAGAAAATAAATGCTTGTTAATTGGGGAAGGGGGGAATCAATCAAGTACTTGATATGTGCTACAAAGTTATATGCTGAGGATACAGATACAAAATCAAAACAGTTCCTTTAGGGAGCATACATTTAAATGGAATAACATAAAACAAAGTCAGAAAAGCAGCTGGACTCAGAGAAAATCCATGCTGGAGGCAAAAGAAATTTAAAGGTACTCTAGGACTGATTACCAAAATACCCCAAGGAGGGAACGATCTTAAAATTATGGGAAAAAATCATAGACAGTACAAATATCCAAGAAAAGCAATGTGCCATAATGATTAAAGGGTCAGCCTTGGAGTCAGGAAGTCTGGGATTCAAATCTTGTCTCTGAAACATAAAAATGATATGATCCTTGTCAAATCAAACTCTTAGTAGCCACCCAAGCAATACTCTTTTTTTGGGGGGGGGGGGCAGGGCAATGAGGGTTAAGTGACTTGCCCAGGGTCACACAGCTAGTAAGTGTCAAGTGTCTGAGGCTGGATTTGAACTCAGGTCCTCCTACATCCAGGACCGGTAATTTATCCACTGTGCCACCTAGCTGCCCCCAGGAATACTCTTAAGACTAAAAGTTAGAGACAAGTTGCCCCTCTGCATTGGTGAACAAGTCTCCACACCAAGAACTCCCCAAACTGATTAAATCAAAAGTCCACCCCCCCAAAAAAATTTAATACCTGAAATGGCAACCAAAAAAATATCAATAACTACTATTCCATATATGAACTTTCTTATTACTATAATATTTTTAGTAAAATTATATATTCATACAGTATTTTTTATGAAAATGACAGGCTATCAGAAACACAATTCCTTTCAACAAACCACATCTTCAATCATACATGATTGATATTTATATAAAACACATGATTTTGCTATGTTAATTTGTAGGTTACAAAAATTTTATTTCACTCGCAATATAATCTTAAAGGCTCTCCTCCAAGATGTCTCTCATGTATATATTAAGATTATTCAAGGTTATCTGATAAATGTAACCAGAGAGTTAACTTTGTTCGACAATTTTTTTATCATTTCTAAACAATACATAAAACAGTAAGTGATATACTCAGAAGTGCCATTTAAATATTTCCTAGGGTAATAGTGTAACAGAAACAACGATATTCCATACTTCGGTGAGGTTCTCGTAAATTCTACTTCAAGACACTGTATTGACCACATCATGCAGTAATTATGTAGTAAACATGGACACTCAAAGTCTGGTCTAGTAACCACACAGAAAAAAAAATACAATGAATAAAGAAGTGTATTCATCCAGATTATAAGATAGAACCATATATCACTTCCACTAAAGTAGTCCAAAACTAACTATATCTTACGACAGACAGAAGTGGGCAGTCAACTTAGCAAAGAACTGAACTGTGAAAGACAATGGGCTGGATCACTTGTGGAAAATTCCACAATGCTTCTCATGATCTCAAGCTGTTCACTACCCAAAGTCCATCTCTTCAACATTGATAATCTTCCAAGAAAAGCATCAAGAGAGCTAGAAATGGATGGAGTTGGTCTTGAAGCCATGAAGACTTGGGTTCAAGTCCCAGCTCTGCCAAATTTTTGTCTGTGCAACATCAGGTGGATCATTTAATCTCTCTCTCTCTCTCTCTCTCTCTCTCTCTCTCTCTCTCTCTCTCTCTCTCTCTCACACACACACACACACACACACACACACACACACACACACACACTGCTCTAAGCAAGTCTCCAAGACCAGAAGTTGCAGAGAAGGTGCCAACTGAGCTGGTAGAGGCAGTTCCCTTATCTGCAAGTTCTCTATAATAAGGAAATCACAGGTCTAGTCCCTATTCCTATCCAATTCCCAGAGATATTATACAGCTGAGAATTATTACTATAATCGAAGGAGCAATGGAAAGATACACAGTGGGTATCAGGAAGTAGCAGCACATCACTATCAGTGATGGGCAAATGAGAAACAAAACGAAATAAATCTCTCATTACAGATATGAACAAGAAAGGAGGTGCGGCAGGCAAAATGAAGGAATGACAGTCCCAGTTTTGTACTGGTGAACATAAAATATGAAAAGGTGCATATGAAGATTTTGTATGATGACTTTATGGAAAGATATGATCAGAAATCACACATAAGAGATGAAAGAAAGTTCTATGCTGTAGGAGAAGTGCTCATTCCAAGAATATCATGGACATAGTAGCATATCAGGCAGTACTTATTTCAAAGGGAGAAAATTCATCTTTGGCCTAGAAATCCTTTAACTTCATTCATTATTTCAATAAACTATGGATAGGGGCAGCTAGGTGGTACAGTGGATAGAGCACCAGCCCTGAGTCAGGAGGACCTGAGTTCAAATCAGGCCCTCAGGACACCTTGACACCTACTAGCTGGGTGACCCTGGGCAAGTCACTTAACCCCACTTTGCCTCACACACCAAAAAAAAAATGGATAAATCTGATGGAATATCTTATCTGCACAATTCCTGTGCCATCTCTATGTTACCATGGGTTTCAAAGAAAATATCTTCTAAGGCCTCAATATGAACCAATTAATATTACAAATATCAATATGTTTCTAGCCTTATCATTATCAATTCTGTACACAAATTCTCAACACACTCTAATTCTCTATGCAAACCTTACAATCTAACCAAACAAGGCTACTGTCCTTTTTTTGTCATGCCTTTTGCTTTACACCTGAATATCTTTGCCAACACATTTCCTCCAGAATTTTCCCTTACCTAGTTTGCCCAGCCCCAAACGTTATTTGTCAAAATCATACTTATTCTTCACAGCCTAACTAATATGTGATATCATCTATAAAGCCTTCCAACAAGAAACTGTCTCCCAACTTTGATGCAATCTATCTGTACCCCCCTTGAAGCAGATGTTATACATTGCCTTTTATTATAATTATCTGTACACTTGAATTCTATACTAAAATGTAAGGCCCTTGAGGCAAGGAAATATAGCTTACTCATTACAATGTGCAACACAATAGATACGCAAGAGATATGTGCTGAATGTATGTGAACATGCTCTGCTTTAGGTACTGGCTTATGTTCCTGAAAAGTTAAATAAAAAACCAATTTATATAAACTTACTCTTATTTTAACATGCATGCAGAACTGCTATTTAGAAGAAGTCTATTACTAGGAATCCTACTAAAACAAAGATTCACTCTACAACATTTTTTTCTATTAATCCAATTTTATATCCAGAGAAATCCCCACCATACATGGATCTTATTTCAAAAGTTAATGTCAGTGGTTCTTTGTAACTCTAAACAGATTTTTCCCCTATAAATGTTAAAACTGGTTTATATATTCACTTTAACCAACAAAAATACTTATTTAACCCTAACATTACAGAAATACTCTTCATTTATACAGCAGTAGGAAATATATTGTGGTGAATTTTACAGTATTTTAGCTGTCATTTATAATTCAAATGGGCTTTATGGACCACTAGCACAAAACACCAGAGCTGGAAGGGATATCAGAGGCCATTTATCCAACCCAAAAATGAAGAATACCTTCTACAACATATACAACTTCCAGCTTTTGCTTGAAAATCTCTAGTGAAAGAGAACTCACCACCTCCCAAGGCAGTGCATTTCACTTCTGGATAGCTCTAATGAGTAAATGTCTCCATACATACAGCGAAATCTGACTATATGCAACCTTTATCTCCTACTCTTCATTGTCCTCTGAAGCCAACATAATATTTCTAATCCTTCTTCCATATGACTGCCCTTCAAATATCAGACAATAACTATTATGTACTAAGTCTTTTCTCTTCAAGATAAACATTCTAGGTAAAGAAGCTCTCTGAAGGAAAAATAAGTCCTTAAAAATTAGGATTGAGCCAAAATAAAAGCTAATGACTTTATGAGAAATCAAGACACAATAAAGCAAAATGAAAAAAAAATAGAATACAATGTGAACATCTCCTTGGAAAAACAATGACCTAGAAAATAGATCCAGGAGAGATAATTTGAAAATTATTAGACTACCTGAAAGTCATGATCAAAAAAAGAACTTAGACATCATATTCCAAGAAATAGTCATGGAAATTGCCATGATATTCTAGAAGCAGAAGGTAAAATAGAAATGAAAGAATTCACCAATCACCTCCTGAAAGAGATCCCAAAATGAAAATTTCCAGGAATATTATAACCAAATTCCAGAGCTCCCAGGTCAAGGAGAAAAATATTGCAAGCAGCCAGAAAGAAACAATTCAAGTATTATGGAGCCACAGTCAGGATAACACAAGATCCAGCAGCCTCCTGTGTTAAAAATTGGAAGAACTTGGAATATAAACATCCTCCGTTCCTTCAGTCAATACTTTTTTTTTTTTTTTTTGCTGGGCAATTAGGGTAAGTGACTTGCTCAGGGTCACACAGCTAGTAAGTGTTAAGTGTCTGAGGCTGATTTGAACACAGGTCCTCCTGAATCCAGGGCCAGTGCTCTATCCACTGCGCCACCTAGCTGCCCCTCAGTCAATACTTTTATGGCATGTATCTGAGGCCTTCACCATTATGGTCATCTTCCTCTAGATTCTTTCCAAGTTAACAATGTCCTTTTAAAATAAGGTGCTAAGGGGAGGCAGCTAGGGGGCTCAGTGGATAAAGCCACTGGCCTTGGATTCAGGAGGACCTGTAGTTCAAATCCAGCCTCAGACACATGGACACTTAACTAGCTGTGTGACCCTGGGCAAGTCACTTAACCCTAATGTTTATCCACAAAAAAAAAAATAAGGTGCTAAGAATTGCACATAATATTTCCTATTTACAGTACCTCCCTCCCTTTTCTCCACCTCTCCCTCTCCCCCTCTCCCCTCTGCTCTCTCTCTAACAAAGCTTAAGATCACATTAGGTTTTTTGGTTCTGATAGAACTGTTGACTCATATGGAACTTGGCAGTCGTTAAAACCTCAGATATTTTTAGGATAAACTGTTGTCTAGCCATGTTTCCCCATCTTAAATTTGGAAAGTTATTTTTGAACCCAAATTGAAGAATTTACTTTTATCCTCACTAAATTTCATCTTAATAGATTAGGCCCCACATTAGTCTGGGAAAAAATAAGTCAAATTCTTTATACCCAACAACAGTGGAGAGATTCCAGAAGTAGGCCAAAGAAAGAAGTAAAGAGTACCCAGCTAAAACCATATTGACAGTGGAATCTGCCCATCAGACATAAGAAGCCACCAAAAAGCAAAGTTAATCCTATATGAAGAACATAGGTGAAACCCCACCATGATCAGCTAATATGCCACTGGAAGAAGTTAACCTAGAACTATAGTAACAAGCACCAGTCTCCTAATGCCAGTTATCTGATGGCACCCCCTGTAAAGTAGGGATTCAATATCTTTTATAGTGAGAATGTCTATATGAATGCTCTGTATGAACAGGCCTGGGGAATTATTTCCAGAGTATCCAAGTTCCTGACTCCATTGCTTCTCCATTTTGAGTTGGTGAGTTTCCTACAGGGTTAAACACTCAAGTATTGGTCTCAGGAAAATAGGCCCAAGATAACAAAGTTCTTGGGAGAGTAAGATTAGTTGCTAGTTGTATTCACCATGAACAGGATATGTCTGAAGGATTGACCAAAATTGGTTAAATTGTTAGGGGTATCAGCTGCTTTTGAGAAATGGCCCAAGACAAAGCTTACCATGGCTTAGTCTAAGTGTAGCATTCTGAATTCCTCTCATCTCTTTATTATTACTGAGGAAGAAAACTCAGGGAAGAGGCAGTGCCCTCTCAATGACATTGTTTCTCTCCATACCAAATCCCCTACAACAAAGGGACTACTATCCCCTTCCCTCTGTAGCAAAGAGAAGAAAAGATTTTCCTCCTTCTGCCTTGATGGTAATCACACCAAAAGCACCTTACCCATGGCAGCTGGTGATGTTCAAATTTGAGAAAAATTCTTAAATTCATAAATTTTAGCAGCTACCTTTGTGAAGTTTGTTTAAAGGAGAGTTTATATCTATATGTGTGTACATATACACACACACATATATACATATCTACATACATATATACACACAAATACACAGACAGGCAGAGCTGCAAAGCACTCAATTTTTAGAAAAAGTGCTTTATAAAGCAATGTACTATTAATATTATTATTATGAAGAAAAATAAGAACAAGAATAAGAAAGCAAGCAAAAGCTATACCTAAGACCTTAAAAGCTTCAAACTGTATTACATGGCACTAATCAATGAATTAAGATAATAAAACCTAAACCATATACCACCACTTGCATAAAATGAGTTTGAGAGAACAGACTGAGTAATAATAGTCATAAAGGACTGATCCCATAGCAGACATTAATGATCTTTAAGTACAACCTTAGATGAAATATAGAGTACAAGATGTGTTAGTAAGTTTATGGATGATACTAAGTTAGACATGGTTGCTAATATCTTTTTTAAAAATTTAGTTTGACCTTGAAAAATTTAGTAGTCAAGATGAAAAGGATATCTATAAAATAATACACCTATGGAGGAAAAATAAACTATAAAGATATAATGAAGACATGATTAGCTATAGAAGTGCATGCCTTTATCCTTTCCCTTCCCCCCACAAAGAAAATCTAAAAAAATATGATCTAAAGGACCTTATTATATCTATTTCAATGACACAATCCAACATGCCCTATTGTTGACAACATAGTGTACTCCTCAGTTTTTCTTCCCTCACATCTGAAAAAGAATTCACTTACCTGGGGATCCTCTGTATCTAAGGAGAGCGAAGAAGTAATGTGTGGATCGTTATCTAGTTTGAAATAACAAAACAACATAAGAATTTATAAAACCAATATTTGTATGCCTAATATTTCATCTCTATCCATTTAGTAAAAGAAAAATACCTAGGATTTATTGGACTTTATGTGTTATGCAAAAGCTTAAACAATGGAAAGAACTGATAATGACTGGTTCTTATTAGCAATGGTCAAATCTCCGTGGCTAAAACCTGAACCATTAGATTCCTCTGACAACTTTTCTTAAAAGCTGAAAGTACAATAAGACAATTAAATTAAGGCTAAGAAATATTTATTACATGAAAGGTCTTAAGCTGTTGTCCTTCAAGAACAAAAAGCAACAACAGCACTAGATCTTTCATGTAACAAATATTTCAAGCATTAGTAACACAATGATAAAAAATGGGCAAAGTTCACAACTTAAGGAACTTATACACTATTGGGGGAGGGATGGGAGGTATAGAGATATGGCATGTATACATATGAGTATAATAATAGGTATGTGTGTGTATGTATGTATGTATGTATATATATACATACATACACACAATACCCCTGTATATAACCCTATATATCTATGTACCTATGTGCATATATACATCCTAAATTCATTTGTATATATTATACTTTGTATCTTAAGCCTTTCGGGAATAGAAAGGTATATTCATATTCTACATAGTATACTATAAAGCAGCATCTGTGTACATGGTGTTTTATATATATGTATGTATATAATATACATGTAGAAGTATTATAGAGAGAGAAAAAAGAAAGCTGTTCATGAGCCTTTCAGCGTGGCTATCTATGCCTAACATATACACAAAACACATAAAACATAATAAATATAAAGAGGCATCTGTGTATTGTAGTACATGTATAATTAAATGTATATACATATGTGTGTGTATGTATTCTGAACTTTCAAAATGGTGATATATACAACATATAAAAATACTACACAATAAATATATGTACATCTGTGTACATTATGTGTATAACACATATAAACAAACACATATACATAAACATGTTTGTTTATATGTATTCTAGAGTATTTCAGGATATAAATATATACACACAAAGCAATAAATATAATGTTAAAAGGCATCTGTGGTACATGTGTTATATATAACATATGTATATTACAGATTTACATGTGTGTGTATATATATATATATATATAATACACACACACACAACCCTATATATTTCAAAGTCAGTTCAGGATGTAGATGTATAATACTATACAATAAGCATAACATAAAGACGGCAAGGGAGTGACCCCAATAAAGTGCTTTAGGAAAATCTGTGGAAAGAACACTTTCAGATGGGATAATCAGGGAAGGTTTAACAGAAGAGGTGCCAATTGATCTGAGCCTCAAATGAAGAGAAAGATTATAACAAGTGGAGATGAAAAAGGAGTAATTCCAAGCCAGGGAGATAGCCTGTGTAAATGCACAGAGACAGAGATCGAATGTCAAGTCTGGGAAATAATTGAGTAGTCCACTTTGGTTTTAATGGAAGGGATAAAACTGGGTGCTGTGAAATAAGGCAGAAAAGGTAGATTGGAGCCAGTCCGTGGAGGACCTTAAATCCAGGCTAATAAGATATATCTTACCAGCAAAAGGAATCTACCATAAGTTAGGGTTTGTTTTTTCTTTTTAATGAGGGGAGTGACATGTTCAGATTTGTACCTTAGGAAGATTATTTTGGCAAGTGTGTGAAAGATGGATTAAAGATGAGAGAGAATAGGCAGGATCACCAGTTAGGAAGCTACTAAAAAGAGGACCTAATCGAAAGTGGTAGCTATATGGGTAGAAAAGAGGTAATGTTAAAATGCTTTGGATGTCAAATCAATAGGATATTAACAGTTGTTTAAATATTGGAGAGGAGGCACTAAAAAGAAAATGATCAAAGATGACTCAAACATTTTAGACCTAAGGTAAAACAGTTTTGGGATGAGGTCTAAGTTAGGACAACTCTTATTGATGGATGAAGAGGTCTCATTGGAAATGAGAAGATTTTTAAAAAGGCCTATGTTGTTCAAAGGGTCATCAGTATGAATGCTGAAATAATGATGAATAAGAACACAGGTTAAAATGAAGAGAAAGAATGTAATTCAAGTACTGAACTCATTAAAGTGATAGGGAGAATGACCTGGAAATCAGTAGATGATAGCAATAAGAACCTAGCCTAGATGACAAAATCTTTTAAAATGAACTTCTGAGTGATGGTGGTAGAGGAAGAGTCTAGAAATGGCAGAACAGACCAAGGAGTATGCTGACTCCACTTTCTTGTCCTAGAGTAGGCTGGGGTGGGGGGTGGGAGAAAGGAGGTAAGAGAAGGAGCAGGCAGCTTGAGAGTAGGTGGTAAAGGATAAGAGGTCTTTAGGAAAAAATGAAGTTCTAAGCAACACTAAAAAATGGGAGAAGAGATATAAGATGAAAGGAAGTCAGCTGACAATAGAACGGTGGTTCCTGAGGGCACACAATAGAAGAGGATGGCAGTAAATGATGGTCAATTGGGTCAGAGTTATCTTTTATTAACAATCACCAAAACAGTGAGTTCCAGGAGGCTGTTAGTGGGATTCTGGGAATGTTGCCACTTCATCTATTTTGTTTTTCATGTTTTGACTATAAAGTAAAGACTATTTTTCCTGTTTCCTTTGGCCAAAACATATATACCAATCATAAAAATGAGTTCTCTGGGTATATTTAAGTGATATTTTATGTTGTATATTGATCTCATAATAGAAAATCTGAGTGGGGGGAAAAGAAGACAATTACCTACGAAAACCACTAATTTACTGTATATAATTGTTACTAACTATAAACTTTGCATGGAGATGAGTGGCACAAAATGGATGTGAGTTGGATTCACAAAATATTTCTATGCATAGTTCTATAATTTCAGAGCTGAATACATCAAGATCACTTAAAATGTTATTTGCTTTTGTAATATAATAGACAAGGCTTCATTGCATGACAGTCTCAGGATCTTGCTATTCATTTTAAAATTATTTTTAGCTATTACCTTTCATTTAAAATGGCTTTCTATAGCCACTCTATTTTACTGTTTTGTATTTTATTTCCATGATCATTAAAAGACTACCATCAATATTGTGTATTACCCAGAGTCTGAAAGTCATGTTGGCATTGTTGATACTTGAATTGTTGAGATAACTGATGTGGAAAATCTTCATACACAGGGCCTTCTAACCATGGAAAACAAATGACTGCAAGATACCAATGAGACCTGTTTAAAAAAACAAATAAGTATCTTAATATCAATCAAAAATGATTATGAGAAAGTTCTTACTTATACCGAACTGAAATTTGCTTTTTATTTATTTTGTTAAATACTTCCCAATTACTTTTTTTTTTTTGCAGGGCAATGGGGGTTAAGTGACTTGCCATGGTCACACAGCTAGTAAGTGTCAAGTGTCTGAGGCCATATTGGACTCAGGTACTCCTGAATCCAGGGCCGGTGCTTTATCCACTGCACCACCTAGCCGCCCCCCAATTAAATTTTAATGTAGTTTCAGTTGTACTGAAGAGTGCTGTGGTCCCCATCAAGAAGCTACCCAAAATAAGCCTTATTCCTATCCCATATGGCAGTGCTTCCAATAATTAACAACAGCTGTTTTCCCTTCCCATCTCTACCATCACTCAAACTCTTCTTCATACAATTTGTAGTTCCTTCAAACAATTCCTCATAGGCCCGTCACCTCTGATCTGTTGCTGTACAATGAGAATGAGAAACGAAGACTTAAAGAATATAATCCAGATATAATCTGAATAGTAGAGAGTACAATGGGATAATCAGCACTATTAATCTGGATATGATATTTCTACAAATGCAGCCTGCGATTAAATGAGTTGTTTTGGTGTAGGGTTTTTTTTTTAACAGCCACAACATGTTAATGACTGATTTTGAGCTAAAAATCAACTGAAACCTGTCTTTTCCTACAGAAATGGCTATTAAACCATTGATACTGTTATTTAATTTGTTAGATATTCTCTTCTACCCACCTGTGGAATTGTCATCTATAGATATGATAAATATGTTTTTTATGTCTTCATCAAAGTTGTTGATTAAAATGCTCAGTTGGGCAAAGTTACGGACAAAGCCATGTGGTATTCTACTAGCTTTCTCTATCCAATCTGATATTTTACTACTCTGATGGATCTGTGATTAATTAATCTCTGATATGCATCCTTCCTCCAAACCAGCAGATTGTAAATCATTCACACCTTTTTATCCTGTATGATTTTCTTCTCCATGCTCCCCCATAAAACATTTAAAGAGGACAAATATAGTGTGCAAAGGGCCTTTCTCCAGATCTCTTGACATTGTATAGGTGTCAATGGAGTCACAGGTTGGCCATCAAATATCCCTTGCTCTCACCATACATATACCATTCTACCTCCATTTCTGGTCATACATTTCAGTTATAACATATTTTACACATTTTCTGCAAAATTTTATTGGTAATATAATGCAACTTACTCATATCCATTGGGTATCTACTTCCCTTTGGATGACCAGCAACTGTAACATTTCAGATACTGTCCATTCTTCTGGCAGAATCCTGGTATTTTAAAAGGTGAACCTTTAACTCAGGTATACGCTAGGGCCTACCAGACATTCAAACTGGATCTCAAACACTTTAAACTTAAAATATCCAAATTTGAACTTAGTACCTTTTCCCCAGAATCTCTTCTCTAACTTCCCTATTATTCTCATGGGTACCACTATCCTCCCAGTCACCCAGATTCATAACCAAGGTGTCTCATCTCAAACATCAGCCTGAGGCTAACCCTCAAAAACTCATGCTTAGGTTATAGTAAAAGCCTTCTGATTCATCTCTCTGCCTCAAGTCTCTTCCCACTCCAGTTCAACCTCCATTCAGTTATTAATCGATCTTCCTAAGGCCAGATATCTGGCCTTATCACACACTACCACCACCACCATCCCAACTCCATTGTGCAATAAATTCCAGTGGAATTTATTATTATTACCTATTACCTCCAGGAACAAACAAAGAATCTTTTGTTTGATCTTCAAAGCCCTTCATAACCTGGCCCCTTCCTATCTTTCCAGGCATCTTATGCCTTACTCCCTTCAACATATTTTGTGGTAAAATAGTATTAACTTCTGTGCTGTTCTACCCATGACACTCCTTATCCCATCTCCAAACATTTTCGCTGGATGTTTCCCATGCCTCAAACACTGTATCTCCTCATCTCCACCTCCTAGCTTCTCTGGGTTTCTTTGGGACTCAGTTAAAGTCTCACCTGATCCAGGAAGACCTTCTTCTGACAACTGGCTATGTAATCTTGGCAAGTGACTTAACCTGTCTTGTTGCAAGTAACTTTTGAGACTATAAATTGCAGAGAAGGTGCTAATCTGCATTGGTAGAAGATGTCTATCATTGAGGAGCTTCCCAAAAACTGATGAAATCAATGGTCTATTCCAAAAAGAAAAATCAACATGTAAATTTAAGTCTCTAAATATAAAGGCAGTGCTTGAAAAAGATAGTGACTCAGGTTCTGAACTTCTTCAAGAAGAAGGATGACCAGATAAGCTGCCACCAAGATCCAGACAGGATGATAGGAAAGGATGGAGTGAAATTCAAATGGAGAGAGATCACTAAGTGAAAGTGGGAGATCCTGGAAGAAGCAGTAAATAGAAGCACAATAATGATTTTGGGGAAGTACTTTGTAATCTTAATACCCTATAAAAATGGGAACCATATTATCATTTTTTTTATTTTTTTATTTTTTGCGGGGCAATGAGGGTTAAGTGACTTGCCCGGGGTCACACAGCTAGTGCCAAGTGTCTGAGATTGGATTTGAACTCAGGTCCTCCTGAATCCAGGACCGGTGTTTTATCCACTGTGCCACCTAGCTGCCCCATATTATCATTTCTTAAGATTTCT
This sequence comes from Dromiciops gliroides, assembly GCF_019393635.1. Lineage (NCBI taxonomy): Eukaryota > Metazoa > Chordata > Mammalia > Microbiotheria > Microbiotheriidae > Dromiciops > Dromiciops gliroides. The sequence continues at coordinate 307,132,591 of NC_057863.1, forward strand.
TTTTTTGCCCTCATCATCTTCCCTTCATACTAATTCTTTCTCCTGAATTAGCTATGTCTGTTGACAGAACCATCATTTTCTTAGCTACCTAGGCTCAAAATCTTAGTCTCTTCCATTTCTCCCTCTCCTTTCCCTTTCATATACAATGTTACCAAGTCCTATAAATTTGAAACGTATCACATCAATTCTTTCTTTCAATTTCCACTGGAATTTCCAAAGTACTTCCCATCTAGATGACTGTAATAACTCCCCCATTTGGAAGGGAGGGTACTTATTGGTCTATCAGCTTCCAGTCAAAGAATCACAGCATTCACTTAGGAGTTGGAGGAGATCGTGGATATCATCTAATCCAACCCCCTCATTTTAAAAATGGGGAATTCAGTCACACAGATGATGAGTGGGAGAGTTGGGAACAGACCTTTAGTCTTCTGGCTCCAAATGTCATTTTCTTTCCACTGTATCGCCCTTGTATCCTATTCATCTGCCACATTCATCTTTCTTAATCAAAACTAATCAAATCAAATCATGTCCCTTCTCAAAAACTTCCAATTGTTCCCTTTCTGAATACTAACTTACTTCTAAAGGGCTCAGTCTGACCATTTCATATCATCTCTAACATGGTCTCAATCCACAGTGCAGAAGAAAGTACTGCATTAGGAATCAGAAGACCTAAATTCATTTCCTGGCTTACAATTATAATCTGTGGGAGCAAAGGCAGCACTCACCTTCTCTAAGACAAAGAAGTTGGTCTGAACAACTACCAGACCACTGTAATTCTATTATTCCTATCCCACAACTTCCTTAAAGGACAGATAAACCAGGAGCTTTTATCTGTGTACATAGACACCTCTGCAATAGAGGCTTCCTCTACCTGCAATGCCCTTTCCCCATTTCCACCTGTCAAAATCTTCCCCATTATTTCATAATCAGGTTACATCCAAACTCTTTCAAGAACTCTTCTCTGATACCCAGTTGGACATGATGGCTCTGTTCTCTAAAGCCCCTCTGCTCTTTACACCAAGGCAGTGCAACCTTTGTCACTTCCACTTCTTTAGGAGCCCTTGCTAGGAGAGGGTTTGCAGAAGTTATGCTGTGACTACTTTATAAGTGTATGTTATAAAACTGAGGAGAGACCCTTGAGAACACTTAACGTATATTGAGAGTCAGGGCAACATTCCCTTCTCCCTTTGAGCAAGCAGGTTCAAAGAAGTCAAACTCTTTCCCCAAAAGTTATTTTAAAATGTTCAATTCATTCAACATCACACTGAGTTCTAGTACAACAGAATTCTGGTGATTTACAATGTAGTATATGCAAAGCAAAAATTAATGAGTTGCTTTTGTGAGGATATATTGAAAATAAAGCTTAAAATTTAGAAAGTGCTTTTTAGTGCATCTACATCTAAAAAAGCAATATCTTCTAAAAACTCCCTCCATTCTTATTTTAAAATAAAAGTCAAACTTACGCCTCATTTACAGGTACAAAGATGTAATCTTTATTAAAGATGTTTATATGACGAGTCCATGTACGTACTCTTTTATGTCTTCTCTGTGCCATTCTGTGAACATGAAAAAAAACAACACACATTTTGGTTCCACAATCAATCAAAAAGTATTTAACTTCTTACAATGTGGCAGGAATTTTCCCTTAAAGTTTTGAAAGAAAGACCTCCAGGTTACTATCTTTTAATCTGAAAACAGCTTGGCACATCATAATGGCAAATGAGTGAATGAAGAAAAGAAGGAACTAGATTCATGTGCTCAATCTAGTAAGCATAGATCTTCTCTCAAAGATGTTTATACTCCACGATAATATTCTATTTTATTACCTTCTGGCTTACTGGGTTTTTTAATCCCAGTATATTGTCTTCTATAAGGCCACTTTTTTAGCAAGATTTCTTGGGTTACTTATTTCTTTTTAGTTTTTTTAATTCTAATAAGCAAAGTACAGCAACTTTAGGCTATCATACTAAACATAATTCATAATTTCTATCACTAAAACAAATAACTAACACAACCTGATTGTCAAAGCAGGCATTATAACTGCATAATGGCAGTAGATTAAATGGCATTGTGAATGTGAGATTTGGTCACTTCTTATTGCATACACCCCCCCAAACACAAACTTGCTAAAACAAAAGATTGCTCAGTAGATAAAGACATCTCAAAGATGTGAGTTCATTGTAAATCAACTGCTGAGAGCTGTGTAATTTAAAATTCTGAATGTGGGTTCTACTGTCCCCCCAGTTTACGATAATAGCAATGTTGTAAAGATAATCAACTTTGAAAGACTTAGTAACTTTGATCAACACAACAGCCAACCAAAGAATTCATGATAAGGGGGCAGCTAGGTGGTACAGTGGATAGAGCACCAGCCTCCATTCAGGAGGACCTAAGTTCAAATCTGACCTCAGGCACTTGACTAACTGTGTGACCTTGGGCAAATCACTTAACCTTAATTGCCCTGCAAAAAAGAGAGAGAGAGAGAAAGAGAGAATTCATGATGAAATATACTATCCACCTCCAGATAGAAAACTGATAGACTCAGAATACAGATTAAATTACATTTCCTTCTATTTCTTTTTTTTTATACTTTTTTCTTGGAAAAATAGCTAATACAGGAATTCATTTTGTATATTTATACATTTTTAATGAGTTTTGGCTTTTTTTTTTGGCCTTCTCAGGGGGTATGGGGTGGGAGAGAGAATATGAAAACTGAAAATAAAACAAAACTGATTTTTTAAAAGAATAAAGGTACTTGAGGAAAAACAAATACTATTGTGCTTGTATTTCTCTATTTGCTATAACTGTATTTAAAAAATAATATAAATTATTATTAAAATGAGTGAGGATTTCTAAAACATTGTATTGGTAATTAGAGGTAGGAAGAGGAAGGAGGAAGAGTACTAGTAGTGAAAATGAAAACCCTTGGGTTTTTTTTCTTTGGGGGCAGAGCCAAGATGGTGGAGAGAAGCCAGGAAGTTGCCTGAGCTCTCCTGAGTTTCCCTCAAAAACAACATTAAATCAAGCCTCTAAATGGATTCTGAAACTACAGAGCCTACAAAAAGACAGAGAGACACAATCTTCCAACTTGAGATAATTTAGAAGATTTCAGGAAAGGTCTCTCTCACTTGGGCAAAACGGGAGCGCAGCTCAGTGCAGCACAGTGTGGAGCTGGTCTGGGCAAGTCAGCAGGAGGCTCTTGGTCAACGCCTTGGTACTGGCTCAGAAGGCTGTTGGCACAGCAGTTCAGGTGAGACATCCACCAGAACTGACTGAGAGGGCAAATTGCCAGCTAGAGAACCACCCACAGGACAGGTGACTAGGCCAAGCCATCCTAGCACAGTGAGCAAGCCTAGAGCAATGAGGAATCAAAAAGTCACAGAGGCTTCAGAGCAGAAAGCGAGTAACCTGGCCCCTGTCCCCCAGCACAAGAAGCTTGCAACAGTGGCCCCTGTGCCCCAGGAGAAGACCTCAACTTTAGAAGTCAAAAAATGTGCTACAATATGAGTAAGAAACAGAAAAGAACCCTTACCATTGACAGCTATGACCAACAGGGAAGACCAAAACACAAACTCAGATGAGAACAATACTGTCAAAATGCCTATATGTGAAGCATCAAGAGAGAAGATGAATTGGTCTCAAGACCAAAAAGCCTTCTTGGAAGAGTTTAAAAATTTTAAAAAGGCTTTTAAAAATCAAATGAGAGAGGTAGAAGAAAAAATGGGAAAAGAAATGAGAGAAATGAGAGTTACACAAGATAATTATGAAAAAAGAGTCAACAGCTTGGAAAAGGAAGCACAAAAATTGACTGAAGAAAACAATTCCTTAAAAAACACAATTGGCGGGGGCGGCTAGGTGGTGCAGTGGATAAAGCACTGGCCCTGGATTCAGGAGTACCTGAGTTCAAATCCGGCCTCAGACACTTGTCACTTACTAGCTGTGTGACCCTGGGCAAGTCATTGCCCTGTCAAAAAAAAAAATACAATTGGCCAAATTTGGGGGGGGACCGGGGGGGCCAAATGTAAAAGGAGGTACAAAACCTTACTAAGGAAAATAATGTCTTAAAAATTAGAATTGGGAGGCAGCTAGGTGGCGCAGTGGATAGAGCACCGGCCCTTGACTCAGGAAGACCTGAGTTCAAATCCAGCCTCAGACCCTTGACACTTACTAGCTGTGTGACCCTGGGCAAGTCACTTAACCCCAACTGCCTCACCAAAAAAAAAAAAAAATAGAATTGGACAGATGGAAGATAATGACTCCATAAGACACCAAGAATCTGTCAAGCAGAATCAAAAGATTGAAAAAATAGAAGAAAATGTAAAATACCTCATTGGAAAGAAAATGTAAATCTTTTTGTAAACTATTACAGTGGGATTTGTGAAAGACTGCTAGAGTTAACAGTTAAAATATATGATCAGTTAAAATACATGGTTACTAGAAGTAAAGAAGTGGAATGAAGAAAAATAGAAAATGTCATCTGTCAAATGATAGGATCTTATAAGGTGTCTCAGGGGACAATAAAGAGGATGCATGCCCACTGGAATGAGGTAAAAACTGTGAAATTTTAAAGTCAATTAAAACTTGAGATTTATCAAAAGACTAAGTTTTAAGATCTAAACATATGTTTTTGGTCATAAGTAGTAGACCAGAGAGTATGGATGGATCAGTGCAAATTCATCATCTCTCTTAGAAAACCTGCCATATTAATGGTAGGTCAATAGCATCACCTCCATATGTAAGAAATAACAGTACATACTTTGAGATTCAGGACATCGAAGCATAATAACAACTACAGACAAAGTAATGACAGTTTCTTCTTGTGAAGACAAAGATCAACTGACACAATTAAAGAAGTTTTTGGTAAGTATACTATGACTAATGATAGGGACTAGCTAAATGATACTAAAGATGACTAGAAGAGAACTGTCAAAAAGTTCCAGTCTTCCAGAGAGACTGGCTTCAATTTTTGTTTCATTTAATAGGTACCAAAAAAGTTGTTGTGCTTTTGTTTACTGGATCTCAAATCAACTAAAAGTATAACAGATATGAAATGCAAGTGTTTCCACAGGAATTTTTCTTTATTGCTTGCCAATAATCATTTGACATATTAGTAAAAATAATAAGGCAATGCTTTCTATTTAGTTTAATGAATTTCAATACACAAAACACAAAAGGACCCAAAACTTTAAAGGGCTAATTTTGTAAAGCAGTATAAAAACTGAAAGCTTAATAAAACATTATCCATTGACAAGCAATTGTTATTAGTGTAAGGAGACTATCCAAAGAAGTTACTTGCTGTAATTTTCTAATATTATAAAGGGATCTCTAAAGGGACAAATAGATCATGAGGACAGTATTATAGTAGAGAGGCTCCAGTCCAGGTAATTTATTCAGTATTTATTTAGTCCTCAATGACTATTCCAGCCCAAAGTGAATAGTGTTTCCTTCTCTGAACTCCTAAATCACAAAATTTGAAACCATATTACATAATAGCTTGTTTTGTTTTCTAATTATTTCATAATGTTTGCCTTGACTTTCCAATAAAATTCTAAGTTTTTCAAGGACAGGAAGTATATTTTATGCTTTCTTTTGTATCGTTAAAAATGCTAGGTAAAGAGTAGATGCTCAGTAATGGCTGTTGATTAACTGGTTGGTGAAATTTGGTTCCCATACTAGGAAACTTGGCTCCATGTTAGTAAAGAAATAAAACTCAACATTCATATGTAATTTAAATTAAATTTATGTATATTAGTAAGAAAATAGAACTTAATACAATATCTATATGAAAAGACTTAGTAAATCGAGTTGCAGTCCCTAAAATACTATCAGATTCCCTTGGAAATTTTTCTCTTAAAAAAAAATGTAATAGGGCAGAATCTAGTTTGTCTTACTTAGTTTTCAGAGGTGAAAAATCTATTTAGGTATGTACCTAAATTGAAAACAACCTCAATATAAGACACATAAAATATTACATCAATATAAAAAATCAATTTTATATACACAAAAATTTAGCAGCAGTATTAAAAGTCGAAAGTGCTAAATGTACTTTTATATTATCCTTACATCATTTATTTACCTATCTCTAATCCCAATTTTGAGGAGAAAATGTAACTTCTCCTGGAAGACTCACACTAACAGTAACATTGGCAGTTCTAATCCTTATATTCCAGAGTAGGATTTTAAACACATCATGTAAAAAATTCTGGTAACATTGTGTGTGTTCAGGGTCGTTAACTACTGTGCCTATAGTTTGGGGAAGTGTTCAATATCTATCTCACAAAATTCATTCTAAGAACACTACTATATTTTCACAAGTAAAGTGGTATGATGAAAACAATGTTTCATAAAAATTAAACTGTTGCAATATGTAGTTTCAGACAGTCTCACTATATTTAAACTTATCACTAATTTTAATTATCCAGGTGACTATTGCAGCTCTTTTTTATAGTGGCAAAGAACTGGAAACAAGAAGGTGATGGATTCAAGATGTAGAATGAAATATAAGATGTCCCAAAAGTCTGAGTACAGAATTGTACTTAAGATTTCATACATAACTGTACTTAAGACTTATCTTAGAACATGGTATATGTGTTTGGTCATGGACAATGTGGAAATTTGTTTTGCTTGACTATGAATATGTGTTACAAGAGTTTTATTTTCCTCATTTTCTTATAATTAATTATTTATTAGTTGAAAAATAAAAGAAATTTTAAAAGAAAAATGTTCAAACTCACTAATAAAACAAATTGAAACAACTTTGAAGTACTAATTCATACCCATCAAATGCACACATATAATTAAAAGCCAAGAAGTTCAGTGATGGTGAGATTATGGAAGAACAGATACAATCATCCATTACTGGTGGAATTACAAACTTATAGGATTTTTGTTTGGTTAGCAATCTGATAGTACATGATAAAATTGCAGAAATAATTATTCGCTTTGTCCTAATAATTCCATTGACACAGTATGTTCTGGAAATATTAATAGGAAAAAATATATAGCTGAAAAAGACTTTCATAGTAGTATCTATCATATTAAAACTTGATTTCCAACAGGAGGGGAAGGAATCAATAAATTATTGTACTTTAATGCAATATTATAATGTACTTATGACTAACAGGTATAAAATCTATATATGTAATATCTATAACTTTCAGGTTTTTAAAATAACTTTTTAAAGCTACATGGAATAATGCAAAGAAAAAAAACAGAACCAGAAAAATATATAACATACTATGACCACATAAATGGGGTAAAAGTGAATAAGAATGAATAGAAAAAGAATTGTAATGAAGACTTGAAGGGAGTGATTGAAAAATGATACTTTATGAATTTAAAATAATTTAAATTTAATGAGTTTCTAAACAAATTTAGATATATTTATGTTCATTGTTGATCTTTTAAAATCTTTTCTCTTTTGCAGCGTGTGCAACATGCCTGCCCGACTAAGAAAGACGGGGAAGTTCCATGGGCACGTCAGCCACGGCCACAGGCCTATCAGCAAACACCGGAAGCACCCCAGAGGTCTCGGAAATGCAGGAGGGTTGCACTATCACCGCATCAACTTCAACAAATGTCATCCAGGTTACTTTGGGAAAGTGGGTATGAGGCATTCCCACTTGAAGAAGAACCAAAGCTACTGCCCAACCGTCAATCTTGATAAGCTGTGGACACTAGGCAGTGAGCAGACCAAGATTAATGCTGCCAAAAGCAAGGAAGGGCTTGCCCTTATCATTGATGTTGTGCTTTCGGGGTACTACAAAGTCCTAGGAAAAGGGAAACTCCCCAAGCAGCCAGTCATCATGAAGGCAAAATTCTTCAGCAAAAGAGCAGAAGAAAAGATTAAGGGTGTTGGTGGAGCTTGTGTCCTTGTGGCATAAAGCCAATGTTATCAAATAAAACAAATATCTTTATTAAATATATATATTAAAATATTGATTCATATTGTCATGGGGTGCAGAGCACCCCAGAAGTTCTCTGGGGGCACATCAAGGAACCTTCTCCTTGAGAAACTAAACCAAAGGACTGATAACGCCTAGAGAGATAAACTGAACCAAATCGGACTGAGCTAGCTTCGGAATCCTACCCTTCATTCGGGTCTCCCTTACCCTGGGGAGATAAATTTGGGTGTGGCTGCAGCCTTTGCGTTCTGAAGAGTTATCCATAGCCACCCCTCACCCAATTCCCCCAGCTACCACCAGTGGAGGATGGTCCTCTCTCACTAGAGGAACTTTTCACGGGCAGATGGTGAACCCCCATCAGGCCTCTATAATCCAGTCTCCTGTTCGAGGAGATTTGGTACCTCTGAGCCATGTGCTTTATGCCAAATCTCCCCATGAAAAGTCCAAGGATTTCTTTCATGATTTCCCTACCCCCACCCTTCCCTTCTCTTGCTCCTAAATAAACTACCACCTTATTCTAACTACGTTTTGTGTGCAAGAGGGTGTAATTCTTTAAAGAGGAATTCCTAAGAACCCCTACCCCAACCTGTACCCCATTTCCCACCATTACAATATGAAGGCAATGTTAACTCAGGGTACAAAAGGAAATCCCTAAGAAATAGGAAAACAAAATATAATACCTCAGAAAATCAACTTACGAAAGGTTTGGATTTTCTTCTATTGAATTATTTTCTTTTCTAGTCAGGCATTTGTAAAAGAAGCTGCTAAAAATGTGGCTTCGTTCAACAAGATCATCTGATGCTTTCTCCAATATAAGATATCTATGAAAGTAGAGCAACACAAAAAGAAATCATTTATGACTTGAAAGTTTTGCCCTTAACTCAGTCTCCCACAAAACATTTTATAATATATACTGAGAAATCTAACCTTTAGAGGAGAATAAATTAAACCAATCATTTTTAAATTTTAAATAATAGTTTGATTCTTATTTATTTAATGTAGACATTAGTCGCATCATACTTCCAACAAGATCAGTTTCATAATGTATAGCTTAATATCATCTATTCTTTCCAAATAGAGCTAGGAAAACCAGAATCATTCAAGGAAGTCTTGAAGAAATTATGGAATTCTAATTAAACTGGATTTTAAGCTAATCTCTACACCAAAACATTCTTTTCAGTCCACAAAGCTAAACATTTTTCTTTTTATTTTAACCATCTAGTAACATACAGTCCTATTTTAAGCTCTTAAAAACCAGCAAATTTAGAGCATTTATTAGCTGTAAAGAATAAAAAATAAAACATTTTCTTTTTTAAAAAAAGAAACCATCAACAAACAAAAAATTAAGTTAAATAGGTATATTTAAGCCATGAAATAAATTAAATCCACAATGAATAATCCAAACAGGACAGTAAATTCAAAATTAAACTGAAGATGAAACAGAATTTCTTCTTTTTTTAATCTTACCATAAAAGATTTTATTTAAAAGATAACTTTGAACTGTTTTTCTCCCTAAAATCTAAGAATGGCATGGTTTCCATGGTTAAATTCTATAGCAACTGATTATATCCAGGATAATAGTGTCAATGGGCACAAGTTAAAACAGGGCTACTCCTACTAAAAAGATAAGGCAGGGGCAGCTAGGTGGTACAGTGGATAAAGCACAGGCCCTGGATTCAGGAGTACCTGAGTTCAAATCTGACCTCAGACACTTACACTTACTAGCTGTGTGAACCTAGGCAAGTAACTTAACCCTCATTGCCCCCAAAAAAAAAAAAAAAAAAAAAAAAAGATTAGGCAGAAAGGATAACATAGAACTGTCTGAAAGTATATTTACTGATCATTAAGCTAGGAAGTTGTTTGCATTGAAAAGATAAAAGACAAGTTTCTCTACAATGCTCTTTTATATTTCATCAAGGTAATTTTGGCATTTACTTCCTAAGCAAGTATTAGTTTTGTTTTTTACTATAGACTGGCTTATCAGCTATAATTATCATATCTACATGTATTTCTCTCTGTTTTCCTTCTGCAAAAAGATGGAAATATCCTGGTTGGTTTGGTTTTTTGTTTGTTTGTTTGTTTGTTTGGTGAGGCAATTGGGGTTAAGTGACTTGCCTAGGGTCACACAGCTAGTAATTGTTAAGTGTCCAAGGCTGGATTTGAACTCAGGTCCTCCTGAATCCAGGGCTGGTGCTCTATCCACTGTGCCACCTAGCTGCCCCTAAAAGTCTACTCTTTTTTTTGGGGGGGGGGCAATGAGGGTTAAGTGACATGCCCAGGGCTACACAGCTAGAAAGTGTCAAGTGTCTGAGGCCTGATTTGAACTCAGGTCCTTCTGAATCCAGGGCCAGTGCTTTATCCATTGCACCACCTAGCTGCCCCAATATCCTGTTTTAATTACCATATTTCAGTATTTTAATACTTCAAGGCTATCTTTAAGATTTAGTAGATAAGGGCAGCTAGGTGGTGCAGTGGATAGAGCACCGGCCCTGGATTCAGGAGGACCTGAGTTCAAATCCGACCTCAGACACGTGACACTTACTAGCTGTGTGACCCTGGGCAAGTCACTTAACCCCAAATGCCTTACCAAAAAAAAACAAACAAACAAACAAAAAAGATTTAGTAGATAGTCTTGAAGAACATCACCTTAAGCTAACTTGGTGATGATGAGTTTCTCTGGTCCTTAGCTGACAGATAATAGAGCCTAACATCTCATAAGCACCAAAAGTCTCTCCAGCTTGGTAGCACATGTCCCAGCATACATTCTGAGGGCATATCCTTCAAGAACCCAAGGTTCCCACTACACCAAAATGAAGGCTCAGATTGGGACTTTAATTAAAAGAAACAATACTTGCAAAATGTTTTATATTCATTACTTCATCTGACCTTTACAACTGTATGAGCCAAGTTATAAAATGCTTTTAGGCTTATAAAAAGCTTTATTTGCATAATCTCATTTGATCTTCACAACAATGCTATGAAATAAGCATTTAATGATCACAAAGCTAGTGTCAGAGGTGAGCCATAGCTCAGGTCTCTCTTGACTCCTAGACTAACTCCTTCTCTTACATCACTGTCTCTATTTGCTAAATAGTAACAGTGCATTCCCATTTATTGCTTAATGTATTTAATAAAATTATAACCATCACCTTCACTAAAATATTGCTCTGCTGTTTTTTTGTTGCACAGAGGAATTCTTGGGTCTGAAAAGCTATTTCAGCAGAGTACAGACACCATATCATGTGTTTGAAGACCAGCCTAGCTAAATTCAGAGGGAGTGTTCATCAGGTTAGACACAGGGATTGATGTTTTGACCAAAGCAACTCTCCAAAGTGATTTCCTGAGCTACAGAGGGGCTATAATCTGTGTCAAAAGGGAGATTTCTGCTATAAGAAATGATGGATATGATGAATGCAAAGGAACATGGAAAAATTTATACAAACTAATGCTAAGAAAAATAAAGTGGGGAAAAGAATATACACAATTATTATAATAATGTAAATGGAAAGAAAAACCACTATGAAACATTCAAAAATGAATGTTGTATAATTATGAAGTACAAGCTTAGCTGCAAAGAAGAGAGATCAGAATATACCTCCCCTAACTCCTTTGCAGAACTCAGGAATATCAGATTTTTTCAACATATTGATGGGTTTTGATGACATTTTCTTTTCTTCCAGAGATAGCTCTCTGAAAGGAGGGTAATATATATATATATATATATATTTTAATCCTGCAAAATCTATGTTTTAAAGGAAGAGTTCCCATACTAACAAAAACAGGTCCTTGGAGTATTGAGGTATTTAAGAATGATCATTCCTTTAGGATAAAAGAAGACAAGAGCACAAGTGACAAGGAGCATGGAGAAACAGATGAAACTAGAGCTTAATAAGTAATCCAATATATTTTTTCAATTTCAGATGCACAGGTGAAATCTCTGATAATAATACAATGAATTCAAAGAGTAACTTCTAAGTTACAGCCTTAGTGTGAGAAGAAAAATCACAGATAAACCTCATCTTAGTTAAAGTGAAAATTAGAATTAGCTCTATATCTCCATATATAGAGATGTGATGTAGTCTCCATTAGATCATTGATCTATTTATTTAAAAGATAAAAAAAATAAGCAGAAATGCAGTAATGTATTTATTGTGATTGTGAAAACAAATTACAGAAGAATAAAAAGGTGGGTTTTTTGTGTTTTTGTGTTTTTTGTTTTTTGGGCAGGGCAATGAGAGTTAAGTAACTTGCCCAGGGTCACACAGCTAGCAAGTGTCAGGTATCTGAGGCCATATTTGAACTCAGGTCCTCCTAAATCCAGGGCCAGTGCTTTATGCACTGTGCCATCTAGCTGCCCCAAGAGTTGTTTGGTATTTTTTTTGTACAACATAAGCAATGCATTTGGAATTTTTAAAAAACAGGTTGAGAAAACTGTTCACTCTTAATATTTATTACGTAAATTTGAGGGCAAAAGGATTTAGCACAAAAGAAACTGGCATTCAAAGGAATTGTCATAAAGTTTATGAAATAAGCAGTTTATGACAGAAATTTTTTAAAGTCACCAAAAATACTGTTCAAATTCTTTAATGATCACAAAAATACAAATTAAAGCAACCCTTAAATGCCATTTTTCATCCATTATGTTGGCACAGATAGAAAGAGGGGAAAAATCAGTGAGTATGGAGGCTCTGAAGAAATAGGTACTGCTGATGAAGCTAAAAACTGATTTAATTCCTTTGGGAAACAATGTAGTTAAACAAAAAGTTACAAAACCGAGCCCACATTGATCCCAGTATTGGGAATATGCCCAAAAGAGGTTTTTACAAGGGAAAAAAAGTACCTTTCAATACAAAAAATATTTAAAGCTACATGAGTCATAATAACAAAAACAGTTGAAATGGCCAATATATCCAATATATATTACTAAGGGATAATTTATAAACTGTAACTTATGAACACAATGGAATATTATTACATAAAAATAGAAATATGAAAAACATGAGGTTTATGAAAAGAAAAAGCATAATCAGAAATAAGAAATCAGAACAAATACACAATGATTACAAATATGTAGTAATAAAAGAAATAGTGATAGCAATAAATACCAAAAGGAATATATAGGGGCAGCTAGGTGGCACAGTGGATAGAACACCAGCCCTGGAGTCAAGAGTACCTGAGTTCAAATCCGGCCTCAGACACTTAACACTTACTATCTGTGTGACCCTGGGCAAGTCACTTAACCCCAATTACCTCACTTTAAAAAAAAAAGGAATATATAGAAGAAAAAGAGTTCAAATGATGAGATGGGAGCAAATAGATTTTGTTATTTATTTGTATTAGTCATTTGTAAAAGTTATTAATTTATAAAAGCTAATATAAACAAAAATAAATTTCAAGTAATGAAATTTGGAGGTTATGTATAATTGGCTTTTTTTCCATTTATGACTTGAATGTTTTCATTGAAAGTTACTAAATTTAGATCAAAAAACTAATTCTGCTAAAAGATACAATATTCAAACTTTTTAAAAAGAGATGATCAGGGGGGCAGCTAGGTGGTGCAGTGGATAAAGCACCCGCCCTGGATTCAGGAGGACCTGAGTTCAAATTCGACATCAGACTTGACACTTACTAGCTGTGTGACCCTGGGCAAGTCATTTAATTTTATTAAATTAAAATGTAACTCTTTCAATATATTTGTTCTATATCTCCTTAGATTTACATTTTTTTCACAATTCCTTCCATACAAAACTATAAGCTAAACTGGATTGTACTGTCTATCAGAAATGAAGAAATGAAGCTAAGCTGTCAACTTAGAAAAATTTTGGTAAGCCAGAAAAAAAATGAATTTCACAGCATCATGATGGCCACTTAGAATATGAGGTCTCAGTAGAACAAGTTAATAATGGTACCGCTGTTTGGACAAAACACGGTACATTTATGTGATAGTTTTCAATTTTTGGTATTAGTGGATATGTACTTAATGTGATGAATTTATTCACATAAAGACTAGAAAAGACTAGGAAAAAGTTGACAAAGTTAAAATTTAGCAAGTTTCTGCTAACATGTTCTGAGAGTATGGTTACTTAAAATACTTAATACCTTTTTTCCCCTAACTTGACTACAAAGGTAGGCAGGTTATATTAACCAAAGAAAGGTATATTTGTTATTTTACTTACTTAAGATAGAAATCAATGATTACATCATTAAGAAATTCTCCATCTTCTAAGCACTCTAAGTCTTCATTAGTAACTCCTAATCCTCCTTTTGTAGGTGGTGGAGGATATACAATCAACCTAAAAAAGTAACAATGAAATTAAAACAATGATGAATTGAGGTTTAAAAATCTACTAATAAAAAAGGATTCTCACACAGAAAAAGAATGGAAATAAAATATATAACTAGAATCTGCAAGCAAAAAACTACAGAGTAAACAAAATATTATATTTCCCTTCTTTCTTTCTAATGTATCAAATTTAACTCAATTTCATTTCTGCCCATCCAATCTTGTCCTATTTCTAGTCAACACTTGGCCATGAATAAGTTTCCTTACAGTTTAGTTAGTTCTCTCTCTCTCTCTCTCTCTGTCTCACACACACACACACACACACACACACACATGCACACACAGAAATTCCATAAAAAAACATAGGTCATTACTATAACGTGGAGGGTCTTAACTATTTTTGTTATGAACCCACTCCTTTGGCTATCTGGGGAAGCCTATGGACTCCTCAGAATAATAGTTTTCAATGCATAAACTAAAACACATAGGATTATAAAAGAAAACAATTCTATTGAAATACAGTTATCAAAATATTTTTTTAATAATTTCACAGACCCCAGATTAAGAACTCCTGCTATAAAGACCTTTATTTCTTGTGCCTACAAGACAATAAGACAAAAATGAATGCTCGGGATTCCAAGTTTCCACAAAGAAAGGTGCTATATAGATTTCAAAATTTGTAGAAAATAAACTAAATGGAAAACAAACTGAAACACAGTTTCTAGTATCTAAAAGATAATAGAAACCAGGCTATGGTTAGTCAAGCACTCTTCCTCTATCATCTAGCACAAAATTTGATAAAGAATGACACTTGTAAATTCTTGCCCCAAAGCTAGGGTGGATTGGTATTGAAGGAGGCATCCAGTTCAATGAAGAAGGGTTGCTGGGTAAATAAAGGCAATTGACAATTAGAAAGGTATAAATTATACCCCTTGAACCACTAGGAAAACACTAGTTGATTTAGGATTTTTTTTCTCTATGACCACTCCCTCAGACTCTTGCCATATCTGAATCCATAATCCATACCTGTAATGATGGATATACTCCAAGACTCTGGCCTGGGCCTTCTTTCTCACCTCTCTAACATTCTGTCACTCAAAGACCTCATCTAATTAATTACCATGGAATTATCATCTCTATTCAGATGACTCCCAGATCTATAGATCTAGCTTTGTCTTCTCATCTGACCTCCAGTCCCAACTGCTTATTGGGTATTTCAAACTGGATTGCCCAAAGGCATCTAAAATTCAATGTTTCCAAAGACATTATATTTTCTCCCAAACTATGCTTCTTCCAAACCTCCCTAGTTCTAGGGCACCTATAATCATCCAGGTTTGTTGCCTCATTGTCATCCTGGTAAGTAGCTAGGTGGTATAATGGATAGAGCACTGGGCCTGGAGTCAGGAAGATCTGAGTTCAAATTTGACTTCAGACACTTACTAGCTGTCTGACTCTGGGCAAGTCACTTAACCTTTGTTTGCCTCAGTTTGCTCATTTGTAAAATGAGGATAATGATAATACCTACCTCTAAGGGTATTGTGAGGACCAAATGAGATAATAATTGTAAAGAGTTTAGCATAGTATCAGGTAAATAGTAAGTACTATATAAAATGTTAGATATGGGGGAGGGGGAAGTATTAGTGGTGCAGTAGATAGAGCACTGGGCCTCAAGTCAGGGAGACCTGAGTTCAAATCCTACCTCAGACACTTACTAGTGTGATCCTGGGCAAATAATTTAGCCCTGTTTTCCTCAGTTTCCTCACCTATAAAATGATCCAGAGAAGGAAATGGCAAAACATTTCAGTATTTTTGCCCAAAAATAACCCAAAAAAAATAGGGTCATGAAGAGTCAGGCACAACTGAAACAACTGTACAAGAACAATTTTCTTTATCATTATCCTTGATTCTTCACTCCCCTATACCTCACATATCCAACTGTTGCCAAATCCTGTTATTTGTACCTCCACAACATCTCATATATGTGCCCACTCAGCTACCATCCTAGTAGGTCAGGCCTAGACTAGATTATTAGAATAGCCTTCTAGTTGGCCTTCCTGCCTCAAGTCTCTCTCCACTCCAATCCATCATCTACACAGTTGCCAAATTGTTTCCTAAAGTACAGATAAGATCATGCCACTCCCTCTCTCAATAAACTCCAGTGGCTCCCTATTACCTTTAGGATGTAATGTAAACTCTAATAAGAACTGCAAGTCTTTCACAACCTGGTCTGAACATATCTTTTAGGAATTCTTATACATTACTACTTTTCATGAATACTATAGTTGAACCAAAACAGCTTTCATACAGTTCTTCATATATAATACTCTATTTCTTGTCTGTATCTCCACACCTTTGCAATGCCTGCTCCATGCCTAAAATGTACTCCCCTCCACACCCGTCTCTAAGAATACTTAGTTTCCCTCAAAATTCAGCTCAAACATTACCTTCTCATTAAGCCTTTCTCAATCCCTACCAACTACTACTAACCCTCTATCCCTAAATTCCTTATAATTATTTGGCATATAATTATGCTATATCTACTTGCATATGTACACATTGTTTCCTTCAATAGAACTTAAAGTCCCTCTGAGTGTGGACTGGGGATTAGGGGTATTTGTATTTCCAGCATTTGGCACAATGGCTAGCACCCAGTAGGTGCTTTAAAATGTTCATCTGATTGATTCACATCTAATTTAATTTTGACACCAATGAGCACTGTCTAAGGAAAACAAGGAGGGCAGCTAGGTGGTGCAGTGAATAAAACACTGGCCCTGGATTCAGGAGGACCTGAATTCAATTGTGGCCTCAGACACTTGACACTTACTAGCTGTGTGACCCTGGGCAAGTCACTTAATCCTCATTGCCCTAAAAAGAAACAAAGAAACAAAGAAACAAAGAAAGAAACAAAGAAACAAAGAAAGAAAGAAAAACAAGAAAATCTAAAAACTTCACAGATTAATGCTATACTTTGCTATAATTTTAATTAGTTCACTCATATTTTATACATAAAAGAGAAAAAAAACTGAGAAAAAAAAGATCATGCAGGAGGCCTATTAGTTAAATTCTCAGTTCATTAGGTATTCTCCCTGTTGCATCAGTATGAAAACCCAACTGAATGCTAAAATGGGAACAAAAAAGCAGTTCTAATACTATTTAGAAGGAGCCAAAGTACCTTAAACAAGGACACATTTAAAAACAATCGTGGTTTTTCTATCATAGATTCAAATGTAGAACAATTAATATAGAAAGCTAAAAATCAAAAAAAACACTTTCATTCAAATCTGACTTGAAGGTTTTTCCTAAAAGATTAACCCTGCCAAATATGAAATTTATATTACCATTCATTTTTGAGCTACCAAAAAACTAAGCAAAGTAGCACCTTTTCTAAAGTGTTTATTTTCACCTTCTCATAAATCAAAGGGGGAACAAAATTGCCAAAACATGATTTCACTTTTGGAAAAAAGTACTAGTCTTAAAATTTTCAATTCAAAATACATTTCCAAAACTGGACAGCTAAAAAGCAGGCATGGGAATGGAAACTGCTTTTCAACCTTAAGCACCGTGCCCACCTAATACAAACAGTATAAGACATTTAGTACATACTTTTTAATTGGTCCAGTATTTTTTACTTCTTTCCATTCATTGTCATCTGGATTCGATGTAATAGAAAATGAATAGCAACCACTACCCCTCTTCTGCAAGAGGGTATAGCTAGGCTTGGTTATATTGGCATTTGAGGCCTGGCAAAAAATAAATAGCAAGAAAAAAATTATGATTGTTTATGAATAGAACCATGTTAAATCTGGAAAACACAAAAATCAAAACAAAACCCAGGATATATAGGAGGAAGCTACCTACCTGAGACTGTACCACATTAACAATATAGGCTATATCTATATCTACATATATTTGCCAAAGTAAAAACAAACTAAAATAACACTTGAGATTCAAATCCTGGCTCTAACATTTATTAGTGGTGTAATCAGGAACAAAATAGCTTCTCTGAGACTTAGTTTCACATAAAGTACAATTAACAACTGAACAATCTGCCTCACAAGGCTGTTGTTGGGAAAAGAGTTTGTAATGCTTAAAACATTATATAAATGTGAATTGGTGTAATCATCACTATAAGCAGATACGATTCCATGACCAGAGCTTTTCTAGAAGGGAGGCATTTTGTTGCAATGTAAAGAGTACTACAATTAAAGTCAGAAGACCTAAATTCAAGTGTAAACTATCCTACTTGCCATTTGTTGACTGGGACAAGAGGGTAAGTGACTCACCCAGGGTGGTCACACAGCCTATATGTGCAAGAGTCAGCACTTGAACTCAAATCTTCTTGTCTCCAAGATGGACTCTCAATCAATTATATATAACACACTAACTCTACCTTGTTTTTACATAAGAGAAAACAAACTACTGTGACAAGTTAGCTCAGATAGAGCACACATAGCTAATCAGGGAAAGATCATGGCTCTGTCCAGAGCCACAGACTATCCCATACCTGAAAAACTAGTGCCACAAAAATAAACCAGAATGTGAATGAATTAGCTCAAACTCATTGCCACTAGGAAACAGAAAACATAAAAGCATATGGTGGGTGAATAGTGCCATTTATAGCATAGGATTAAATAAATTCTTCAAATTTATATACATCAAATAACAATGTAAATGTACCAAAAGAGCTTATTATTTAAATTATGTAGTCAAACATACTGCAAAGCAAATATTCATTTTTGATATAAATGTATTATTTCCCTTAATCTACTTGCTTTAAAGGTTCAAATTTAAACACTATGGTTTTGGTTATTTTTGTTTTAGTTTTTTTCTATAAAAGATCATGTCATGATTTGATATAAGGAAGGATTTACTACAGCAGAATTGTTGAAATCTAGAATAAGTTCTAGCAAAAGTTGTAAAATCTCACTCTCTGGAGGTCATTTGGTTTCTTTTTATTTCTTCCTTCATTTCTTTCTTTTTTCTTTCATTCAATGGAGAGTAGTATAAGGGAGAGAAAATAGATGAATATTAATTTAAAAAATAATTTTTGAAAGAAAAAAAACAAACTTCTCTCAAGCTTATTAAAATGAGACCACTTAATTTTCTGTGCAGATCCAAAGTAGACTTGAAAAAACTATGAGGAGAATGAATTTGGATGGCCAAGGAACTTAACTTAATAGAATGAAAAATGTAGGCCCAAGAAGGAATGCCCTGTGAATGAACATAAAGTCATTCTACCAGCTGCCAAACCTCACTGTTTGCTGATTCTTCTGCTTCAAGTTTAGGCAACCATATAGTTGCATAGCTTCATGCTATACTGGAATTTGCTACTAAGCAAAATAATGGTCTGGAAAGCTCCAAAAAGGTTAGGTCAGATTTAGGGTCTTGGGTATTCCAGATTATATAAATGGGGAGAAGTCTTTTGTCCCTCAACCCATTCAAATAGTTTCCCATAGGTTCTCCCATAGGTTCTCCAGCCCAAAATAATCAGCCTGCAGATGCCGCTGCCTATAATTTTAGGTATTTTCTTATTTGGAGATAAATTGTACAAATAAGCAACATTGACACATAACTAATGTTTACCTGGAGAAGCAAAGAAATGCTTTTGAAATGTATTTGAAAGGTGGCTTAATTTCTCTCTCTCTCTCTCTCTCTCTGGTGAGGCAACTGGGGTAAAGTGACTTGCCCAGGGTCACACAGCTAGTGTCAAGTGTCTGAGGCCGGATTTGAACTCAGGTCCTCTTGAATCCAGTGTCAGTGCTCTATCCACCTAGCTGCCCCAATTTCTCTTTTAAAGTTCTTTTTATTCATAATATTATCTTGAACACGCACTGACCTGAGAGGGAGATTCTGCCTCCATTTCAACAGCAGCCCCTGGAAAATGGCAGTATTTTGATGCAGAACAATAATAATCAATAAAAGAGCTTTCTTTTGCAGATAAACCCTGAAGCAAAGAAAGAGCCTGGTTCCAAGGCAGCGGATGGCAAAGGTCTAATGATTTTGTTTTCCTGCTCACTTCTGCCATCATCTCATTCAGTTTATCCTCCTCCTCTTCTGAAGCCGGTTTGCTCAACTCAAGAAATATGAATTCATCAGATTTAGCTAAAAAGAAAGAACATATTTTATTCCCTCTTTCACTGAAACTCGACAAATATTAGATTACTAATAATGGTATAAACTGTGATCTCTAATTTAGATGATGATCATAGGCTATAAGAAATCATTAATAAAATATTAACAAAACTAATACTACTTGGCCATCCTATTGCTTTAACTGCACTAGTTAAGGAATTCCTAATATAACCACAATATTGCCAAGTTTCTCTTTATTTTCCCCTATCAATTAAGAATGCATCCAAGCCACAAAGTGCTTCAACAGCAATCTCTCATTTGACAGAAATTCTCCCTGAACTTTCTCTTTCTCATCTACTATTTCAATTCTGAATCTTCTGAATGAGTCTATAGGTACCAAAGGCAAGAGGTATGATTGAGTGCTTAATAGTTTGCATTGGCTTCATGAAAAATAAAACTATGCCCACTACTAATAATTCTGAATTGGGAAAAAATATTTCCTAGTTCATTTTATCCAATTCTAATATAAATTCAATAGGCTTAAGTGATACAAACCAAACATTAAAGTGGAGAAAATACCAGAAATGTTTATATTTAATATTCCCAGAAAAATATATACTTTTGCTTCCATAAACCTATCTATCTGACTCTACCTTTATACACATTTTGGGAGGGAAAAAAATCAAGAAAGAACTTTCTTTTTTGTTTGTTTGTTTGTTTTTTGTTTTGTTTTGGGTTTTTTTGCAGGGCAATGGGGGTTAAGTGACTTGCCAAGGGTCACACAACTAGTAAGTATCAAGTATCTGAGGCCGGATCTGAACTCAGGTATTCCTGAATCCAGGGCCAGTGCTTTATCCACTGCACCACCTAGCTGCCCCAGTTTCTTTTTATAATGCATACAAAGCACATGACTTTTTCAGATATAAAACTGCAAAAATGGCCAGAAGGGATTGCTCTAAGCAGAATGCTGAAATTTTAAAGAGTCTTAAGACCAAAATGTTAAAATAAAGGAAATCATTAAGGTAAATACTGCCCCTGAATCATTCCAAATCAACTCCCTCTCTTACTTAGAAATATAGACAAATCCTTGCTTTAGGCACTGTCAGTACTATCTTTCCAGAACCAAAGACACTGTTGAAGGGATGGAGAAATGAAATTTAATACTGATAAGCTTTGTCACTATTTCTTAGAAAATGGAAGTATGAATCTCAAAGATAATGAAAGTTGTCTAGGATGCCAGCTAATCAACAGGCTTCCAGATGCAGATATTAATAAAATCTATCCACTTACCCCACACTTCAATTTAGATTCATAGCTATGAGGAGGAATGATGTGAAAATACAGAAAGCTCCATGTAGCATATAGTAATAAACCAAATAAGTTAACTCTTAAAAAACAAAACTAGAAAAAGAGACTGAAATCTCTATAAGACTTCCCTGGATCTGCAGAATTTAAAATCTAACATATACTTACATCGCTGCCTTAAAACAGATTTCCCAAGTTGGTTTTCAATCATTTCTAGGTAATCTGAAGATGTCCAGAGGAAAATGATAGAATTTCTCCTTTTACTGTTGTCATCTTTATGTGTCCACAACCCAAACTTCTTTAAATGAATGGTGTCCACTAACAATGAAATCTTATTCAGAGACACTAAAGAAAACAAAAACAAAGTTTTAAAGTTTACATCATGTCATAATTTAAGAAATTAACCTATTTAAGAAGTTACCTGTGTCTATTTAAAGGGTCTGCCTATTGTTACTTACTCCTCAGTCTAGAATTTAATGTATTTCCCAATCTTGATCCAAATGACCTTTTCAACCCTATCTTACATTGCTATCCTTTATGAATTTTATGTTAAAAAACAAAATTGGATATTACCTTGCTATCCCTTCATTCAGAATTCAAAAAGTCACTCTCCTCTCCACCCCACCCCACCCTCAATTCTTGGAACGTAATTTCCTCCTGGCTTCATCTCTGCCTTTCTGAACTTATCTTCCTAAAAGACTTAACTAAGGGATTGTTAATATTCCTTCCCTCCTAAAATTATCATATATTTACTTATATATGAACATGTTATGTCCTCTAGTAGAATGTAAGCTCCTTAAGAGAAGGGACTGGGGCAGCTAGGTGGCGCAGTGGATAAAGCACGGGCCTTGGATTCAGGAGTACTTGAGTTCAAATCCAGCCTCAGACACTTGACACTTACTAGTTGTGTGACCCTGGGCAAGTCACTTAATCCCCATTGCCCCACTAAAAAATAATAATAATAATCTACCTTGGGGGCAGCTAGGTGGCGCAGTGGATAGAGCACCGGCCCTGGAGTCAGGAGTACCTGAGTTCAAATCCGGCCTCAGACACTTAACACTTACTAGCTGTGTGACCCTGGGCAAGTCGATTAACCCCAATTGCTTCACCAAAAAAATTTTTTAAAAAAAGAGAGAGAGAAGGGGCTATTTTAAAGGTTTTGTCTCAGTATCCCCAGTGCTTTGCACACAGTAGAATTTTAATAAATGTTGATTGAATTTCTGGGCTTTACCTTAAGGATGTGAAACTAAATACAAGAAGGAATATCATATCAAAACCAGAGATATGGTAATTAACCATTAATTGTACTTAAACCTTAGAGGGTCTAGTTTCTTAAAGTATATAATTCCTATTATGATTTATTAAAAGGGAAAACTGGAGAAAAGATTTCTTAGATTAAAAACCTAGACCTATAATCCCTCACTTTGAGTTATGATCTGAAAAGTTGAAAAGGGTTGAGTGTCATTAGTAAGAACTATGAAGCAGTATTAGTGATTCAGAAGCCAATCAAAACTCAATTCATACTCAGTAAATTATTGGTAATTATTAGTAAGGGTGACATCTTTCTATGAAAGCTTCCCTTCTCCCCAAGAAGCACTTGCATTCAACTACATGGACTATATGTAACAAATTATTCAGAGCAATAAAAGGCAATAACTTTCAGGACAAATTGATTTTTTAAATCTCCCAGGTAATGACTCTATCCTGTCAGTTATTGTTTTCCCCATTCATTCCTTTTACACTAAATTTTTCTAAGTATGACTTTTCTAAAAACGTAATGCTCATATCACAAAGTACTAATAATATGTTGAAACTTTTTAATATTTATAGATTATTTTTATCTTCTAAACTACTAAAGTTGAGATACCTCATAGTAAATTTATTGTATTGCCCTAACTAGGTTTCTAGTTAGTATGATATAAATATTGTGAGGTTTGACTTTCTAAACATCAACATCATTACCATGATTCATTATTTCCAAATTTCTGCAGAGTGGATTTCTGTGGAAATAAATTTATATTTATAGTCTTTGCTCCATAAATTGTCATTGTTAGAATAGAGGCATTTTCTTCTATTATTCCTGTCTAAAATAATCCTCACCTCATTTGTCTCATCAATTTTCCTTCAATCAAAGATGAAAGTATCACCTCTCTATCCTGTATTTTTTATGTAATGTCAGTTTTTACTCTAGTAGTTTTCTGAATGAAAAATAAAATGCTCTGAATTGCCTGAGCACAAGCTTGAGATAAATTTCCTAGCTTAATCTTTCTTTACTTTAATGTCTCATGGATCTGTAATTTTATCAATCTACACACTCACTTCCAACAAAGATACCAATCCCTCTATAATTTACTAGTTGATCTTCAAGAGTTACAGTGGTCAAAATAATCAGCGAACCTAATGATGAGCCTCACCAAACTTATCTTTCTGATCCTAGGAGTGCAGACATATAGTAATTCACTGGGCCCCACACTCAAAAATCTTTCAAGAACTAGGTGGCACAGTGGACAAAGCACCGGCCCTGGATTCAGGAGGACCTGAGTTCAAATACGGCCTTAGACACTTGACAGTTACTAGCTGCATGACCCTGGGCAAGTCACTTAACCCTCATTGCACCATTAAAAAAAAAAAGACTTGGTAGAACTTGCTAATATTTGTGCTCCACTGGTATACACCCTGAAGAACATGATCTCCTTATCAAACTAGAAATAATATAAAATAATACCTCATTTAGTCCACTGTCATAAATCTCCATAAATTCCTATATGCCTTAAAATGCTATTTTATAATGTTCACCAGTCCCCAAGCTTCTCCCTATGCAACTTTTCCTTTTATTACATCCATTTTCATATGTCCAAGCAATTCCATTCTTTAAAGTTTTCCATTAGAACTTTAGGTTCAGAGCAGCTAGGTGGCGCAGTGGATAGAGCACTGGCCCTGGATTCAGGAGGACCTGAGTTCAAATTCAGCCTCAGACACTTGACACTAGCTGTGTGACCCTGGGCAAGTCACTTAACCCCAATTGCCTTACAAAGGAAGAAGAAGAAGAAGAAGAAGAAGAAGAAGAAGAAGAAGAAGAAGAAGAAGAAGAAGAAGAAGAAGAAGAAGAACTTTAGGTTCAATTATTCCCAGGGAAAACACAATGAGCTGGCTTGCCATTATTTGCCATAACTATATATATATATATATATATATATTGTACTATTTTCAAAATAGTTTTAGTATTTTAAAGACATTTTCAAAATCAGTAATGCTGAAACTACTGAAAACTACTAAGCTGACGTTAGTCTGTATATTACTAAACTCTTTTAGCTATACTGAAGTGCCATAATGAAAAGCAATTAGGAACAAAAAAGTACTTGGAAAAGAATAAAGTGATTCAAAATATTTTCAAAGAAAACTGGCAGAAATGACTTATTTTATACACAGAATTACAGTGAAGAGAGTAGATCATAAAGTAGTAATTGCTTACCTTCAAATGGAATCTTTATATACTTTGTCGTGAACTTAAAGGAAAATTAAAAAGTAAAAGTTAGTTTTACCAAGCTGCTACTTAAAATACTTTTAAATTTTTTTTCAAATTATAAACTCATATCCTATAGCCTGTACTATAAAAATTATGTGCTTTTTCAGCCAACCAAGCAAATGTTCTAATTTGAAATTTTCATGTCATGAATTAAGAATGACATAATCTATTTCTCATATGCTCAGCTTTAAAACCAATAGCTTAAATCAAAAACTCAGGTAGCCTCAATGGCCATTAAGTTACAGTAGTGTCATCCTTCATGAACAAAGTTGTGCTCTAATGGTACAAAAATAAAGAAGTCAGGATTCCTTATCAGACTAGAAAGAAGATAATATTCCCCCTCATTTAAGCCCTCTCAAGTTTTTATATATTTCAGAACACTGCTTATCTTTCCCCCCATACTTTTCCCTTATTTTTTCTTTTGAGATACTTGCTATTTTAAATCCATTTTCCTGTGTCTAAAACGTTTCTTTTCAAAAAGTTCTCCACTAAAATTTTATCTCCATTATTCTCGAAAAATACTGCCCCATCATAGAATTTTTGCTATGAATTTTGTGCAATAACAAATTTGCACTCATCCATTCACATTTTCTCATGATCAACAAAGTTGTGAGATGACTGGCCAAGATTTGTAATGAATTTGGAATAGTACAAAGCAAAGTGGTCCCCACCCAAGCTTCAAATTCATAACACTGGCTCCCAAATTAATGTGTTCTGACCAACCAAACTAGTGAGAGATTTCAATAGAAATACCAGAAAATTTTCAGTGAAGTACTGGGCTTCCTACATTTATAAAATAAATAAATTTGCAAGACCACAAATCATTAATCATTATTACATTTTAAATTATATTTCTCTAAAAATGTCATTATCTTTGTTTTCTTATTCCATGTACCCCTAGAATGGATTTGTAAAATTAAATAGTACAAGCCAGACAGGATCTAGTGTATAGAGGTTGCTTTGCTTGCTATTTAATTAGTAAACCCCTACACACACACACACACACACACACACACACAGGAGAGTTTGTATACATTCTATATGGATTTTGGCTAAAAAGATTCAGTTAAATAAAGGCAAATAAACTTTTTCTATTCTGGCACTTTCAAACAACTGTTATTTACATTTGGCCCAAAGTGTATTTCTTGCCAATACTTAAGAAGAAAGTGGATTTCTAAGACAAAATTCTTAAAATGACTGCACTTTATAGCAAATGGAGCAAAGTCTAAAACTGATGAGCATATAGACTCATAAAACACATTTTGGTGACAATAAATTTGTTTTCCTTCCAAAGAATATATTTTCCTACTGAAAGTTTTATGTTGCAATGAATATAACATAGAAACATAAGGCTAGTCCTAGGTAAAATTTGTGAGATGCTTTCCTCCCCTTTCTATGCCGTTTTCTACAAGCTGTGGTGTGAAACTACAAAAACTAAGCACTTTTATCCTCTAACACTGGGACGGACAGTTATCAACTTAAATTGACAAGATTTCCATCTTCATTCTACCTCAGCTACACATAGGTATTGTCATGCCCTTGATCTGACCATTAGACATGATTGTTCTACCTCCATTGATACCAAATTCTTAAATTCTTCTTTCTGACCAGAGTCTCCTATCCTTTAATCTCTCCTTTTGCTTCATCTCTACTAAACCTATTCTTCATCCTCATCATGACATTCAGGCCTTATTCTCCCAGTCCATCATCCCTACTCTAATCCCCACACCCTTCCTCAATTCAAAATTTTTACCTAGTGGTTAACCAGTTTAACCTAAGCTACCCTTGAACTTCCTGCCCCTTTGTCCTAGCACCAGTCACACCTTGATGACGAATCCCAACCACAGGTTATGCAGCACTAACTTACCACTTACTCAAATCTTATACACATACTACTAAATGTTTTCCAGAAAAATCATATCATCATGCTTACTGGAACCACTACAAATTTATGTTTTACAATTTCTATTACATAACAATTTCCTTTTATTCTTCTCTCATTGACTCTATCACATAGTAACTATTCCAAATTTTCTCCTTGGTTCTCCAACTTCCTATAAAACCTTTCCTCCTCTCCCCAGTAGAATCTCACATACTTTATTCAGAAAACAGAAACCATCCATCTCCAGGCTTAATCAGCATGCCTCAGTTGCATGCTCCCTCCAACCTTGTAGTTTCCTTTTCCCACTTATGAGTTCTTTCCAGAACCTCTATTTTGAGGAACTAATATCTTACATTCTTTAAGACTT
The DNA here is from genome assembly GCF_019393635.1 of Dromiciops gliroides. Classification (NCBI taxonomy): domain Eukaryota; kingdom Metazoa; phylum Chordata; class Mammalia; order Microbiotheria; family Microbiotheriidae; genus Dromiciops; species Dromiciops gliroides. The sequence continues at coordinate 307,159,930 of NC_057863.1, forward strand.
AGTCTCCATGTCCCCACTTCTAGAACACTCTCTTGCCCCCTTGGCTCCTGTGACATTTCTCTTCCCTGGTTCTTCAACCTATCTGATGAGTCTTCTTTAGTCTCCTTTCCTGAATCATCCTTTTCACTCCCACTAAGTGTGAGCAACTCCCAAGGCTTTCTAATAGGCCCTTTTCTTTTTCTTTATATTCTCTCTCTTGGTGATTTCAGTCATTTACAGGGGAAGGAAGAAGAGGAGAGTTTGATGAACAGATGAATCCTTCCTTAATCTTTATTCTAATGAATTCTCAGAAAACCTGGATCCCTGATATACTAAGAGAATACAGTCTGGCATACTTAAAAAAGCAGAAGATTGGGCATCAAAAGACCTGGATTCAAATTTTACTTCTGCTAATTATTATCCATGTGGCTTTGGACAAGTCACTTGACCTATCTTGACCTCAGTTTTCTCATCTTTAAAATGAGGAAGTTTGACTGGATGCTTTCTAAGGGCCCTTCCAGGCTTAAACCTATAACCTATAATTATATGTAATGGGCTAAGTAGGATGCAATCTCAGTAAGTGGTTCAATTGTGCTAAGGCAACTATGTAATTTCCATCATGCCAGTGAATAGCAGCCATCATGCTATTTATGTCTAGCATGAGGAACTCAGTATGCATACTCTTCCATCTGAAACCTCCATCTCTAACAGAAACTGGATCTCATAAATTAAGACTATTGGTCCCCCACTGGGTGGCATTTAATGTTGTCTATTCGCACTGCTCCTGTACAGCTCTGCAGTGTGCTTGACTAGTAAGCTCCTTATAAACACCAAAGTCCATGCCTAGCTCCACATTAGCCATTTATCAGGCAATTTCAGCTACAAGGACAGAAGTACAATGACAATCTAAAGTACTTGGAGATCTAGGACAGCCAGGGTTTGACAGGACACCTCCCTCCTCCATGCTTTTCTATAGGAAGCTCATTTTCCACTTAGTCTTGTGGTCTCCTGGTAGGAAAACCTATGGAGAAACAACAGCTAGGCACACTATAAGCAAAGTCTTTCTGCAAGCACTTAATGTTCTTGCACAAGGCAAGGAAGATCAAATCCCTGTCAAATTACATTTTAGTTGAGGACAATAGGGCTTGAACTCTGACACTGGAGCAAGAATGATCAGGATCCTGCTTCACTGACATATGGATGTCAGTAAAGGGTCAAGTAACTTTGTACAAATAATTTCAATGTGGATCCCATTCATCAACCTGCTGGTCATACAACTTTTAGAAGGGAAATCAGAGGCAGTTACCAAAAGTCACCAGAATACTCCACCACCAACCTTTTCTCTGCAGAACTGTCAAATGCAATGATTGGAATTTTCCATTCTCAGTGGATCATCAAAATCAGTCAGAGTTCTAACACAAAGTCCTACCAAAAGGGCACTACTATTCTCTGTCTAGATGGCATGTGCTAACAAATGGGGAATGACTGCATGAACTGTGGCATATGAATGAAATGGGATATTATTGTGCCATAAGGAAGAAAGACTATGAATTCACAGAAACATGGGAAGGCTTATATGAACTGATATAAAAGAACAATATACCCAACAACTAAAACAATGTAAATAAAGAAAATATTTAAAGACAACAAAATTAAAAGCAAATCAATAAATAGTATTGGTCCTAAATTATTAAGAATTACAATACACATTCTTCCATTCTGTTAACAAATGTTAAACAACAAAAATAAAAAGTAAAGTATACTGCGGGTTCAATCAATCAATAAACATTTATTAAGTGCTTACTATGTGCCAGGTACTATGTTACTTTGGGCGTTATAGAAAGAAGCAAAAGACAGTCCCTATTTTCAAGCAGTTTATAATCTAGTAGGGGAGACAACATGCAAAGAAATATATACAAAGCAAGCTATACGTTGGATAAAAAGGAAATAAGTAACAAAAGGAAGGCACTAGAATTAAGAGGGATTGGGAAAGGCTTCCAGTTAAAGATAGGATTTTAGCTTAACCTTTTCACCTAATGACTCTGGTTTTGTCTTGTGGACTCTGATATTTCCTCTGCCCTTCCACTAATTCTGTATTAATTGCCTACTAAAAGAGCCCTGACATGGCTCTTGTATTTCATATGCTTCTGGCTCTATTAGAAACATTGCTTCTATTATATGTAAATACTTTTTCACATACTTTTTGGACTGAATTTTGACTATACTGATTGAAGAGGTTAAGGGAAGTTTAGAGTAGCAAGGCAAAAATTAGCCCCATGTTTCCTAACCCAAAACTGTGCTACAAACCTGCAAAATACTTAAATCCACTACCACAAACCATTACATTCTCCCATGCATCAACTGGTAGCTCATCTTGATGGCTCAAAGGGTAAAGCTTAAAATATGGAAAAAAGGTGCCTGGGAATGAGTGAAGCAAAGATGATGAGGAAAAAAGACAGTTAAGACTTAAAAGAAAACACTAACAAGTTTTACAAAATGAGTACTTTGAGCATCCTAAGTTTTGGGACTGATGTACTTCATGTAGAGTAATACCAATCTGTGGACTACCAGATAGGGAGCACTAGTTGACACTATAGTGGCAAGCACAAACTTTGGGTAACCTCAGTGATTGCACTGAGAGCAGCTCTCTTATGCTGAGGAGGGGCAAAGTCATTTTTCCTGTTCTCCATAATGTTTCTGCTGATTGCTTCTGAATTTGCTCCTCTGGGCCTAGGGCCTGAGGCACTCTCTATCTTGGAATGACAAACTAGTGCAGGTCCCCTTCCACAGTCTGCCCTGGATCGGTTATCCAGAACTAGGTAGTGAATGACAAAGCTGCCAGTTCGTACCTGTTCCCCTATACCATGTTGCCCTGCTGAGTCTAGGACTTCCTATTGCCCTGGTTTGCATTCTCTCTCCCTAGCAGGTGAGGTATTCTGCCCATCGCTGCTCCTGGCTAGATCCCATCTCCAATATCCACAGACCACTCTAACTGTCTCCCTAGGGTGACCAGGGTTATGAAAATTATTCACTGTAACTTTTTCTTGGATTTCCCCATAAGGATTTGGTCAGGTGCGTTTTCTAATCTGTCTTGCAGAGATGGGGGGCGGGGAGAGGGAGGGAGCTCATTGCTCTTGCTGTTATTCCACCATCTTGGCTCCCCCATAATATTTCTTGGTGTCTAGCAGTTGTCCTTTATGTAGCACTAAAAGAAAAGTTGGGTGATACAGAAAATTGTTGGGGAAAAGTACACATGTACAATTTTATCTTCTTGGCTCAATCAATATTTAATATTTACTGAATGCCTATTACATATAAACACTGTGCTAGGTAAGAGGGAAGGGAAAGGATGAGAAGTAATATGAATAAAATGGATATAAATAGGGATATGATTATGATCTTTCAAGTGGGTGATTAGTGGAATATGAAGGGAGTGAATCTAGTATTTGTTGCGATTTAAATATAATATAAAGTAGTAAGTACATAAATAAAAAATAAATGCAAAATTTTTTAAGGAATGTGTCAAAATTAGAGAATCAGAGAATTTTAGAAGGGATGTCTTCCAGCCCAACACCCTAATTTTAAATATGAGAAAACTGAGGAGCAAAGAAGTAAATTCTTGGCCAAGGTCAAAAAACTTGTCATTAAAAAAAATCTCAAAGAAATATCAATACAAAACCAATAAAGGATGATATGTCTAAAAATAAACACAGTATGGTATAGAAGAAAACTAGCCTTTGTTTTGAAGCACCAGGGTTGCAATTACAATTTTGCCAGTTACTTGCCCTGTCAATTTAGGCAAATCACCCAATTTTTCTAAGCCTCTGTTTCTTACCTTAGAATGTAAAGCACTTTGTAAATCTTAAAGTTCTATGTAAATATATGCAATTATTATAGTTTGAGTAACTAGATATTATAAGAATTGAAAATGAGAGGACTGAAAACAGAGATAATTCAATGTAGAAAGAACTCCTTTAAAAATCTAAAGCAACTGATAAAAATGAATCACTAAATCCTTCTATTAGTATTTTTACTCATAGAAATTCACAAATGTTTTGTCAGTGATCAGTTACAAAAATATTTTAAACTAAAAATACTTACAGTAACAAACCCACTAGAAACTCCTTTTATATTGCCAATATAAATAGAGGTAAATGAAATATCCAAGTGTAGATCCATCTCATCACTGGGTAAAATACAAGAAAAATTGTCCGTGACAAGACTTTCTGAAAATAAATTTGGTGAAACCTAAAAAGAAATAAAAGAGAAAATGAGCTACAGTAAGTATTAAGTGAATATCAAATACTGAAAAAACATTGTATTTTCAATTTTAAATGCTGTCCATTATATTCAGTTTACTAATTCATTATTACATAATGAATTAACCTATATTTTCATCTAAAAATTAAGTTAAATTGAATTATTTCCAAGTTCTCTTCAAAATAGAACTACAATTCTGTAATTTACAAATGCCTGCAATTAACATTGAGAAGTAGTGAGTGGTAAATCAAACTACCATTTTAGTCAACATCTTGCTCAGTGAAAACAATGCGTTTACCTTGAAAAAATTTTTAAATAACTGTGTCTCCCAAAATGAATTCCATAGTGTAAAATAGTTCTTAAACTATATATGATCTGAATCTAAATCTACATCATTGAAGTTAATGCCTTAAGTTATTCACAGAGAAAGATCTCCCCCAAAAGGCTTAATTCATTTTTGGCATTCAGTTGTAATTGAGGTCCCTAACAAACCAAGTTATAACTTCTAGTGAGTACAGGAGTAGTAACTGTGTGAATCTAAGACAGTATCCTCTGTCATGCCAATCCTATTTGCTTTACCATTATGATATCTATATGCTTATTATTACCTATAGAGGTAGATGCTGCTCATCATCACTTAAAGACTCAGATAATATGTTGCTCCTATTCAGACTAAATAGTTTTGTCCAAATTCTCTCTAGCAACATTACTATTTTTTAAGCTGACTTTCTTTGAATCCCCATCTGCCCAGACAGCACTCATATTCCCTTTCAGTGTGCCATATATTTATTAGACAAAAATATTCCTTCTAATGGAGCCATGTGCAATACAGCTGCTGGCCAAGCTCACTTTATCAGTATAGAACTTCTTTACTATCACTATCCTTTTACTACCACTACTCACCAACTGTGTGAAGAAAATAAAAGGCAGGAAACCAATCCCTGTCACAGATGTCTGCTGGGATAGGTATATATCCTAATCCCTCTTTCTCCACGAAAATTAGGCTAATTTTTCCTTTAAAGGCATCAAGTCTATCTTTGAATCTTAACTGGCTCAGGGGACTAAAGGCTTCATTTCTTGATCACCTTAGACAAAAAGCAGCCACAAAGAGCTCAAAGAGCTCTCAGATGCTTGGCGAATCATGATTGGCAACTCAATCAAGGGAGCTTCCCTCAGCCAAATCAACTCAAGGTATCCTTAATGTCAATTCTTGTTGAATAGCCTCTTGCTGCTATGACTAAATCAATCTCTCTCTGTCTCCTTCCCTCCTTCCTTCCCCTCCCCCCCCAAATGTTGAATAACCTTTAAGTACCTATCTCTTTTTGTTTCAAAACATAACAAACTATCAGGGGATTGGCCTGAGTAAGGCCCAGACCAAAACATCTTTAAATAGATAGATAATTTGGGCATTTTTTTAAAAGATAGAACTAAGTTGAATAAAAAGAAAGAAAAGTTTCCCTGGGTCTTCACAACTTATAAGACATAAACAGAACCTTAAAATGACAACTGAGATTTTCATATAATCTATGTATTCATATTACTAGCTGGGGTGGGAAAGCCATAAGGTATCTTAGTAACTTTCTTTGCATTGTTAGTGAGAACTTACAGTACTCTAGTGAGGACCTCCAAGACTGTAACTCTGGACTGAATATATTCTCAGGTTTCAATACTAGAGACTTTATTCTGTAAATGTATGCTCAATGTAGTACATGAATGTGGCTGTTCAGTCATTTTCAGTCTTTCAACTCTTTGTGACCTCATTTGGGGTTTTCTTGTCAGAGACGCTGGAGTGGTTTGCCATTTCCTTCTCCAGATCATGTTATAGATGAAGAATAAGGCATCTGTTCAGACTGAGGGACATTAAGTATTTTTCTTTGTTTCATAGATAGTCAAGATGCAATAATTGTGTTGTCCAGATGTTTTTTAATTTCATGTAATCATTTATTTTATTTTTTATTTATTGCTATTCCATTAAATATCTTGGTTTCCAAGTTCATCAACCTACTCAATTGCCATGAACTTCACTCCACCTCAGCTACATACAACAAACGTCATACACCTGATCTTGCCATCACCCACAAGTGTTCTACTTCCATAATCAAGAACTTTGAAATTCTTTTACCTTAACATAATTTTCTATAATTCCATTTCTCCCTATGCATCATTCCTCCTTAACCTATCCTTCCTCAGCATGACCTCCAATCCCTTGATTCTTCAGTAATTTCTGAGACCATCACCCCAGTTCTGGTTAAATTTTTTAAGATTGCTAGTCTTGGCCTTGACTGTTCAACTGCACACTTTCCCTTTGAACCATGAATACCCCTACTAGGTTTATATTGCAGAGAAATCAAATAAAAAGATAAGATACTCATATGCACAAAGCGATATTAAGATCAGCTCTTTTTGCAGTTGCAAAGAACTGGACTCTAAAGGAGTCCATCATCAACCAAAATAAATTGAGAAACTGCTAAAAAAATGATGTTATAGAAATGTAAAGAAATATTGTGGTATTATTTTTTTAATGATGGATTTCAGAGAATCCTGGGAAGACCTGTATAAAGTAATAGGGAATAAATTGAGCAGAACCAAGAGAACAATTTACACGCTAAGAATATCATTGTATTATTCCTCTCTTTTGTTATCTTTGCCAATTTGCTGGGCATGGGTCCTATTGTTTGGCATTCGGAACTTTTCACAACCTAGCCTCCTTCCTGTCTCTGGTCTTCTTAAACCTTTATCCCCCTCCCCAAATACTCTTCAACCCAGTAACACTGGCATCCTTCTATTCCTTGAACAAGATAATCCACCCATCTCCTGACTCATTAAGTATTCTGCGTTGCTTACTATTTCAATACCCTTAATCAGTAATATCATCATTCATGAAAATTTGAGCAGAGTACTAAGGAGGAGCCAAAACTCCCAACAGCCTTGTATTAGGCCTTGGTATTACATGCATACTAGGAGAATGGTATTGCTTATTTTAGCAAATACAAGGAAAACATGCTTGCTTAAATGAATTATGGGAATTACAAAGAAAGAAGAAATGTATTTAAATCAAAATAATCTTTTGGCTGATAACTAGGAATGACAAAATTAAGCAGCATGTTCCTTTTACTTCAAAATGATAAAGCAATTGTATGTTTTGCTACAACTAACATGATTATGTTATGCCTATATATGTATATATGTCATATAGAAAACCTTTTTAAAGCATTTTGATTGGAATTAATTCACTTGTTAAGAAAAAAATAGGGATTCTCAGTCAATATTGATACTCTATCAGGGTTGGGTTACCTGCACAGACTTAGATGCTGTCAGAAGTGTTTCTTCTGGCAACTCCAATTCACTTACTCCTTCCCCATCTTTAATGACAAGCTCATAGCCTTCTTTATGTTGTAAATTAAGTGTATCTGAATTGTTTTGTTCAATAGGCCCTTCTTCATCACTGGAAACAACAACTAAAAAAGAAAAATGTATTAAAATGAGTTGCTATTATTAACCATTAATTATTGAGCCTTGTAACTGATGCCAAATATCATTTAGAGTAAATAAAAACTAGAGGAAATCATTATAACAGGATGGAAAATTCAAAAATTGGCTTGTCCTTCTATGCTTTACTTACCTCTATAATGTATGATGTTTTCTAGCAGTCACAGGACTTTACTATTCAAAGGGACATTTTAAAAAATCTAGTCTAAAGCCTATTTTGCAAATGGAAAAAAAATTGTACCCCACATTAATTAATTTTATCAAGATCACATAGGTAGAATATGCAAACACAAATGTTCTGATCCTCAATATAAATCAATGCTGTTCTATAAATGCAAACTATGTGCCAATTCTTAAGGGATTTAGAGGCCTAAATGAATAAAAAATAAGGACTTTACAGATTGGGTTCTAGTCCTAACAATGAAATGTTCTATTTAACACAAGTTCACTGTATCTTAACTTCCTGAATATAAGGATACTGGCTCTCACTGAGTCTTTTAATCAATCTACATCTTGTAAAAATGATAATAAAACACCTTCCCCATCAAGAACTCATACTAGGGGCAGCTAGGTGGCGCAGTGGATAGAGCACCAGCCCTGGAGTCAGGAGTACCTGAGTTCAAATCCAGCCTCAGACACTTAACACTTACTAGCTGTGTGACCCTGGGCAAGTCACTTAACCCCAATTGCCTCACTTAAAAAAAAAAAAAAAAAAGAACTCATACTAGCACGAAACCAACCAGACAATATAACAAGATCTGTAGTACAAACCAGCAAAGCCTTCAGTCTCTAAGCAAGAGAACACATTCCACAATCATGACATACAAAACTGTTTCCTTTGCTTAGGGAAAGGTGAAGAAAAGCAAGCAGGTGATGGGGACAAAGTACAAAAATGATAGTTCTCCAATACTTTATGTGGTTCAGCCACCAAACAACAGTTGATACTTACTTGGTTCAACAGAGACAAACAATTGTTTATCCTCAAAGTTTCTGCTTCGCAATTTTCTCAGAACAGGAACTTCTGCCTCTGTCACCAACATACTGACATTGTCAACAATGGAAGAAATCTCCAGAGCATCACTGCAAACAGGATTCAGGTTATGAAAAGGATCAGTGGCTGAAGGGTCAGGAAAGCTGTTCTGGGCACAACTTACAACAACCTCCTGAGTCTCAAAAGTGGGAGGTTTCATAAAACCAATTTCCACCGTCTCCAGAGCATGTCCATGTAAGGCTTTAAGATCATGCAAAAAGTCATTTTCACTTGGATCTCCACATTCAGAAGGCAATGAATCATGTTCTTGTTCTTTCTATACAACACAAATAATGTAAAGAATATACATTAGTATTATTCAAATTGACTTTATTGAACACCAATTTTAATACCATATCATCATTGAAGAAAAAATACATTGACTAAAGATTTTAAAAAACACTTTAGTATTGTTAACTTAGCTATAATAAAAGGAAGGTTTTTGAAAACATTTTGACTTGTAAATACAGGAGAACTGTGTTGCTGGTTGCCTAAGTACCAAGATCAACTAACGTAACAGCAGAAAACAAATCAAGCAATCTGAAAACCAAGACCTAATCAAAAGTTGTAGCTCCTCTATACTGAAAGTCTAATATTTGTATTACTCCTAAGTTCTCCCCATATTCATCTCAGACCCCTTGATACAGAAAGCATACACATAATGCTAACACCATTTATGGGGTCACTAGGTGGCACAGTGGATAGAGTACTGGACCTGGAGTCAAGAAGACTCATCTTCCCGAGTTCCAATCTGGCCTCAGACACTTACTAACTGTGTGAGCCTGGCAAACTCACTTAAATCTGTTTGCTTCAGTTTCCTCATCTGTAAAATTAGCTGGAGAAGGAAATGGCAAACCACTCCAAGAAAACCCTAAATGGAGTCACAACGAGTCATACGTGACTGAAAATGACTAACCAAGGCCATTTATGCCATATAAATAAATAGATAAAGAGTGAGGTCTGGAGTCAGGACAGCCTGAGTTCAAATATGGCCTCAGATACTAGCTATGTGACCTTGGGCAAGTCACTTAACTTCCATTTGCCTCAGTTTCCTCATCTGTAAAATAAGGATATTAGCACCTACTTCCCAGGATTGTTGTAAGAATCACATGAAATAATTATTGTAAAGCATTTAGCACAGTACCTGGCACATAGTAAGCGCTATGATGTTAGTTACTGTTGCCATTATTATTAACCCACCAACTCAACCAAAACTTAGTTAATAAGCTGGTTAATTCAGGGAGAAAGGGAGGGGGGAGATGGTAAAAACCAAGCCAAAAGATTTAGAGTCGAAAACTACATAAGAGATCATCTAGTTCAACTCCCTCATTCTACATGTGAGAAAACAAAGGCCAAAAAAGGGGAAGACTTCCTCCAAATTCATACTAGTTGTAAGCAGCAAAGTTAGGATTCGAACCTCAGTTCTCAGATTCCCAAGGCAGGATTCATTCCTATTTAACTTTAAACAATGAGAAGAGGCACCTCCTAGAATTGGCAGTAGTCATAGAATTCTGAGATTTCATTTTGTAAGAGGTTACTGAAGTCCTATTTAAATTAGTCTATCCATGCTAGACATGAATTTCATATCTGCTTTGGTATAGAAGGAAGGGGAAAGAATAGCCAAAGGGAAGAAAGCACAGAATAAATGGGGGGGGGGGGAGATAGCTCTAGCACTGTTCACAAGGCCTTAATAAAAGCTAGCTCTGTGTGTCTCTGAGTCTTTTCTCCTTCTTTAGTTCAATATCTAGGGAAAAAAGCAAGATATAAAATACTGTAAATAATCACACATCAGAAGATTTGTATAATTTTATGACTTAGGGATACTCAGCATGTTAACAAAACAGTTAACAAAAAAGAACTATGATCAAGACAACTAAAAGCAACTCACTAAAATGTTTCCAAAGAGTTACAGTAAGCTTCCATTTTCCTGATGCCAAACCAATCAGAAAGATCAAGCAGCTCAGTTGGTTTGGGTTTGTATTTTTATCAAATAAGAAACAAATAACAAGTAAACATGCATGTGTAAGGAAAATATAAAAAAAACTAATTCTAAGCAAAATTAGTCAGTACAAAGTCATTTCAATTTCTAACACCTTTTGGAGGTATAGTAATGTATAATGATAAATAATATAAATAATGATGTTTGAGAGGTACCACAAGACACTCAAGTATCTTCTAAAATCATTAAGGAAAAACAAAATCTTTCCAGTATAGTAGTTTGGATGCTGTGTGTTTTCTGGATGTGATTTCTTCACTTGTCACAATATCCAAATAAATAGTACATTCTATTATCAGAATATTAAGGACACATGGAAGTAAGAAATATAATTCTATATTGTGAAATTACAGCACATGAATACAGAGTAAAGTGGGAAATAAGGCAAATAATAAAAGCAGATAGAGGCAACATAAGACAGTAAATAGAAAGCTGGCCTCTGAACCACACATTCATTGGCTGTGTGACTATGTGGCCCTGGGTAAGTCACTTAACTTCCCAGTGTTCCATACAACTTTCTAGGATTATATATTGCCAAGAAGGTGCTGATCCATAGGAACAGGAGCTTCCTAAACCAATGAAATCATAGAACCAGTAAAGACAGATTGATAGATCATAGAATAGATGAACAACAGGTTTGGAAGTCTTTTATTGAAATTTTTACCAACCATAATTTAACAATATTAATATTGCACATATTAGACCCACCTAAATCCTATAAACTTACTGACTGCAATGTTGATTCCTCCAGAAAGGGAGTATTACTATATTCAAGGACATGACTTCTAAGTCTTTTCTTTGACTTCTTGGCAGTTGAACAGGATACCATTTTTGAATCAGAATATGTGTCTTCTTGGTTTCTTCTCTCCTCTTCCTGATGTTCACATTCTCTATTTCCAGTATTAAAGTCTTAAAAAGCAAAAGAGGCATAAATGTGGCCAAAATAATGTGACTATTGTGGAAATTTGTTTAACATGATTATACATGTATAACTTATATCAGATTGCTTGCTGTCTTCAGGAGGGAAAAGGGAAGGAATGAGGTGAAAATTTGAATGCAAAATTCTTATAAAAATGACTGTTGAAAACTATCTTATATGTTAATTTGAAATTTTTAAATACTATTAAGTATGTTGTATTCAAACTTCATTAAAACAGAAGTTTTTTATTTAGCTGCAGTGTATCTTCAAAGAATAACCAATGGAGGAGCAGAAAACTACAAAAGAAGATATTTTGATGTTTCCAGAACAATGACTAACAGTTGATGCCTATAATAATTCATCTTAACTTTTTTATGTGTCAGGGACCCTTTGGGCAGTCCAGTGAAATCTTTGGACCCTTTCTCTGAATTGTGGTGTTAATGCAGAAGATACACTGGATTGAAAAGGAAACCATTATTAAAATATAGTTATCAAAGTACTTAAAAAAAACAACTTTATGGATGCCAGGTTAGGTAACTCCTGCTATATTTTCCCTACTGTATTTGGTTGCAATATAAAATAACATTAAGAAAATCAGGCATATTTATATATTTCTTAACATGTGATTCTCTGGAATTTTATAAATTTATTTTCTCTTTGGAAAATAGTTAATAAGGGTCAGAGTAAAAATATCAGCTCTTATAGGTAGCAAAAAAAGCAGCATGTCTAAGTAGCATAAATTAGGTTGATAATTCACAAAGCATCACATAAACACTTCACAGTTTGTTTCTACTCAGTACTGATGAAGCCCTTTTAATTTTACATGCCCCATTAACCTAGGCATGAAGATCAAAAGTCATTTGGGGAAAAAAATATCTTTAAAACCCAGAAATTTAAAAAACACAAGCATGAAGAAAAACACTTTAAATGTATCCAACCACTGGCCTCCAACCTCTTTCCCTTTCAGTAACCTTTCATTAGCCTCAAGTGGGTCAACCTGCATCAGCCTTTGATCACTTCCATCTGACCCTTGATCTCTGTTGACATGCACTGATTCAGCCTTGATCCCTGTTTCCTGAATTTATCTTTGACCCAATTCTTTCTCCACTACTCCACAAGTCAACTCCCACCAAACATCAAACCCACCCACCTCACACTGCTCCCTGACCAGACCTTCCTGCTCCTGCTTACTGTGAAATAAAATTACTAGGCCTCATAGGCCCATCACCACCATCTTTTACAAGCTGTACCTAAAATAAGGCCTTTAACAGTCTAATCACCTTTTTTCCTTCAACAACATTCTCTACAAGCACCAATACTCTCCCTGGACTCATTCCTCAATTTTTAGTACATCCAAATTTCCTCATAAATCTCCCCAACCCAGTGCTTCTGAACCTTGGACTGCCAGTATACAAAACAGCCTTCCCCAGTGCCAACCCCCTCAACCCTACTCCCCCCTCAATGTCCCACTCAGATCTATCTACCCCTTCCACTGTACTCTCTGGAATTCTATCTCCACAATTAACAAACTTGTTTCATCTTCCCTTTTCCTTTCTCACTCATCCCATCTTCTCATACTCACCAAGACACAGTTCCCTGCTGATGACAAAAAAAAAATCCCCAGATACCTTTTCCAATACTGTAAGCTTCCATTATATACTGAGTGTATTTTTGTTCATAGTTCACTCATCACTGGTCAAGGTGGAAGAGTCAAAATACTCCTCCTGCTTCTACCTCTGGACTCTTCACCTGCCACCATCTCTCAGCAACCTCTCTTCCTTTGAGGTTCACCTAATCCAAATTTATCATCCAATCCAAATCCTGATGGACCCTGAAGAATTACCTTACCTTCCTCCATGAATTTTTTGCAGGGCTCAATGTTTCTCTCCACCCAAACGCCTGTCTTCATACAACAGGATGTCAGTATACTGATGCTCCCTCATACATGTGATCTTTCCAGTTCTTTAAACTACTCAGTCCCCATGACCTACTGTTCCATACTCTATTTCAGCTACGCACAGAGATGGCCATACTCTCATTCTTGTTATTACCCACAAGTGATCTACTTCCATGTTTATGAACTCCAAAAGTCTATGATCTGATCATAATCTTTTATCATTCCATCTTTCCTTATGCCTTCTTTGAAACCCCTAACACTGTTCTTTGTCCTCACTGGACTTCTTCAGTTCTTTCATAGACCATCCAATACCCCTGCTATTGGCTATACTTTCCTTTTTCCCTTTCTAGACCCATTGATGAATCAGTTCAATTCTATATTATCTTTTCCTCTTCAGTCGTTTGTGCCCTTCTTCTACTGCCAACCACACCGTGCTAAAACACGACCACCGATACTCATTCCAGTTCACATGCTGCTGAGCAGAGCTAGAGGGGAAAAATCACAAAACCATGCTAGCTGGGCCCTCCATAGATGTGGTACAAAATTTCAACACTGCAGTAAGGTGATCCTTTTTAATGCCTTCATCATCAATGTGCCTTCCCATATAACACAGAAGCTATTCTAAACCTATTTATTTCTCCTCAAGCTTCCAATGATACCCCACCCTCTGTCTGCTGAAGACCTTGCCTCACACTTCAGTGAAAAATATTGAAGCTATTTGCTGAGAACCCACTCTTCTTCCTTCCTTCTCATCTCACATCACCATATGTATTTCCCCACTATTTCCTCCTTTATACCTCCTTGAAAAGAGAAATCGTTAAACAATTTCTTGAACTTGTCCTTTTCAATTTTCTCCACCAAACTGCCCTCTCTACAATTCCTCTGCACTCCTCCAATCTTCAATCTTTCCTTCCCACTACTGGTTCCTTCCCTGAGGCCAACAAACATAACTATGTCTCCCACATACTTAAAAAACCTTCAACTGATGTCCTCTCCCTGCTATCTATCATACTATATCTCTCCTTTCATTCTCTGTTAAACTCTGTGAGACATGTACTCTTCTCTTCCCTCAACAGTCTTCTCTTCTCCACATCCTCTCCTCTCATTCAGTGCTAAGCCCTTAGCAATCTGACTTCTGACCTCATCATCCAAAGGAAAATTTGCTCCCTCCAGAGTTACCAGGATCTATTAATTGGCAAATCTATGACCTTTTCTCAATCTTCAAACATCTTAACCTCTCTGCAGCCTCGAACATTGTTGATCACTGGATTTGGGGATACCAACTATCCTATCAGGATAATATAGCTCATGGATATAAACCCTTTAAAAAACCCTAAAATATAAGATTCAAATTTAACTTTGTTAAGTAGTTACTAAGTTGAGAAACTTGTCTTTATTTTAAATTAATTCAGTGGTCCTTCCTAATATTTTTCATAATGACAATTATCCTTTAGCCTACTGTGCAATTTAAATAGAAGAAAATATAAAATGTTTGCTTTTAAAATAAAAATCAAGTTACTGGAAATGCAATAAGCAGAAATTCAAATTTTAAAGAGCTTTGTATGGTTTACAAACCTTTTGGTTCTGTATCAGACCATCTTACAAGAGAACTGTCATCAATTCTTTCTTTTTCTTTAGTTAGTTCACCTTGCTTTGCAAAACTATCACTTGGATTCTTCTGGGACTGTGAACACCTGAAAAACAGAATTATGCTGATTCTAAATTCTCTTCAAGCCTGGATGAATATGGAAGCAGTGTGGTGCATAAGTGGAAAATTTGCTAGACTTGGAGGCAGAAAACCTGGGTTCAGATCCTGTCTCTTACTCTGTAATTAGTCAGTGAGCAAGTCGTGTTCATCTCCCTGGGCCTCAGTTTTGTCATTCGTAAAGTGAAGGGTTTGAACCAAATTATATATAAAGTACTCCCCAGCTGTACATCTATGATACTATGTTGTTTGCCCTTCATTCTTGAAGAGGACCACGACTTTGGGAAGTGATGTAATGACTTGCGATGAATTGGACTTAAGTGAGGGAGGATAGTTTCACTCTCTCCTCCAGAGCCATCTGGATCCAGTGGCAAAATATAAATCAGGGTGACTGGAAATGCCCCTGAATATTTGAGTCAATCAGGGTTAAGTGACTTGCCCAGGGTCACACAGCCAGTAAGTGTCAAGTGTCTAAGGCTGGATTTGAACTGACATCCTCCTGACTCCAAAGCCAGTGATCTATCTACTGTACTACCCAGCTGCCCCTATGACTAAGCAACACACTGAAGTAATTATATAAGAGGGTTGGTGGACTAGCCCAATAGTGGTCATCAGTGGCACCTTCCACAGTCTCTCATAGATCTTAGGGATAAGTAGTAAGTAGGTTGGGTTAGGGGGAAGAGGACAGGGAATTATCCAGAAAGGAGACTATGTTTTTTCAGTCTTCAAGAATCCATGATCTCACACACAAAAGCTTCAAGTTTATTTCTGGCAGTGTAACAAATACAACTAAAGTAGATAATAAAGAAGCTTTTACTGCAAACCTTGGTTGGTTTTATTGCTTTCAAAATCAAGTTCAATTGAATACTATTAAAATTACTGAAGAAGCAGTCAGTGAAGATAAAGATGTGACAGCTAAAGAGGTTTTGAAGAAAATCATTGAAGAAACTGATAAACAAATTGTTAATGTGGATCAAACAGGCTTATTGGTTTGGAAAAGAATGCCTTTCAGAACTTATATTTCTAAGAAAGAAAAATCACCTGGACTTAAAGTGTCTAAGAACTGCCTAAGACATTTATTGGAAGGTAATGCAAAAGAGGATTTTGAATTTAAATCAATGCTTGTTTATCAGTCTCAAAATCCTCACACTAGAGGTGAGAGGCTACAACCAGTAGCTTCCAGTTGTTGGGTGTTTTTTGGTGATCAAATAAGAAAGCACAGTTGCCTAAAGCTATTTTTGAAAACTAGTTTTTAAGTTTGGTTAGCCCAGCTGTTGGAAAATATTGCAGCGACAACAATATAACATTTAAAGCATTACTGATTTTAGATAATGCCCAAGGTCATCCAATTATACAGTTCACTGTATAAGAATGTGAGTATACAAATTTACTGAGATGTGGAAGAAAGAGTAAAAAGATCAGTGTACACAGCTAAATATTTTAAATGACAATAATAACATTTTCACCACATCATCAATAAAGGCTTCGTTTTGGGCACAATATTTCTTAATTTTTAAAATTGTTCTCTCTAACCATTCAGTTACTTCAGAAAAAAATTTAATCAGAAATCCATTTTATTATTTCTTTCTGTTATGTTAATAAACAGATTAAAAAACTTGGGGGGGGCGGCAATGAGGGTTAAGTGACTTGCCCAGGTTCACACAGCTAGTAAGTGTCAAGTGTCTGAGGCCAGATTTGAGCTCAGGTACTCCTGAATCCAGGGCCGGTGCTTTATTTACTACGCCACCTAGCTGCCCCAAAAAACTTTTTTTAAAAAAAGGTGGCATCGGAGCAGCCAGGTGACGCAGTGGATAGAGCACCGGCCCTGGAGTCAGGAGTACCTGAGTTCAAATCTGGCCTCAGACACTTGACACTTACTAGCTGTGTGAACCTGGACAAGTCACTTAACCCCAATTGCGCCCCCCACACACACACACACACACAAAGGAGGCATCATTTTGGCAACTTATAAATGATGCACTTTTTAGATTGGATTTTGTAATTCACCTATAATTTTAAAATTCTATCTACATAAATCTTTGTCTTTGTTGATGATCAAATTAAAAGTTACTTTTCAAAGCCAGTACAACAACAGTAATACAACAAGACAATTGGGACATGTCCTTGAGTTTGTTGTAATGATCTGTCTTAAGAGAAGCAGCTTATTTTTCCTGACTTAGTCCACTGAAGGATTCGTTTACTTTTTAACCTGAAGAATGCTGATTCCCCCAATAGAATGTAAGTTCTATGAGGGCAGGGATTGCTTCATTTTTGTCTTTGTATCCCCAGTACCTTGAATGACAAGACATCTGCCACACAGAAAGCACTGAAAAATCCTAACTTAGCTCTAATTTATGTATCACTTTAAGGTTTGCAAAGTGTTTCAATATATTATCTCATTTGAGCCGCCTCCCAGAAGTGCTATAAGGGAGATGCTATTATTATTCTCATTTCACAGATAAGGAAACTTTGAGACTGACTCAGAATCACACAGTTACTAAGTATCTAAGTCAGGACTTGAATCCAACATTTCCTGGCTCCAAGTCTAGTGTTGTATTTACAAAGCCACATACAATAAACTAGTATATAGAGTGACAGATTTCCTTAGATGGAAAAGTTGTAGAGGAGTACCACCAACTGGCATCACTGGAAGCATCACCCCATACTGATTAAATCATGGATCTTTGAAAATACTAAAGGAATCTTGTGCTTTTTTTATACTAAGACCTTTCCAAAAGTAGAGTACATGTTGCATGACCAAAAAGGATAACACATAAATATAATTAATTCCCAAAGGAGTGACCCATACCCAAATGGAGACCCATATCCTTTGATAATACCATAGCTGCACTGGTCCTATCAAAAAGATCTGATGACAAGAGCTCTAAGAATGGATGTATCAGTGGGTGCCAAAAGGACTTCATGCCAATTGATGGCTACAGTGAACATGATTTCTTGCAACAGTCTATCTTGCTGCAGTCACAAAAAGAGAACATGTGGGGGGCCTGGCTGGATCTGATTAATACGTTTGGCTCTTGTGCGACATAATACTATCTGGTTGGCATTGAGATAAGCTGACTTGGGGCAGCTAGGTGGCATAGTGGATAAAGCACTGGCCCTGGATTCAGGAGGACCTGAGTTCAAATCCAACCTCAGATACTTGAGACTTACTAGCTGTGTGACCATGGGCAAGTCACTTAACCCTCATTGTCCCCCTCCCCCCCCAAAAAAGGAATGAGATAAGCTGACTTGCACGATATGGCCATTAATATGAAACAAACAAAAAAAAATCTACCAGGGCAGCAAAACTTATACCCGATCTAATGATGGCTTTTTACTGACTACTGACATCTATGCAAGGTTAAGGAAGGGTTGCACTCACAGCCCCATAATTTTTTATTTAAACCTGGAACTGATCATCTGAGTCCTGATAAAAACAGGACCAGAGTATGAGATGTAAGGCAAGTGAACTGATGTCTTTGCATACACAAACAAACTAGCCATAGTGGCTCTTACCTTGGACACTCTTGATAAAATGTTGAACATGAGCAAGGTTGCTACATGGGCAAGATTACATTTTAATGGATAATAAACCCAAAAGATTCCAGCTATTGGGGAAAGACCTCACTATCTGATAAAAACTGCATGGAATACTGGAAAGTAGTCTGGCAGAAAGTTGGCAAAGTCTAATACCTTACACCAGTTCAAGATGGATAAACAAATTAGACATAAAGCATATCATAAGCAAATTAAGGAAAAATAGAAAAAATACCTTCCATATTTGTGGATAAGAGAAGAGTTCATAACCAAACAAGAGAGAGAGGAACATAATAGGTAAAATGATTCATTTTTATTACATATACAATGATATAAATTTTTGTACAAACAAAAGCAATGCAGGTAAAATTAGGAGGAAAACTTGAAGCTGAGGGAAAATTTTACAGCAAGTTTCTTGATAAAGGCTTTATTTCTCAAATATATAGGGAACTGAGCTAACTTTATAAAATAAGAACCATTCCCCAATTGATAAATGGTCAAAGATTATGAAAAGAAGTTTTCAAGAGAAGAAATCAAAGCTATCAATAATCATATTAAAATGCTCTAGATCACTAATAATTAAAGAAATACAAATTAAAACTCTAATATACCAAGAGGTTGGGGAATTGAAAGCCTATAGTGTTTTAGGGGAAATGAACATACATATTAATGTCCTCTAGTATGAGGGTGGTTCCAAAGGTTTGTCATGCCGGGTGGGAGTGGGGATAAGCTCCCACTCTCTATAAAATGCTCCAATGGCATGCGTCTCAAATAGCCTCTGACAACTGAAGCCCAACTCCTGGCCTTCTCGTGGGGGAACTGTTTCCACTAACAGGAGAAGGGGCAAAGGCGAGTCACTGGCGCCTTAAAACCAGTCGCTTCAGGCAGGTGGGGCTCATTAGCCTTGGCAGGCAACCCACCTAAGGGAAGGAACCCTGATTTTAAACCTCCGCTGCCTTGCAGCTACACCCATATATAGGAAAGGCTTCGGGAGTAAACCCTGAGGAAAAATCAGGAGTTCGGAGTCCCTTAGGCGCATGTTGGACGTCACATCCCTCTGGCAACTTCTGCGGCAGCACTGGTGCCAAACTGTATTGGCTCTGCCTCTCCTTTGGATCCACCAATGTCACGGAGAGGGAAAACCTGCTGCATTGGGCAACAGCTTGTTTTCCATATTGATCTGCCCAGGCCAATGCCCTGGAGAGGACACTCCAGCTACTCCTCATGGGGTAGATACAACACGGGACGTGGCAGTTACTGGTTATAAGTCACTCAGGAGCTGTGGCTCCTGTATCGGACTGCACAGCTGTGGCCTGTGGCTCTTCAAGGGGCTGATCCATGGTCGTCCATGACTGGTGGAGGCCTACTACTACTAGTATGAGGATGCTAAACACCTTAAGAAAGGAAAGAGCCAGAAGAGAATTGCCACCAAGATCTAGATGGGGTAACAGCTGAATAGAGGGTAAACCTTGAAGGAGAACATGTTGCTGAGTAATGATGGTCTGGGAGCAGAAGAGGAAAACAATGAATATGCCTACTCCTCTTCTTAGTCCAGTGTGTCAGGGTACATGAAGAAAGGTATATTCATAACTGAGGAGAATGGCCAGAAAATCAGATGTCTTCAGGGGTGAGCCAGGTCTTCATAAATGCCAGAAAATGGAAGGAACACAAGAGGAAGATGCCCAAGATGAAGGGAAATTTATTAACAATAGAATGAATATTGCAGAGTATACAATGGAAGGGACAGACAGAGCTGGACTGGGATAGGGCTGAGACATATAGGGGTGAGGAAAATGGGAGCAGTAGCAGAGGAGAGAGCTAGTTTTTGCTCAGCAAAAGTTCTGCATTATCAGGATTGGGAGAGGAAGACATGGAAGCTCACTAACCACAAAATAGTACCTTTTGATTGGGGCTAGGTTCCTCAAGAGTTATCTGAATGACAAAAAGCAACTTTGTTCTCTTCCAAGCACTAGGGAAGAAAGAAAATTGGGCCTGTTGTAAGTGGACCTTCCTATACGAAGTCCTGAGTATAAAAAGTCTAATATCTGAGTATTTGGTCCTCACTAGAGAACCTAAATGTTTAAGGTGTAAGGGTGCAGTAACTACACTTTTATCCTAGAAATGAGAGGAATAGAAGTGAGAATCAAGTAAAGGCATTGAGAAGTGAGGTACAGAGGTTAATTAGACCTCACTGAGTAATAAAAAATACAATATAATGTATAAAAAACAAGACTTGCCTAATTGTTGACTTTCATTAATTGCACAAATTTTCTCTGCAAGAATTGTATTTTCAGAGTAAAAAGCCATTGCTTATATAT
The DNA here is from genome assembly GCF_019393635.1 of Dromiciops gliroides. Taxonomy (NCBI): domain Eukaryota; kingdom Metazoa; phylum Chordata; class Mammalia; order Microbiotheria; family Microbiotheriidae; genus Dromiciops; species Dromiciops gliroides. Next base: position 307,181,060 of record NC_057863.1, read on the forward strand.
GGAATTCCAGACCAAGAGATTGAAAACCAAACCTAACCTCTGACAGATAGAACGCTCTCTTTTATGATAATTTTAATATAATAAGATTGCTATCTTTTTTGGTCTTTGACTAATTGTGAGTTGTTTTACTCTCTCAAAATAAAATAGTATAGTTTATCAATCAGACTAAAATTTATAACTAAAAACATACCAGTCAGAAATTATTTTACATAAATGTTAAGAAATATTCTTTTAAAAGCCAGAAACATTTTCTATACTTGTACTAATAATTTGTTCCAAAAGAATAAAAAGAAAATTAACCCACACAAAAATAAAAAACCATTACAAAGTCAACAGAGAGAAAATAAAATATGGAAATCCTTCATTTTCTATTTTAAAGCTTTGGGCTCCCTCTACTGAAAATCCGTATAATTATATTAATGAAATTTAAAACAACAGTTTGAATTTCTTTCATTAAATAATCAATTAACATTACTTGCCTAGCAACTAAAAATAATACAAAGAGCTATTTTAAAGTAAAATTCTTTAAATCTTCACAGCTGTTACCATATACAAATAATGTTTTCAAAAAATAGTTCTCATCCACATTTATCTATGTAACTTAGTATGCAGTTAGAATTTGCTTTCTTAGGGAAAAGCTAGTTTAAAATTAGAAATATTTTTCTTCTTTTATAACATGACTAATGCAGAAATACGTTATATATATATATATATATCAGATTACCTGCTGTCTAGGGGAGGGGAGAGGGAGGGGAGGGAGGGAGAAAAATCTGAAATTGGAAAGCTTATACAAACAAATGTTGAGAACTAGCTTTACATGTAACTGGAAAAAAAATACTTTTATCAGAAAAAAATTAGAAATATTTTTAAAAGAACCTAACAAATAGTACAAATCATGATCAGTTTAACTCTAATAAGCATTTACACATAGCTAAAGAGAAGTTATCTGTATTTGCTATAAGGAACATTTCTCAAATGGTAGGGTCCAATGAAGGATGAAAAGAGCAATACTCCATAGGGTCCTACAGTGTAATCTGGGTTAGCATTTCCTAAATCACTACATCAAGAAGGTTAGGCTTAAAAGGCATTGAAACTATCTTTGAAATTTGATCTAGCCAGGTCAATAGCTCAGATTCCTGGTCACTGAGTAGAAAAGCCAGCACAAGAAGCATCCCAGGGACTCTTCCCAAAAGCCTAACACTGGCAGACCAGGGAAAACTGAAGGTCATATGGGGAGAAAAGCTAGAGATTGAAAGTTTTTCAATTTAAAAAAAAATTTTGAACTTATCAAATGAGCAATTCCATATAGGCAGCAGTAGAGAGGAAGTTGTACATTATTATATTGCAGATGTCCATCATATATAGTTTGCTTTTCTTTTTAAATATATACATAATAAGTATGTAATTTTGTCTTTTTAAATAATATAATATGTTACTTTCTGAGTTGTCTTGAGTCAGTGATTCATTCCACCCTTCTACTAATGTAAAGAGGAAGGCCTTCAGATGCAAAATTAACAGTAGAATCTTAGGCTTGAACAGTTCGATTTGATAAGACAATAAAAATAAAGAACTTGCAGGATTGTCAAATTTAAACAGAAAGGATCCCTCTGTGCAGCCTATTGGCTTAGAAAACCACAAATTAACATTATCTATATTTTACTGATTCTATTAAAGATTTTCCAATTGCATTTTAATCTGGTTCAGCTGCAAGGACTATAGACTGAATTTAACACCTATATTTTCCAATATAACCTGCATTTCTATTTTAGTCCTACTCATCTGCATAAAACCTCGAAAGTGTTACATATAACAAGTTGGCTTTGAAAACTTCCTATTCATGGCCTTTGACCATTTATTTATAGGAAAACGGCTCTTAATCTTATAAATTTGAATCTCTTCCTCATATACCTTGGAAATTGTACCTTTGTCAGAGAAATTTGTTGCAAAGATTTTTTTTTCCAATCACCTATTTCCCTTCTAATTTTTACCCCATTAGATTTGTTTGTTGCAAAACCTTATATAATCAGGGAAGCTAGGTGGCACAGTGGATAAAGCACTGGCCCTGGATTCAGGAAGACCCAAGTTCAAATCCAGCCTCAGACACTTGACACTTATTATAACTGTGTGACCCTGGGCAACTCACTTAACCCTCATTGCCCCACCAAAAAAAAAACCCACAAAACCCACAAACCTTATATAATCAAAATTATCCATTTTATCTTGTAATACTATCATTTATTTAGCCATAAGCTCTTCCCTTATCCATATATCCAAAAGATAATTTCTTCCCTATTCCTCTAATTTATGTATGATGTGACATTCATAAGTTAGACAATTTCAAAGGAAAAAATCCAAGTTATCAACAATCATGAGAAAAAAATAGTCTATATCACTAACAATTATAGAGATGCAAATTGAGGGACTACTTCACACATATAAGACTGACAAAGATAACAAAAGAAGAAAATAACAAATGTTGCAGGAGTTTTGGGAAACTAGATGCACTAGTTCACTTTTGATATAGCTGTTAATTGTTCCAGCCATTCTGGAAAGCAATTTGAAACTATACCCCACAAAAGTCACTAAATTAATACATAATATTTGAACCAGCTATACCACCACTAGGCCTAAAATTTAGAGAAATAAAAGAAAGACAAATAGTTTTAATATACACAAAAATATTCATAGCAATTTTTTCATGGTAGACAAAAATTGGAAACTAAGGGGATGTCTTCCTATGGGCAATGGTCAAAAAATATGTGGTATATGAATGTAATGGAACATCATTGTGTGCATCCACACTAGCTAGAGTTCTCTAGGCTGCACTTAGGACTTGCTTTACTTCTCCCCTTTTCCATTCCTTTTACTTGTTGTCCTCCCCCTCCCCCAATAAAATGTAAGCTTCTTCAAGGGAGAGACTGTGTTTCTTTCTACTTGTTGCTGTATTCCTAGGAACTAGCAAATTGTTAGGCATATAATATTTATTAATACTAGTTGACTTGCTGATATTTAAGCTATATAGGGAACTAATAGTTATATAAAACCAGAGCCATTTCCCAATAGATAAGGAGTCAAAAGATACAAAAGTTCTCAAAAGAACTGCAAACTATTATTAACCATATGAAATATTATTCCAAATCACTAATAAAAGAAATGCAAATGAAAACAACGGAGACTTTATCACATAGCTATAAAATAGGTAAAAATTATTTTTTTAAATGCAAATAAATAATGTTGGAGGGGTTATAGAAAGACAGACACACTAATGCACTGTTGGTGGTGCTGTAAATTAGTCCTACCACTCTGGAAAGCAATTTGAAATACTAAAATGTTCATATGCACTAACCAAGAGATGTCACTGCTAGGCAGTTACCCTAGGCTATTTTTGACCCTAGTGAGGTCAAAAATAGAAAGAAGCAACATTTTTTATGCTATTAAAAGCAAAGTAAATGTCAATTGATTGGAAAATGACTAAACACATTCAGGTACATTATTCTAAGCTAGGCCTGACTAAGGCCTGCTCTCTGATAGCTTAAGTCTGATAGCGGAACAAAATGACACACTTAAAGGATATGTAACAGTTAATAGAACATTACTATACTGTAAGAAGTAATGAATACAAAAAAATTCAGAAGTATATTACGTTCTAAAGAGTGAAATAAGCAGAATCAAGAAAACAATACATAATGACTACAGCAAAGTAAATGGAAAAAAACAAAAAACCTAAGACTAACTGGGCAATTATAGATGCCCACCTCAAAAGCCTTGATAAACAATGTCCCCTAAGAGGGGATAAGAAAATGTCCCTTCCTCTTGTTTCATTGAAGAGATGGGTAACTAAGAGTGTAAAACACTGGATATACTGTCAACCTCAGTTGATGTATTGCTTAACTTTGCTGAATTGCTTTCTTTTTAAAAATTCTCTTTTAAAAGAATTTTTTTGTTAGAAAAAATGGATCACTAGGTAGGAGAGCAGGAAGGGATATATTCAGAAATGAGGATGATGAAAAAATAAAATATATTAATTTTCAAACTTAAGTTGTATAGGGTAAAAAAAGAATTAAGATCTTTCAGGGTTTTTGTTTGTTTTTTTGCAGGGCAATGAGGGTTAAGTGACTTGCCCAAGGTCAACACAGCTAGTAAGTGTCAAGTGTCTGAAGCTGGATTTGAACTTAGGTCCTCCTGAATCCAGGGCCGGTGCCTTATCCACTGCACCACCTAGCTGCCCCTGAATTAAGATCTTTCAAAAAATGAAATGGGGAGCAGCTAGGTGGTGCAGTAGATAAGGCACCGGCCCTGGATTCAGGAGGACCTAAGTTCAAATCCAGCTTCAGACACTTGACACTTACTAGCTGTGTTGACCTTGGGCAAGTCACTTAACCCCCATTGCCCTGGGGAGGGGAGGAAAAAAAAAGATGAAATGGACTTTTTTGGGGTGAGGAGGTGGGGCAGATAAGGTTAGTGAGTTTTCCATCATTGGAAGCCTTCCAGCAAAGGCTAGATGGCTTCTTGTAAATGTTGTAGATGGGATTTATGATTTTGGTAAGGATTTTTATTCAATTAACTCTGTGTTTCTTTCAACTCTTAAATCTGTTTAATCTCACTAAATATGACTCAGAATGGTGGTATATTTTCTCAACAGAAAAAAGAGGTGCACTAATGTAATCTGAATTGAAGTAACAAATTTGAAGTTATATTTTCTGTTAATTTACGTCAAAGTCATAATAACTCACATTTCTATAGTATTTAATAGTTTATAATGTACCTTTACATATATTATCTTAAATGATCTCAATAATCTTATGGGAGAGTAATTCTCACACTACATAGGAAGAAACTAAGACTGAGATGTTGAAAGACCTTTTCAAAGCTGCATGGCAAATAAATGACAATTAGGACTAAAATAAATTTAAAGAGGCAGTAATAAAAATGCAAATCAGAATTTTCCTTTAAATCACTTAGCTAGTAAAATCAATTTTAACCCCGATGAAAACTGCAATTTCTGTAGTCTAAAAGTACAAAGGTATAAAGAGAAGGCTTTGGAAATCCTTAAGAAAGGGGGAAGATAAATGAATAAAGGTTCTAACATTTTGTTAACCAGGTCTTTTCCCTCTACTTCTCCCTTTCACACCCATTATTCTTATTTGGCTACTATATCCCAAATTCCCTGTCCGGGTTTGAGTTCAAGTTTTTCCTTTCTTTGTTAATAACCCAGAGGAACTTTAGATTTTTATTTTAATTATTGCTTCTCAGACTGATCATTCTAACAAGTACTTTCTATTGTCCAAAGGTAAATCATGTATGTTATGCTAGTCAAATGGCTTTTGAAAGTGTAAATAGTCAGGGAACTGTTGCATCTGAAATCCATACAAACAAACAGGAAGAAAATTGTGCTCCCACCAGGGTAACATCACTGCTTTCCCCACCCTGGGTTCTCAACTGCTATTCAGAGGAGTTATATATCTGTGGGAGAAAAAGGAGTTTTATGAGTAAATACAATAATTGTGTTGAGTAAAATTAACTACTAAACATACCTTTCAGATATAAAAGGGCTCTTGTGAAGCTCTAGCTTTTGACAAGATTTTAGGCTGTCAACAGATGATGAAGGAAGTTGATTTGATTGCATGTTGTCAGTTTCACACAAATTTGCCTCAGTTAGAGGAAGGGTCTTTATGTATTTTCTTCCTAACTCCGTTCCCAGGACATTCATCAATATAACTTTGGGTTGCCTGTCATACACAAAATAACACACACTGTACTATACTGAAGTCCAGATGAACTTTTAATTGCATTCATGTACTTTGAGAAATTGGATTCAGACACATTTTTATCTCAACTCCAATAAGTTATAATTACTGGAAGTGACATGAAATCTCAATTGATTGAAAATTTTGTCCATATGTACACTAACTTTTAAGATTTTTGGACCTTGGTGAACAGTACATGTTTCCCCTGCAGATACAACTGGCCTTTTTAGGTAGCTGCGCAAGTTAACAGTTGGTCTGTTGTTCAAACATTCTTTGTGATAATGTGTAGCATTTAGTAGAAAGCATTTTATAAAGGAAGCAACCCAAATTACAGTTATTTTTCTTTTTCTTGGAAAATCCATTCTTTCTTAATTAGCAATTCTTTATGTTAAAAGAATCAATACAAAATAAAATTGACTAGTACTAATATTACTAGCATTTATATCATTCTACTGTCAAGTACAGAATATTCAGTCCTAATAGAAAAGCAAAGCCTGAATATGTGGTAATTAAAGGTTCTGAAAAGTTCTGAAAGTTGGTTTAACAAGTTTTTCCCCTCTCTAGTCTTTCTTCTACTCAGCTATGGAAGTGATCTTCCTACAGTGCATCCCCCCACTCAATCAACTTCAGAAGCTCCTGTTACCTCCAGAATCAACTATGAAATTCTCTTGTTTGTCATTCAGAGTTATTCATAACCTGTCCCTCTCCCCTCCGTTACCTTTATGGTCTTCTTATACCTCATGCCCTGCCTCCATCAACTCTGCTACTCAATGAAAATCTTCATCCTTGGAGCATTCCCTCTGGCTGCCCCCTGTGGCTGAGGTGCTGTCTTCTCTCCTCATCTCTTCCTCTTGGCTACCTTCGAGTCCCAGCTAAAACCCTACCTTCTACAGGAAGCCTTTCCCAATCCCTATTAATTCTAGTGCCTTCCCTCTGTTGATGATTTCCTATTCATTCTGTACCTTATTTGTACATAATTGTTTCCATTCATGTTGTCTCCCCCATTAGATTGTGAGCTCCTTTTGCCTTTCTTTGTATCCCCGGCACTTCATACGGTTCCTAGCACATAATAGGAGCTTAATAAAAGTTTTTGATTGGCTATCTGACAGGCAGAGAAATGTTAAATGACATGCCCAAGTTTACAGAGGTAGTAAGTAGAAGAAATAAGGTTTAGACATAGCTGCACTCAGGAGTATTATAGGCCCCAATGAGTCTAGCAATACTGGTAGCAGAATTTCCCCAAATTCCACACAATACCTGAATTTTGTGATTTCAAACAAAGTGGGGGAGAAGGGACAAAAGGAAGAGAATAAGCTAAAGAATAAGCTAAAGTCCAGCTGAGTCCTTGAGAATGCTTTCCTTAGGGGCAGTTAGGTGGTGCAGTGGATAAAGCACTGGCCCTGGATTCAGGAGGACCCGAATTCAAATCTGACCTCAGACACTTGCCACTTAACTAGCTGTGTGACCCTGGGCAAGTCACTTAACCCTCATTGCCCCACCAAAAAGAGAGAGAGAGAGAGAGAGAGAATGCTTTCCTTAACTGGACCACGGTGGCTGGACTTCTGGATTATACAATAGTCAAGGCTAGTCCAGATGGGAGATTTTAGAAATACTTTGACTACAGAAATCTTATGGACCCTGAGAAGGCACCTTTGGTGCCTAAGTAAACATCTAAGAACTGTTTTAACTAATCATGGTTTTTCTGGAGTGCTCATTTTCCCTGGGTTGGAACTGAATCCATAAAGTTCACAGGGGATGCTAAGTACATCATGGATGAGATTTCCAATATCAAGGCAATTTAATCTATAGGGTCAAAAACAGATTAGCCAAAGGACCTTCAGGATGTGAAAATTAGCAAGTCTAGGCACAAGTGGGTGAAGGATACTCTCATCACCTCTTACAGTGGGTAGACTAAATCATGGATGAAAGCCTCTGCCTAGATGGAACTCCATAAACCTCTTCTGGGTGATATGAATATACTGGAGCCAGTACTCCAAAAGCTACATTAGCTCTCCCCAATGTGAAACAGGCTTTCCAACAGGTAGAGCAGGAAGATGTTATCTTCTCTATGCTGATTCTCAACCTATCCTTTCCCCAACCTCTCTGCTGACCTCCAATCTAACATCTCCAACTTCCTTTCTGACAATTGGAACTAATTGCCCTATAGACTTCTAAAAATTTACATGTCTAAAATGGAACTAATTTCCCCTAAACCTTCCCCCCTTCCAACTTTCCCTATTATTGAAGAGAGCAACACAATTCTCCCAGATCCTTAGGCTTGAAACCTAGGCGTTAACCTCTACTCATCACTATCTCTCAGCCCTAATATCCAATCTATTGCCAAAGCCCGTCAATTTCATCTTTGTAACATATCTCAAATATGCCCCCTTCTCTCCTTTCATACTGCCACCACTCTAGTGCAGACTCTCATTATATCACACCTGGACAATAACTTGCTGATGGGTCTGCCTGTCTTTCTCCACTTCAATTCATCCCCATTCAGACACCAAAATGATTTTCCTAAAGCACAGCTCTGACCATATCACTCCCATACTCAATAAAACCCAGCAGCTCCCTGTTGTCTCCAGATCAAATACAAAATTCTGGTTGGTATTCAAAGCCTTTTGTGAGCTAGCTTCCTCCAACCTTTCTAGTCTTCTTACACCTTACTCCCTGACACATATTTCTCAACCCAGTGATGCTGGCCTCCTGGCTGTTCCACAAGCAAGACACTTTAACTCTTGGTTCCAGGCATTTTCCCTGGCTATCCCCCATGGCTAGAATGCTCTGCCTCTTCTATTCTACCTACTGACTTCCCTGGCTTACTTTAAGTCCCAACTAAAATCCCATCTTTCCCAACCCCTCTTAATTCTAGTGTCTTCCTTCTCTTAATTATTTCTGGTTTAAGAAATTTGTTTCTGGGGGCAGCTAGGTGGCGCAGTGGATAGAACACCGGCCCTGGAGTCAGGAGTACCTGAGTTCAAATGCGGCCTCAGACACTTAACACTTACTAGCTGTGTGACCTTGGGCAAGTCACTTAACCCCAATTGCCTCACTAAAAAAAAAAACAAGAAATTTGTTTCTGTATATTGTTTGCATGTTGTCTCCCCCATTAGATTCTGAGCCCCTTGAGGACAGGGACTGTCTTCTTTTTTTTTTACATGACTTTTTTTTTATTTGTTTTCGTTGGGCAATGAAGGTTAAGTGACTTGCCCAGGGTCACACAGCTATTAAGTGTCAAGTGTTTGAGGCCGGATTTGAACTCAGGTCCTCCTGAATCCAGGGCCAGTGCTCTATCCACTGTACCACCTAGCTGCCCCTAAGGGACTGTCTTTTGCCTCTTGTATTTCCAGAATTTAGCACACAGTAGGCACTTAGTAAATGTTGATTAATTGACTGATTGATTATTCGACCTCCAGGCTTACATCTGCCTATTGGATAACTCAAACTGGAATTAAAACTATGGAGATCTCAGAAATCTGTAACTCAACTTATTCAAAACAGAACTTATTATCTTTCCCAAAAAAAGCCTCTTTGCTTCCAAATTTCCTTGTAACTATCAAGGATAGCACTATCCTCCCAATCACCCAAGCTCACATCCTAGGTATCGCATCCTCTATTCCTCCCCCCATATCTAATATATTGCCAAGGCCCCTCACTGGGGGCAAAAAATGGAAGCCTCAGTGGACTGAAACTCCAGCCCCAGGCCTGCTCATGGTATAAAATAGAAGAGGGGAGAGGAGTGGGCCAAGTCCTTCTCAATCCATAGGTCCTATTACAACAAAAGATAAACAATAATACTGGGCCCGAAGTCAGAAAGACTCATCTTCCTAAATTCAAATCCGGCCTCAGACACTTACTTGCTGTGTGCCTTTGGGCAAGTTACTTCAACTTGCTTGCCTCAGTTCCTTATCTGTACAATGAGCTGGAGGAGGAAATGGTAAAACCACTCCAGTATCTTTGCCAAGAAAACCCCCAAAAGGGGTTGAGAAGAGTGGGGCATGACTGAAACAACTGAACAACAAATAGTACTTTACCATGAGAACACTTAAGTGTGCTTGTGTAAGTTAGTGTGAGGAGGGTTGACACGGTAGTTATTATGAAGTCATGTTATACAAGCTAGCAGGATAACACAAAGTGAACTGAAGAAGCTGATAGATGTTTGATGTGTGTGCATTGTGTGATTGATTCAGCTGAATATGGTTTTCTATTTCTCAATGATGAAATCATACATAAGTAAATTCAAAATCTGTTCTAGACTCAAATTTTTCCCTAATATATTGAGTTTTCAAAACATTATAGCAGAATTGCCTATAGCCATAAGAGTTTATGTTTATACAGCCTTTTAAAGTTTACAAAATGCTTTATTACATTATATCATTTAAGCCTCATAATGACCCTATAATGTAGGTACTAAAGGTATTATTATTCCCATTTTACAAATAAGGAAACTGAGGCTCATAGAGCTTAAGCAATTTGCCCAAGATCATCACACAACTAGTAAATGTAAGAGGTAGATTCAAACCTAAATCTTTCTAAAGCCTGCATTCCTTCTACTATACCATTAGAAAGATGGGATTGACAGGACCTGGCAATTGATTGAACATGTAGAATTAGAATGGAAGCATAAAAGATTCCTGCAAGGTTGTGAATATGTGCGACTAAGGAAAAGGTAACGCCATTAATGACACAGAGATGTTAAAAAGAGGAACAAGTTTAGGGAAAAGGATAACAAGATCACTTTTGACTTGTTGAGCTGGAGCTTCAAGAACATCCAAGTGGGGGTGTCCAGTGGGTGGTTAGTAAAACATGTTTGATGTCATGTCCCCACCCAAGAAGCTTCAGTGGTCCCCTCTTACTTCAAGGATAAAATACAAATTCCTATGTTTAGCATTTAAAAACCTGCATGATCTAGCTCCAGCCTATCATTTCCCACTGTACTCCTTCACACCCTTAAATTCTAGACAAAATAGCCTACTTACTCCTCATCATACATGATCATCATCTCCTGCTTCCTGACTTCACAAAGGCTATCTCACATGCCTGTAATACCCTACTTTCTCACTTCTGCCTTCCAGAATCTCAAGTTTTCTTCCTAGCTCACCTCAAATTACAAATGTAAACAAAAGGACCTTTCTACTTTCCCTCCAGTTGTTAGTATGTGTCAGAGAGGGGAATATGTATGGTTGGAAAAAAAAAACAGATGGTATTAATAGAAAAAACAACAACTTGGAAGACATCAGTAACTACTATTAACCATATACCTACTTTCTCATCTCTATAAACTCTCATTAACAATGATATATACATTTATTGAGGATACCCTTGATGAAAATATAAGAAAGGAAAAGGGTGGTTTTCACACACAAATTTCTAGAGCAAACTCCATTTTTACAATAATCAAACCAGTTAAAAGGTCCAAAGAATACAAAATCCCACTGTTCCTACTGTTGATTACAGAATAGCATTTAACTCTGGAGAATAAAACCCAACCTTAAAGGCTCTCCTCCAATATTATGGCTTCTATGCATGTGCTAAGATCACACAAGTATAATGATAAGGGGCATCTAGATGGCGCAGTGGATAGAGCACCAGCCCTGGAGTCAGGAGTACCTGAGTTCAAATCTGGCCTCAGACACTTAACACTTACTAGCTGTGTGACCCTGGGCAAGTCACAACCTCAATTGCCTCACTTTAAAAAAAAAGAGTAATGATAGCTACAACAACAAGTCTAAGTTTGTTCTGTTGATCAAAGAGCAATACACCACTTCTTGACTTCTTTGCCACTGCCTGCTCTGAAAACTATAATTTGCCTGTGTAATGAGCATGTTGATGGACTATTCTATTATTCCATTCACCATCTTTGTGACCTTTCAGACCAACACCTCCTTCTCTGTCCACCATCCCTTATGTATATGGTCTCTGCCATCAGAATGTAAGCCCTTTCAGTCTGGGACTCTCTTGCTATTGTATTTGCATCCCCAGTGCTAAGTACATGGTGAGTGTTTGAGCAATACTTGTAATTAATTTTCTCAATGATGCTATGACTATCAATATTAAGCAAGATATAATACAAAGATGTGTTCACCAAACACTCATGATTAGAATGGATGATGTCTTCAACACAGCCCAGACAAAAGGATTTGCTATAAATAATAAGGTCCTCCAGCTTCTTATGATGGTATCAATTTTTATAAGCAGTTGTTAGTGTTCTCTCCTTCCTCAATTTTCTTTGCATATATTTATCCATGTATATGGTATATTTCCCACCACCCCATTAGATTCTAACTAAGTTTCTTGAATGAAGGGACTACTTTTTAAAAGTAAATGTTTATTCAATGAAACAGAAATCCCAGAGTTCAACAGTAAAGGTATCAAATTTGCAGTCTCTAGACCCCTTGGCCCACATCCACTGCCCAAGCCAGGTTAAATATAATTGGGAAGTGTTTAACATAATAAAGAAAATATAGCACAAGATAATGTTAATTTGAGGTTTCCTAACTCAATATGCAACTGCAGAGCTCAGTTTCTGTTCTAATTTGACACCACTGTTCTACAGGATCTCTTCAGTAATGTCCACTGCTATTCAAAAGAGATCAACAACACACATGAATAAATCAAATGGATAAAACATGCCTGCTGTCTAGTCTGTGACACAAGATTGAGTGAACAGTGTACTTAGTTAATCCATCAATACACTTGAGTATTGATGTCTTTGTCCCAGAAATCAACAAGAAAAAAAATGGGCTAGACTGAAGCTGAGAAGGCTGGGCAATGTCTTCAGACATCTCAGTCTGTTCCTTGAAATAAAAAACCATTATCTGCTACTACCAATTTAACTCTAACGACACTATATTATTGTGAATCATGAAATGCTATAAAATCTGAGGAATGAAAATGGCAAGTGATATAAAGGGCAATGAAGAGATGCATGATGGCCATAGGCTAGCACATTACCAAAGAAAATTCCCCTATGCACCCCCTCTTTATCTTCACTTCCTGCCTTCCCTGGTTTCCTTCAATCTCAGATAAAATCCTACCTTCTATAGGAAACTTTTCTCAATTTCTCTTAACTCTAGTACTTTCGCTGTGCTGATTATTTCCTATTTATTCTACTTTTTTTTGCTTTATCATCCCAGTACCTAGCCATGCACATACTATACATATAATAAATCTTCAATGTATTGTGCCTGCATTAAGTATGAGAGGTGGAAAAAGGACTTATATCAAGATATATTTTAAAATATTTTATCCTATATGCTAAGATAATGAGTCATTCCATTATATTTACATGTCACGTAACAACTAAGCAGTTAGTAACACTACTTATGTCCTGCTATTTAACTAGAATATTCATGATTTTTAAAATATTGATAACTACATGGAAAATTCATGTTCTAATCCAAATCTCAGGTAAAAGAACATGCTTTGTCCTGGATCACCTACCTAAAGCACTAGTACTTACCTGGTGGGAGAATATCAAAATTTCAAGAAAAGTACATGAGTAAATAATTCCCCTCATGAATGCCAGATTTGCAAACCTAAATATATAAAGTGAGGACTATAACATCACAGACTGAAAATTTCCAATTTAAATTCCTAGTTTGACTTAGCCCCCTAAAATTTCTAACAAAAGGACAATTCTAATACCACGTGTTTTTTTAAAGTTAAACTAAATATAAAAGGTTTTTTTAATACCTACTTTTAACAGAGCAGATTACAAACCCAAGAAAATATGAAAAAGTCAGAGCTGATAAGGATAAATCATGCAAATTTTGAAAATATTACAATAAGGTTATGTATTATGCAACATTTAAAAGGTTAAAGTGTTAACTTGCATGTTAAATAGTTTATTTTCTATATCACATATAACCTAGCAGCAGCTAACAGATGTACCTTGCTTTATACAGGAGCGACAAAAGTTATTCTAAAGAGTTACAAATAAACTGAAATTTAGAATACGGAATCATTTAAAATTCAGTTAGGAAATATGTGTTCTAAAGAATTCCGTGGTGAATCCTTTTATAAAGTTAAGAATCACCCTCTAACTTTTGTACTTCATAAACTCTTATTTTCATTTATTAGATTTGCTTAAAGAAGGTACATCTATAAAAGCCGACTATGAGAAGCAATTTTACTTAGGAGTAAGGAACTATGTTATTTCAAGCATGGGTAAATTGAGCAAAACCATTACTGGAAAACATACCTTTCAGATAAATAAAGGCTTTGGTGAAGAGGATTTAATTTTTTCTGTATCACTAGACTGTCAACAGATGTTGAAGGCTGTGAATCTGATTGCAACTTCTTGGTATCACATAAATTAGCATCAATTCTAGGTAGATTCTTAATGTATTTTCGTCCTGAATCCGTCAATAGGACATTCGTCAACACAACTTTCAGTTGCCTGTTGTACATATAAATATATAATAAATATAGCGCTTATAATGGTATAAACATCGAATTCAACACAAAATGTGAGAAATTATGATCTCCAAGATAGAAACCTCAGTTCATTTATTAGTGAACTGCTGCATCCAACTGTTGATTATGTTGTCAAAAGCTTCTTCAATAACTCTTGGACTACCATAAAACTGAAATATGCTTAACTTAAACTGGGGTTATTTTCAGATTTTTGTCTACTATTAGATAACTATAGTCAATCCAAGTGCATATTCATAGCATGTTTCAGTTTCCATTCAAATAGTTACAATTAGAAAAGGAATATTTTTACACAGAGTTTAACACTGAAAATACAATTCAGAAGATATCATTAACAGGCATGATTTTCATTCTCCCCTGAGTTCCCTAAAATAAAATTGTTTTGCCTTTACCACTTTTGGTTTCAGAAGACTTAAAGCAATGAGCACAACAGCATATCATCTTGTAGTGAGTCAGTCTCTTTCTTCACATATATAATATGCAATTATGACAAACATTTGTTAGCAATTATGCTTCGCATACTAAGTACAGAGCACTGTAGTGTGCACTGGGGACATTCAAAATATAGATAAGAAATAGTGCCAGACCTCAAGGAACTCACAATAAATAAGAATCCCAAACTTACAGAGATAGGAGCCATGATACATGATGACTTTGGATAATTACCAAACAAAGGGCTATTTGAGATGAGGCAAAGTCTATTACAAAATGGGAAATCACAAAAAGTTTCCAAATATAAGCCACATTTAATTTGAGCTTTCAAGAATGGGAAGGAATTCCAAGAATTCATCATGAAAAGAAACTGAGAGACGACATTTCATGCACAGGAAATAGCATCAGCAATAGCACAAGGGTATGAAAGCTTGGAATATATGCAGGGGACAAAAAGGTATACAGTTTCGCTAGAAAATAGAGTACATAAAGGGTAACGATATGAAGAGAAGAAAAATGTAGGGTGAGACTAGCTGCAGAGAGCCTTGAATACCAGCAAAGGAGTTTGATCTTTACTCAGAAAGTAAACAGAAGCCAGGGAAGATTTTTTTGAACAGACGAGTGACATGACCAGATTCCTGCTTACAAAAAAAAAAAATTATTTTTGCAGCAATTTAAATGATTGGAAGAGAGTAGTGACAGAAAAACCTGAAAGGAGCCTATTGCAATAATCCAAATGTTTTTTAATGAAGTCTAGTACTAAAGTTGTGTGATGTTTAAAATCTATATTGTGTGATCGCCTTAAATTAGAAGTTTCAGCACCAGTCTTTGGGCATTAAACATTTATTAAAGCATACAGGTATTAACATGGAGTACAGAAAGTTAAGAAAAGGTCTATCTAGCCTAGAGTTCCAGCCTGGTTGGGTTCTTCCTCAAGTCCTCCTCCACTAGCCTGCTTTAATCAGGAACTCTCCAGCAAGCTGACTATGGAAGCTTTTTATAGTTCTGGAACAGAGGCAGGCCTTACACGCAGCTTCAAGCTGATTGGTTGGCATCATTCAAATCCATTGGTTTTGAAGGTGTTCTCAAGTTGAGTTCACAGTCTAGTTTCTGAGAACAATACCTTCTTAAGGTCTAGCCAGGTGTGATTACAATCCAGTTAACTTGAAGTAGGCTAATCAGCAGTCAATCACTCTCACTTGATTCAATCAGTCTAGATTAATCTCCAGGTGGGTCTTTGAGTATCTGCTAAATCCCATTATTTCATCACACACACCCCCTTTGTTTCTTCTAGGAACAGGTGTTCCTTGATGAAACAGTAAAAAATAGCTTTGCCAGTAATCAAATCAAACAATGAAAATTCTTAAAAACATGAATTAAGACAAGAATTTTTTTTAATTTTCATTTCGTCACCTTTTGTGTCATCTCCCTAATTATCCTCGTGCCATTATGAGAAATTTTCAAATCTAATATAATTGGTAACAGATGTCAAGGCCAAATCCAACACTGTATTTATCATGACATCTGAGATAATTATGGGGATTACCATTGAGCAATATATATAGCCCATGCAGTATGCCAGGCTTAAAATAGGTGGATGGGATATACGTCCATGCCACCAAACATATTGGAGGAAACTGAGTCAGTCTTAATCAGATGCATGGGATTGAGATGTCCATGGCAGGGGGCAGCTAGGTGGCGCAGTGGATAGAGCACCGGCCCTGGAGTCAGGAGTACCTGAGTTCAGGTCCGGCCTCGGACACTTGACACTTGCTGGCTGTGTGACCCTGGGCAAGTCACTTGACCCCAATTGCCTCACCAAAAAAAAAAAAAAAAAAAAGAGATGTCCATGGCATCAGGCATATTGTAGGGGAATAGAAGCCAGGTGTAGAATGAGATGGGTGGGATGAAAACTTCCAGCCATCTGTGCAGTACCTGGACTTCATAAGTGAGAGTTCAGTGCCTGCTCTTGTATGTATTCCTCTCATGGGTAAAGACAATTAATGTCTTAAATGGTAAATTCCCATAATACAAGTCTCGTATGGATTTAAAATTTGAGGATAATAATGGTCTCAAAAAAATGTGAAATGATCTCAAAAACTGTGAATTTGCTTTGACTCAGAATATAAGTTACAATGTACAATGATTCCAAATTATATTTTTTTGCAAAAATAGTATTTCTAGAATTAATTTATACTAGTCATGGTAACCAGTTTACCAAGGAAATACTTCATATAATTTGATCAAATAATCAGTTGGAAAAACAAAACATAATCTTAAAAGAATGAAAATCTCTATGAAAACAAACTTATAGTATTAATTTCAAAATGTAGATACAATGGCATAAAAAGGAAACCTTTATGTAACATTTGAACCGACATTATTTCTCTGAGTGAATTTAGAGCATTTTTTTATTTCGATATCTAAAATCTCCACATCTCATATTAATATCTTGCTGTCTACTTCTGCATTTCGGCAAAATAAGTCCCAGTTTATGACAATAAAAGCAGATTCTTGAAATATGATGATGATAAAGTTTCTCTTGTCTTTCTTCAACCCCTTTATTTTCTCTTTCATAATAACAATGCTTTATAAAGTTATTAGTTAAAGGCAAAAGCAGGTAAAGATAAATCAAAATAGAAAAATCCACAAAAATGAAGCATTAACATACTAACAAACATAAAATTTCTTACCCAATGTGAAGATCAGAAGGTTGAGGGGTTCAGCAATCCCTTCGTGGTTGCCAGACTGCGATGTTTAAAATCTATATTGTGTGATCACCTTAAATTAGAAGCTTCAGCACCAGTCTTTGGGCATTAAACATTTATTAAAGCATACAGGTATTAACATGGAGTTCAGAAAGTTAAGAAAAGGTCTATCTAGCCTAGAGTTCCAGCCTGGTTGGGTTCTTCCTCAAGTCCTCCTCTACTAGCCTGCTTTAATCAGGAACTCTCCAGCAAGCTGATTGTGGAAGCTTTTTATAGTTCTGGAACAGAGGCAGGCCTTACACGCAGCTTCAAGCTGATTGGTTGGCGTCATCCAAATCCATTGGTTTTGAAGGTGTTCTCAAGTTGAGTTCACAGTCTAGCTTCTGAGAACAATACCTTCTTAAGGTCTAGCCAGGTGTGATTACAATCCAGTTAACTTGAAGTAGGCTAATCAGCAGTCAATCACTCTCACTTGATTCAATAAGTCTCAATTAATCTCCAGGTTGGTCTTTGAGTATCTGCTAAATCCCATTATTTCATTACAGTGGTTAAGGTATTAAGAGTGATGAAGAGGGCAGCTAGGTGGCGCAGTGGATAGAGCACAGCCCTGGATTCAGGAGTACCTGAGTTCAAATCCAGCCTCAGACACTTAACACTTACTAGCTGTGTGACCCTGGGCAAGTCAATTAACCCCACTAAAAAAAAAAAAAAAGAGTGATGAAGAGATATATTGAAGAGATTTTGTGGAGGGAAAGAGAAAAGTCAAAGATAATCCAAAGGTTAAAAATAAATGATAGTGACTTGGTCAGAAACAAGGTAGGAAGTCAAAGTAGGTTGAAGAAGATAATGAGCTCAGGTTGAATTATGTTGAGTATGAGGTGGGGCATCCAGGTGATAATAAACTAAACTTGTACCCAAGTCTTTCTGACAGGTCCTTCAGTGCTATTTCCAAAGTTTGCACTTAAAAGTAGGGGAAATAGTTA
This sequence comes from Dromiciops gliroides, assembly GCF_019393635.1. NCBI lineage: Eukaryota > Metazoa > Chordata > Mammalia > Microbiotheria > Microbiotheriidae > Dromiciops > Dromiciops gliroides. The sequence goes on from NC_057863.1 coordinate 307,199,369, forward strand.
CATTTGTTTGGATCCAGAGAATGGAAAATGTCAGAGATACTATTATTACCACAAAAAAGGTAATTGAGAAAGTCCATAAACCTAGTTTCTCAGTATTTCAATACTTCAATACTCAGCACTTAAATATTTCAGTAAATTCATCCATGTGGCTTTTCCTTCCATGAGTACAAATAGCAACCCATCCTAGTCTTCTAATTCAACACAATTTCTTGCCCATGTTCTTCCACAGATTCTTCAAAACAAATCTCCATTAAATGCTAATGGTCTTCCTCTAGTACTAATTATATTTCCAGGGTACCAGTGAAGCAAAAGGATCATACATCTGTTATCTCATTTTTATCACCAATGCTTTCCAAACATACATTTCCTTGGTGATATCCTTAACAACCCTTCTTCTTCTAGGATCTATAGTAAAATACTCAAATAGATCAATGATAGCAATGGTTTGAACATTTCCTCCAATTATGTAAATTGTAACCTATCCATGCCTGCCCATCCAACTTAACTCTATACATGTCCTTATGTAAGTTCACCATTGGTCTACCCTACATGCTGAAAGTCATTTTCAGTTTCTCTGGATATACCAAGAATGACAGCAGAAGATGCAGGCTGTCCACCTGTCGTACCTCACTTCACCACATAGCCTACCCATCTTCCTTTTGTACCATACATTTTCCTGGTGGCATCCTTTACTCTTGTGGTCCTTGGAAATTCAGTTGTCCTACCTTGAAGAGTTATTACACATAATGTGCTTTTCCATTGCCTTCTCCATGATATTCACTTTCAGTTCATCAGAGTTATTGCCTCATGCTTCACAACCATATGGAATTATAGAATCACTGCCATTTAAAATGAGGCTTTTTCTGTGAGAAGTTTGGGATCAGTAAAAAAAAAAAAAATGTAATTTCCTGAAGTCAATTAAGCCCACTACCCTCCTACTGTTTAATCCTGTGCCTGATCTTTTATACTATTCGAGTCAGATATACCTACTGAAGGAATAAGTTCTCTGCATTGCCCATCCAGCTGCATGTCATCATCTAAGACACTCTTTGGTGACTTGTTTTTTCCTAAGTAAACATCTTCCAAGAGTTTCTGCAATGTTCTAGGTCAACATCATCCACAAAGAGGAGTTTCTAGAAGACTTTATCTTCCGGAGAGTCATTTAGTCAAACAAGTATTCAAGAAGAGTTTACAATGTGCCCAGCACCACAAAAAGATTGAGGATACAAAGAAAGACAAAACACAGAACTTGCTCTCAAGAACACATTCTAATAGGGAGAGCAAAACACAAGTAATTAGGTATATACAGAATTAAGTGGAAGGAAATCTTAGAGGGAAGAGGGAGTCAGAAAGCCCCAGGCTGAAGAATTTGGAAGAGCAGAGTAGTAACAGCTGGTAGCAACCAATGTAGATTCACAGGGCTCAGACCAAGATAGAGTGGGCCCGCAGGCTCTGAGAACACTAACACTCTGTCCTGAGATACCAAAGAGGACTCTTAGATCCAGCACTATGAACCTCAAAAATCCATGGAAGATCTAAAGCCAGGAGATGGAGGTGAGCACAGGAACCCAGACCCTAGGGCAAGACAAAGCAGGGCTGACCATCTTACCAAAAAGCACAGCAGATAGCAGAACTACCCCTAGCACCAAGTCATATTTCAGGAACCAAAAGTTGGAAAAATGAATAAATCAAAGAAAAGAACAGCCAATGTGAAAAAATTTTGAAAATCTAAAGGTGTTCAAATGGAAGGAGCAAGTAACTCCATGACAACTTCAAGAAGAAACTCAAAAATAAATAAATAAATAAAATTTTGTGAAATTTGGGGGGGGAAAAGAAGAAACTCAAAGTAAAAATGAAATCTCTATGAGGACCATATGAATACCTAGAATAAGTTTTTTAAAATATTTTTTAAAAATAAAAAAGCTCTTAAAGAAATAACTGGAAGGGAAATTTCACTTAGAAGAGAAAGTAGTGGGACAGCTAGGTGGCACAGTAGATAAAGCACTGGCCCTGGATTCAGGAAGACCTGAGTTCAAATCTGGCCTCAGACACTTGACACTTACTAGCTATGTGACCCTGGGCAAGTCACTTAACCCTCATTGCCCAGACAAAAAAAAGAGAGAGAGAGAAAGTAAACAAATGACAAGCAGGATGATTTCAGAAAGACCTGGAAATACTTGTATGAACTGATGAAGTGAGCAAGAAACAAGAGAACATTGTTCACAAAGATAGCAATATTATTTGATGAAGAACTGTGAATGACTTGACTATTCTCAACAATGCAATGATCTAAGACAATCCCGAAAGACTATTGATAAAACATACTATCCACCCCCCCCAAAAAAGAACTGATACTGATGGAACACAGAGTGAAGCATGCTATTTTTCACTTTCTTTCATTTTTTTCTTTTATTCAAGTTTTCTTGTACAAAATGACTAATATGTTAATGTTTTACATAATCATACATGTATAACCCATATCTGATTGTTTACTGCCTCAGGGAGGGGAAGGGGAGGGACGGAAGGAGGGATAAAAATTGGAACCCAAAACTATAAATAAAAATGTTTGTTACTTAAAAAAAAATAAAAATAAAATTTTAAATGAGAAAGTAATAAAGCTTACCCAAGAAATGAAATCCCTGAAAATGAGAATCGACTCCATGAAGTATCCAAAAATATTAAAACAAAAATAGAAGTTGGCAAGGTAAATGTATTTTAGATTCTGGGGTACTAAGGATGATTTTCTTTTTCACTCCAGCTGTCTATATCTTAGAAGACAAAAGGGTACTCTGTAATGGGCTTTCTAGGGTTTTTCTGAATTAACTCTTAGGTTGAGATACAGAAATTAAACTGGGAAAGGGCTAAAGAAAATATCACAATAGAACAAGAAAAGTTTTAAATACTACTAAGAGTTTGGAATGCCACTAAACTATGCCTTTCCATGAAAGTGTGGTACTTTAGTCAGATATGGATAAGAGAATACACAGTAAAGGAGATCTGGTTGCCTAGCAACAACAATGCAACCACAAATACAACCAATAGATTATAATTCTGAAACTTGACAAGTTCCATATGAAACACCAACCCCATTTTCTATTAGGTACTAGACAGATGTGAAAAAACTACAAAATAGATTGATTCATTCAACAAGGATTTATTAAGTGTCTCCTCTATGTAAAGGACTATGCTAAATGCTTAATAGAGTGACTAAGCATTGGTGCTAATGGACCCTCTAAGCCGAAGTATGAGTACCCAAATGAAAACAGCTGTCCCAAGTACCAGACTAGAGTACCAATCTCATCAGCATTAAACTATTAACCAGTTCTGTTCCCTTTCCTCATTAGTTTAACATTGACAAGAATGTTATCAACGTAAGGTTTCAAAGAATAGGAAAGGAGAGAAGAGAAGGTGGCATCATCAGAAAAACTTAGAGCTGAAAGACAGCAGCAGCCATTTATTCAAACCCATACCTGAGTAAGAATCCCTTCTACAAGATCCCCAACTGGTAATCAGTCTGCCTCCACTTGAAAAGCATAAATGAGGAGGAGTTGAGGGCAGCTAGGCAACACAGTGGATAAAGCACTGGCCCTGGATTCAGGAGGACCTGAGTTCAAATATGCCCTCAGACACTTGACACTTACTAGCTGTGTGACACTGGGCAAGTCACTTAACCCTCACTGCCCCACCAAAAAAATTTTTTTAATAATAAATAAATAAATAAGGAGGAATTGACTACTACCACAGTTAGCTGATTCCATTTCTGGACAACTCTAAGAGTCCTGTGGAGGCATGGCAAAATGAACAGAGCTGTCCTCAAAGCCAGGAAGATCTAGGTTCAAGTATCATATTTTACATATACTAATAGGTAAGTGACCCTGGACAAATCACAATCTCTTAGTTCTTGAGGCAATTCTCTAGAACTGTACATTGCAGAGAAGGTGTTGACAGAATTGACAAAGGGAGTTTCCTCCTCTAGGAATTCCTTTACCAACCTGTGATAGAGCCTTCTGAGTTCATATTGGTTTGATCAGCCACAGTTGGATACACTAGGCATTGACCCCAACATTGCAATGTCAACAACAACAATACAAATGAAGTCACAGAACCAAGTCCTATTCCTATATAACAGATCTACTTTGGAGGGTTGTTGTGATGATTAAATAAGATAATACAAATAACTTGCTTTGGAAACATTAAAACACTAAGTAGGCAGCAAGCCAAGATGGCGGAGGAAAGACATTAAACCCACAGGGCTCCTGATACCATCACCCCCAAAATAGCAATAAAAGAACCCTTGGGGCAGAAAAACACAAAAAATACGGGCTGAGAGTTTTCTCCAGCTATAGATAGGTTTCAGGGGACCATGCTAGGCCACGAATAAAGCCTAACCCCGCAAACGGGCCGACACACCAAACACCCGTCGGACTGAACGGCTGGCTGGGGGGGGGGGGGGCGGGGTGTAAGTGCAGAGGTACCAGTGGACTGGGGGGGAAGGATTCGACTGTCCCACCCAAGCGGGCAACCAGGAAGAAATCCTGAGCGGCTGAAGGCCCAGGTGGGGGAGGAGAGTAGGGGAGCAGTCTCATTGGAAGCTGAGAACCACACCACAGAAAGCTTTGCTGGTTGGTTGCTTAGTAATTAGGCCTGAGGTTATCTCCAGGCCTGAGGTTATCTCCGGACCTGAGAAGAGGCCAGGTGAGATTAAAACCTGCCCCCCCCCCAAACTCAAAACACCTGGGACCCTCTGAAGCTGAGAACAGGAGTGAGCCGAGAAGTAGCTCCCCCCCTCCCCCCCACACACACACACCCCCAGTGGAGAGTTTAAAATCAAATGAAATCCAGGCCAGGCAGGCTGAGAAGAAGCCCAACCATCCCCCTGGCCATGCTGTAGCTTTAACAGTGTATCCTGGAAGCAGCGCCACACTTTAAGAAGGAGTTAAAAGCCAAGAAATAGTAAGCCAGGATGAGTAGGCAGAGAAAGCAGAAGACCATTGAAAACTTCTTTGGGGGAAAGGTAGACCACAATACAACCTCAGAAGAAGAAGATAATAACAGGGTCAAAGCTCCAACATCCAAAGCTTCCAAGAAAAACATGGATTGGTCTCAGGCCATGGAAGCTCTCAAAAGGGACTTTGAAGAGAAAGTAGGAGAAATAGAAGATGTAGAGAAAAGGAGGAAAGAATGGAAAGGGAAATGAGAGCTATGCAGGAGAATCATGAGAAAAAAGTCAACAGTTTAAAAAGCCAAATGGAAAAGGAGATTAAAAAACTGTCTGATGAAAATAACTGCCTAAGAATTAGGATTGAACAAATGGAAGCTAGTGACCTTATGAGAAACCAAGACACAGTAAAGCAAATCCAATTGAATGAAAAAAATAGAGGGCAATGTGAAATATCTCCTTGGAACAATAGCTGACCTAGAAAATAAATCTAGGAGAGATAATTTGAAAATCAATGGACTCCCTGAAAACCATGACCAAAATAAAAGCTTAGACACAATCCTCAAAGAGATTGTGAGGGAAAATTGCCCTGATATTCTAGAAGCAGAAGCTAAAATAGACATTAAGAGAATCCACCAATCACCTCCTGAAAGAGATACCAAAAGGAAAACTTCCAGGAATATTATAGCCAAATTCCAGGACTCCCAGGTGAAGGAGAAAATACTGCAAGCAGCTAGAAAAAAGAAATTCAAATACTGTGGAGCTCCAATAAGGATAAAGCAAGATCTAGAAGCTTCTACATTAAAGGACCGAAGGGCATGGAATATGATATTCCAGAGGGCAAAAGAACTGGGACTTCAGCCAAAAAATCATGTACCCAGCAAAACTTAGTATAATCTTTCAGAGGAAAAAATGGAATTTCAGTGAGAAAGAGGTCTTTCAAGCATTTGTGATGAAAAGACCTGAACTGAATAGAAAATTTGACTTCCAAATACAAGACCCTGGAGAAGCATAAAAAGGTAAACGGGAAAAAGACTTCATGAGGGATATTAAAAGATCAAACTGTTTACATTCCTACATGGGAAGATAATACTTTGAAATTATAAGAACTATCTCAGTAAGAAATTCACAGAAGACAGGGCTGGACTGAATATGAAGGGATGATATCTGTAAAGCATTTATGTTTTGTTCTTTGTAGGGCAGACAGGGTGGGATGTTTTATGTTTGGGGCTGGATTTGGGCTTGGGGCCTCCTGGGTCCAGGGCTGGTGCTTTTTCCACTGTGCTACCTAACTAATCCATGATGACATCATTAAAATAGGGTTAAGGTGTAGGAGGAATAAACTGGGGGAGCGAGAAGGGGAGAGATGATCTGGGGAAAGGTAGTTCACATGAAGGAAACAAGAAAAAAGCTTAAGGGGGAGAGTAGAAGAGGGGGAAGGAGTTGGGGAGTGAGTGAACCTTAATATCATCAGAATTGGCTCAAAGAAGGACTAACATACATACTCAAGTAGATATAGTAATATATTTTTGCCCTGAGGGCAGGGAGGGAGATTGGGGGGGGGAGAAGAGGGGAAGGAGGGAAGGGCAGATTGGGGGAGAGAGCAGTAAAAAGCAAAACACTTTTAAGGAAGATGAAGATGTTCGACATTACTGCACCAGTATGACATATTGAATTGCTTGATCTCATAGGGAGGGTTGAGGAGAGAGGAAGAAAAGTTCAGAACACAGAATTAGCTCAGGGACCCTGAACCCATTGGAGTGGGCTCATGGATGGAATAGCTTTCATATCCAATTGGGAGGAGCAATCTATTTAACCCTGCAGGAAAATAGGAGGGGAAGAGGATAAGGAAGGAAGGGCGAAAAAAGGGAGTGCAGAGTGAGGGAGAGGATAGTCAAAAGTAAAACACTTCTGAGGAGGAATAGGTAAAAAGAAGATAGAGTAAATGTCATGGGAAGGGAGTGGGATGGAAGGAAATAGTTATGATGATTGATTATAATGGCAAAACATATGGTACCTACTTTGCTGGGCTTTTATGAAGAAAATTCTCTGTCAAGCTTAAGGTACTATATACAGGTTATGATGAACAAGATACTATCAGAAAAACCTGGAAAGAACTACATGAACTGAAGCAGAGTGAAATGTACTGTATACAAAATAACAGCAATAGTGGGGGATGATCTGCTGGGAAGCATGTGGTTATTTTCAGCAAGGCAATGATCCAATATAACCCTGAAAGACTTATGAAGATTGTAGCCCATCTGCAGAGAAAGAACTGATTAATATCTGAAAACAGATGGAAACACATTTAAAAATTTTTTTCTTTTCCTCTTTGACAATTCCTTAATCTGAAGTTTTGGGGTTTTTGACTCTTTTCTCTCACAACTAGCTAATATGGGAATTTTTCCATGACTACTCATGTATAACTTATTTTGAATTGCTTGAGTTCTTGTGGGTGGAGGGTGGGAATAGAGGGAGGAAGAGAAGTTGGAACACAAAGTTTTTTAAAAATTCATGTTAAAATTGTTTTTACATATATTTTGGAAAATAAAATTCTATTCGAAAGAGAAAAAAACTAAGTAAATGTTAGCTCTTCTTACTATTAGGAAGTTTTTCCTAAGACAAAAGTAAATTTGCTTCTATGCAACTTCCAACCAATCCTGCCTACTTCTACTCTAAAGGCCAAGAGAACAATCTCTCTTCCACGTATATCAAAGAATATCATAATCCTTTCAAATATCTCATCAAATGATGGGTTAGAAATGACTTTAGAAATTACCTAAACCCACTTTTTTATAGATGAGAAAATGAAAGTTTGAAGAAGTTTGAGTGGCTTGCCCAGTGCTACAAAGGCAGTAAGTAGCAGAGCCAAGATTCAAATCCAGGTCCTCTGACTTCAGACTCAATGTCCTTTCCACTAAAACATGCTACAGGGGGGGAGAGCCAAGATGGCGAAGGAAAGGCAGTAACTTCTTGAAGCTCCCCACATGATCATGCCAAAAACCTCCAAATATTGCCATAAGACAATTCCTGGAGCAGCAAAACCTGCAAAAGGACAACATGAGATCATTTTCCAGCCAAAAATGGCTTAAAAGGTTGGCAGGAAAGGTCTATTGTACCAGGGTGAGAGTGAAGCACAGCCCCGCTGCTGCGTGTGCAGATTCAGCCACAGGCTGCACCAGAGAAAGAGACCCCTGGAGACTCTAAATCAGCTGCAGTGGCAGCTTCTGCTGGAACTAAGCTCATGGTCTGGTGAGAGGACTGAGCAGCTGGCCAGGAGGAGATTACAAGGGTCTCTGCTGGCACTGAAGCAGAACTCAGTTGTTTTGCCTGTGCTGGGAACCAGGAACCAGTCTTCTTTTTTTTTTTTCAGGGCAATGAGGGTTAAGTGACTTGTCCTGGATCACACAGCTATTAAGTGGCAAGTGTCTGAGGCCAGATTTGAACTCAAGTCCTCCTGAATCCAGGGCTGGTGCTTTATCCACCATGTCACCTAGCTGCCCCCAGGAACCAGTCTTGAGTGGCGGGCCCAGGTGGGGGAGGGGCACAGGCTCACCCAAAGCTTGCAAGAACAGCAAAACAAATTTTTGTTAACCAGGTTAAAGAACAAGTAGGCCTGGGGTTATTTACAGACCAGAGCATAGACCAGGTGAGTGCAAAACGTGCCTCTCCTTAAATCATACCACATGGGACCCCCTGAAATTTGGGACAGTGTGCCCTGAAAGCAGGGCCCCACTTTAAAAAGGATTTAAAAATCAAGAAATAGGCTAGCTAAATGAAAGACAGAAAAAGATGCGGACCATAGAAAATTTCTTTGGTGACAAGGAAGATCAAAACACACCCTCAAAAGTAAAGTCAAAGCTCCTACATCCAAAGCTTCTGAGAGAAATATGAATTGGTCTTAGGCCATAGAAGTGTTCAAAAAGGACTTTGAAGATAAAGTAAGAGAGGTAGAGGGAAAAAAATAGAAAGAGAAATGAGAGTGATACAGGAAAGTCATGAAAAAAGTCAACAGCTTAAAAAGCCAAATGTAAAAGCTCTCTGAAGAAAATAATTGCTTAAGAATTAGGATTGAACAAATGGAAGCTGAAGACTTTATATGAAATCAAGATACAATAAAGCAAATCCAAATTAATAAAAAAAAATAGAAGGCAATGTGAAATATTTCCTTGGAAAAACAGCTGACCTGGAAAATAGACCCAGGAGAGATAACTTGAAAATTATTGGACTACCTGAAAACCATGACCAAAAAAAGAACTTACACATTATCTTCCAAGAGATTGTCATGGAAAATTATCCTGATATTCTAGACGCAGAAGGTAAAATAGACATTGAAAGAATCCACTGATCACCTCCTGAAAGAGATCCCAAAATGAAAACTTTCAGGAATATTATAGCCAAATTCCAGAGCTTCCAGGTCAAGGAGAAAATACTGCAAGCAACCAGAAAGAAACAATTCAAGTACTGTGGAACTACAGTCAGGATAACACAGGATCTAGCAGTTTCTACATTAAAAGATCAGAGGGCATGGAATATGATATTCCAGAGGGTGAAGGAATTGGGATTACAACCAAGAATCACCTACCCAGCAAAACTGAGTATAATCTTACTGGTGGGGAAATGGGTCTTCAATGAAAAAGAAGACTTTCAGGCATTCATGAAGAAAAGACCTGAACTGAATAGAAAATTTGACTTTCAAATACAAGACCCTAGAGAAGCATAAAAAGGTAAACAGGAAAAAGAAATCATGAGGGATGTTAAAAGGTTAAACTGTTTACGTTCCTACATGGGAAGATGATACTTCTAACTCATAAGAACTTTCTCAGTATTAGGGCAGCTGAAAGGAATAAATTTAGACAGAGGGCACAGATGAGAGTTGATTATGAAGGGATGATATCTATAAAGAATTTATTTTTTGTTTATCATTTTTTGTTTTACTTTTTGTTTTGGGGGGGAGCAGTCAAGGTGGGGTGGCATGCCTAGGGTTGAGCAGCTGGTGAGTGTCTTGTGTCTGAGGCCAGATTTGGGCTCAGGTCCTCCTGGGTCCAGGATGGTTGCTTTGTCCACTGTGTCACCTAGCTGCCCCATGATGACATCTTTAAAATAAAATTAAGGGGTAAGAGGATTACACTGGGAGAAAGGGAAAGGGAGAGGTGGAATGGAATGAAGTATTTCACGTAAAAGAAGCAAGAAAAAGCCTTTGGAGTGGAGAGGAAGATTGGGGAGGAGCAATTGGAAGCAAAACACTTTTGAGGAGGGAAAGGGTAAAAGAAGATAGAAAATAGAATAAATATCATGGGGAGCAAATAGGATGGAGGGAAACACAGCAATAGTAACTGGGGAAAAATTTGAAGCAGAGGCAAGAGCAATGTAGGATGAGGATGAGGATAATGATAGTGGTGGTGGTGATGGTAGTGGTGGTAGTGATGATGATGATGACGACAATGACGGGCTATTGTAAAGAAAATTCTTTGTCAGGTATAAGGTACTATATAAATATTAGCTATCATTGTTGCCATAATCAACCTCATGAGTGTGCTGTAAGTAAATAACCCTTTAAAGTACTATACAAATATAGTTTACTATTAAAAAAAAAAAAAAAGATGAGCAGGATGCTATCAGAAAAACCTGGAAAGACATACATGAGCTGATGCAAAGTGAAATGTACTATATACAAAATAATAGCAATATTGTAAGATGATCTGCTGTGAATGATTTGGTTATTTTCAGCAATGCAATGATCCAAGACAACTCTGAAGAACTTATGAAAAATGCAAACCATCTACAGAGAAAGAACTGATGGTGTCTGAATACAGATGGAAGTATATTTTGTTGTTGTTGTTGTTAGTTCCTTTTTCTAAAGTTTTTTTGTCTGTTATGTTTTGCATGACTTCACAAGTATAACTTATATCGAATTGCTTGAGTTCTTAAGGAGAGGATAGGGAGGAAGGAAGAGAATTTGGAACACAAAGTTTTAAAAATCGATGTTACAATTTGTTTTTACATGTAAGGTGGGGAAAATTCTAAATAAGTAAATAAATAAAATTTTAAAAATTTAAAAAATAAACACCATGTCACAGCTACTTGAGGGCAATTATCACCTCCCCAACACCGTCTCTTCTTAGATCTGTAAGTGGAATCATCTCATCCTCTCCGCCCCCCCCCCCCGCCACTATCCTGTTTAACTTTCCCTGGATACATTACAGCTTGTCAATGTTATTTCTCCCAAAAATATGATCCCCAGGAGTCTATCAGCAAGCAGTTATTAAGTGCCTATTACATGCCAGACACTGTGCTAAAGCGCTAGAGATAAAAAGAAAGGCAAAATACAGTCCCTGCCCTTGAGGATCTCTCAGTCTAATGAGGGAAACAACTTGCAAATAACTCAAGTTATATCTAAAAGTTACATATATGATCAGCTAAAAATTATTAACAGAAGGAAGGCATCAGAATGAAAAGGAGAAGGCTTTGAAGACCCTTCCTATAGAATTTTAACTGAGACTTGAAGGAAACCATGGAAGCCAGGAGGCAGAGATGAGGAGAGAGAATTCCACCCATGATAGAAATGGAGGCCATTGTTCCAGAAACAACAAGAAAGCTAGGTCCACAAGATCAAAAAGTATGTTTGGGGTAAGAAAGAATGTGGGGGACAAGTTGTAAGAAAATTAGAAAGGTTGGTAGGGGCTACATTATGAAGGGCTTTGAATTCTAAACATAGAATTTAGTCCTTTATCCTAGAGGTAAAAGGGAGCCATTGAAGTTTACTGGGTAGGAATGTGACAGGGTTAGACCTGAGCCTGAGGAAAATCATTTTGGCAGCTGTCTGACATGAATGAGGAGAGATTTATGGCAGGGAGACCAACAGTAGTCTAGTGCAATAGTCCAGGCATCATGCATGAGGGCCTGAACCAGTGTGGTGACAGTATCAGAGGAAAGAAGGGGGCATATTTGAGAGATATTGCAAAGGTGAAATTGACAGGCCTTGATGCTACATTGGATTTGGGGGAAGAAGGATAGTGAGGAATCGAGTATGACATATAAGTTGTGAGACCAAGTGACTGGGAGGATGATAGTGGTCCTTATCTACAGTAATAGGCAAGTCTGGAAGAGGGGGATGCTTTTTGGGGGGTGGGGGTGGAGATAATGAGTTCAGTTTTGCATATGTTGAGTGTAAGATGTCTATTGGACATCCTGTTTGAAATGTCTAGGCAGATGGAGATGCAAGACTGGAGGTCAGCAGAGAGACTGCAGCAAATTAAGTAGATTAAAAATGAATCATCATGATCCAACCATTCTGGAGAGCAATTTGGAATTATGCCCAAAGGGCAATAAAGCTGTGCATACCCTTTGACCCAGCAATTCCACTTTTAGGTCTTTTGCCCAAAGAAATTATGGAAGGGGGAAAGGGACCCACATGTACAAAAATATTTATAGCTGCTCTTTACGTGGTAGCAAGGAATTGGAAGTTGAGGGGGTGCCATCAATTGGGGAATGGCTGGACAAGTTGTGGTATATGAATACAATGGAATACTATTGTGCTGTAAGAAATGATGAGCAGGAAGAGTTCAGAGAAACCTGGAGGGTCTTACGTGAGCTGATGATGAGTGAGATGAGCAGAACCAGAAGAACATTGTACACAGTATCATCAACATTGAGTGTTGACCTACTGTGATGGACTATATTCTTCTCACCAATGCAATGGTACAGAAGAGTTCCAGGGAACTCATGATAGAAGAGGATCTCCAAATCCAAGAAAAAAAAAGAAAGAAAGAACTGTGGAGTATAGATGCTGATTGAACCATATTATTTCTTTTGTTTTGGGTGCTGTGTTTTTTTTTTCTATTTTGAGGTTTTGCATCACTGCTCTGATTTTTTCTCTTGTAATAGGATTAATGCAGAAATAGGATTAATGTTATTATGTGTATATATATGTGTGTGTATATATCTATATCTATATGTATAGAGATATATAGATATAACCTATATCAGATTACCTGCTGTCTAGGGGAGGGGGGGAGGGAGGGAGAAAAATCTGAAATTGTAAAGCTTGTATAAACAAAAGTTGAGAACTATCTTTACATGTAATGGAAAAAATAAAATACCTTATACATTTAAAAAAAAATGAATCATCAGCATAGAGATGATAATTAAATCCATAGCAGTCGATGAGTTCACTAAATGAAGTTGTTGTTCATCCTTCATTTGTGAAGAGTACCATGACATCATGCGGTGTCATCTTGATTCAAGCATGAACCGGATTTAAGTGAAGCAGAGTTGCACAAAAATGTCAGCCTCACTCTCTCTTTCACAGTCTTCAAAGTCCAGTGGTAAGACAAAAGTCAAAACTTTTATTAAATGAAGTAGTATAGAGGAAAACAAAGGGGGGCTCTGGATGGAAACCTGAAGGACATCCATGGTGAGTAGCCATGACGTGGAGGAAGACTGCATAAAGGAGGCTTCAAAGGAACAGTCGGAGAAGTAGGAGAACCAAGAAAGAGTATTGACCTGAAAACCTAGAGAAGAGGGTATTAAAAAGCAGGTGACTGATAGAGATTGACATTACAGAAAGATCAAGAAAGATGAGGATTGAGAAAAAGCCAATGAACTAAACACAAGTCTTTTTCAAAGACTTGATCCAGTCACATCCTTCTCATTCTTCACTTAAGAAATTAATTTTTGAAACTAACTTGTGAGGGCAGCTAAGTGGTGCAGTGGATAAAGCACCAGCCCTGAATTCAGGAGGACCTGAGTTCAAATCCAGCCTCAGACACTTGACACTTACTAGCTGTATGACCCTGGGCAAGTCACTTAACCCTCATTGCCCCGCCCCCTCCCCCCAAAAAAGAAACTACCTTGTGTTTTATTTGTGTCCCTATTCAATGCCATTCTATTGGACTTAGTCCATTATTTTAGCTTATATGAGGTCTTCTTGGATACAAGCTCTCATCTGAGTTAGCTATCCCTCCTCTGTCATTCAAAGCCCTACATAACCTGGCCTCCTCCTATCTTTCCAGTCTTTTTACATACTACTCAGCTTGTACTACAGGGAGGGATAGATAGAAAGAAGATAAGTTGGAGAAAGATATATTTTATTCCTTAAAAAGGTTAATATGTTATTGATTTTTTTAATTTGAGAAAAGGAAAGGCATAAAAAAGTAGTGTGCAGCCCTTTTTTCAATTAAAAAAACAGTAACAAATATTAAACTTTTTGAAGGAAAAATAATATATCTTTTCCTACCTTATTATCTAATTATTGTTAGATAGTTTTTCTAAAGATACTACTCATATATTGACTTCCTCCAATAAAATGTATGCTCCTTGAAGGCAAAGGCTTTTTATTTTTGTCATTGTATCTAACCCATAACACATTTCCTGGTACATAATATTAAGCATATATGTGTTCAATATATGCTTGTGGACTGATTTATATAGTTACAACAATTATCCAGATGACTTATCCATGACCAATCTTGCTTTCAAATATTCGCTAAACTTAAATTGATGAGTTTCAACTAGGGATTTACAAGGAACAATCTCCCCATGATGGATGAGGTAAAGGAAATAGAGTCAGGTAAAAACCCAAGATGTAACTTCTATAACCTAGTTGGTAAGAAGGAAAATTCAGAAGAAGAAACTGCATCCCTGCAGGTTTATACTTCCCAATACAGAAAGAACTCCCTTTTACCCCATTTCTTTTCTTTCCAGGACCCCAGGGATTTGCTAATCAGCCTCCTTCCTGCTCTCAGCATCCACTGCTCCTAACCATTATTTTTACAGAACAAACCCCTCTGAGGTCTTCTAAAAACTTTTAAAGAAACATATCCTTTTAAAACCTCCATTTCTGTCTCCAATATTCTCTCTGTCTATTGATTCACTCACACCTTTTCCCCAAAACAACAGGAGAAATACTTTATATAAATGGGTCTTTCTTTGGATACACAAAGGACTTAAAAATTATCTATATTTCACACACACACACAAAAAAAAATCCAAGTTCACAGAGGATATGGTGATACAATAACAAAGAAATCAGAAGCAAGAAAGGAGGCTGGGCATATAGCAACAATGAGGCAGAAAAAATGAACAATAAGTTCTATGCAAGGACATCCTATATGACGATTGTGAGTATCTATCTTATGCTTGACTGACATTAGTAATCAGAGGGTTATTGAACAAGTTTTTTAATTTTAATATATGCAATGAGAGATAATTTCTTGGAAGAGAGAATTTAAGGCTTTATTTTTCTCTACTGAATCAAATTTTTTTTTTAAATCAACAAATAATAAACATAGCAGACTTGTATTCTCTGAACTTCCTTGCCAACTGTGGGACTGTAAAAATGTGGTCTACTATAGAAAATCACTTGCAGCCTTTTCCTTAAGATGGCACCGAAGGCAAAGAAGGAAGCAGTTGTTCCCCCCAAGATGGAAGCCAAGTCCAAGGCTTTGAAGGCCAAGAAGGCAGTATTGAAGGGTGTGCACAGACAACAAAAAGAAGAAGATCCAGACATCCCCCACCTTCCAGCGACCCAAGACTCTAAGGCTTTGAAGGCAGCCCAAGTACCCTCGGAAAAGTGCCCCGAGGAGAAACAAGCTTGACCACTATGCCATCATTAAGTTTCCCTTGACCACTGAGTCTGCTATGGAGAAGATAGAGGACAACAACACCCTTGCCTTCATTGTGGATGTCAAGGCCAACAAGCATCAGATTAAGCAAGCTGTAAAGAAGCTTTATGACATCGATGTGGCCAAGGTCAACACACTGATCAGGCCTGACGGAGAGAAGAAGGCCTATGTCCGACTGGCTCCAGACTATGATGCTATGGATGTTGCCAACAAAATTGGAATCATCTAAACAGTGTCCAGGAGGACTCAGTTCAAATGTTTCCCCAGACACTTGACACTTAATAGCCACATGACCATTCATCCATCAGCAACTCACTTTACCTGAATTATCCTGCATACTACTACTATTTAATAAAGAGCACCTACTATGACTATACAATAAAGAAAATTCCCAGTGTAAAAAAAAAAAACAAAAACAAAAAAGAAAGAAAGAAAATCATTTGCAAAAATCCTGCCCATTCTCTTCTCAGATCTTCATCAATTAAAAACCTTATACAGTAGAATTGCAGATTATTCTCATATACATTTTATAAAGATAATAAAATAGGCATATAGGTGAGTAGTCATTATTCTCGTGACAAACTTTTTATCATCTGGGATTCTATTCTATTCTATTCTTCTGGTGTGTTTTCCTCCCCAAGATATCTTGTCAACTCCTAGACAGCACATATTTCTTCTGTCTGTTCTTGGTCTAGCCCAATCACATTTCCTTTCCTAACTTCATCTCAAAAACCCTTTCCAATTCCTGATACAGAAAATCAGATCCTAAGCTGACAGAATTTAAATGTGGTAGTTCCATTGTCACTGATGACAGAAATAGATTCTAGAAATACTAACAAATCTATTCAATTTCCCTTCTATTTGTTCTCCACCTTTCAGTTTCATCTATGAATGTTCTTGAGACAATATAGTTTGAGTTTCACAAAAAGTTTTATTCAGCCTTGTTTTCCCCTCCACTAAAAAAAAGTCCCTAGAAATTATCCTTCTCATAATTTTCTGCCATCCTCTTTCATACTTTACAAATGTTTATATTTTAAACTCATTTTAATTCTCAATAAATTTTTTAAAGCTACAATATTAATTCCTTTTACTTAGTGGCAGTGTGGCAAAAATCCACATCTGATACACACTACCTGCATGACCTTAAGTAAGTCACTTAACTTTTCTTCATCTGTAAAAAGATGGGATTGTCCCAGATGACCTTTGAGCTCTGGATCTATGGTCCTACAAATTTCTTATTATTTCCACTAAAAATCTTCCCTACCACTCCTACACTGCCCTAAAAGACGCAGGGACTCATCTCCCACTACAGAGAATTATATGTAGTTGATAACATAGCTATTTCCTTCACAAACAACCAAGAGTTACTGAAGCTGTACTAAACTACCACTCAACTGATTCCTTTCCTCCTTATAAAAGTTCTCCTATACATGAATGCTTCCAGATCATTCTGAAATGGTGGAGGAAAGTACGCTGTTGGAGATTTATCAACTCTTTCTTTTGACCTACAACTTTACTCACTCTTTTACTAGAAGAAGTAATAAATTTCAAAATTACTAAAGATAAACCTCACATTTTGAAATGAATTTCTTTTTTTAAAAAAAGTCTGGTATAAGGTAAATTCTATTGTTGTTATTGTTGTCCTGTATAAATTCTATAAAATTAAATCATTTATCCATTGCCTTTCATTATAGTAATAGAAACCTATTCCCAAAGAAAAAATTTGTTGCAAAGGTAAGAGTCATTACTTCGGCATGGAATAAAGTATATAACACTCCAAGTTTATATACCACTGAACAAAAAGGGAATTTGACAGCTTTAGTGGGCAAAAAGAATAGAGTTTGGAGTCAGAAGACCTTAAGTTCAAATCCTGTCATTGCTTTGGATCATTAGTATGATTCTGAGAAAGTCATTTAGTCCTTTTGGGCCTGTTTCCTCATTCATATTATAAAAGGTTGGATTAAATTATCCTTTCTAGTTTTAAACACTGTGATTCTACTTAAAAGCTATCACCCAAATAATAACACAAGCAAAAAAAAAATTTTAACAACTAACAAAAAGGATTATATGATCTTTGAAGCTGAAAGGTACTGTGAGAAATTTCTGATCTAATTTGTTTTAGGATGATGTCTAAGTGATTTTCAGTCACTGAAAGGCAGTGATTTGCCTATTTTCCCAATCATATACACTAGCAATCTTTAATTTTTAGAAAGACATCAAGAACCAAAATGTAAAAAGTAAAAATATCTTATGAAAATATGTCTGCTTCATTGTTTATTTCCACTCATTTTAGATATGAAGGACAGAAGCTAATTAGAACAGTTTAAGATTTATCAGGCACTGTATGATCATGCAAATATTATCATATTTTACAGATAAAGAAACAGAGGGTCAGAGATTTAAATTCCCATGGTCACAAAACCAATAAGTATTAAAGCAAAGATTTTAACCCAAAGCTCCTAATTCCATGTCCAACATCCTTTCCTTTTTGCCAGACTGTGGTGTACCTAACTTTACAATCAAAACACAGGTAATCAATGAGATAATATTATAATCAGATCTCTTAATTCCCAGATCAGTGTTCTTTCCTTCTGTTTAAAACAAATAAACTTCCACAGTAAAGCATTTAATTAATTTTAAAATATAGCTACACTTGGGTTATTGATAATTACCCAAATATGTATCTCTACATTGAGAGCATGTTATAGGGAACAGAGGACAGCCTTTGAGTCAGAAGTCCTAGATTCAAGTCTCACTTCTAATACATACCAGGTAAATGACCCTGAGCAAGTTTGACCTTACTTTTCATTGCCCCAAGTAACTCTCTAACAATACTAATTATAAAGCTGCATCAATAGAGACAATTTTCCTTACTGTAAATTCCCTACACAGATTAAAAAAAAAACCCTCACAAATGTGAACAAAAAAAAATATGAATTCCATGATTTTACTAGAATGCTAGAATAAGCATTGGTAGTCAAGATGGCCAAAGCCTAAAAGAAAGAAGGAATGGAAAAATGTATATAACGTATCTCTCCTTTTCGAGGAAACTTATCTATAAGAAATCTCTGAAACTGTTTGTTGCAGGAAGATGTCTTCATTATCTAAGTTCATTGATATACAATTGAAGGTGATATTTGTTACTTGTTTCCCCAACCAAATTTAGACTTCGCTTTTCTAAAAGATTTATCAGGAACTAAAATGCAAAAAATTAGAAATGTTTTATGCAAATACAGACACTTAACTGCCTATCTTCTCTAATGGTAAGTTATATCACATACCAAAATGAGCAGTATTTGTATGACTGTCCTATATATTCAGGATGGGTGCTCCCTTCACTGAAAGGGATTCACAATCCCTCCATGACTTGGTAGACTGTCTTCAAGAAATGATGCAACTGAAAAAGGTCAACATCTGGTAACCAACTGAATGATGAGCCTCTATAAATTTCACTAGGCTAATCTTCAGACAATGACATATACAACCTGTCACTGAGGACACTGGACTTGATGCCTTTCCATCTTAGCAGGACTTAACAAAGTTTGTACTTTATTACCATAGCCTTTAAAAACCCAGAGTCACCTCTACCACAATGAGGCATCAGAGCAGGATTTTAGTAGAGAAGTATTTTCATTGATCATCATAATTTAGTCCTACATAATACAGATATATTTTAACCCTTTGCAACAAAATTGTGATAATTTCATGAGATGCAAAGAAAGCTATGGCTCAGGTATTATAAATATGAGGTGACTGCTATAGGAAGAACACTGCTATAAGAATTAGGTACTTGTGGCTGAACAAACAATTCAGGAAGGTAACAGCTAAGGCAAAAAGAGATAGTTAATCTAATGTTTTAAAAATTCAGAAGGGGGGCAGCTAGGTGGCGCAGTAGATAAAGCGCCGGTCCTGGACAAGTCATGTAACCCCAGTGCTCTGCAAAAATAAATAAATAAATCAGAAGTTCAAATATAGCACTTAAGCAGGGTACCTTACGCAAAGCAGATGTTCCACAAATAACTGTTAAACACATACAATTAGTCAATACTGCCCCAAGGAAAAATTAAGTAGCATTATCCTTCTCTTTCTTTCACGTATGCTCTTCCACCTACCCTTGATCATTTTAACCTGTAAGGAGTCCCATTTGTATATATTCAAGAAACAACCAATAAATTTGGTGTGATTTCCTCACTATTCCTTCCAGGTAGCCCTTTTATTATACCTGAACAAATAAAAATCATTGAATCAACCCAGTCTACTGCCTTATCTGGGTCATCTGAAACTCAAAACTTGACAGTAATTCTTTATATCTGTCATACTTTCATACCAGAATTACAGGGAAATCATATTGTTGAGAAAAGATGACAAAATTACTTTTCAATATCAACAAGCACATGGCATTAAGCCTATTTTTTTTAACTCTGTGTATTGAGACTAACAACGACTCAATGTTCAAGGTGTGAGTCTCTGAAATTTATCTATCCAGAAGTTTCAGTGCCTTTTTGCACAATCTCAGGAAACAGGTAAAAAATCCACATGACAGGTCAGTATTTCTCAAATTTAGGTAGACTTTTAGTTTTCCAGTTGGGGTCGACTATAGATCAATTTGATTAGGATACAAATGTCAGACTTCCCAATTATGTCCCTCTTCCTCCATCAAGGTAAGAAATTTCAGTAAGTAACTCACTGAAAAACTGAAATATTCCTATGGATTCCCCCTTTACTGTGGATCTTAAAGAAACTGACATGCTTTCTCTTTACAGGGGAACAATTCCAAGAGTTCTGTTCTAACCTCAGCAAAAGTGGTTCTTAGTCTTACTGATGGCAGTGGAGGATCTGATAAAGTTTCCACTGAAACCTCACATCATCTCCCAAAACAATGGAAAGGTTCTATACACCAGTCTGAAGAATCTTTCCTTCTTGGCTTGGCACCTGAAGAGAGAGAAATATCTGGTCATGGGGTATCTGAGCAGTTATCTAGCTATTCCGGTGATTCTAAAAAAATTATTACTGGATATTATTAGCTAACCAAAAATTTTTCTAAATGGTATGGGTTAAATCTGGTCTAATACTTTTATTGTTATATTTCTGACAGTCTAGATTACCTATTAACTAACTGTTGATTAAAACAGCCCCAATTTCAGTCTCAAAAAAAACAACAATAAAAATGGATGCTACCTCAATTTCAATATTTTCCTATGCAGGGTGACTTAGTTGGGCTTTCTTCTCATTATAGCATGTTATGAAGAAATTTTTTTAAGTCAAAATCTACTTTAAGATTCACCTATGATTAGATCAGAAATGTGATGATTATACAGCACATTCAAACTCATTGAATCATTGATGTTAGTTCAAATTACTTCCTTGAAAAGTATTTTTCTTATTGTTGTTATACCCTCCTGTTAAGTGAATTATAAGTAGATCTTCCAAAACAAGCTTCCTATGTGACTATGCCAACATATTTATTCCTAAAATCATTATCTTCATACCATATGTAAGAAAATTAACCTGTCAATGTTTTTCCAAATGCTTTCCTCAAAGGAAGTTACCTAATATGCTCTGGACTTGACAATAAAGTCATGTGATTTGAGAATATCAACAGACCTTAAATTAATAATGCACTTTGTTCAGCAATGTTCAAAAAGGTGGCAGAGTGGATAGAGTACTACTGTTCCTGGGATCAGATAGACTTGAATTCAAATCCAGTCTCAGGCACTTAATAGCCAGATGACCCTGGGCAAGTCACTTAACCTCTGTCTGCCTCAGTTTATCTACAAAATGGGAATAATAATTGTACTTACTCCCTCCCAGAGTTATGAGGATAAAATGAAAATATTTGTATGTGTTTTGCAAACCTTAAAGTGCTATATAAATATTAGCTATTATCAAAAAATTTTTTTTCTAAATGGTTTACCAAATGCATCTGTTAAATGTAACCTAGAAGGCACCTTCACATTGTATTCAGTAAGAGGGTTGGTCTACCACTCATAGCTTCCCTTGGAAATATAGAATTTTAAAGTTCAGTTGAGTATATGCTAACACTTTTGTAAATTATTGTTGTAAAGTACTCAATCTATCTGCAGGAATCCCAGAGTTTGGCTTCTCTCTCCATTTTACTTATGGATCTCTATCCAGAAAAAACTTCAGGCAACAAGATGAAGATTTTAAGCAGACTTAAGCATCAAAGAAGAAACAAACACTGTTTACTTATATACTTGGTTTTCTGAAGACACACTGCCATGTCATCACAACTTCCTTTTCCACCCTTTTCAAAAGTCAAAGTAAATGCCCAATAAGTGTGGAATTTATTTGTACTATATATTAATCTGTGCTTTGTGTTTCTGGTATGTCAGTAAATAAGAACTAAATCACTAGGAATAATAGACTAGGGTTTCCTAGCATGTTCGCTTCTGGCCCTCTAAGGGGTGATCAATTGAAGTGGCTACTATTCCTTTGGTGATGGAAACACACTTCACTTTCTGTGTTTCAGAGAAGAGCTGAAGTTATCGACTCTGTCAGGCTGTCTGAAATATTGTAGGAGTCCCTACCACAATGTACAAGAAAGTAGATTGTGTCAAAAAAATAAACTCTATACTAAAAGGATCTGTGATTTTGTTAATATCAGTATTTCTTCCACCAAGGCAGATCACAATTCTTCTCTGCCTTAGTAGATGATTCTCAAGAATTGCTGTGGACTAATAGGCCTTAGATAAAAGATATAAAGTCCATCACCCATACCAAAATCCTTTGCAGCTTGGTAGATCCTGTTTTTGTTTTCTGTCCACAGATTACATATGTGTGTATACATATATGGGTATGTGTATACATATATGGGTATGTGTATACATATATGGGTATGTGTGTAAATATATGTATGTATATGTGTGTGTATATATATGCATATACATACAAGTGTTTGAAATATGTATAAGGAAAATACGGCAGTGCTCTTAAAAGTGCTAACCTAATATTCTGGACATTCAGTCACTGATATTTCATGAGTTTTCACCTCTTCTAAAACTTAAGGCTCCATTTGAGTGTACTTTGTATCCATGTATTTGTTTTTTTGTGACACCAGGCCCAAAATGGAGGAAAAAAGTCTCCATTCGACACTTTACAAAGAAAGAAACTTTGAATGCCTATAAATGTTTTTAGTAACTATGAACAAAGAAGAAGCTGGCCAAAGAAAAAATTCTGAAACTGAAAGGAGGCTCCAGGTACCTAAAGCCATGAATATTTCCTATATTCTGAATTTATGGACATATGTAGGTACATTTTACAGAGCAACTGAATGCATCAATTTTAAATATTCAGCACTAAAAAATTCTCAGTGAGACAATTTTGAATCTCTCTTTGATGCTGAAAAGCTTGAGTTTCTACAAATTCAAAATAGACGTTGACCCTACAGTGTTTTTTGAAACTAACAAAAAACAAAACCCCTGCTGCAAACCTTCTCAAGGGCCCGATTTGATGGCCTGTTTTAGAGCCTGAGTTTCTAGGACAGGAGTTCTTAAGATGAGATCCATAAAGTTATTTTTTAAATATTTAATAACTATTTCAATAGAATTGGCTTCCTTTGTATTCCTGGGTGTTCTGTATATTTTATAACATTATTCTGAAGAGGGGTCCACAGCTTTCACCAACCTATCGAACAGCCCAAGACGCAAAAAAAAGATTAAGAATCCCTGTTATAGAGAAAGAACTGAAGGATTTCTGCAGGTTTTAGTCCTTTCATAGAAGGCGAGAAATAAACAAATGAGAAATAAACAAATCTAGTAGCCATGGATAATGTGAAAGATCACTAACTTTTTGGAAACAAAACTCATCTGTCCTATACTTCTGTTTTCATTAATACAGTACAAATATTCCATTATTAAGAAAACTCCAAACAACTCTTCATTAGAACCTTGTAAAGGAGAAAAAAAGGTGCTTAGATGAGAATCCTATTAACAAGAAACAGTTTGACGACAAGATCTTGGTGAGCAAGAGAAACAAAATTAGGTATATCAGGTTAAAGAAAAGTACTTGTATGCCATGGAATTATCTGGTTTGATAAGAAACTGAGAGAGATATTAAAACCAGAAAGTATGGTTTTGGCGATCCAGACACTGTGTTATGAATGTATATATAAACATAAGATTAGTTCATTTGTTATTTAGTTCAATTTATTATTAGTTCAATTATTTTATTAAACTCCACACAGCAGTAGGGAGAGGAAGAGGCAAGAAATGGAGTTCGAAGAAACAAATAGTGTAGCAAAGAACAAGAACCTCTGGGTAGGAGAAAAGGAAAGCATTTGGGATAAAGAGAATATGAATCCCAAAAGAAAGTATTACAGAGGAAAAAAAGAAAAACTGCCTCACTTAACAGTTCTAAACCATAATTAGAGAATTAGCAAACATATTATAGAAAAGTATCACTGGGAAATAAAGGGAGAAAGAAATGAAGAGTACTCCTAAGGCACTTAAAGAAGGCTGTCGGGGCAGCTAGGTGGTGCAGTGCATAGAGCACTGGCCCCGGAGTCAGGAGTACCTGAGTTCAAATCTGACCTCAGACACTTAACACTTACTAGCTGTGTGACCCTGGGCAAGTCACTTAACCCCAATTGCCTCACTAAAAAACAAAAACAAAAACAAAAACAAAAAAAGAAGGCTGTCCCCGAGATTCCTTAGGCTACAAGTCAGAACATTCCCACTCCCTAGGAAAAAGGTAAAGTTGGAGATTAGTGAGGGCCTCAGATACTTAGCACAATATCTAAAACATAGTAAGTGCTCAAAACAGACTTGTTTTCTTCTTTCCTCTTCTCCAGAGATGTTATGCACCATGTAATATAATCACACTTTGTGTTAAAATGTCAAATATCTGAGTGGCTCAGAAAAAAAGAAAATAAGGGAAGAACAAGAAAAAAAAGCTCAGAGCTCCAGAGGGGGAAAAAAAATCCCTTCCCTGAGGAGTTTTAATTATGGTCTATTGGCTTTTCATACTCTTAGTTTCTCTTCTTTTGTTTTTGTCTAGGTGGTTTCTTTCCTTTCCACTTGGATGCTGAAGTCACATGGGTTAAGAGACAATTTCTGAACTCTACAACAGTCAGAAAATATCAACAGTTCCAGGTCCTTTTAAGGACTATTCTGACCTGGGGAAAGTACCAAAGGCTAACTCTGTACTATCTGGTGGTAAAAGGTTTCAGGAAGTCAAAGAAGCCTAGTCTTTTAAAAGCTTAATGTGGACTTATCCTTGGTTTTAAGATTGCTGAACTGTCCTGATCCCTTGGACTCTACCTTGAACCTTACCAACTCTAGGAATGTCAGACTGCCTTCTACCTAATTCCTCAATACTGCCTTCACCCAGACATTTTCATACTGACTAGCCACACTCACATCTGATTCCATGAGTTTACCCCCATTTTAATTTCCAAGTATTCTGGCTAACCCATAACATTTCCCTCAAAAACCTATCTGAATCTAGCAAAAAGAAAGCTTGGCATAAAGTCAGGTTACAATCCTAGGCCTACTATTGCCTTACTGGGTAAATTTCGAAAAGCTCTTTGAGTCTGGGGAGGGGAAGGGAGAGGAAGACAGAGAGAATACAAA
The DNA here is from genome assembly GCF_019393635.1 of Dromiciops gliroides. NCBI lineage: Eukaryota > Metazoa > Chordata > Mammalia > Microbiotheria > Microbiotheriidae > Dromiciops > Dromiciops gliroides. The sequence continues at coordinate 307,224,523 of NC_057863.1, forward strand.
ACCAAGTATAGGATTATATCTGAGCAGTAAGAACCCTAAAGATGAAAAGATCACTGTAGCTAGAGCACTAGAGGAGGTGGGGTTGAAATCAAGACTAGCAGAATTTGGATTGACAGAAGCATAGGAGGGAATTCTAGGGGGAGGGGGTGAAGTATTAAAATTGGAAAAGTATAAGATAATTGCAAAAGTATTAAGTAGTCTAGACTGAACGGATTTCTCTAGAAAAACCATGTGATATACAGTTGAAAAGGTTGTTTGGAGAGGCAGCCTAGTGAAGTGACTGGAGTACTAAACTTGGAGCCATAAAACCTCCATTCATTGCCAGGGTAACTTCGGATACCCTCTCTGGGTCTCAGTTTTCTCATCTGTAAAATGAAGAGATTGTACTCCAAAGATCTCTAAGATCCCTTCCAACTCTAAAATCCAATGTTTCTATGATGCCAAATTGAGGAGAGCATCAAATTTTAAAATAAAGAGACAATTTCCTGGAATATGTAAAATGTTCAAAAACTCCTAGTCTTCTTACCTTCAAATCTTTCCTCAGATAGTGAGTATCTACTTATTCACCTTACTAATACAATATTCCAAAAAAGCAAAAAATATATGTTTACACCCAAAAATAATTTACCTAGAAAGGCTGAGAACAACACTACAGAAGGAAAAGGGATCTTTAATGGAACTGAAAACTTTCAAGACCAGAGATGAAGAAGAAGTTTGAAATGCAAACACAAGATTAATGAGAAATCTAAAAAAAGGTAATTTTATTTGAGCAACTAGAAGGGGCTATACTATTAATATTAGTGCTAATATTCTAAAGAGGGAGAAGAAATTAGTGTCCCTTCAAAACCTTAATGTCTTCAAAAAGAGAACTGAGGAAGTTAAATAAGGCAAAACAGGGGACCTAAAGATGAACTAGTTCTGTTCTGAAGGTTGTAAGAGGGGAAATAAAAGTGTAAAAGGAATATATTCATGTAGAAAAGAGAAAGAAGGGAGTGGAACTTGCTACTTCTCATAATTAGAATACATAAAAACAATATATACACATGGAGAAAGGGATAGGACAAGTAGGCATCAGGTGAATCTCTTCTCTGAAACCAAGGAGAGTGGACACACAGACAAATACTTTGGTGTAGAAATACATCAAATTCAACAGGTAAACATGTTTGGTGGGGCAGAAGAGAGAAGAAAATATTAGGGAAGGAATTGTCCCAAACAAAACAAACTTCCTGGTCCTTAAAAGGGTATTAAAAAGAAAAGAATGAAAATGTAAGAGTACCCATCAATTGGGAAATGGCTAAACAAACTATGGTATATTAATGTAATGTAATATTATTGTGCCTTTAAAAATGATGAGGAGCAGCTAGGTGGCGCAGTGGATAGAGCACCAGCCCTGGATTCAGGAGGACCTGAGTTCAAATCCGGCCTCAGACACTTAACAATTACTAGCTGTGTGACCCTAGGCAAGTCACTTAACCCCAATTGCCTCACAAAAAAATTATATGATGGGGGTGGGGGGGGCAGCAAGGTGGCACACTGGATAAAGTACCAGCCCTGGATTCAGGAGGACCTGAGTTCAAATCCGGCCTCAGACACTTGACACTAACTAGCTGTGTGACCCTGAGCAAGTAATTTAACCCTCATTGCCCAGCAAAAAGGAAAGGAGAGGAGAGGAAAGGAAAGGAAAAACACAATTTCTAGCTAAAGAGAAAAAAAAAAACAGCCCAACACTTTGGGGCAGCTAGGTGGCTCAATGGATAAAGCACCGGCCCTGGATTCAGGAGGACCTGAGTTCAAATAGGGCCTCAGACACTTAACACTTACTAGCTGTGTAACCTTGGGCAAGTCACTTAAGCCTAACTGCCCTGTCGGAAAACAAAAAAATGATGAGGGGGCAGCTAGGTGCCTCAGTGGATAAAGCCCCAGGCCTGGAGTCAAGAAGACCTGAGTTCAAATCTAGCTTCAGACACTTACTAGCTCTATAACCCTGTGCAAATCACTGTTTGCCAACTTCACAGTGTCCCCATCTGTGAAATGAGGTGGAGAAGGAAATAACAAACCATTCCAGTATCTTTGCCAACAAAACCCCAAAAGGGGGTCATAAAGAGTCAGGCACAATTGAAATGACTGAACAATAAGAAGAAATAATGAAAGAAGATTTCAGAAAATCCTAGGTAGTATGATCAAATACCGAATGAGTTTAGCTGAAACAGAACAATTTACACACAAATACCAACACTGTAAAGAAAAACAACTTTGAAATACTTAAGATCTCTGATCAAAGCAATAACCAACCATATTTTCAGAGAATCTATGATGAAAAATGTTACCTACCTCTTGACAGAGAGGTGATGGACTCAAGGTACAGAATGAAACATCCATTTTGGGGCAGGGTCATTGTGTAGATTCACTTTTCATAACCATACATGTTACAAGTTTTGGGGTTGTTTTCCTTTCTTTGTCTCAGTTTTTTGTTTTGTTTTACATTTTAATAGAGAGGGGTCTAGAGGATGGGAGTGTTAACAATACTGATATCAAATAAAAGAGGACCACTATAACAATTTTTTAATGTACAGAAAAGAACCAAAGGATATCCAGAAAGCAGTCCAGACAACAAGCAATACAATTATGAAAATAAGGTGTTGGATTTATTAAGTACTTTTTTTAAAAAGTGGTATGAAAGAGATCCACAGATCAATATTGAATCCTCTTTTTGTGATCTGCTGTGTACATGGGAATGGGAGGATTTTTGTTGCCTAAGTTCAAAATTTAATAAAAAAAATATTTAAGACAGAATAGTGGAGGAAGGCTGGCGGGGGGTGGGGTGGGAAGCAGGGGGTAGAGAGTTGGGATTTAGGCCTGAACTAAAAGACTCACAATGTTGGAATCCTTGCATTTTCCCTCTTTGGTTCTCAGTTGCCTTCTCTGTAAAAATGAAAGGATTGGACTGTTATCTCTAAAGTCTCTTCCCACTCTAAATGCTATTCTATAAATGAGAAACAGCACTGGTAGGAGAAGAGTGGAGGCTACCATAGTCTCTGGGTAGAAGAGGGAACCTCCTAGTGGTATCAAGATATCACCAGATTTTTCTTAGGTCCCAGGAAGCCTGATAACTATGTGACTGAGCCCACCCTAGTCTGCAGACTGGAAGACCCAATAGAACTATAAAAGATAGTGATCTAACCCAAGGCCTAATGCTAGGAAAGTACTAGTTTGGACATTTCTTGGTCCAAGGCTAAAAAGAGGAAGAGTCTGGAGACTGGCTTTGAAAATATGGATTACAAAAAATTATTATTAATAAGCACCATCTTGAGGAGATTCCGAGTTTCGCCCCTTCCTAAATCCCTTCTTTTAAAGGTACAGTTTCTCCTTTATAATAATATTGCATTAACTCTCTTCATCTTGGTCAGAACTCACCCAAAGAGCAAGGAATTTAATCTAGGGTAGGGGAACTCATTATGTTCGTGCGTGGAGATAGACCCTTTTATCTAGAGAGTGAAGGCTTCTCTGGGGGAGGGGGGTTTACAGGGGGCGTGGCATTGAGGAAGAAGACATTATTTAAATGATAGTTCAGGGGGCAGCTAGGTGGCGCAGTGGATAAAGCACCGGCCCCTGGAGTTCAGGATTTCTTGAGTTCAAATCCGGTCTCAGACACTTGACATGTACTACTAGCTGTGTGACCCTGGGCAAGTCACTTAACCCCCATTGTCCAGCAAAAAAAAAGAAAATAAATTGATAGTCCAAAGCTGGAGGCAATCTCTCTGTGTAAGGGTCAATTTTTGGTCCCATTGACCACCTACTGTTTCAAGGATATATAAACTGTGTGCCCCACCACTACAATTGTCTTTAGTCTGAGAGAGACAAGCCAATGACCATCCTTTTATTCATAACCTGCTGGCATTATTGATAATATTATTAAATTACCCAGAAACTATGTCTCTCAACTTTTAATCATGCACACGTGAGGGTGGGTGTGGAACACTGGCTTATGATGGCTTTTTCAATGTATTAATTCAGTTTTGCTGAAATTTTTCCTCTTTTTTTTGGAAAAAAATTTTGGTTAAAAGGAATGGCTCTCTGGAGAGAGGGGGAGAAGAATATAGAGGGGAATTCCTAAGTGATTTAAAAAAAGCTAAATATATCAATTTTTAAAAATTAAAAGAGGGGCAGCTAGGTGGCACAGTGGATAACAGGACTGGCCTTGGATTAGGAGGACCTGAGTTCAAATCCAGCCTCAGACACTTGACACTTACTAGATGTGTGACCCTGGGCAAGGCACTTAACCCTCATTGCCCCGCAAAAAGAAAAGAATGAGTAACTTAGAGGGTGCCTATCACCTGAGGAATAGCTGAACAACTTATGTTATATGAATGTGAAGGAATACTATTGTACTACAAGAAATGATGAAAGGGAAGGGAACCCTCAAGAAACCTAGGAAAACTTGTACAAATTAATGCAGGGTAGAGTGAGCAGAACAAGAAAAATTAATAACAATATTGTAAAGACAAATCTCTTTGAAAGAGTTAGGAACTCTGCTCCATACTATAATCAGCCACAATTCCAGAGGACTCATGATAAAACATCCTACCTACCTCCTGATAGCAAGGTGAAGGACTCAGTGAAGACTAGGAGATAGATAGATAGATAGATAGATAGATAGATAGATAGATAGATAGATAGATAGATAGATAGATAGAAATATATACATACATACATACATATAAGTGTGCAAAACTATGTATGTGTGTGCGTGTGTGTGTATAAAATTTGGTCATGCCCAATGCAAGAGTTGCTATGGCTTTTTTAGTGGAGCTGGAGAGGTGGAATCTTCCTTAAAATAAAATTTAATTTAAAAAAGAACCTAAGTGAAGGAAAGTTGTCTAATAAAAAAAGAGGCAATGAGGCATACAGTGGGAATAGCACTAAGCAAGAAATAAGAAGACATGAATTCTAGTTCTAACTCTGCCTATGACAGCTGACAAGTCAGGTTCCTCATTAAAACAAAGATTAAAAAGAAACATTGCAGTCTCCCTCACAGGGTTATGAAGGTGAAATGGAAATTTATTAAGTAACAGAAATGGCATTATTACTTAATTTTTTTTTTTTTGGTGAGGCAATTGGAGTTAAGTGACTTGCCTATGGGTCACAGAGCTAGTGTCAATGTCTGAGGCTAGATTTGAACTCAGGTCCTCCTGAATCCAGGGCCAGTGTTCTATCCACGGCACCAACCACCTAGCTGCCCCATTACTTAATATTTTTATACCTCTCTATCACTATTAAGATAGCAAGGTATGAGGAAAAAGTAATGGATTTGGGGTCAGAGGAGCTGGAGGCACTAAACTTTTCTAGTCTAGTTTTCTCATATAAAAACTGGCTAGTGAGGAAAGAAATGGGAGTGTTAGATTAAATGTCCTTTTATCTCTAAACCTATGAAATATTTGCTTGTAATAGACAGAGATAACTAGTTTCAAAGTCTTCTTATACCAGTTTAAAATGACCATCTTCAAAAGCCCTGATTTCTGTGGTATGGCAATGAAAAAAAAAATGCTTGAAGTAAAAACAATGATTGAGCCAGTAATGGAACTAACCAAATTATTGACAAATGACAATCTGTATCATTTTTAGATTCATGTTGGCCACTTATTAGAATTTGACTTATTAACAAAAGTCTCCAAAAACAGAATTCTGAGGCAATCTTATGCATTTATTAGCAAATATAAAATCACTAAAAAACTTCACATGCCCACAGATTAATACATAATTGACATAAATTTAACATCATTTAAAAATTTTAAATAATCTTTAAATCATCGTGCTGAATAGTCTTAAATCAACCATATAAGTACATGATCAAAGAAACAAGGCTAGGTAATAGCTCATATGGAAAAAGATCTGATTGTTGTAGTGGCCTGCAAGCTCACTGAGTCTACAATGTGATAACTGAAAGAAGCTAACATGGCTGCAGGAATAGAATCATATTGTTTAGACAGAGGAAGGTCTGAATAGACTACATGCAAACAGTTTTCTGTTCTGGGCACAACATTTTAGAAAGAATACTGGCAAGCTTCAGGACACCCAAAGAAATGGACCAGGACAGTGAGTGACTCAAAACTATATAATACAAAGGTCAGATTAAAGAATGGGGAATGCCAATTGATAAATGGTCAAAGGATATGAACAGGTGGTTTTCAGACAAAGAAATCAAAGCCTATCTATAATCATATGGGTAAAAAATGCTCTAACATTCAGGAAATGCTAATTAAAATAACTCTGAGGTACCACCTCACCCTATCAGAGTGGCTTATATGACAAAAAAAAAAAAAGAAAATGTTGAATATTGGAGGGTATGTAGGAAAATTGGGATGCTAATCCACTGTTGGTGGAGTTGTGAACTTATCCAACCATTCTGGAGAGCAATTTGGAACTATACCCAAAGGGCTATAAAAATTGTGCACAGGGGCAGCTAGATGGTGAAGTGGATAGAGCACTGGCCCTGGATTCAGTAGTACCTGCGTTCAAATCCGACCTCGGACACTTGACACTTGCTAGCTGTGTGACCCTGGGCAAGTCACTTACCCCAATTGCCTCACCAAAAAAAAAAAAAAAAAATTGTGCACACCCTTTGATCCAGCAATACCACTGCTAGGTTTATATCCCAAAGGCATCCAAAAAAAGAAAGAAAGAAAATCTATTCAGTAGCTCTTTTTGTGGTGGCTAAGGATTAGAAATCACAGGGATGCCCATCAATTGGGGAATGGCTAAAAAAAGCTGTGGTGTATGATTTTAATAGAATATTATTGTGCTATAATAAATGACAAGCAGGATGATTTCAGAAAAACCTGGAAAGACTTACATGAACTGATGTATAGTAAAGTGAACAGAACTAGTAGAACATTGTACAACAGTAGCAAGAAATATTTTGATGAACTGTGAATGACTTAGCTATTCTCAGCAATACAATGAACCAAGATGATCCCAAAGGACTAATAATGAAGTATACTATCCACCTCCAGAAAAAGAACTGATATTGATTAAACACAGAGTGAAGCTACTATTTTTTCACTTTCTTTCTTTTTTTTCTTTTACTCATCTTCTTATACAAAATGACTAATATGGAAATGTTTTTACATAATTGCACATGTAATAATCTATATCCGATTGCTTACTGTCCCAGGGATGGGAGAGGGGAGAGAGGAATGGAAAAAATTTGGAACTCAAAACTTTAAATAAAAATGTTTATTTAAAAAAAAAAAGGAATGGGGTATGTTTCGCCAAGAGAAGGCTGAGGAAAAAACATGACAACCATCAACTATCTGAAGGGTTGTTAGGTAGAGGGAAGGGAAGTGGGACAAAAATGAGAAGACTCCTTGCAAAAAGAGATTGTTTTATTCTTTGTACTTACATTTCCAGGGCACAAAGGCTCGCACATAGCAGGGGTTTAATAAACTCTTGTTGATTTATTGATTTATTCAGCTTCAGAGGGCAATATTAGACCAACAGATGGAAATTACAGAGAGGCTGATTACAGCTTGCCATTCTTGGCAAAGATACTGGAGTGATTTACCACTTCCTTCTTCAGCTCATTTTACAGATGAGGAAACTGAGGCAAATAGGGTTAAGTGACTTGCCCAGGGTAATACAGCTAGTAAGTGTCTGAAGGTGGATTTGAACTCAAGAAAATGAGTCTTTCTGACTCCAGGCCCAAAACTCTATCCCTTGAGCCACCTAGCTGCCCTTCCTTAAAAAAAAAAAAATTAGAGTTGTTCAAAAGTGAAATAGTTTGCTTTGGGAATTACTAAGTTTCCTGTCACTGGAGGCCTTCAAGAAGACGTTGGATAATCACATCTCCATATATTATAAAGGGAGTCCCTTCCAAATGTGAGATTCTACGAGTCTGAGAATATAGTTTGAACAATATATTGTAAATCATTATTAAAGGACTGGTATGTTGTATGCTAGGCAAATAGAAGGTACTCAATACAGGATGTTATGTCATATAGGCACTTCCAAATATCAGGAAGAAACAAATGGATAAGAATTTATTCCTAATGTAAAATGTTTTGAACTGCCTACTTTCTCTCTGGGATGTGATTTTTTCAGTGTTCTTTCAGTTATTCTGGTTATATCTGGGAGAAAGTCCATTAAGTACCTCCTTGCTGTTCCTCAAATAAGATGCAACATCTCCTGATGGTCTTTTCATTAGCTATGCCCCATGGCTGGAAGGCTCTCCCTCCTCATGTCTGCCTCTTTGCTTCCCTTAAGTTCCAGCCAAACTTCTTTCTGTGAGAAAAATTTCCCAATTTCCTTTCATTCTAGTGTCTTCCTTCTGTTGCTTATTAAAAATTAATCCTGCATATAGCTTATTTTTACATTTTTGTTTGCTTGTTATCTCCCACCATTAAATTGTGACCTCCTTATTTATATGGTTCAGGCATAAAACACATTGTCTAACAAATAGCAGGTGCTTGATAAATGTTTATTGACTGACTAATATCTTTATTACATGCTAATCTCCCTTTCAGCAAAGAAAATGTCTCCGGCAAGCAGCAAATGTGTATTAAGGGAGAAGAGAAGAGATTCTTATTTATACTCACTGATTGACTATTGGATTCCTTTTTCTATTACTGTTTAGGTACACTATACCCAAAGACACAAATCTACCAGCTCTTTAGTATCTGTTTTTAAATACACATTTAGTGTTGTAACAATGCCAAATCTTCAAGAAATTTACAAGTCCCAACAGTAATAGCAACATGATTTATCCATATATTTGTAACCATTACCCAGCATCAATGGTTTAATTAATAGCATCAGGGGGCAGCTAGGTGGGCGCAGTGGATAGAGGCACTGGCCCTGGATTCAGGAGGACCTGAATTCAAATGTGGCCTCAGACACTTGACACTTACTAGCAAGTCACTTAACCCCCATTGCCCCGCAAAAAAAAAAAAAAAAAAAAAAAAAAAAAAAAAAGAATCACACCCTCTCACACACAAATCCAATTAGAATAAAATAATCTTTAATATATATATGTATATAATAAAATAATCTTATCATTCAAACAATATGCTAGATCAGGTAGAGGTTTGTTTTTTTTTTCCTTTTCTCTACAGCAGGAAAATACTTGAAATTTTGATAAATCCTAAGTATTTCCAAACAGAAATAGCAGGTACATTTCATCTGACTTTGAAAGTTTAAAGATAATTGAAGGATTAAGGTTTCAAGTTTTTAAAATTAAAGAATGTCCAAAATCAAAGTACTAACTGGGCTACTTATGTCTGGTTTAAAAAAAAAAACACATCTTAATTATTTGTTCACACATACATGCAACTTACCTGTTTGGAGATGGCCTAGAAGTGACAGAACACCCATGGAAATCCTTTTTACTCTTATGCAAAAAAGAGCTGCTGCCTTTATTTCCTACCCCCTTTATCCACTGGAAAACAAAACAGACAATATATGACAGAATTGAGAAGAAAATAATAGAGTAATATGCTATTATGACACTCAAGAGATACTAAAAAAATATTCCTTATACCTGGATAATGAAGATAGAAAAATGCAGAAAAGTTTATTTAGAACTTCCTAAGTTCACTTAGAAATTCCTAAGAAGGAAAAACAAGGTAGACAAATAAAATTTCAGGAATAACTAGCTTTATGTCATTAGTGTGGGAGAGATTGTGGAATAGTGGGAGTCAGAAAAATCGGGTCCTGCTTCTAACACATATTAGCTGTGTGGCAAAAGGCAAGATGTTTAATCTGTCAGGATCAAAGAACATAAGTTGCAGGCAACTGCCCCTATGCATTGGTGGAACAAATTTCCACACCAGAAGTTCCCCACATGAATGAAATTATAGGCCTGGACCCAAAAATATTATTAAAGAAAAACATACTAATTCACTATGATGCACATGTCAGCATCATACCATTGTTGTTTGGTGTTTTAAAAGTAGGCCTGTAACAGGTATAACACTTAAAAATGACAAAGTAATCTCCACACTCTTCTCATCATTATATCAAGACCTATATACTTTCAGACTTCAGAAGAAGTTGGGGATGAGGGATAAAGAAGTGGAAGGAAAGAAAATAAATGCTTAAGTTTTAAAATAAAGTTTAATTTTCTAAAAGTGATGGAGAATCTGAACAATCCAAAAGGAGTAATAAAAATATTTATACTTAAATAATCTATGCTCTCATCAACATGAGTAAATCCTCCACTGGTGCAAATAACAACCCATCCTCATCCATGCTGTCTTGTCTTCTGTGGTCCTTCCTTAGGTTTTCCATAGCTTCTTCATAGAGCTATAAATAACAATCAGTGCTGCTATAACATGATATGTGATTTTCTAAAAATCATCCCACTATGCAAAATTGTACAACAAAAACCTAATAAGGCTTATAAAGAAAATGGGATTGGGGGAATAACACTCAAAAACTTCATCAGTGGAATTTTTTAAAAGATAAAAACCTAATAAAAACAGTAGTACAGTTTTATATATGTTAAATGGTTAACAAATACATAAATTCTACAATAAACATTGGAGGCTTCCCTTGCCTTAGGCTGCTGCTTGGCCTAACTCTTGTTACCATTAGTTGGTCTAGTCAAGGCCGGCCTGCCTGCCTGCCCTACCTCAGCCATGTAAGAGAAAGTGTGAGTGGGGAGGGAGCAGTACATGGGTATGTGTGGGTAGGAACTTTGCCAACAGCTTCTACCGAACCAGAACATATAATAGATACATAAGGGATGCTGAGTGTTTAGATGGATGGATGGATAGATAAAGATAGATAAGATGGATGAATAAGTTCACATGTGAAAGAATTGCAAATCATAGCCTTGTAGGATAACACATAGAGTGAACTGAAATAGCTGGTATATGTTAGAGATGCATGCATGATTTGTGTGCTCCTGTCCTGCTCCATTCAGCAGGGTTCAGTTTTCTGCATTTTCATGGGCAAAATCATACATGAACAAAAGCTGAATTATGTTCAAATTGTTCCCTACTATGTAAATCAGGGCAGCTACATGGCACAGTGGATAGATATTATTTTTTTTTTCAGTGAGGCAATTGGGGTTAAGTGACTTGCCCAGGGTCACACAGCTAGTAAGTATTAAGTGTCTGAGGCCGGATTTGAACTCAGTACTCCTGACTCCAGGGCCGGTGCTCTATCCACTGCGCCACCTAGCTGCCCTTGGATAGATATTATTAATCACAGGATTGTTGAAAAGAGTTAGCTCTGTGATTTTTAAAGGAATCTTATATCATCTTACATAAGCAGAAGAGACTATATATTGGGGGATAACATTAAAAATGACATTCTGCTCTAATGAATCAAATGCATTTTTGTAAACAACAAATACAGAAAGACACTGCATTCTCTCTGCCTTTAAGTCAATTGCGTGACTATAAAGATGTGATCTATAAAAAAAATCGTTTGAGAAAGTTGCCTATTTCTTTCTTATATTTTCATTATACATATATGTATCTATGTATATATAAATAGATACACATATATCATTTAAAAAATTTTTAAAAATAAGTGGGCATATAGGTAGGCATTAGTCATTCTCTGGATGATCTTTTTAAGGGTGACAATATAATCTTTAACTTTTGCTATTCTTTGATAAATTCCTCTTCCTAAGATTATCTTACAGATGATCCCTGAAAACTCTCAAGATAGTCTTGCCACCGACATGTATTTTTTCTGTGTGCATTTGGTCTGGTCCACTCCTCCCAATTTTATCTTCGATGCCCTATCTATTTCTTTGTACAGTACACCAAGGACTGAGGGCAGAAATGCAGTAATTCCTGTCACTGATAATAAAAAACAGATCATTACTGAAATAATCTGCTATTTACTTTATTCTTGCCAGTTTCATCTATGAATAGTCTTGAGATAATAAAGTTCAGCTGAGTCTCATTCCAATCTTGTTTTCACTTCCACTGTTGTTTGCTGTTTTATGAGGTAATAAATCTTCTCATAATCTTCCACCATTTTCTTCTGTAATGTTTTACAAGTGAAGGTGCATTCTAAACCAAAGGTTATCATCTCTCTAGATAAGGAGATAAAAGAGATAAAGTGCTTGCTCGTAGATCAGATTTCCAGGTGCCTTTGGGACGTTTTGTTTTGGTGACTCTTTCCCAATTGGGTATAAAAGTTTAACCAAAGTCAATATCTTTGCCTTTTCCCATTTCCCAGTTTTCATCAATCTGTTTTAATGAGTCAATTAAAAGTTGTTGATAAATGAGAACAACACTGCCAACAGTTTTCTTTCTTCTAAACTTGATTTTGACCACTGCTCTAATAGCCAATTGTCTGACAACATATGAAGAAGTGATTCCAATATTATTCCCACATCAATAATCAATCAGTTGGGGGCAGCTAGGTGGCACGGTGGATAAAGCACTGATCTTGGATTCAGAAGGACCTGAGTTCAAATCTAGCCTCAGACACTTAACACTTACTAGCTGTGTGACCCTGGGCAAGTCACTTAACCCTCATTGCCCCACAATAAATAAATAAAAAGACAAAAAATAATAATAATAATAATCAATCAGTTGTTTCCTGTAAGGTAAGATATCATCAGGTTCATTTCTTGTGATGTTACTTACTGCTTATCTTCTCTAACATCTTCAAACTCTCTTCTGAAAGAAAGTAGCCATGACATAGAAATGTACAGCTTCTGGTTTATTGTTGATCTCATTTATTCCTCAAACCTGAGGCATATTTTCCAATATATTTCTTACTCCTTTATGCCAATTCACAATGACATCACTAAGTATAAATATATATATATATATATACACACATACATACACACACACACACACACACATATATATATATACTTGGTTTGGAAAATCTTGTCAATTTCTTCATAGAAAAAAACCATTCTACCTTCCACACCTTATAATGAATCTTGATATTTTGATAATAAGCAATAAATATTTTCCTGGTCATCATTTTGCTTAATGTTATCATAAGCACTCCCAAAGAAGATAACAAGGTGTCCCATAAAATTATATTTCTAGTTGCCTTTTAATATAGACTTTACCAGCTCCTTTTTGAAGGAGAACCGGTAAGCAATCTTTTTATCTAGCTGCAATTCCCTTTTGTTTTCTTATTTAGTTTACTGTGGGCATAACTATACTGAAATGTGTCAGTTCTTCTAATAAGCATGTCAATTCATTGGTCATTGAACAAAAGTATCACAATTTCTGTAACTATTAATGTTTAGCAATGATCTAACAACAGTATGATTCTTAACATTGTCTACTCCCTTTTCTATCACTGCCTCATTCACTGCAGTAATCAAAGGCGTCTACCAAGTATCAAGGTTTATTTTGCATTTTTCTTCTTTTCTTGGGCTGCCAAGGGCAAAGAATTCATCACATAGAGACCAACCTTCTAGTATTATGCTTTTCCAAACTCAGCTGTGCTGGTCCTTGGCAGATTTGATCCAGACCTTTCTGGAATGATTGGAACTACTAGAGTTCATACTAATTGTATAGCCTTTGAGAATCCAAGGTTGCCTCCATACCTCAATGAAGCATAAAAGTTGGACTGTGTAACAGGAATAGCCTAAAAGCCTAGAAAAATGGACCTATGAATTTAAAGGGACTGGTTTTATGAGTTGTAAGAGATTATAATTGCTGTGCAGGAAGTTTGTAGTCCTTTCATGGAGCTATATAATTTATTTTAGAGTTATAGCCTTTCTTTGAAAGCAATAAGTTACAATGAGAATTCTCTACTATAAATTTTCTGTAGTGTTAATAAATATATTTTATTCAAGTTTCTAAGCTAAGAAATATAATTTGCTACAACTCATTTTGTTAAAGCTCAAACAGAGGAACCAAGAAAATGAAAACAAAAAGAGAAGGACTTCAGCTACCTCCAGCCTCTTCCCTCTGGAACCCTATTCCTCCCCCAGTTAGGCAGCACAAATTAGCATAGCAAACACATTCACTAATCAGGTATGTAGGACTGGAAGAAGACTAGAGAGGGAAGAGTAAGCTGGAAAGTGTGACATCTCAGATCATAGATAACTCTGGAGGCAGACAGGTGTTTGAATGTATAAATCACAGAAACTTAAGAGATTTCAGAAAACCTAAGTTCAAATCTGGCCTCAGATAATTACTAGCTATGTGAGCTTAGACAAATCATCTAAACCAGGGCTTCTTAAACTTCTTCCACTAACGACCCCTTTTTGCCCAAGAAATGTTTATGTGATCCTAGACATATAGGTATACAAAATAGGTATATATAACCTTTTACTGTTGCCAAATTTTTCACAACCCCCACATTCAGTTATATGACCCCATTTGGAGTCATGACCCACAGTCTAAAAGCTTTGACCTAAACTGTCTGCCTCAGTTTCCTCATCTGTAAAAGGGGGATAATGACACCTGCTATCCAGGGTTGTTGTGAGGATCAAATGAGATGATATTTGTAAAGCACATTGCAAACCTTAAAGTGCCACATAAATGCTAGCTGTCATCATCATCAACATTATTATTATTATCATAACATGCACAGAGTAAAACAGGAGAATAGGTGTCTCTTTTTCATTTAGGAAGGTGGACCTTTGCTGACACTAGGGGCAGTAAGTATCCTTACCAGGCACAAAACATTGTTTTTCCAAGTCCTACCAGCTCAGATTGCCTAAACTTCAAGAGAACAGGGTAGTGTCCTCAGGGAGGAGCAAACTCTTAGAGCAAGCACTACACTTTGGAGAAAACACAGGCCACTGGAACCACAGAAGCTGGTGGCAGGCCTGGTACTCTATCCATTGTGCCACCTAACTGCCAGTGGGGGTCAGACTTTCCTTCCAAACTGACTTCTTCTGGCAGAGCTTTCAGCAGTGCATTGGGCATTGTATCTAGTATGGTCAGGGACTACATCTCCTCTAAGGTGATGGAACTGAAAGGTGACACCAGACTGAGCACAGGACCTAAGATGACCAGAAGTAAGCAGAGCTTCTGCAGTTCTAACCTTTGACCTTCCTTCCTGTCACCTAAGCAGGCATCACCTTCCTTGTAGCTAAGCAGGAGCTAACTGTCATCCCATCTCTCTCCTGACTGTTGTGGTTAAACTCCTTGAGAGGGTCATCTACAACACTTCCTCTCCTCTCACTCTCTTCTTAACTGTCTACATTCTGGCTTATGACCTCATCATTCAACTGAAATTGCCCTCTCCAAAGTCACTAATGATCTCTTTTTTTTTTTTTAATTTCTTTTTTTTTTTTTTTTTTTGGTGAGGCAATTGGGGTTAAGTGACTTGCCCAGGGTCACACAGCTAGTAAGTGTTAAGTGTCTGAGGGCGGATTTGAACTCAGGTACTCCTGAATCCAGGGCCAGTGCTTTATCCACTGAGCCACCTAGCACTAATGATCTCTTAACTGCCAAATCTGTGACCTCTCTGCATGCAGCCTTTGACACTCACTGTTGATCATCCTCTTCTTGACACTCTCTAGGCTTTAAGAACTCTGCTCCCTCCTGGTTCTCCTCCTCCCTGTGTAACAGCTCCTTCTCAGTTGGCTTTGCTGATCTCCAGGTCACATTTGCCAGTTGTGGGGGACAGCTCACAGGGCCCTCCCCTGGCCTTCTTTTCTTCTCCCTTTATTCTGTTTCACTTGGTGATCCTATCAGCTCCATGAATTCAGTTATCCTCTGTATACTGAGGATTCTCAAGTCGACTTATCTAGCCCTAACCTCTCTGCTGACCCCCAACCTCACGTCTGTAACTGCCTATTACACATCTCAGATTGGACATCCCATAGACATCTTAAACTCAACATGTCCCAAACTGAAACTTGTTATTTGTCTCCCCAAACCCTCCATTCTTCCTATCTTTCCTGTTACTATCAAGGGCACCACCATCCTCCCCATCACCCAGCCTTGCAACCTAGATGTCCTGATGTCCTCCTTGACTATTACTTTCTCTCACTTCCCCCCAACCTCCCTACCATATCCAATCTGTTGCCATGACCAGTTGATTTCATCTTTGCAGCATTTCTCAATATGCCCCTTCTTCTCTCCTGATACTACATATTGGTCAGGCATGAACAAACCTACTGGTTTGGTCTCCCTGCCACAAAGCCTCTCCACACTCCAGTCCATCCTCATTTCAGCCACCAAAGTAATTACTCTAAAGCACAGGTTCAACTAAGTCATGCCCTCCTTTCCCCACACAACTCAAATGGCTTCCTATCCCCTCCAATATAAATACAAAATCCTCTTTTGGGAATTCAAAGCCCTTCATAACCTACCCACCCCCACCTTTTCAGACCTCTTAAACTGTGCACTCCTCCATCAAGTTCTCTTAGATCCAATGACACTGGCTGCCTTCCTCTTTCTCACATGATACTTCAACTCCTGAATCTAGGCATTTTCAGTGACTGTTCCCTATGCTTAGAACGCTCTTCCTCTTCACCTTGACCTTCTCACTTCCCTGGTTTTCTTCAAGTTTCAGCTTAAATCTCAAGCTTCCACAGGAAACATTTTCCAAGTCCCCCTTAATTCCAGGACATGCCCTCTTGATGATTTCCTATCTATAACTTGCTTGTACATAGTTGTTCACATGTTTTCTCTATTAGATTGTGAACTCCTTGAGATCAGGGATTATCCTTTTTTTGTATCCCAAGTATTTAGCACAGTGCGTGACACACAGTAGGCACTTAATGTTTACTGGCTGACTGCCTGAGTGCCATGAAAGAAATAAGAACCTCTTAATTCTGCTCCCACTTCTGTCTTGTCTAGCACTTAAGAAAGCAGCAGGAGTCTAGTCTGATAGTCCTGCTCCTTCCTTTGCTCATTTCTCTGGCTGATGTGAAGGAAACTGGAGGCTGGAGGTTGTGTTCCTACTCTTCTCTCTTGCCTTTGGGCTGCTGAGGAAGAACACACTAGCAGGTCTTCCCCCACCTATGTTTTCTGGTCAATGAGCTGCTCAGGAAGCAAGAACCTGATGTCCTAGAACTCCTAACCTCCTTCCTGGCCTCACTTGCTAATCTGTGTCTGCTCTGACCTGTTACAGCTCAGTCAAGTAGAGCAAGCCTGGCTTTTTAACTTTTTCCTTTCTCTTTCTTCCTCTCTTCACTGGTCAAAGTTAATATATTCAAGATGCCAAACTTGGCCATGAAGAGATAATCCAGTGGCATCCTCTTTACAGGAAAAAGTTGTGTGCCTTCAATATGTATGATTATTGTTAAAGATTGTATATTGCACTCAGAACTGAGAGCTTTATAGTTTGTTAAACTAGGAAGTATCCTGATGATATATGGATGGTGTCATGGTAGTTCAAATTCTACTAGCCTGTCATGTTAATTATTGAGCTAAGA
Source organism: Dromiciops gliroides (assembly GCF_019393635.1). Classification (NCBI taxonomy): domain Eukaryota; kingdom Metazoa; phylum Chordata; class Mammalia; order Microbiotheria; family Microbiotheriidae; genus Dromiciops; species Dromiciops gliroides. Next base: position 307,241,852 of record NC_057863.1, read on the forward strand.
ATTCCCCCTATCTCTATTCTGATGGTTCCCATCAAATAATTCTCTATCTAGAGCAAAATATGCATAGATTTAAGGTTATAGTAGACTTAAGAACCAGTGGAAATGGAGCTGGCCTCAGTACAGCAGGGTTGTGAACATTATCTCTAATACCTTATCATCCAGCCTAGAAGGCAAATTACTTGCCTGTTGTGTTTATCCAAATAAATTTGGAGATGTCTGAAAAAAAAAAAAGATCCCATCACACCATTCACTTCTGGTGGCATACTTCCTTGGTCAGGAGGAGATATAGAAACAATGCAGTGATAGCACAAGGGGCAAAAGAATATGGGGAGTTGGGGAAAGGGATTGGGAAGATAAATGATAATACCACCATGATGTTAAAAAGAAAAATGTTAATGCCTTTTGCCATTCTCTCACCACCAACTTTCCTCAAGGTCCTAATGTATTTATTCTCTCTCCCCACTAATTAACTCAACCAAGGCCTGAAATCAATCAATTCTACTTCTATTTGAATGAGTTTCAGGGCCAGGACCAATTAGAAACAAAAATAAGACTGAAATCCAGGAACTACTAAATTTGCAGTAGTATTGTTTTTAACTATTTTTCATTACAAATATATATATTTACTAGAAGTTAAATAAGGTTTTTTCAGCTGGAATGGGAAACTAAGCACCACCTACAACCATTTCTATTCTTCTAAAAGTTCCTAAAAGACAACTTGAATATGAAGGGTTTTTTTAATTTTTTTTTTTTTTTTTGGTGAGGCAACTGGGCTTAAGTGACTTGCCCAGGGTCACACAGCTACTGCATATGAACTTTTAAAACAAGATCCAATCATAAGTTAAAAACTGCCTATAAATATAACAATGATTATTAATACTGGAACCGGTGACATACTCAACTCTTCATATAGTCAACTTTTAGTGGCTCTGTGCCTCCCCTCCCAATTAAGTTCATTTCCTATACACAATAATTATACCATAATCATAATAACCTCCTTCCAGAAGCAATTATCCTAGCTTGGAGGTTATTTTTGTTTGTTTGTTTGCTTAGTAAAGGATTAACACACTAACGCAAGATTAAAATTCTAGGAATATGTTTATTAAGCCCAAAGACAAACAGCTAAATAATTTCATAATGTATTTCAAATAAATAAAGGTGTTCTGTCTCATAGTTAAATACAAATAATAAATTAAAACAATGCTGATGGTAAAAATTTTCCTTTGACAAAGTCTGAATGAGTGGTTAATTGATCATAAATTATATGAAGAAAACTGAATGTACCTATTCTAATAATTTTTTATCAGGAACTCTCTAATACTGGCTAAAATAATCATAGTTTATGAGTTGAAAGGAACCCCAAAAGCTATATAGTTGTTCCCAGTTCTGAACAGGAATCTCCTCTACGACATGGCCAACAAGTAGTCAATGAATTTTTGCTTGAAGACTTCCAAGAGAAGGAAAGCCATTTCCTTTTAAGATCGCCTTTTCCACTGTTGGGTAACTGCAGTTGTCCTCCAGTTTTTATTTACATCAACCTAAATTTCCATCTTTCTGACTTCAACCCACTGTTCCAATGTTCTGAGCAGAAATCTAATCCCTCTTCCACATTATAGCCCTTCAAATACTTGAAAATAGCTATCATGTCCCCCTCCTTTAGTCTTCTGTCTTTACCTCAATTTCTTCAACCAATTTTCAAATGAGAAGTAAAGACAATGTAAAAAGAAAAGACAGGTATAATTTTTTAAAAGATAATTGCTCAGGGGACAGCTTGGTGGCACAGTGGATAAAGCACCAGCCCTGGATTCAGGAGGACCTGAATTCAAATGAGGCCTCAAACACTTGACACTTTCTAGCTGTGTGTCTCTGGGCAAGTCACTTAACCCTCATTGCCCTGCAAAAAAATAAAATAAATAAATTTTTTTTAAAAGATGATAATTGCCCATTCTGAAATTACTTTTAAAAAGAACTTCAGGTTATTCTCTATTCTCACTGACCTCCTCTGAATGCTTAGCAATTTATCAATGTCCTTTCCAAAATGTCTCACCTGACCGGAATTAAACATAATATTCCAGATGTAGTCTAACTAGGACATAGTGCAACAGAACTATCACTTCTCTAGTCCTAGACACTGTGTCACTTTTAATAAAGCCTAAGACTCTTTGCTTTTTTGCTTTCCACTTCACATTGCTGATTCATATTGAATTTGCTGTCCAGTAAAACCCCAATAGTTTTTAAATGAACTGCTATCTAGCTATCCCATCCCCCATCTTAAATTTCTAAAGTGGATTTTTTTAACCCATGAATAAGACTTTATTTTTATCCTTATTCAATTTCATATTATTAGATTAGTCTGTCAAAAATCTCTCTGGATCCCAATTCTGTCATTCACTATTTTAGCTACCTCCCCCACTGAAAAAAGGAAGAAAACAGTTGAAAAACCTGAGTTTCCTCAACAGAAAAATCTTTTGGGAAACATATGTCATTCTTTTTAAAAATACAATATATAAGTATCTTAACATGAAACAAATAAGAGTGAAATTTACTCCAGATTTCCTTTAATTGTATGCTTAGTCTATTTAAAATATGTTGATTTACAAAAGAAAATTTATAACTATTCAATTGTTCAAAACAAGGTATAGCTGAAGATAAAATCAATAATAAAAACATGATCTTAAAACATAACAAGAACCACTATAAGTTGAAAACTACAAATGAATAACTAGAAAGAACAAGAAAGGGGCAATATAGGAAATTAAAATTGCTTTAATAAAATATTTTATACACTTTTTTTAAATGTACACATAAAAGAAAGTAGTTTTCATTTACCCCCAGCAAAGGGTGGTCCCTGTGGTCAGAGCTTCTGAGTCTTGACAGAGGTGCCTGAACCTGAGTATCTTCTTGCTTTGATTTTGACTTCTTTGGTATTCGAAACTAGAAAGAAAAAGCCATCTTTTTATTATGAATTCAGGACTAAATTCAGTACTTGAATTAGATAACAAAGCATTCCATATACTCTGAATGATATACAAAAGGAGCGACTGGGGAAAGGTCACACACTAACAAATTTAGAAATTCAGTGCTTTATGTTAGAACAGTAGTTTCCAGCCTATGGGTAGAAGAAATGAGACAAGGGGCTGATTGTAGCCATATGAAAATAAAATCATCTTTGTGCTGAATGTCTTATATGTAAATTTTGGTCCACACCAATGATTTCATTCAAAATACATGGATACATGCAAATAAGCTATGTACAGGATATGTTGAAAATAATCAATAGAGAGAAGATACTAGAATTAAGGAGGAATCTGAACATGTCTCCTACTGAAGCTGAGACTAAAACTGGAACTTGGAAAAAAAGCAGAGATAAGGAAGGGGAGAATTCCAGGCATAGAGGATGTTATTGTTGTTGTTGTTTGTCCTTCATTCTCAAAGAAGACCATGACATCAGGAGGTGATATCATGACTTATAGTAATTTGAATTTAAGTTAGGGAGCACTGCGCAAAGTCACCAGCTTCACTCTCTCCTGCAGAGTCATCTGAGTCCAGTAGCAAGATATGCATCAGTTTGGAGATGGCCATGGATGTTTAAGGCAATTGGGGTAAAGTGACTTTCCGGGGGTCACATCACTATTAAGTATCTGAGGTGACATCTGAACTCAGCTCCTCTTGACTCCAGGATCAGTGCTCTATACACTGTGCCACCTACCTGCCCAGCCAGTGAAAATATAGTAAGATGGACTATCTTGTTTAAAGAATATCAAAGAGGGGGGCAGCTAGATGGCACAGTGGATAAAGCACCAGCCCTGGATTCAGGAGTACCTGAGTTCAATTCCAGCCTCAGACACTTGACACTTGCTAGCTGTGTGACCCTGTGCAAGTCACTTAATCGCCATTGCTCCCAAAAAACAAAACAAAACAAACAAACAAAAAACCAAGAATATCAAAGAGACCAGTGTCATTGGATTGAAAAGTATGTTGGAGGGGCAGCTAGGTGGCACAGTGAATAGAGCACCGGCCCTGGATTCAGGAGGTCCTGAGTTCAAATCCAGCCTCAGACACTTGACACTTACTAGCTGTGTGACATTGGGCAAGTCACTTGACCCTCATTGCCCCACAATAAATAAATAAAATTTAAAAAAAAAAAGAAAAGTATGTTGGAAGGAGGGGGAAGAATAAAGGAGTTTTGAATACCAAACAGAGAATTTTATATTTGATCCTGGAAGTGACAAGAAATCATCAGAGTTTATTGGGTAGACAGTGACATGATCAGACTTGCACTTTAAGATCACTTTGATAGTTGAGTATAAAATGGACAGGAGTGAGAAATGATTTGTGACAGGGTGAACAACCAATAAGCTAATGTAATTGTATGGGCATGAGGTAATGAAGTTCCTGTATCAGTGTGGTGGCAGTATCAGAGGAGAGAAGGGGGAGTATTTGAGAGATAGTACAAAGGTAAAACTGACAGGTCTTAGCAAATGAGTAGATACTGAGATTGGGTGGGAGTTGGGTTGTGTTGGGTGTAAAAGAGAATAAGAAGTCAAGGAGGACATCTAGGTTGCAAGGTTGGGTGATGGGGAGGATGGTGGTGCCCTTGATAGTAACAGGAAAGATAGGAAGAATGGAGGGTTTGGGGAGACAAATAACAAGTTTCAGTTTGGGACATGTTGAGTTTAAGATGTCTATGGGATGTCCAATCTGAGATGTGTAATAGGCAGTTACAGACGTGAGGTTGGGGGTCAGCAGAGAGGTTAGGGCTAGATAAGTCGACTTGAGAATCCTCAGTATACAGAGGATAACTGAATTCATGGAGCTGATAGGATCACCAAGTGAAACAGAATAAAGGGAGAAGAAAAGAAGGCCAGGGGAGGGCCCTGTGAGCTGTCCCCCACAACTGGCAAATGTGACCTGGAGATCAGCAAAGCCAACTGAGAAGGAGCTGTTACACAGGGAGGAGGAGAACCAGGAGAGAGCAGAGTCCTTAAAGCCTAGAGAGTGTCAAGAAGAGGATGATCAACAGTGAGTGTCAAAGGCTGCATGCAGAGAGGTCACAGATTTGGCAGTTAAGAGACCATTAGTGACTTTGGAGAGGGCAATTTCAGTTGAATGATGAGGTCATAAGCCAGAATGTAGACAGTTAAGAAGAGAGTGAGAGGAGAGGAAGTGTTGTAGATGACCCTCTCAAGGAGTTTAACCACAACAGTCAGGAGAGAGATGGGATGACAGTTAGCTCCTGCTTAGCTACAAGGAAGGTGATGCCTGCTTAGGTGACAGGAAGGAAGGTCAAAGGTTAGAACTGCAGAAGCTCTGCTTACTTCTGGTCATCTTAGGTCCTGTGCTCAGTCTGGTGTCACCTTTCAGTTCCATCACCTTAGAGGAGATGTAGTCCCTGACCATACTAGATACAATGCCCAATGCACTGCTGAAAGCTCTGCCAGAAGAAGTCAGTTTGGAAGGAAAGTCTGACCCCCACTGGCAGTTAGGTGGCACAATGGATAGAGTACCAGGCCTGCCACCAGTTTCTGTGGTTCCAGTGGCCTGTGTTTTCTCCAAAGTGTAGTGCTTGCTCTAAGAGTTTGCTCCTCCCTGAGGACACTACCCTGTTCTCTTGAAGTTTAGCAATCTGAGCTGGTAGGACTTGGAAAACAATGTTTTGTGCCTGGTAAGGATACTTACTGCCCCTAGTGTCAGCAAAGGTCCACCTTCCTAAATGAAAAAGAGACACCTATTCTCCTGTTTTACTCTGTGCATGTTATGATAATAATAATAATGTTGATGATGATGACAGCTAGCATTTATGTGGCACTTTAAGGTTTGCAATGTGCTTTACAAATATCATCTCATTTGATCCTCAAACAACCCTGGGAGATAAAGAAAAGGCATTAACTTTGGCAATTAAGAGATCACTACTAATCTTATGAAAATGAATGTTGAAAACTAAAAAATTTTTTAAAGTACCTACTATGTGCCTGGAACTATGCTAAGAGCTTTACAACTATTATCTCATTTGATCCTCACAACAACCCTGGGAGAGACGTGCTATTATTATCCTCATTTTACAGTTGAGGAAACTGAGGCAGACAGCGGTTAAGTGACTTGCCCAGGGTCTAAAGTAAGATCTGAACTCATCTTCCGAACATCGGGTCCAGTGCTCTATCCACTACACAACCCAGCTGCCTCAAATAATGTGTATGTTTTCTCCCCCATCAGACTATAAGCTCCTTGGAAGCAAGAGGTATTTTTGCTTTTCTTTATATGTGCCTGGCACATAGTAGGTGCTTAATAAATGTTTGTTCATTTGATTTGATATCAGAGATACAAAACTGCATTCCTAAGTCTGAACTTGATTAAAAGGACATTCTAGGAGTCTAAAAAAAAAAAGAGAGATCACTAGTGACTTTGGGGAGATTCGTTTCAGCTAAATAATGAAACTGGAAGCCAGGACTACGGAGAGTTAAGAAAAGAATGAGAGGAGAGGAAGAGTGGAGATACCTATTGTAACACAAGCATACATATTTGTAGGGAGTAGGGAAGCAGACAACTGAAAAGGAGAGATTATTTAAAAAAATGAGAATAGGGGCAGCTAGATGGCGCAGTGGATAGAGCACCAGCCCTGGAGTCAGGAGTACCTGAGTTCAAATCTGACCTCAGACACTTAACACTTACTAGCTGTGTGACCCTGGGCAAGTCACTTAACCCCAACTGCCTCACTAAAAAAAAAAAAAAAAAAAAAAAGATAGAGAGAATAGATATAATAGAGGGTGTAATCTGTTGTAGAAGACGAAATATAATAGAATCATTTGTGTATGTTTGCCTTGGCAAAGAGAAGGCCTACTTCTTGGTGTGACATGAGGTAAAGGAGACCATAGGAAGAAGGCATGGATGCACCTTGATGAGAAGGGAGAAGAAAAACTATAACTCATGCTCAAAAATTACCATTCCTTCTCCCCTGTACTCAGTGTAACCTTACCTTCATTCTAGCTAACTATCTTGAAAGGAAATCAATATAATAAACAATTCATACTAATTCACTAATGGCTGATAGTTTACTATGCTAACATTCCTATGGGGAAACATTTCAAAATAGATCATTTTAAAAGACAATACCTTAACTCAAAAATAAATAAAATAGATGAGTGGATAGATAAATAAATAAAGCTAACAGTAGAATTTTAAAGTCTGACAGGGCATATATTTTTGGACAGATGTTATTCCAGGACCTTTCAAATCACCCAGGTTTAAAAAAAAAATTGCACATCTACCAAAGAATGGTTGAAGAAACTGGTATACAATTATAATGAAATATTATCACACTGCAAAAAACAAGGAATATGAAGAACTCAGAAACTTGTATGAACTGAAGATTGAAGTAAGCAAAGTCAAGAGAACAATATAAACAATGTATATAATAATGTAAATGAAATTAAACTAAAATAAAGCTGAACAAAGTAAGTGAAATTACTCATCTTAGACCCTGAGAAAAAATAAGGAACCACCTTCCTATTTTCAGCAGGGGAAGGAATTCTTATATAACAATGCTGTAAAAAAAAAGTCAATAATTTTTTTCTTTAATAACATCATATAAATTTAGGAAATAGGTTGGGGACAGTGAACTCCATAGGGAACTTTGCCCTGAAATTAAGAAGATAATAAATAACAAAAAAACAACGGTATTTTACTTCTCTCTGTGTGTTGTTGTGGAGGGGTTGGGGGAAGAAAGGAAGGACAGAAGGAATTTATGTTTATCTCCCTGACTCATATGGTACTGAGAAAAATGATCATTTCTCCCTCATATTAATAATCAGTTATTGAATTAGGACCAGGATTTTTTCAGAAACCTGTAAGTTGTTCAGTCTCTGAAAGACATTGCTGATAGAGATTGAATTAACTTTCTCCTCAATTTTGTTCAGACCTCACCCAACCTTACAAGGAATTTACTCTAAGGTGGGGCAAGCCCATTGTGCTCTATACAGGTATAGATGAGGATAAATTCTTTGATCAGATTGTCCAAGACTGCAAAACTTAGAAGTCAAATCAAAGGTACATCCCCTCATTAGAATAGACCCATCTTGGGGCAGCTAGGTGGTGCAGTGGATAGAGCACCAGCCCTGGAGTTAGGAGGACCTGAGTTCAAATCCAGCCTCAGACACTTAACACTTACTAGCTGTGTGACCCAGGGCAAGTCACTTAACCCCAATTGCCTCACTGAAAAAAAAAAAAAAGAATAGATCCATCTCTCATTATAATATTCATTCTCTCATTAATTATTAACCAATAAGAGCTGATTTCCACTCTCAGGCATACTTACTTTTCCAAGGGCATATTAATCTGTGAGCCTACCACCACGATTCATCTTTGGCATTTGAGAGTATAACTGGACCATTTTATTGGTAATATGCTAGCATTATTAATGAAATGATTAAATTAGCCAGAAATTATGTCTCTCAAACTTTTTTTTAATGTCACAGTACACTTAAATTCAGATTTGAAAATGATATAGACATTGAGAAATTTGAATAAATCAGGAAAGTTGCTAAAAATTATTTTGTTGCTCCATACAAAGTCCTGGGTCAAACTTAATTCCTCATTTCTCTCCTTCCCCTTTGTTTTCTACTTTCTGTCCCTAATTTTGGGCCATATTTCAACTTTATAAAATAAAATGTAGTGATCTACAGTTCTCAATATACTACCTTGAACTCTGAAGAAAGATACTACATCAATCTAACAAATATAATAAATCAGATTATTACTGGATTTAAAGTATAATATTCTAGAAAAGGGAAATACCTTTATAAATAAGCATGAGTTCTTAAAAACACTCTCAAAATACAAAAATAATCTCAATTAAGCACAACCTTAAAACATAATATTTTTAAACAAATGATAGATGGCCAAGTGAGATCTCCCAAATTTCCTCTCCAAACCAATATAAAAGTGTCTCTGAATCGTTCCAGAAGCAAGGAAGCAGCCTACCAGCCCTGTAGGAAAGATCTGTCTTGTCTGGATGGGAGGGAAATGAAGTCCAGGAGCATCAGCAGCAGCAGCAGCTTCTAGACTCACAGGAGGGGGCCTGAAGCAAGGCTCTGAACCTGGGGCAAATTACCAGTAAGGCTTCACCCACCTCTAAACCAGCAGCTCCCTGGGGTGGTGAACAGTCTGGGAAGCATAGCAGGGACCCTCACCTGGCACCCCACAGCTAGCTGATACCACCAGGGAGGCTTTAACTGCACTGCTAACCAGTAGTGAAGTCCCACCTAAGCCTGGTCAACATCAAGTTCCCACCCCTGTGACCTCCCAGCAGAGATACTCTTTCCAGGTCAAACCAGCATAAGGGAGCTCCAACCCTCAGCAGATTGCAACAAAATTACCCTTCCCGGAACTGCTAGCAGAGGGACTCAGTTACCATAGCCACCCAGTAACAGGACCCCTACACTTGGGCAGCTTGGAAACAAAATTACTCCTTCAGGGCCTGCTAACAGAGAAGCCCTGCTAACAGAGCAACCCAGCAGCAGGGCACCACCCCTGTAGAAGACCAACAATAAGATCACTTCTCCAGAGCCAGCCACCAGAAAGACTGTTAATTTTTGCAATCCAGCACCAGGACACCACCCCTAGAGAAGGCCAGGCCCCACCCAGGAGAGGTCAAAAGGGAGGACTAACCCCCCAATACTAATCAGAAGGGAAACTTACTCTACAAAGAAAGCAAGCATCTAAGCCCTGAAGCCCACTGAAAGCCAGCAGTAAGACCCAGAGTCTCAGCATAAAAACTTGGGATAGTGTAGGAATAGAGGCTAACTCTCATAAAAACATCAAGGCGCAAAAATGAGCAAAAAACAAAAAACAAAACAAAAAAAAGCTTGTCTGTTGACAGTTACTATGGTGATAGGGAAAATCAAGGCATAAACATAGAGGAAGACAATAGTAACAAATGTCTACAGGAGACGCTTCAAAGAAAAATGTAAATTGGTCTCAGGCCCAAAAAGAATTCCTGGAAGAGCTTAAAAAGGACTTTAAAAATCAAATTAGAGGGCAGCTAGATGGTGCAGTGGTAAAGCACTGGCCCTGGATTCAGGAGTACCTGAGTTCAAATCCAGCCTCAGACACTTGACGCTTACTAGCTGTGTGACCCTGGACAAGTCACTTAACCCTCATTGCCCTGCAAAAAAACAAAAACATCAAATCTGGCCTCAGACACTTAACAATTACTAGCTGTGTGACCCTGGGCAAGTCACTTAACTCCAATTGCCCCACCAAAAAAAACAAACAAACAAAAACAAAAACAAAAAAAAATCAAATTAGAGAAGTAGAAGAAAATTGGGGAAAGAAATAAAAGTAATGCAAGAGAACCATAAAAAAGAAATACAAAAATTTACTGAGGAAAATAACTCCCTAAAAAACATATTTGTCCAAATAGAAAAGGAAATACAAAAGATCACTAAAGAAAATAATTCTTTAAAAATTAGAATTGAACAAATGGAAATGACTCTAAGACACACCAATATACAATAAAACAAAATTTAAAAGGTTTTAAAATAGAAGAAAATGTGAAATTTCTCATTGGAAAAACAACTGACCTAGAAAATAGGTAGAGAAGAAATAATATAAGAATTATTGGACTACCTGAAAGCCATGATAAAAAAAAGCCTCTATAATATATTTCAAGAAATTATCAAAAAAAACTGCCCTGATATATAAGAACCAGAAGGCAAAATAGAAATTAAAAGAATCCACCAATCACCACCTGAAAGAGATCCCAAAATGAAAACTCCTCAGGACATCATAGCCAAATTTCAAAGGTCACAGATCAAGGAAAAAGTATTGCAAACAGCCAAAAAGAAACAATTCAAATACCATGGAGCTACACAGTCAGAATTACACAGGATTTGGCAGCTTCCACATTAAAGAACTGAAGGGCTTGTAATATAATATACAAGAAGGCAAAGGAACTCCTTTGCAACTAAATTGAATATATTATTTCATGGAAAAAAGTGACATTTAATGAAATAGAGGACTTTTGAACATTTCTGATTAAAAGGCCAGAGTTGAATAAAAAATTTGACCTCCAAATATAAGACTCAAGAGAAATATAAAGAGGTAAAAAAGAAAAAAGAAAGAAAAATTGTAAGAAATTCAATAAGGTTGAACTGTTTATATTTCTATAGGATAAGATAATATTTTAAAGTCTTAACAACTTTATTTTAAGAGTAATTAGAAGTACATGCAGAAAGAGGATGTGGTCATAAGGTGATACTGAAGGGACAATAATATTTATAAATCTTAACTTTATTATTAGAATAATTAGAGGAAAGAGAAATGAGGGTGATGCAGGAAAGACATGAGAAAAAAGTCAACAGCTTGAAAAGACAAATGGAAAAGCTCTCTGATGAAAATAACTGCCTAAGAATTAAGATTAAACAAATGGAAGCTAGCGACTTTATGAGAAACCAAGACACAATAAAACAAATCCAAATGAATAAAAAAGATATAAAGCAATGTGAAATATCTTCTGGGAAAAATTGCTGACCTAGAAAATAGGTCCAGGAGAGATCATTTGAAAATTATTGGTCTACCTGAAAAACCATGATCAAGGAAAGAGCTTAGATATTATCTTCCAAGATATTCTCAGGGAAAATTGCCCTGAAATTCTAGAAGCAGAAGCTAAAACAGAAATTGAAAGAATCTACCGAATTCCTCCAGAAAGAAATCCCAAAAGGAAAACTCCTAGAAATATTATACCAAATTCCAGAGTTCTCAGGTCAAGGAGAAAATATTGCAAACTGCCAAAAAGAAAGAATTCAAGTACTGTGGAGCCCCAGTCAGGATAGCACAAGATCTAGCAGCTTCTACATTAAAGGACCAGAGGGCATGGAATATGATATTCCAGAGGGCAAAGGAATTGGGATTACAATCAAACAAAACTGAGCATAATCTTTCAGAGGAAAAAATGGGACTTTAATGGAAAAAGGTCGTTCAGGTATTCGTGATGAAAAGACCTGAACTGAATGGCAAATTTGACTTTCAAATACAAGATCCTAGAGAACCATAAATAATTGGAGGTGGGGGACATACTTGGAGTCATACAGTAGGTGACTGTCTTATGTCTGAGGCCAGGTTTTAGCTGGGATCCCCCTGGGTCCAGGGGAGATGCTTTGTCCACTGTGTCACCTAGCTGCCTCATGATGATATCTTTAGGGTTAAATTGAGGGGTGAGGGGAATGCACTGGGGGAGGGGGAAGGGCAGAGGTGAAATCCTACATGAAAGAAACAGGAAAAGGCTTATGGAGTGGGGGAAGAGATGGGGAGGAGCAGGGCAGAAAATGAATTTTACACTCATCAGAAAAGGCTCAAAAACCTTAAACTCAGAGTTGCCTCAAGGGGGGATTAACATACACACCCAAAGGGCAGCTAGGTGGCGCAGTGGATAGAGCACCGGCCCTGGATTCAGGAGTACCTGAGTTCAAATCCGGCCTCAGACACTTGATGCTTACTAGCTGTGTGACCCTGGGCAAGTCACTTAACCCCAATTGCCTCACCAAAAAAAAAAGAAAAAAACACCATACACACTCAAATGGGTGGAATAATCTATTTAATCTGAGTAGTAAATGAGCCTAACACTCATCAGAATTGGCTCAAGGAGGGAATAACATGCACACTCAATTGGGTGAAGTAATCTCTCTAATCCTGCAGGAAAATAGGAGGGAAAGGGGATAAAGAGAGAGGGGAAAAAGGAAGAAGGGCAGATCGGGGGAGGACACAGACAGAAGAAAATCCCTTTTGAAGAGGGATAGGATGAAAAAAGATGGATAATAGAATAAATATCATGGGGAAGGGAATAGGATGGAAGGGAAACAGTTAACAATAGTAATCATGAAAAAGAGAAAAGGGGGGAAAATTACAAAAAAAAATATTCATAGCAACTCTTTGTGGTGGCTAAGAATTGAGAACCAAAGGAATGTCCATCAATTGAGGAATAATGGAAGAAGCTGTGGTATATGATTGTGGTGGAATGGTCTTGTGCTATAGGAAATGACAAACAGGGTGATCCCAGAAAAACCTGGAAAGACTCATGAACTGATATATAGTGAAGTGAGCAAAGCTGGGAGGACATTGTGCATAGTGATAGCAGTATTGTTCAATGAGCAATTGTGAATGACTTAACTACTCTCAGAAATGCAATGATCCAAGACAATCCCAAGGGACTAATGAAGAAGCTTACTATCCACCCCCATAGAAAGAACTGACCAAAAGAGCACTTGTGGGCTCTACATATATAACCTGGTTGTGGTCTTGTGGAGGGGGGAGGAAAGAGAGGGAAGGAGGGAGAAAAATTTGGAATTCTAAATCTTATGAAAATGAATGTTGAAAACTACCCTTACATGTAACTGGAAAAAATAAAATAAACGTTTGTTGCATGTAAAAAATTTTTTTAATAATTAGAAGGGTGTAAACAGAAGGTGTGGTTATAAGGTGATATTGATGGGACAATACCCCAAATAAACAAAATAAAGGGGCAAGAAAGAAATTGCATGGAAGAAAGGGAAAATTGAACAGAGTGAACTGTCATACACACACAAAAGAGGCATCAAAGAATTATAATAATGGAAGGGAATGGGGCAGCTAGATGGCACAGTGGATAGAGCACTGGCCCTGGAGTCAGGAGTACCTGAGTTCAAATCCGACCTCAGACACTTAACACTTATTAGCTGTGTGACCCTGGGAAAGTCACTTAACCCCAATTGCCTCACTAATAAATAAATAAATAAATAAATAAATAAATAAATGAATGAATGAATGAATAAATAAATAAATAAATAAATAAAGGAAGGGAAGATGGTGGGGGGGGGTGGGAATAGGCAAATATTAAACCTTACTCTCATCAAAGTTGGCTCAAAGAGGAAATAACAAACACACTCAGTTGGATATAGAAATATATCTAACCCTATATGGAAGGGGATAACTGAAGGGGAAGAGGGGACTAATACAAGGGAGGGGATATTGGGGAAGGCAGTGATCATAAGTAAAACACTTCTGAGGAGGGAAAGGGTGGGGGGTAAGAGTGGGGGGGATAAACAGGTGAAAATAGCATGGAGAGAAATAAACAGTTAGTCATAATGATAAATGTGAATGGGATGAACTCACCCATCAAACTGTAGCAAAAAGCAGAATGGATTAAAAACCAAAGTCCTACAATATGTTGTTTACAAGAAACACATTTGAAGCAGAGAGATACACACAGGGTGCATGTAGGGGGCTGGAACAGAATCTATTATGCTTCAGCTGAAGTTAAGAAAGCAGGGGTAGCAATCAGGATTTCAAACAAAGCAAAAACAAAAATAGATCTAATTAAAAGAGATGAAGGAAACTGTATCTTGCTGAAAGGTACCAAAGACAATGAAGTCACACCAATACTTAACATATATGCACCAAATGGTATAGTAAAAAAATTTTTGAAGAAGAGGTTGAATGAGTTACAGGAGGAAATAGATAATATAACTGTCCTAGTAGAGGACCTTAACCTCCCCCTCTCAGAACTGGATAAATCTAACCAAAAAATAAACAAGAAATACTTTAAGGAAATAAAAAAAATTCTTGAAAAGTTGGATATGATAGATCTCTAGAAAAAAATGAATGGAGGGGCAGCTAGGTGGCATAGTGGATAGAGTGCTAGCCCTGGATTCAGGAGGACCTGAGTTCAAATCCGACCTCAGACATTTGATACTTACTAGCTGTGTGACCCTGGGCAAGTCACTTAACCCTCACTGCCCTGCCAAAAAAAAAAGAAAGAAAGAAAGAAAGAAAAAAAATGAATGGGAAATAGAAAGGAATATACCTTCTTCGCAGCAGTACATGGGACCTAAACAAAAACTGACCATGTATTAGGGCATAAAAACCTTACAACAAGATGCAGAAAAGCAGAAATAGTAAACACATCTTTTTCAGACAATAATGCAATAAAAATTATATTCAATAATAGACAATTGAAAGAGAGATTACAAATCAATTGGAAATTAAATAATCTGATCCTAAAAAACAAGTGGATCAAAGAACAAATCATAGAAACAATCAATGATTTCATTAAAGAGAAAGACAATTAGACAACATATCAAAATTTATGGGACGTAGCCAAGGCCATTCTTAGGGGAAAATGTATATCCTTAACTGCTTACATGAATAAAATAGAGAAAAAGCAGATCAATGAATTGGGCGTACAACTGAAAAACTAGAAAATGAACAAAGTAAAAATCCCCAAGTAAACACCAAATTGGCAATCCTGAAAATCAAAGGAGAGATTAATAAAATTGAAAGTAAGAAAACCATTGAATTAATAAACAAAACTAGAAACTGGTTTCATGAAAAAACCAATAAAATAGATAAAGGAAAGAAGAAAACCAAATTACTAGTATCAAAAATAAAAGGGGTGAACTCACCACCAATGAAGAGGAAATTAAGAAAATTATTAGGAACTATTTTGCCCAACTATATGCCAATAGATTTGACAATCTAAATGAAATAGATAAATATCTACAAAAATATAAATTAGCCAGATTAACAGAAGAAAGAAAATATTTAAATAATCCAATTTTAGAAAAAGAAACTGCACAAGCCATCAATGAACTTCCTAAGAAAAAATCCCCAGGACCAGATGGATTCACAAGCAAATTCTACCAAACATTTAAAGAACAATTAATCCCAATACTATATAAATTATTTGAAAAAATAAGTGAAGGAGTGAAGAAGTCTTACAAAGTTCCTTTTATGAGACAAACCAGAAAGAGTTGAAACAGAGAAAGAAAATTATAGATCAATCTCACTAATGACTATCAATGCAAAAATGTTAAGTAAAATATTAGCAAAAAGATTACAGCAATTCATCACAAGGATCACACACCATAATTTATAAATCCCAGTTGGGATTTATACCAGGAATGCAGGGTTGGTTCAATATTGGGAAAACCATCAGCATAATTGACCATATCAATAACGAAACCAACAGACATGATATGATTATTTCAAAAGACACAGAAAAGGTTTTTCACAAAATACAGCACCCATTCCTATTAAAAACACTAGAGAGGGGGGCAGCTAGATGGCGCAGTAGACCACCAGCCCTGGATTCAGAAGTACCTGAGTTCAAATCCGGCCTCAGACACTTAACACTTACTAGCTGTGTGACCCTGGGCAAGTCGCTTAAAAGTCGCCTCACTAAAAAAACAAACAAACAAAAAACACTAGAGAGGGACCGCTAAGTGGCACAGTGGATAAAGCACCAGCCCTGGATTCAGGAGGACCTGAATTCAAATCCAGCCTCAGAGACTTGACACTTACTAGCTGTGTGATTTAACCCTCATTACCCTCCCACACACAAAAAAAAAGACATAGAAAAACACTAGAGAGCATAGGAATAAAAGGAGCTTACCTTAAAATGATAAGTACTATTTATCTAAAACCATCAGCAAGCATTATCTGTAATGGGGATAAGCTAGAATCCTTCCCAATACAATCAGAGGTGAAGCAAGGATGCCCATTACCACCTCTATTATTTAATATTGTACTAGAAATGTAAGCTATAGCAATAAGAGAAGAAAAAGGAATTAAAGGAATTAGAATAGGTAATGAAGAAATGAAACTATCACTCTTTGCCAATGATATGATGTTATACTTTGAAAATTCTAGAGAATGAACTAAAAAGCTACTTCAAATTATTAAAAACTAGCAAAGTTGGGGCAGCTAGGTGGCGCAGTAGATAGAGCACTGGCCCTGGATTCAGGAGGACCTGAGTTCAAATCCAGCCTCAGACATTTGACGCTTACTAGCTGTGTGACCCTGGACAAGTCACTTAACCCCAACTGCTTCAGGGGGAAAAGAAAACCTAGCAAAGTTGCAGGATACAAAATAAACCCACATAAATCATAAGCATTTCTATATATTAGCAACAAATTCCAGCAACAACAGATAGAAAGAGAAATTCCATTTAAAATAACTCTGGCGGCAGTTAGGTGGCACAGTGGATAAGGCACCAGCCTTGGATTCAGGAGGACCTGAGTTCAAACCCAGCCTCAGACACTTACTAGCTGTGTGACCCTGGGCAAGTCACTTAACCCCCATTGCCCTGAAAAAACAAAACAAAAAACAAACAACAACAACAACAACAAAACCTAAAATAACTCTGGCCAACATAAAATACTTGGGAATCTACCTGCCAAAACAAACACAGAAACTAAATGACCAGAACAACAAAACACTTTTCACACAAATAAAGACAGATATAAATAATTAGAAAAATATTAATTACTCATGGGTAGGACAAGCAAATATAATAAAAATGACAGTCTTACCTAAGTTAATTTTCTTATTTAGTGGTTTACCAATCAAACTATTAAAAAAAAAAAAGATTTTATGGATCTAGAAAAAATAAAAGTTCATCTGGAAAAAACAAAAGTTCAAGGACATCATGATATATGAAAAAATACAGAAGAACGTAGTCTAGCAGTACCAGATCTCAAACTGTATTATAAGGCGGTAATAATCAAAACAACCTGGTACTGGCTAAGAAATAGAGGTGGATCAGTGGAATGAAATAGGTACATATTATACTGTAGTAAATGACTATAGTAATCTAGTATATGATAAACCCAAAGATCCAAGATTTTGGAACAGAAACTCATTATTACTGGAAAACAGTACAGTAGAAATTAGGTATAGATCAACATCTCATACTGTATACTAAAATAAGGTCAAAATGGGTACATGATTTACACATAAAGGATAATAGCATAAGCAAATTAAGAGAGTATGGAATCATTTATCTGTCAGATTTATGGGCAGAGAAAGAATTTAGGACCAAAGAAGATACTGTGATGTTTAAAATTGTGTGATCGCCTTAAATTAGAAGCTTTAGCACCAGTCTTTGGGCATTAAACATTTATTAAAGCATACCAGGTATTCACGTGGAGTTCAGAAAGTTAAGAAAAGGCCTCTTTAGCCTAGAGTTCCAGCCTGGTCTGGTTCTTCCTCAAGTCCTCCACCTACTTCAATCACAAACTCCCCAGCAAACTGATTATGGAAGCATTTTATAGGTCTGGAGCATGGGCAGTCCTTACACACTGCTTCAAGCTGTCATTCAAATCCATTGATCACTGGACTTGAAAGTGGTCTCGAGTTAAGTTCAAAGTCTAGCTTCTGAGAACAATACCTTCTTAAGGGCTAGCCAGGTGTGATTACAATCTAGTTAATTTTCAGTAGGCTAATCAGCAGTCAATCACTCTCACTTAATTCAATCAGTTTAGATTAATCTCCAGGTGGGCCTTTGAGTATCTGCAAAATCCCATTATTTTATCACAATATAGAGAGTCCAAAAAATGTAAAATAAATCATTTTTATTACATAAAATTAACAAGTTTTTGTACAAACAAAACTAATGTAACCAAGATTACAAGGGAAGTAGAAAACTGGGAATTTTTAAAACAAATATCTCTAATAAAGGTCTCATTTCTAAAATATAGAGAACTGAGTCAAATTTATAAAAATACAAGTCATTCCACAATTGATATATGGTCAAAGCATATGAACAGGCAAAGAAAATCAAAGCTATCTATAACCATATGAAAAAATTATCTAGATCACTACTGATCAGAGAAATTGCAAATTAAAACAACTCTAAATATCACCTCACACCTATCAGAAGGGCAAATATAACAAAACTGGAAAATATTGGATGTTGGAGGGAATGTGGGAAAAGCTGGGATGCTAACCCACTCACTGTTGGAAGCAGGTTCAGAAGACTTTAAATGCCAGCCTGCAGGTTTGCATTTTATCTTTTTTTCGTGTGTGTGTGTATGTGAGGCAATTGGGGTTAAGTGACTTGCCCAGGGTCACACAGCTAGTAAGTGTTAAGTGTCTGAGGCCGGATTCGAACTCAGGTACTCCTGACTCCAGGGCCGGTGCTCTATCCACTGTACCACCTAGCTGCCCTGCGCCCACTCAGTGTTGATGGAGTTGTGAAAAAAATCCAACCATTCTGGAGAGCAATTTGGAACTATGCCCAAAGGGCCATAAAACTATGCATACCCTTTGATCCAGCAATATCACGGCTAGGTTTATATCCCAAAAACATACCAAAAAAGAGAAAAAGACCTATTTGTACAAAAATATTGATAGAAGCTCTTTTTGTGGTAGCTAAGAATTAGAAATCAAAGGAATGCCCATCAATTGGGGAATGGCTAAACAAGCTGTAGTATATGATGGTGATGGAATATTATTGTGCTATAAGAAAATGACAAGCAGGGGCAGCTAGGTAGCGCATTGGATAGAGCACCAGCCCCGGAGTCAGGAGTACCTGAGTTCAAATCCAGCCTCAGACACTTAACACTTACTAGCTGTGTGACTTTGGGCAAGTCACTTAACCCCAACTGCCTCACTAAAAAAAAAAAAAAAAAGAAAAAGAAATGACAAGCAAGATGATTTTAGAAAGGCCTGGAAAAACTTTTCATTGATATATAGTGAAGAGAGCTGAACCAAGAGAACACTGTGCACAGAGACAGCAATATTGTTTGATGAAGAACTGTGAAAGACTTAATTAACTGTTCTCACAAGACAATGATCCGAGACAATCACAAAGGACTATTGATGAACATACTATCCACCTCCAAAGAAAGAATTTATATTGATGGAACACAGACTGAAGCATTCTATTTTTCACTTTCTTTCATTTTTTGTTTTATTCAAGTTTTCTTATACAAAATGACCAGTATGCTATTGTTTTATATGATTGTACATGTATAACCTATATCTGATTGCTTACCATATCAGGTAGGGGGGAGAAGAGAGACAGAAGGAGGGATAAAAATTGGAACCTAAAACTATAAAAAAAAAATGTTTATTAATTTAAAAAATAAATGAATGAATGAATTTTAAAAGATAAAAATGATAATTTCAAAAATCTGATAAGAATATTTTTTCCCAAAAAAAAGCAACATCCATGCTACTATATAATCAGCCTCATCTCTCATCACTTCTATATAAAACACAATTAGTTGGGGCAACTAGGTGGTACAGTAGATAAAGCACTGGCCCTGGATTCAGGAGACCCGAGTTCAAATCTGGCCTCAGACACTTGACACTTACCTAGCTGTGTGACCCTGGGCAATTCACTTAACCCCATTTGCCTCACACAAAAAAAACCCACAATTAGTCAATTCAACACATATGTATTAAACAATTATGAGAGACGAGAGGCAATAAGGTTTAGTAGATAGAGGAACAATCTTGGAATCACATAGGCCAGGGTTCAAAAGTCCTGCCTCTGCCAACACTTAGCTGTGTGACCATTGGACAAGTCATTTAACTTCTTAATGCTCCAAACAATATGAAGAGTCAATTACAAAAAATTGCCACTCTGCATTTTCTGCATGTATGGAGGGAAATTTCCATAAAGGTAGTCCTCTTCACTAATGAAATCACAATGAAAATCTAGACCGAAAAAAAATAATGTTCAAGGAACTAACATAGGTTGGGGATTACAAAAGCAAAAAAGAGGAATTGTCGCTGCCCTCAAACAGCTCATATTCTATTACAAAAGTTTCATCACCAAAACATTAAAGTATTGTATATCCAGTAAACTCTACAAGTAAAGCAGGATAGTCAAATTTTGAAACATAAAAAAAAGGATTTTCTGGTTCACGGCTGATGCCTCCCAGTATGGAAGACAGAGCCTTGCACATAGTGAAACTTAAATGTTTGTTAAATTCCATATACTTCAAGATTCAGTTAATGGGATGGTTAGTTTTGCTGAACTGCCTTCTTTAACTCTCTTTATTCTTGTAACAAAAGAGAGCTCTCTGGGGAAGAGAGGGATATACTTGGAAATGAGGAGATGTAAAAACAAAATGTATCAATAAACAATTTATTGAACCCTCACTTAAATGAACAGATCTTTCTCTAAGCGTTCCAGTTAATCAAAACTTACTGTATTTTGTTGAAAAATATTTTTTGAAAGGCAAATAGAAAAAATGTTTTCAAAACCACTGACAAAAAGAATTTTAAGGATAATGAACAAGTTAGAAAAGACAAAAGTAATACATACCTCATGGGAATGTGAAGATGAAGACTTTTTCATTTTCCCTCAAATACAGTTTCTATTTAAAAAAAAAGAAAACAAAAAATTACCACTTAAAAATTTAAATAAAAGAAATAAACTGCTAAAATATCTCATATTTGCATAAACTTTTTATTAATTCAGGAATCTATATAACTAACAAGGTATAAGACATATTATATATATATATATATTTTATAGAATCTGAAGCTTGAACTTAAATATTTTTCATTCTACAATAACGTCACATTTTGGTACAGCAACATCTACTGGCAAAATCTCTATACAAGAAAAAAAATGAGTCCTAAGATGAGCTCTTGATTCAGAAAGAAGATTGGAATCACTAAAATAGAATTCTAGAATTTCACAAAGGCAATCCAACCCATTTTCCTCATTTCAATTCTATTCTCAACTCACTGTCCATTTATAATGTCAGATAGAAAGACAGAAAAAAAAAAGAAACCAACATACACAGAAGTTCTATAGGTTATCCAGCAAAATGAATGCATTGAGAAAGGTTCTAGAACACTGAGTTGACACCTGCACCCCTTTGTGGGCATGGATAAAGCTGCAAATTGATAGGCAGATAGATATAGCTTGGTTGCAATCTCCTCATTACTCGAAGGAAAAGTCCCTATTTAGGGGATTCTAGGGACATTTTGAGTATTTGTGTATACCATTTTCTACATAATCCTCAATGACTTCATACCCTCAATATTTTCTGGGGGTGAATTCCATTTTTATCTAATACCATCAGTGTTACGCTCCATTTTTTGTGAGTTAGCAATAGGCACAGAACATTTTAGGCCAATCTTGCAGTTTAGATCTGGGAAATCATTATGGAGAAAATGTAATTTCACATACCACAAACAACATGTTGGTGATTTTTGGTTTTTTAGTTCCTTCTATAATCCTTTTTTAATTGAAAATTTCAATCTATTTACTTTTATATTTTTATTTTGTTTTAAAACCTGCAATTTTATAGGTGTAGGAAATCCTCATGAGGAAATTCCCTCAAACAATGAAGATCAATAACTATTCTGCAATTTGCGGTCTTTTTTTTTTTTTTAAGTGAGGCAATTGGGGTTAAGTGACTTGCCCAGGGTCACACAGCTAGTAAGTGTCAAGTATCTGAGGCCGATTTGAACTCAGGTACTTCTGACTCCAGGGCGGTGCTCTATCCTCTGCGCCACCTAGCTGCCCCCAAAATGTTCATTTCTTAATTTTGACTTATCAAAAGTTTCATCCTTTAAAAAGGCATAAGAAATAAGAAGTGCTTTTTTGGACTTGATTATAAGGAGCAGAAATCATAAGATCCTTAAAAGCACTGTGACCATTCATCTTACAATTTGTGATCAAAAGGAAAACCAGGCATACTTTAACATAATGCTATATTTGAATGAGCAGATTCAGAGTGTTCATATAAAGGATGAGACTAAAATTTAACAAGGGAAGTAATCCCAGGAAGGACAGAGAAAGCTCAAGAAGGA
This sequence comes from Dromiciops gliroides, assembly GCF_019393635.1. Classification (NCBI taxonomy): domain Eukaryota; kingdom Metazoa; phylum Chordata; class Mammalia; order Microbiotheria; family Microbiotheriidae; genus Dromiciops; species Dromiciops gliroides. The sequence continues at coordinate 307,264,439 of NC_057863.1, forward strand.
AAAAAATCCCAATAAGGGAAGAAGATAATTTTCTAATGGGGTCTATTCTACTATGGATGAACCAAGACTCATCAGCCAACTTAGATTTTGAAAGACAAACAAGATGAAAACAAACAAAAAAAAAGAAACAAAGAAGAATTTTAAAAAGCATGGTATGGTCCTATAAGAATAGTATCAGGAGCACTAAAACTCAAAATTTGCTAATTGCTGTCTAAAATTGTATTAAAAAGGTTCCCAGTGGGGGGGCAGCTAGGTGGCACAGTGGATAAAGCACTGGCCATGGATTCAGGAGGACCTGAGTTCAAATCCGGCCTCAGACACATTGACACTTACTAGACTGTGGCAAGTCACTTAACCCCCATTGCCTGCCCAAAAAAAAAAAAAGGTACCTAGTTATATTGAGGAAAGATGATCAAAAAAGGATATGCCCACTTCTTGGGGAAAATGGATATAAATTATAGAAATAAGACAAAACTAATCAAGTTTTATTATGCTTCCATTTTATTTGCAAAAGATAAAAAAGTCTTGAGCTTGGAAAGGATAAAATAAAAATAGCCAATAAGACTTGATTATTAAGTCCTAGCAAAATATAAGAATATCTTAGTAAAAGGTGGGATTAATAAACCTAAAGAAATAGTTTCCACAGAGAAAAAACATGGCTTCATTAAGAAAAGGTCTTACCAAATGTAAAAAATTAATTGTTATTTGAGGTTTTTATGACCCCATCTTTTAGCTAGAATTTTTTTAAAAAACCTTGGCACGCACTGGCCTCTAGGGCTCCGCAAAAAGCAGGGTGCTCCACACACTGGTCAAGCCGTCACCATGGTGCTGGCACCTCACGTCATCACCACTCGCCCATGCCTACATGGGCCTGGCAAAATTATAATGATTGGAAGCCCAGTGAGGGCAGTCATGTGACTGTCAAAATGGCCAGCCAATTGGCTGGGGGCTGTGTGTGGTCAGCCTGGGGTCTGCTGGGAAGAAGGGAGATTTTTTTCGACATTCTAGCTTGAATCTGGAAGGCAACAGGACACTGCTGTGTGTTCTCAGCTGATTCCTGGGCAGTTGTGTTGTTCAGGTTGTATAATTTCCCTTTCCCCATTTTATTTCCTTTCCCTTGATCCTACTGATCCTGTTTGTGTTTTTAAGTTCATTCTTGTTAAATAAATCCTGCTGTTTTGAGGGAGGCTGCCAGTCTCCTTCCTTACCCCAATATTGTGGCAAGTCACTTAGCTAACACTCCCCAATTAAAAATTGGTCCCCACACAAGCTAACCTCTTTTCTTTTATATATGGAGTTATGAAATTTGTAGGTATAAGCATACTGTAGAATTTACTTCGATTTTTAGCAAAAGTACAGTCTCTCATTTTAGAAAAGCAGAAGTTATGAACTAGACAGATTAAGAATTGGTAAAATAACCAGACCCAAAGACTAGTCATTAAGAGTTCACTGGCAGGGATAGCTAGGTGGCACAGTGGATAAAGCACCAGCCCTGGATTCAGGAGGACCTGAGTTCAAATCCGGCCACAGGACACTTGACACTCACTAGCTGTGTGACCCTGGGCCAAGTCACTTAAACCCCAATTGCCTCACCAAAAAAAAAGGGTGCATTGCAGCTGTAGAAGATCTCTAATGGAGTCCCTCAGGGAACTGTCCTCAGACAGATGACTTGGAAAAAGCAATTGATGATATACCTGTCAAATCTGCCTATCATGCAAGACTAGGAAGTATGGCCAAGAAATCAACTGACTAAATCAAGATCCAAAAAAGGCAGTTTAAAACCCGGGATCAAAAGAAATGAAAGTAACTAGGGAAAAAGTTCTGAAGGAAAAGCAAACAAGCAAACAAGTACAATTTATCATTTACTTTCAAAAAGCAAGCAGTATATAGGGGCAGCTAGGTGGCGCAGTGGATAGAGCACCGGCCCTGGAGTCAGGAGTACCTGGGTTCAAATCCGGCCTCAGACACTTAACACTTACTAGCTGTGTGACCCTGGGCAAGTCACTTAACCCCAATTGCCTTACTAAAAAAAAAAAAAAAAAAAAAAAAAAAAGCAAGCAGTATAAAATGGCTTCACATAGAATTTTCTTTCTGTGTTCTGTTCTAGGAAATGCTTGTTTCTAATGTTTAAATTTAAAATTAAAACATTTATTTTTAATTAAGTAAATATGGATAAGTTTAAAGCATTTTAAGTTCAAGAAATCAACTTCAAAAGTACAATATGGGGAAGCATGACTAAGATAGTATTTCATCTGAAGATCAATGTGTCTAATTTAAGAGGGTAGCCATAAACTTCAAATGTTGTATTAGACTACACTAAAAGAAGCATAAGATCCAGGAGCAGAGAGATGGTGGACTCACAGGTCTGATCATGTCATCCTATTCAATAAACTACAGTGGCACTGTAACTTCCAGGATTAAATATAAAATCCTCTAGTGATCAAAGCCCTTCATAATCTTGCCCACTCCTACCTTTCCAAGCTTTCCTACACCATACTAACCCCCATATGCTCTGCAATCCAGGGACAGTACCTTCACTGCTGTCCTCATATAAGACACTGCATTTCCAGACTTCAGCATTTTCACCAGCTATCTCTCAGGCCTGGAATTCCTCATCTCCATCTCCTGACTTTCTTCAAGTCCCAGATGTCATACTTTCTTTCTTTCTTTCTTTTTTTGGTTATACAGTACAATCATGTTAAACATATTTCCACACTAGCCATGTTGTAAGAGGAGAATTAGAACAAAAAGGGAAAAAAACACAAGAAACGAAACAACAACAACAACAACAAAACACAACAAAAGTGAAAATAGTATGCTTCAATCTGCAGTCAGACTCCATAGTTCTTTTCTGTATGTGGAGAGCATTTTCCATCATGAGTCTTTTGACATTGTCTTGGATCATTATATTGCTGAGAAGAGCTAAGTCTATCACAGTTGATCCAGATGTCTACTTTCAACAAAAAGGCTTTCCTGATTCCCTTTAATGCTAGTGCCTTCCCTCTGTCAATTATCTCTATCTAATCTTGCATGTTTTCTTTGCACATAGCTGTTTACATGTTGTTCCCTCATTAAACTATGAGCTCTTTAAAAGCAGGCACTAGGGTTTTGTTTTTTTAATTCTTATATTCCCCTCCCCATCCAGCACAGTGCCTGCCTCACAGGAGGTACTTAATAAATGTTTTATTGATTGACCAACTATGCCTTCATCAAACTAGCATCTTCAGTTCCAGCTACCACATTTGAGGAAGAGCATTGATAAAGGAAGAATACTGATGAGCTAGAGGGCATCCATTAGAGAGTGAAGATGGTGAAGATCTAGACACATGATTCCACCAGTCAACAGTATAAAGCCCTTAATAGGTGCCAGGCATTATGTTGAGCACTAGGAATACAAAGAACGATAAACAACAACTGACCTTGCCTTCAAGGATGGAAGGAATTGGGAATATTTAGCATGGAGGAAAGACTTACATGGAAACGTGAGTGCTGTCTTCAAGTGTTTGAAGAGATTTCAAATGGAAACATTAGAGTTGCTCAGCTAAACCCCAAAGGGCAGAACTAGGAATTAGGGTAGAAGTTATAGAGTAGTATGTTTAGATTTTATATGAAGAAAAACTTAGTAACATACAGAACTAACCAAAGTGATACTTAAGGAGGTATTGGGTTTTCTTGCCTTACAACTTTTAAAGTAAAGGCTACATAATCACTTACTGAGGATGCTGTGTAACAGATTTTTCAGCAGGCATGAGTTGTGCTAACTGGTCTCTGTGAGGTCTTTTCCAACTCTGAGAGTCTGTGATTTCTTGGTCTAGAAGCAATGAATCCCAGGGGCTCACAGTTCTGCTGCCTGATTTAGTGCAGATATTTGATCAGTTTTAGCTGTTCTGTAAGAGCTCCTGAGCTCAAGGCATATATCAGCCTCCAGGGATCACAGGCATACAACTCTATGTCTAGTTTCTATAATATTTCTTTTTTTAAAATATCAATCTAGCTCACTTAACAAATTTTCTGAAGTACAGTATTTAAGTTCTTTTTTTTCCTAAATTTTCCAGAATATTAGTAATGTTAAGATTGTTGCATCCTGATATCCTATAAGATCCTCCAAGGCACATGTATCAGAATGCTTTCCAACAGTCTGAATGTGTGCACGTACACACATACACACATGTATATGTACATGTACCATATCACACTACATGTATGTTTAGATATATTAAGATCTATGTGTGTAATATATATTCAGGTTGATGGAAAAGCATAAAATATAAGCAAATATATGTTTATGAATGTATGGGGAGAGGGGTTTGTGATGAGCTTATTACTTTTCTACTTTATCTTTGGTGACTGAATTTTTGTTAGTGTGATATGTAGAATGTTCCACTTGGGACTCAGAAAACTGGTTCAAATTCTGCCTCGGGCAATTTACAAGCTATATAATCATGGGCAAGTTGCATAATTTCTACGTTTCAGCTTTCTCACGTAAATTAATGACAAATAATTTGCTGATACTGCCTATCACACCCAGATTTAAAGAGAACGTATTTTGTGGACCTAAAAGTGATTAGATAGATAGATGACAGATAGACAGACAGATATGCACATGTGTGTGTGATTTCTATGTTCTTGATGTTTATTCTTTTTCAGTCGTATCTGATTCTTAGTGACTCATTTGGGGTTTTCTTGGCAAAGATAATGAAGTGATTTGTCATTTCTTTCTCCACCTCATTTTACAGATGAGGAACTGAGGCAAATCAAGTAAAGTGACTTGCCCAAGGTCACACAGTTAGTAAGTGTATGAAGCCAGATTTGAACTGAGGAAATTGAGTCTTCTTGATTTCAGGCCTGGCACTCTATCCACTGCACCACCTAGCTGTCTGGGTTTATAGAATTTTTCAATTTTTAGATTATATCATTCGTGTCTCTTTGCAATATATCCTACAGTGTCAACTTTAGTTAAAAGGTAGTAATAAGTGAGTAGAGATGAAAGATGGTTTACTTAAAAGCAAACAACTCTTTGTGATTCTGCTAAAATTTATGGAATAGCAATGATACTCAAATTCCAAAGGAAAACTGTTTTAATGATATGAGAAGTGTTTTTTTATTATGTTTTTGTTTTTGTTTTGCGGGGCAATGCGGGTTAAGTGACTTGCCCAGGGTCACACAGCTAGTAAGTGTCAAGTGTCTGAGGCCGGATTTGAACTCAGGTCCTCCTGAATCCAGGGCGGGTGCTCTATCCACTGCGCCACCTAGCTGCCCCTATTATGTATTTTTAAATTTCCATTTTAGATATAGTATAAGAGGAATGAAAGTTTCTTGACTAACATCAAAGTTAGTCAGCGAGGGCAACTAGGGTGGCGCAGTGGATAGAGCACTGGCCCTGGAGTCAGGAGTACCTGAGTTCAAATCCAGCCTCAGACACTTAACACTTACTAGCTGTGTGACCCTGGGCAAGTCACTTAACCCCAACTGCCTCACCAAAAAAAAAGACTAGTTAAACACTCAGCTGTTTACATCGCAAACTCTTCTTCAAATTTTGTTAATGTATACTTTTTTTTAGGAGGAATCATGGATTGTTTAAACTGGAAGATACCTAGAAATTATCTAATCCAGGGGTTCTTAAATTGGAGTCCCCCAAGGAGACTAAATGGGGAAAAAATATTTTTTCTTTATTTTCACCAATATCCCTAAAGAACTTTCAAGGTTGCTTCCAATTTTTCATCACTAAAACCCCACAAAATTTTAGTGGTTAAAATTAGTTGTATTTAATTAAATACCACAAAATGTTCTGAAGCAAAAAGGAAAATGTTATAAAGTTTCTGCCAAAAATTAAAGGCAGACCACAAAGAAGAGATATGAAAGACATTTCCCATCAGTCTTTTGTAGAGATACAAATATATAGCTCTCTTTTTCTCTTCTTCCTCTTTAATTTTTTTTCTTTCAAAAAAAATTTTATACAGAATGGTCATTTGGAAGGGCAAAAAGGAAGGGATATTGGAAGAAATTAAGTGACATAAAAATAAAAGACCAATAAAAATGTATTAAAAAATTAAAAGTCACACTTCAAAAATAGGATCCGACAGATGGCATCATATGTGTTCATTTTGCTTCCACAAATAGACTGGAAGCTCTTTGAGGAAAAATCCTACCCTAGCTTATTTGTATACCTCACAGTACCTTGGCACATTAACTAGGAGTACCTTCAGAACATATTCAATAAATAATTCTTAGCCAGCAAAAATGATGGAAATGTTCATTATTAACTCCATTTATCAATTTTTAGATTCTTAATATTTATATAGCACTTTAATACTTTAAAGCGCTTTATATATTTTCATTTGATGAAAAATAAAATACATAGTACCGAGGACAGAGCCAAAGACAGTGAAATAGAAAGAAGTACAGAGAGGTCCTCCTACCCCCAAACTCCTCCAAACAAAACTAGAAATGCACCAGACCAAATCTATTTGGAAATCCAGGAAAAAGGCTCCAAGGAGTCATTTTTTCTAGCCCAGGTTGACACAGGGATACAGACAAAAAAGTCTGTTGACACTGGGAATGGGTTTGACCAGGAGTAAGCCAAACGACATTCTCATGCCCAGAAAATGAAAGAGGGTCCAGGCTGTCTACATATAGGTGACAAGGTACCAGCCCCTGAATGAGGGCCAACACCTTGTGCAGACTTCAAAAACAAGGAGCAACTGGCAGCTTGTCACCCCACTACCCAGTTCTGGGGTCACAGTTCCAGGGTAGACTAAGGAGGGAGCCTGTGCACATGAGTTTTTTTCTAGGTGTAAGGAGAGGTCATGGGCCTTAGTCTGTGGACCTAACAACAAGAATGGTCAGAAAGTAAGCAGTAGCAGTATGGTTCAAAAACTCAGGAACAGAGCTGGGTCTCATTTCTAGCTTCTAACATAATCTAAAGACTGCAGAGAAATAACCAGGCAGGAATCCCAGACCAAAAAAGCTTTGATGTGATGGTCTCAGCAGTCATTTTTCCAGTCAAGTCTGACTCTTCATGACCCCATTGGGGTATTTCCCTGGCAAAGATATCAAAAGTGGTTTGCCATTTCCTTCTCCAGTTCATTTTACAAACAAGGAAACTGAGGCAAACAGCATTAAGTGACTTGCCCAGGGTCACATGGCTAGTAAGTATCTGAAGTCAGATTTTAACTCAGGAATATGTCTTCCTGATGCTAGGACCAGCACTCTATCCACTTTGCCATCTAGCTTTATAGCTGGCTAGTGGTGGGTGAATCCAGTAGCATTCTACTATTGCTCAAACCCCAAAATTAGGTCAGGAATTTGCAGAGCTCATACAAAGAGGACAATGATCAAACTGTGCCCTAGATTCAAACCATTTTTGGGAACACACCAAAAGCTTTCAGGTCCCCATTCTGAGCTGTCCCTGAAAGACTGGAATAGTATAGCAATCAGTACCCCTAAAAAGGCAGCAACTGGACAAGTCCAGACCTTCCATCCAAACATTCACAGAGCTCCTACACCCTAATATAAAGTCCAAAGGCAAGAAGGTGGCTGAAAAAAATGAGCAAATAAAAATCCCACCAAAAAAAGCTATTATGAAGACAGGGGCACTCAAGACACAAACTGGGAGGAAGCAAATTACTCCAAAAACATCCACAAGCAAAAACCTCAAAGACAAACACAGCTCGAGCATAATTCAACTAGAACTCCTGGATAAGATGAAACAAGAAATTTTGGTTATGGGGTTTTTTTTTAAGTTTTTAAATGTATTAGATAATTGAAAATGCAAGGGGCAGTGGAAAAGAAATTAGATTTATGGAAGAAAGAAACTAGAAAGGGAATTAACAGGCTTGGATAAGAAGTGCAAAACCTTGCCTAAGGGGCAGCTAGGTGGCACACTGATAAAGCAACCAGCCCCTGGATTCAGGAGGACCTGAGTTCAAATCTGGTCTCAGACACTTGACACTTACTAGCTCTGTGACCTTGGGCAAGTCACTTAACCCTCATTACCCCACCAAAAAAAAAAAAAAAGCAACAAACTCCCTAAAAATTACAATAGATCAAACAGACAACAAGAAATATTAAAACGAAGTCAAGGGGACAGCTAGGTGGTGCAGTGGATAAAGCACTGGCCCTGGATTCAGGAGAATCTGAGTTCAAATGTGACCTCAGACACTTGACATTTACTAGCTATATGACCCTGGACAAGTCACTTAACCCTCAATGCCCCACAAAAACAAAACAAAACAAAAAACCAAAGTCAACAAGAAATATTAAAACAATGTGAAAAGACTGAAAAAATAACAGAAGAAAATATAAAGTATCTTGTAGCAAAAGCAACTTCAAAAACAGATCAAGGAGAGGAAAAAGCATTGGACTACCTGAACGCCAGAAACAAAGCAAGAACCTAGACATCATATTCAATAAATCTTAAAAGAAAACTGCCCAGATATCTTAAAACCAAAGGGCAAAAGTAAAAGAAAGATCTATTGGTTAACTCCTGAAAATCCCAAAATTAAAACTTCACCAGGAACATTATAGCCAAAATCCAGAGTTCCAGAGCAAAGCAAAAACACTGCAAAGCCGGCACAAAGAATTCAAGTACTGAAGAGCCACAGTCAGAATCAAATACAATTTAGCAGCTATAAAGGATGGGAATCTTAGGAATATAGTTTTCCAGAAGGCAAAATATGATATAGGCTTAGACAAAGAAAAATTTACCCAGCAAAATGGAGTGGGGAGGGGGGAAAGGGGGGGGGAGACAACAATGAACCTTTAAAGAAACAGAAGGCTTCCAAATATTTTTCATGAGAAGAGCAAAGTTGGATAAAACCTTTAAAATTCAAACACAGAAATTAAGAGAAACATAAAAAGGTAAATATGAAAGGACAATCGCGAGGGAATAAACAAAGATAAACCACTTACATTTTAAGCCCTATCATCAGTGGTCATAGAGGTAATCTAATAGGCACCCATTTCCAGCAGGATTCTACTCTAAAGACTTATTGAAGCAATAAATACATCTTATACCCTACTCATCACCATAATTGCCACAGCTCTCACAGCCCTATATAGCTTACGAATTATTTATTTTGCCCTACTGAATCAACCCTGATTTCTACCCCTCTCACCTCTTAACCAGAACCATCCTAGCCTAACCAACTCCATCGTACACTTAGCCCTAGGCAACATTTTTTTGTTGTTGTTTTTGTTGTTGTTGTTGTTGTTGTTGTTTGCGGGGCAATTGGGGTTAAGTGACTTGCCCAGGGTCACACAGCTAGTAAGTGTCAAGTGTCTGGGGCCGGATTTGAACTCAGGCCCTCCTGAATCCAGAGCCGGTGCTCTATCCACTGTGCCATCTAGCTGCCCCCCTAGGCAGCACTTTTGCAGGCTTTGTCCTAACCATAAACATCCCTCCCACATCAACAATCCCCATGACTATACCAACCATTATAAAACTATCAGCCCTAATTGTTACTATCTCAGGACTTCTTATCACAATAGAACTCAATAAATTAACCAACTCTTCACCTATGCTATCCATAATCCATACACATAACTTCTTGAACATGTTAGGGTACTTTACACATCTATTCCACTGTATCTACCTCCTAACAAACTTAAAAATAGGCCAACACATTGCTACCATACTAATTGATCTTAACTGATACGAAAAAACAGAACCAAGAGGTCAAGCAAGTTTTCATACCACCGCATCTTCATCTATAATAACTTCAACCCAGAGAGGACTAATTAGAAAATATTTCATATAATTTATTATCTCAATCTGTCATCATAATAATTATCTAATTCTGACCACAAACAACCTCTAAAACATAAATCATAATAAATAGAATTCAACCTAACGGTAACAAAGCTCATCCTCCACATCCATATATTAATAAGACAGCACCACTAGAATCCAAGTCCTACGCAATAACCACCAATAGAGTTCAAGTCAATTGCAGTAAACTAATTCAACTTCACCAGATATAAAGTAACATAATAATTCTATTACCAAAGCAAATAATAATATACTAAAAGCCAGTGAATTACCAATTCAACTTTCAGGGTATTCCTCAGTAGCCGCTGTAGCGGTATAGCCAAATTCCACCAAGATAAACTAAAAAAAACTACTAAACCTAGAAAAATATCTTCTAAACTAATAATTGCACACGCTAAGCCTCCACTCACTACCAAACTTAACCCAACATATATTGGAGAAGGTTTAGAAGCAAAAGCCACAAACCCAAAAATCAGTAAGAGAGAAAATTTTTAAAAATAAGCATTATTTTCATCATTTTAGTATGGTCTTTAACCATGATTTATGGCATGAAAAACCATTGTTGTCCTTCAACTACAATAACTAGTGACCAACCTACATAAAACTCACCCTCTTATAAAAATTATTAATCACTCCTTCATCAACGCTGCTAGGCACCACCAACATCTCGCCTGATGAAACTTTGTCTCACTCTTAGGAACTTGCCTTGTAATCATTTATTCTTAGCTATACATCACACCTTAGATAACCTGACCACCTTCTCATCAGTAGCACACATTTGCCAAGAAGTAAATTATGGCTGACTAATCCAAAACCTCCATGTTAACGGAGTCTCATATAGTCTTTATATGCCTCTTGCTCCTCGTAGGATGAGGCATCTATTAGCAGCTCATTCCTATTTAAAGAAACATGAAACATCAGAGTTGTCCTATTAACTGTAATAGCCCACGCCTTCGTCGGATATGTCTTCCCATGAGGACAAATATCCTTCTGATGGTGCTACAGTTTATTACCAAACTACTATCAAGCCTATTCCATATATTAGAACCACCCCTTGTAGAGTGAACCCTGAGGGGGATTTTCAGTGACAAAGCTACACCCTATACCCCGATTTTTCGCCTTCCCATTTCATCCTTTCCATTCATCATTATAGCCCCTAACTGTAATTCAACTCCTGTTCCTCCACAAAACTGGCTCTAACAAACCATCAGGAGTAAACCCCTGACTCAGATAAAATTCTGTTCCACCCATACTACACAATCAAAGACGTCCTAGACCTCATCCTAATATTCCTCACCCTTTTCCTCCTAGCTCTATTCTCCCCAGACTTATCAGGAGACCCAGACAACTTCTCCCCCCAATACGCTCAACACACTACCCCACATTAAACCAGAGTAATACTTCCTCTTTGCCTACACAATTCTACAATCTATTCCTAACAAACTAGGAAGAGTACTAGCATTACTTGCATCTAACTCAGTACTTCCCATTATCCCCTTCCTCCATACATCAAAACAATGAAGCCTAATATTCCGACCAATTTCCCAAATACTTTTTTCTGAATCCTACCTGCTAACCTATTCACCCTTACCTGAATTGGAGGACAACCAGTTGAACAACCCTATATTAGTATTGGCCAGCTAGCATCAATCCTATACTTCTTCCCAATCCTCGTCCTTATATCCCTAGCAGGCTTATTTGAAAACTATATACTAAAACCTAAATGAAGACAGTCCAAGTAATTTAACAAAAATATTGGCCTTGTAAGCCAACAATGAAGGAAAACTTCTTCTTAGGACAACTCAAGACCTGGGAATGAAGGTTACTAAATAAACTTTGATGTGATGATATAAAGAAATTTGAGGTACAGGAAAAAAGGAGAATAAGGGGAGGAAAGGGAAGGGGAGGTAGAATGGGGTTAATTACATCATATGAAGAGGCACAAAAATCTATTACAATAGAGGGAAAGAAGGGAGGAGTGAGCCTTGTTTCAACCTTAATCTCATCAGATTTGGCTTAATAGGGAATAGCATATACACCCATTTGGATAAAGAAACTTAGTTTACTCTTTTTTCTTTTTTTTGAGACACAATGAGAGTTAAGTGACTTGCCTAGGGTCACACAGCTAGTAAATGTCAAGTGTCTGAGGCTGGATCTGAACTCAAGTCCTCCTGAACCCAGGGCCAGTGCTTTATCCACTATGCCACCTAGCTGCCCCAGTTTACTTCTGTGTCAAGATAATGGAATGTGACAGATGAGATTTAGCAGATACTCAGGGGCCCACCTGGAGACTGATTTAAACTGATTGAATTGGATAAGGCAACTGACTGTTGACTGCTTACTAGATTGTAAGCACAATCTGGCTGGTCCTTAAGGGTACTTAAGAAGGTATTGTTCTCAGAAGCTAAAAACTTTTTCCTTTAGATTGAGACCACCTTCCAGTCCAGTGAACCAATGAATTTGAATGACACTAGCCAATCAGCTTGAAGAACCTCCCATTTCTGGGAAGGGAACATGAAGAAGGAAGCGGATGCTTTGAGAGTGCTTCCTCTTTTGGTGTGAGACTTCAACATGGTGGGAGAGGACTTCAGAAGTGAGAGGTTTAGGAAGGTGAGGATTTACAGGCTATAAGAAATCTGTTCTCAATCTTTCTCTTTCTTTTACTATCTTTCAAGAAACCCTTAAAAAACCTAAACTCATTTATCTGTGATTTTAGTTAGTTTCCCCAAAAAACCGGGGGGACAGATTAGAATGCAAATTTAGAATTTTAAAATGCATACTCCTTAAGGAAGTAAAAGGGTAAGGGGCAAAAGGTGGTACTGACAGAAGGGAGGGCAGAAGCAGGGGAGGAAGGGGAAAGAAAAGGAAGGGGGGCAGATAAAAGGAGGGCAAATTGGGGGAAGCATGGGGTCAGAAGCAAAACACTGGTGAAGAGGAATAAGGTAAAGAAAAGAAAGTACAAAGTTGGGAAATAAGATGGAGGGAAACAGACAATCATAACTGTGAATATCAATGGAAGAACTCTCTCCCATAAAACAGAAGCGAATAGCTGAGTGGATAAAAAAACAGAATCTTACAATATGTTGTTTACAAGAAACACATTTGAAAGCAGAGAATACACACAGAGTAAAGGTAAAAGATTGGAACAATATATTATGCTTCAGCTTGAAGTCAAAAAAGCAGCAGTAGCAATCCTTATCTCAGACAAAGCAAAAGCCAAATAGATCTAACTAAAAGGACATAAGGAAGGAAACTACATCTTGCTAAAAGGTACTATAGATAATGAAGTAAAATCAATACTAAACATATAAGCGGCAAGTGGTATAGCATCCAAATTCTTAGAGAATTTAAATGAGTTACAACAGGAAATAGACAGCAAAACTATACTAGTGGGGGGATCTGAAACTTCCCCTCTCAGAACTAGATAAATCTCAGACCACAAAATAAATAAGAAAAAAGTTAAAGAGGTGAATAGAATTTTAGAAAAATTAGATGTGATAGACATCTGGAGAAAATTGAACAGAGATAGAAAAGAATATACCTTTTTCTCAGTGGTACATGGCACATATTCAAAAATTGACCACGGATTAGGGCACAGAAACCTCACAGTCAAATGTAGAAAGGCAGAAATAGTAACTGCATCCTTCTCAGATCATGATGCAATAGAAATTACATGTAATAAAGAGCCATGGAAAGATAGACTGAAAATTAATTGGAAACTAAATAATCTCATCCTAAAGAATGAGTGGATCAAACAACAAATCATGGAAACAATAACTTCATCCAAGGGAATGACAGTAATGAGACAACATACCAAAACCTATGGGATGTAACCAAAGCAGTTCTTAGGGGAAAATTCATATCTCTAAATGCTTACAGGAATAAAATAGAGAAAGAGGAGATCAATGAATTGGGCATGCAACTAAAAAAGCTAGAAAAAGAACAAATTTAAAATCCCCAATTAAAAATCCTAAAAAAAAAATCAAAGGAGAGATTAATAAAATTGAAAGTTAAAAAACTATAGAATTAATAAAACTGAGCTGGTTTTATGAAGAAATTAATAAAATAGATAAGCCTTTGGTTAATTTGATTTTAAAAAAGAAAGAAGAAAACCAAATTACCAGAATCAAAAATGAAAGGGGTGAATTCAGCAACAATGAAATGGAAATTAAAGCAATAATTAGGAGCTATTTTGCCCAATTGTATGTCAGTTAATTTGACAATCTAAATGAAATGGATGAGTATTTACAAAAATACAAATTGCCCAGATTAACTGAAGAGGAAATAAAATCCTTAAATAAGCCCATTTTAGAAAAAGAAATTGAATAAGCCATCAATGAACTCTGTAACAGAAAATCTCCAGAGCCAGTTGGGTTTTCAAATGAATTCTACCAAACATTTAAAGAACAATTAATTCCAATAGTATACAAATTATTTGGAAAAATAGGTGAAGAAGGCATTCTAACCAAATTCCTTTTACAACACAACTATAGGGTTGATACCTAAACCAGGCAGAGCCAAAACAGAAAAAAGAAAATTACAGACCAATTTCTCTAATGAATATGGATACAAAAATCTTAAATAAAATATTAGCAAAATTACAGCAATTCATCACCAGGATAATACACTATGACCAGGTGGGATTTATACCAGGAATGCAAGGCTGGTTCAACAATAGGAAAACTATCAATATAATCAACTATATCAATAACAAAACTAACCAAAATCATATGATTATCTCAATAGATGCAGAGAAAGCATTGACAAAATACAGCACTCCTTCCTATTAAAAACACTAGAGGGGCAGCTAGGTGGTGCAGTGAATAGAGCACCAGCCCTGGATTCAGGAGGACCCGAGTTCAAATCCAGCCTCAGACACTTGACATTTACTAGCTGTGTGACCCTGAACAAGTCACTTAACTCTCATTGCCCTACAAAATAAATAGATAGATAAATAAATATGGATGGATGGATAGGTAGATAGAGAGATAGATAGATGGATGGGTGATAGATAGATGATAAAATAAAAAAAAAAACACTAGAGAGCATAGTAATAGGTGGAGCTTTCCTTAAAATAATAACCAGTTCTACCTAAAACCATCAGAAACATTATATGTAATGGAGATAAGTTAGAGGCCTTCCAAATGAAATCAGGGTGAACAGTGATGTCCATTATCACCTCTATTATTTAATACTGTCCTAGAAATGTTAGCTTTAGCAATAAGAAAAGAAAAAGGAATTAAAGGAGTTGGAAAGGTCGAGGAAACAAAACTATCACTCTTTGCAAATGATATGATGGCATACTTAGAGAATCCTAAAGAATCAACTAAACTACTTGAAACAATGAACAACTTTATCAGAGTTGCAGGATATAAAATAAACCCACATAAATCATCAGCATTTCTATACATGACCAAGGAAGCTCAGCAGCAAAAGACAGAAAGAGAAATTCCATTTAAAGTAACTGTAGACAATATAAAATATTTGGGAGTCTACCTGCCAAGACAAACCCAGGAACTCAATTACAAACACAATTACAAAACACTTTTTACACAAATAAAATCAGATCTAAATAATTGGAAAAAATATCAGTTGCTCATGGATAGGCCAAGCTAACATAATAAAAATGACAATCCTACCTAAATTAATTTACTTATTCAGTGCCATACCAATCAGACTTCCTAAAAATTATTTTATAGAACTAGAAAAAATAATAACAAAATTCATCTGGAAGAATAAAATGTCAAGAATATCAAGAGAACTAATGGAAAAAAAATGTACAGGAAGCTGGGCTAGTCATACCAAATCTGAAGTTATACTATAAAACGGCAGTCATCAAAACTATTTGGTACTGGCTAAGAAATAGAATGGTGGATCAATGGAATAGGTTAGGCACAGGAGACACAGTAGTAAATGACTATAGTAATCTACTGTTTGATAAACCCAAAGAATCCAGCTTCTGGGATAGGAACTCAGTATTTGAAAAAAACTTCTGGAAAAATTGGAAGATAGTATGGCAAAAATAGGCATAGACCATCTTACACTGTATACCAAAATAAGGTCAAAATGGGTACATGATTTAGACCTAAAGGATGATACCATAGGTAAATTAGGAGAGGAAGGAATAGTTTACCTCTCAGATCTGTGGAGAGGAGAACAATTTAGGAACAAACAAGAGATAGAGTGTATTATGAAATGCAAAATGGATGATTTTGATGACATTAAATTACAAAGTTTTTGAACAAACAGAAGCAATGCAACCAAAAATTAGAAGGGAGGCAGAAAGCTGGGAAACAATTTTTACAGCCAGTATTTCTTATAAAGGCCTCATTTCTAAAATATATAGAGAACTAAATCAAATTTATAAAAGAATACAAGTCATTCCCCTACTGAGAAATTGTCAAAGGATATGAACAGGCAGTTTTCAGATGAAGAAATCAAAGCTATCTATTGCCATATGAAAAAATGTTCTAAGTCACTATTGATTAGAGAAATGCAAATTAAAACAACTCTGAGATACCACCTCACACCTATCAGATTAGTTATTATGACAAAAAAGGAAAATAATAAATGTTGGAGAAGCTGTGTGAAATTGAACACTAATGCATTGTTGGTGGAGCTGTGAACTGATCCAACCATTCTGGAGAGCAATGTGGAACTATGCCCAAAGGGCTATAAAGGTGTGTATACCCTTTGACCCAACAATACCACTATTGGGTCTTTTTACCAAAGAGATCATAAAAAAGGGAAAAGGACCCATATGTACAAAAATATTTATAGCTGCTCTTTTTGGGATGGCAAAGAATTGGAAATTGAAGGGATGCCCATCAATTGGGGAATGGCTGAACAAGTTGTGGTATATGAATGTAATGGAATACTACTGTGCTGTAAGAAACAATGAACAGGAAGATTTCAGAGAAACCTGGAAGGACTTGCATGAACTGATGCTGAGTGAGATGAGGTGAACCAGGAGAAGATTGTACACAGTATCAACAGCATTGTGTGTGTTGATCGACTATGATAGACTTAATTCTTCTCAGCAATACAATGGTCCAAGATAGTTCCAAAGGACTCATGATGGAAAATGCTCTCCCGAGTCAGGAAAAAAAGAACTGTGGAATCTAGATGCAGTTTGAACCATACTATTTCTATGTTTTTTTGTTTTTCTTTTTTTAGGTTTTCCCCTTTTACTCTGGTTCTTCCCTCACAGCATGACTAATGCAGAAATATGTTTAATGTGATAGTACATGTATAACCTATATCAGATTGCTTGCTGTCTTGGGGGGGGGGGGGGCAGGGAGGGAAAGAGAAAAATTTGGAACTAAAAATTTTATGAAAACAAATGTTGAAAACTATCTTTGCATGTAAATAGAAAACCATAAAATACTTTTATGATTAAAAAATATGTCATGGGAGCAGCTAGGTAGCAAAAGTGAATAAAGCACTGGCCCTGGATTCAGGAAGACCAGAGTTCAAATTCGGCCTCAGACACTTGACACTTACTGTGTGACCCTGGGCAAGTCACTTAACCCTCATTGCCCCACAAAACAAAAAACAAAAACAAACAAAAAAAAGTCTTGATCTTTTTTATTTGGGGGAGGGGGGTGTTGAGGAGGAGAGACAATCTCTGGACAAGTCACTCAGGTTCGAACAGTAAGTGTTTGAGGCCAGATCTGAGCTTAGTTCCTCCTCACAGGGCAGGTACTCCTATCCATTGCACCACCTGGCTGTGAGAAAATGGAAAAAGGAGAAAAGGGAATATTGGGAGAGGGAGAAGGCAAGAGCCAGGAAAAAATAATGGAAAATTATCCATATAATGGGATATAGCAAGTAAAAGCCTATATGAACAAAAGGAGGGTGGAAGGAGAGGTAGACACTTGAACCTCACTCTCATTTGAACTGGTCATAGGGGTAAGAATAAACACAGGTAAAGAAATACATTTTACTCAAAATGGAAATGAGGGAAATAGAAGAAAGGAGAAACAGGAATTAGAGGGAGGGCAAATTAAGGGAAAGATTAGTTCTAAATTAAACAAACTCTAAAATAAGAGATGCACAAAAATAAATATAGCCTTTTTTTGAGATGATAAAGAATTGAAGAGTACCCTCAATTGGGGAGGACTAAACAAGTTATGATATAGAAATGTGATAGAATACTCTGGTTCTGTAAGAAATGATGAAGAAACCTATAAGACTTTTATGAACTGATGCTGGGGGAACAAAAGCAGAAGAATAATTTATGCAATGACAATATGGTAAAGACAAACAACTTTGAAAGACTTAGGAACTCTGATCAGTGTAATAAACAACCAAGATTCCAGAGGTCTAATAATGAAATGTGCCACCCGTCTCCTGATAGGTGAAAAATTCAAAGATACAGAATTGAGGAGTGTATTTTCTTTTGTTCAAGACCAATGGGAAATTTGCTTTTCTTGACTATACATGTTTATAACAGGGGTTTTACTTTTCTTTCGTCCTCATGGAGTGGGGGATGCAGCAGGAAGGACAGAAGACTGGTTTGGGCTGATTGAAAAATAAAATGTAATTCAAAAAAGAGGGTAGGAGGGGATAGTACACAAACCGAAAGACACCTCCATTTCAAACTCCTTGACAGACTTCAAAATTAAATAAACATCCCGACTGCTCATAAAAGAGATACTGGAAGAGTAACATTACCTTGTTTTCAAGACAGCCAAAGCACATAAATACTTTCAGATGAAGGGAACGAAGGGATGCGGCAGGAGGGGGGACCCCGGGAAAGCTTTTTGCGGGGGTTGGGGAAGAGTTTTTCATTAAATAGTTTATTTCTATTGGTTTCGACAGAAAAACAAAGTGCCACTTCGTCCCCGGGGCCAACCCAGGCGGCCACAAGCCAGGCAAACAAAAGGGGAAGCGGCGGGACGCAGGTAAAACCCGGAGTACCTCGCTCCGGCCTGGGACTGCAGCAGAGGAGTCTGCGAGCCAGCCCAGGTTGGCGGGAGATCCCGGAGGGAGGCGTGGCGGCCGCGAGCCGGGGATGGAATGACAGAGCCGCTGGATGACAGCCTCTCCCGCCAACCCGCTTCGCGGCCAGCGAGGGAAGCGCGGGGTTCCCCGGGCTCAGAGCAGCGGAGCCTCCAACTCACCGGGTGACAGCTCGCGGGGGTCGCAGGCGGCCCGGGCTTCCCTTCTGAGGAGACCCGGAGCGGGCCGGTCCCGGGCCGTCCCCGCCTCTCTCACACACACACACCCACCCGCGTCTCCCCAGCCAGGGGAGCTGCCGCGGCCGCTGCCTCAGGAACTCCCCTTCTCCTCGGTGGAAGCAACAGTCCCACCCCCTTTGAATGTTTCTCACCCCGGTAAGGGTCGCCGACCCCCGGTTCGGGTGGACCTCGCCGTCCTCTCCATCTCCTCCGTGTGCCTGGGCCAGCGGCGGCGGCGGCGGCGGCGGCGGCGGCAGCACCACGGAAAGCGCCGAAGGACCAGTTGGGCCGGGGCCGGGGGAGGGGGGCTGGGAGAGGGAGAGAGAGGAAGGACGGGAAGAGCAGGCCCGCGCGGCTGCGCAGCAGCCCGAGGCGGCTCCCCGACCGGAAATAGAACACTTCCCACCCTGCCCACCCAGGTCCTCCCTCACCAGCCCCAGACATTCCCCTCGAAGGCCCGCCCGAGTGGGCGTTTTCGTTTCTTTCTCTGGCTCTTGAGCTGGAAGTGTTGCTCTCTGCTAAGGATTTGGTAAATGTGATTGTTTCTCAGAAAATAGAAAGGAATATCAGGAGTCAGGGTGAAAGGCTTGGCGGGGGAAGGGAGTAGAGGAGTCCGTCGCTGGGTGGGTGTGGGGAACTTCGGTATTTCCTAGCAACTCCCGGGACAGCTTTGCCCGAACCTACGGGAGGTGGACGGTGTAGATTAGTATACACCCTTCACACGTCCCTCCCATATTCTTCCTCCCATATTCTTCGGTAGACTGCCCGCCAAACTTGTGAAAGGAGATTTTGTTTAGAACAATCAACTCCCCACCTAATTTATGCTTGTCTTCTTCTGAAATTCGTTATGCTTCAGGAAAGGAAGGACCAGAGTTCACCTGGTTGAGATGGGTTTTGGAGTTTCCTCATCTGGAGGACCAGGTGCATTGCACCTACTCAGTTAGACTATTGGAAATGTGAAGCAGCCTCCTTGGGGTTGGCCTTAGCTATATCAAAGTTCTTCTCAAGGGATGTTTTCAGGTCCCAAACAATGGCTTTGTCTATTTAAACCTTCTTGACTTACATATCCAAGACAATAAATAGGACTCCAAAAACTTGCAAAAATAACATCTACCCTTGAGCAAACCTTCCCTAAGCTCCCGCAGGAACAAGGCAGGAGACACGGAATTTAGACTTCTTGATGGTTCTTGTTCCTCCAGTGTCTTGCACAGTGTTTCTCAATCAGTAATCAAGAAGGGCTGACACTGGGCTAACCACTGAGAATACAAAGAAGACAGGTCTCTGCTTTAACCACTTCGATAAAACATTTTCTAAAGTTTTTAGACCTTGTTCCAATGCAAAAATTCTAGAAGCCTACCCTGCAGTTGGTGGAAACACACTAAGACCCACCTTGTGTTGGCTAGAGATACTTGTTCCAGGTGGGGATTGTTTCATCTTTATAATTTTATCCCCAGTACTTAGCACAGAGCCTGAAACATAGCTTAAGAAATAAGTGCTTGATGATTAATTGTCCAACTTTAATGGAGTGACAGACAAGGAACCATGCAATGGTTTTTTAGCTTGTATTTCAATTCCTGCTAACCTCTGAGTTCACAAACCTTGCCTGGTGACCAGGAATGTATAGGTTCTCTCATCCTCCATTCCCCTCTCCATGGTACTTTAAGGCAGCACTCCACAGCCACCTAAGCATGTCATTCAGGTTACATGGGCTTTTTTCCTATAATCACTACTTTTTACTAATAATAATAATAATAATAATAATAATAATGTTACTATAAAAATTATAATAATAACTAACATTAATATAACACTTTAAGGTTTACAAGGCATTTTACATATATCATTTGATGCTCACAACAACCCAGCAAGGTAAGTGGTACTGTGATTGTCCCCATTTTATGATAACTGATATTTGTGTAATAGCACTTCAGGTTCTGGAAAAATGCTTTAAATGCATAATTGTAACCTCACAGTAATTCTGTGAAGTGATACAACAGGCATTATTATCCCCATTTAACAGATGAGGAAACTGAGGTTAAGGAAGGTTAATAGATTTTCCCAGGATTACAAAAGCAAGTTCTCTGAGGTAGAATTTGAACATTGTTCTTCCTGACTTCAAGTCCAGTACATTATTTACTACACCATTTTGCCTCCAGGATATCCAGCCTAGAGGAGATAGAATGGAAAGGAGTATACTCACCCATTAGTGCAGATCACAACCCATCTATGCCTTCTCAATGTGTAAATTTTGTCCGTGTCCTCTTATAAATCCTTCAATAAAACCCTACCCAATACAGTAGAGGCCTTCTTCTAGGTGTCTAAGAGTAGAAACCCATGTTATTACTTATTCTCCTTTTCCTATATGTGTGAACAATTTTCCTTTTGCAAACATACATCTCCAAAATGATACTTTTTATACCATTTTTATATATGCAGATCATTGTGGACGTCTCAGACTATTCACACCTTACCATGAGTCTCCATTGTACTTTGAATTACCCATTATTTTTCTTCTTAAGAGATTGTGATCTTCTTTGAGCCACAACAATATAGCATAACTGGGACAAAGTTAGGGTCTAAAAAATGGAAATGATAGATACATAGGTAGGTAGATAGATAGATTTTTTTCAGCTGAGGCTCAATGAAAGTATTGTTCAATTTCCCAAATACAATCAAGCCCATTCACTTTCTCCTGTTCAGTCCTAAAGTTGTTCCTTTGCCCATTAGAGTATCTGGAAAATATAGGTACTATGTCGATGGAATGATTCAGTGGCTTAAGCATCCAGATACATGGCATAACAGCAATAGTACGCATTCTTCATCCATATGAATTGTTCAACTCATCTCTTTTTTAATGGTTATGAAACTCAGTAAGAAGTCCTATTCTGGGCCTTGATGCCATCATCATTTTTTGAAAAACAATTGATTTGTAGGCAGTATGGTATAGTGGAAAGAGCACTGGAATTTGGAGACAGAAGGCCTGAGTTTGATTTTCATTTCTGCTGCTTGTTAGCTATGTGACCATGAATAAGCCAATTTCTCCTAAGCCTCAATTTTCCTTTATCTCTAAGAGTATATTACCTGTTAACATCCCCCAGCCTCACAAGGTTATGAAATACCTGACAATTCTTAAATCGTTAGATTATTGTGTCATTATTTTTTTACTTAACTATTGTTTTTAATTTGTTACAAAGGAAGCAAGGCAGATATGGATGGGAAGAGGTATATGTTAGATATGACTGATGTAAAAACAAGGTATTAAGGCCTAAAAACTTTTAAAGCATGATATAAAAGACAGCTATTGTTATTAGTTACCATCATCATCATTGTTGTTGTTGTTATTATTACTTTGTGATCTTGAAAAAAATCACTTAACTTCTCTGGCCCTCAGTTTTCTAATATAGAAAAAGAGGGGATTGTACTAGAAAATCTCTCAGGTCCCTTCTAATTTATATGAACTTAAATCGTGTATTTTAGACATAATGAACTGAATCATACATTCTTTCTTTTTTAAGTAGAAAATATGCAGAAAATGTAAAAAGTGCTACTTGAGGAGAAATACTATGAAAATAGAGCATGCAGTTTTCAAGATAGCTATTTATGATTTTAATAAAATCCAAGAAATTCAGAAAAAATAAATTGGAATTGGAATCTGTATCATTTTAAAATGTGATGTTTTTGCATTAAGTGCTAAGAGGTAACAATGTGAGGAGGCAGCTAGATGGTGCAGTGGAATAAAGCACTGGCCCTGGATTCAGAAGGATCTGAGTTCAAGTTTGGCATCAGACACTTGACATTAGCTGTGTGACCCTGGGCAAGTCACTTAACCCCCCATTGCCCCACCAAAAAAAAAAAAAAAAGGTAACAATGTGAGTGGGATTTCCAAATATAAATATTTCATAATGGAAATTTCCTTTTTAAGAGTTTCATTAGGGCGGCTAGGTGGAGCAGTGGATAAAGCACCGGCCGTGGATTCAGGAGTACCTGAGTTCAAATCTGGCCTCAGACACTTGACACTTACTAGCTGTGTGACCTTGGGCAAGTCACGTAACTCCCATTGCCCCACCAAAAAAAAAAAAAAAGAGTTTCATTAGATGCTATGACAGGATCCTGATGTCTGGAGTCACTAAAGGGGTATCATAGTAACTAAATTAATTGCTAATAAAGAGATGGGAATTAAAGAAAGGGAACAAGTAGCAGTGATTGAGTTCTGAAAGTACCATATTAAGGATAAGAAATGTACTTGCAAGAACTTGAGCTTGAGAAGTTAATCAAATGTATTTCAATCAAACTTATATGTTTCTTAAAGATTTATATGAGCCAGAGGAACCAGTTAAAGCACTGTGAATAAATTCCAGTGAGTGGTCTTGTTGGGCTTTTACTAAAAACTGCAACTTTTAAATTTTTGAATTTTTTTGAGTCAGTATGCTCCTTATAGCTTACCTATTGATCACTATTATTTTATATTCCCTATACTGGTGAAATTTAAAAAGAAAAACTGAAGGATGTTAAAGTTATTGATTTTAATTTTTATCAATCTCTTGAGCAGTTATTTTAAAAGATCAATTTCCCTATTTATAAAACACAGAATCCTCACCTCAAAGGGTTTTTGAGATACTCTGGGAAAAGCAAATCCATTAAAAAAGGAAAAGTGAATAATTATATTAATAATGTAGTTGGGAAAATAAAGTTCTATCTTTTAGACATTCCACATCTCACATTTTATAGCACTTTTCCCATATAAATAATTTGAAGATAGAAATTGATAAACTCATTTTAGAAATTGATAAACTCATTTTTGAGGTGGGGAAATAGATTAAACTCCTTACCATTATTATAGAAGAATTATATGTAACTCTATAATATATAATTAAGAAATATATATAATAGAATTGTTCTATTGTATGCTAATGATATCAAAATTCTTAGGTTTCTTTAAATTTTGTATGTAGGCAAGACTAAGAATGTTATTTTAACCATTTACAGCTTTATTGGCTAGCTGAGATTGATCATTCACTTTATGTTGTCAATTAACAGATTCCTTTGAGTAGTACTAAATTAAATCTTCAGGAAGTCTTTTCTGAATGGAAGTGAATTTATTTGAAGCATAACATGAATGTAAGTAAGTTTACATGTGCTTTGGGGGATATTTCAACTTCTTTTGGTGGGGGGGGGCAATGAGAGTTAAGTGACTTGCCCAGGGTCACACAGTCCACTGCGCCAAGTAGCTGCCCTATTTCTCAGCTTCTTAATCAGATTGACAATAAAAATGAACATATGCAATAGAATTCCCTTCTAGATTAATTGAGCAAAGCCTGGATTTATACAATGCCAGATTGCTGCTGTCTTTTTGTTTCTCTTATAATTGTTCACCCTTATCTTTAAAATCTTCTTAGCTATATATGTGACAGACACATAGAAAGTTTTTTTCTAATATCTAAATAAAATCACTCCTTTAAATTCATCCCTGGTTTCATCATGAGTAATAATGGGAGAAAAAAACCATTCACTATCATTCAAAGATAATTCCTGGGGACAGCTAGGTGGCACAATGGATAAATCATTGGCCTTGGATTCAGGAGTACCCGAGTTCAAACCCAGCCTCAGACACTTGACACTTAACTAGCTGTGTGACCCTGGACAAGTCACTTAACCCTCATTGCCCTACAAAAATTAAAAAAAAAAAAAAACCAAAGATAATTCCTTCTTTGTTAAGAAACACTATGCAGGGGCAGCTAGGTGGCACAGTGGATAGAGCAGCGGCCCTGGAGTCAGGAGGACCTGAGTTCAAATTTGACCTCAGACACTTAACACTTACTACTATACTTAGTCCTTTAAGAATTAAGCTTCCTAGAACTATTTGTGTCTCACCTCATGTTGAGTTTGTTTTTTCTCTAAATTCACTTCTACAACTTGATGTGCTTGAAAGAAGTGGGAATGGTAAGCAGATGAACCCCTAGTGGGAAAGAATTGATTTGATATTTACAAGGTTGGTGATACTGATTCATCTGGATCCTCCCCACATAAAAATATATTCTCCAGAAGATTTTGTACATCTCAAAAATGCATGAATTCAATTCACCATGTATTTATTAAATGCTTAATATATTCCTAACACTGTGCTATGCAGTAATGATGCAAAGAACAATTATAGTCTCTGTTCTCAAGGAACATAAATTCTATGGGAAATCTTTCATAGCACTAAGATACCTACTGCCAATAGTAATGATCCCCTAATTCAGCCTTGCAAACAAATTGCAATAAGTTGTCAGTATCTAATATTTTATGAGCTTATGTTTAGTTCCTCCCCCACATATAGAGGGCTTTTAAAATTGACCTTTACTTTCACTATCTCTTGGCATAAACCATTACTTGCCCAGGTTAAACAGGAAGATATGTAATAATTCAAATCTTACAATAACCAAATCCAAAGGAATCGTTTTTTAACTGTAAAAAAAAAATCTGCATTAATGGATATGTTACATAACAAATTGCTATCAAGTGTTTTAACCACTCATTCCCTAACCCTTAGCTAAACTATGTATCCCCAAAATCCACAATGATTTGAGAGATAAGTAATTTTGTCTGAGTATAATATTAATATACTTCCTAAATTATTCAGTTGATTTTAGAAATAACTTTTTTCATGGGAAAAAAAATTCAGGTTAAAAACACATTTTTAACACTGATATATAGTATTTTTGTTTGTTTCTAGTGGTTCCTGATAACACAGGAGTTGAGCTTCCAAAAATTCATGAAACAATCAGCATATGTGGAAGAACTTAAGTATGACTTCAACGAAAAAGCTGAATTGAGACACACAGAAACACATCAGCCCTTCATCTTTAATTATTACAAAAATACCCTTGAGAGAAATAGCCAACGCTACCAGGCTCTTGGCCATTTGCTTGAATGTTACATTTATGAGCTCTTGGAGAAGGTGTGCAAATTACACAAAGTATATATACCAATCCAGGCTATTATGGAACCAAGGAGCTTCTTTTTCATGAGTGAGAATGCATTAACTAATCCTTCCCTTCTTGTCCTCCTTCAAGACCATGGAGTTTTTAGGGCTGGGCAGTGGAGTCAACAGACCATAGTCCGTCATGGCCTACAACATGGAAGTCAGATACCTTGTATTCAACTAGCACTGCAATCAGATTATGGTATCATTGTTTTAAATCCCAATGATAATTTCATGGATTTAAAGCTAGAAAAAGAGTGTCAAAGTTCTCTAGGCTACACTGTTGAGTCATCTCCCACAGAAATGTTTCAGACTAGGAAGCCATTTTCTTTGCCAAAGGTTGCCCAGCGCATTCCTAAAAAGTACAGTAGTACACCTGAAGAACATACTGCCTACATCTGGAATCATTTCATTTTGGAAAGTGCAGCCAGGAATGTAGCTTTCATTGTCCATGGTTATGGAGGTTTGGTTTTCATGGACCTACTTGTTCAGAAAAAGTGGGAAGTAATGAATAAAGTATATGCTGTAGCCCTTATTGATTCTGCACACCATGTGGAGCACCAGTTGGGAAATGACACACAGCTATTAGCATGGATAAAGCACCACTGTCGTGAATGGATAACAAGCCACAAGCCATTGGATAAACCTGTAGCCACTGTTTTGAAAATGGATTGTCCAAAGGTTTCTGCTGGTACAGAAAATCATAGCTTAGCACCTTCTACCAGCCTACAATCTATTTTCAAATACCTCAAAAATGCTTTAAAAGCCAAAACAACTGTTCATTTTTCTCGAATGCCAATTGTTACTAGAAGCTGCACAAAAAGAAAGCAAAGCACTTAGGTAAAAAGAAAGATGCCATGTTTACTCCTTAAAAAGCTGCAGAAAGAATGTTAGAATGAAAGGGCAGTTTTCACCTCTTCCCAACCTTGATATGTGAATAACTATCTAATTTTATTTTTGTTTTTCTTAAAAAAATGTGAATGTTTTGCATTTTGCTGACTTTTAGGGATAAAGAAAGGAAAGTTCCAGTCTGCTATTTTGTACTTTATGATAGTACTTTAAAGTCCATTTTTAGAATTGTTTTTGTTATCTTAAAGATACTTTCTGAGAGTTTAAAGGTAGTCATTACAATTATTGCAGCTTAATTCAAATTTAGAGCAAATTATATTTTTTTGTTTTATAAATGGTTTTGGTGACTCTGTAAAACTTACTAAAATTAAACATAATGAGCAGCACCTGTGTTTTCTCATATTTATATACTCCTTTATTTAATAAAGCAGGACTGGCTTGGTTTTATAGCACATAGTATAATGGTACATGAGTAAAGTTTCTCTGTGCCAGAAAATCTGATGGGTGGAAGATACAGCATATCTCTGGTAAGAAGGATCAGGGATGGGGAGCCTCTTCTAGGATCTACATTTGCATAATAATAAAGCACATTATATACATGACTTTGTGCCTCACAAAAACCATAAAGTATCACAGATATCCCCATTTTACAGATGGACTTGTCCATAGTCATAGAAGTAGGTGATGTCTTAAGGTAGATTAAAACGAAACTTCTCCTCTACTTGACACAACAAATGGATCCAAAAATCTTTCCTACTCTCCCCACTGCTACCAATGCTCCTTTTTCACTCTGATATCCCATAAGAAGAGCCTAGAACAATATCTTCCTGAGAAGACACTCAAGCTGAGTTCCCCATTAATTCTGAGATAAAAAGTTAGATTGACACATTTTGAAGTGAAAGGGATTTTTTTCTATTTTTGTTGAGTCCTAATTTTAACACCAAATAAAATGGCATTTCCATATACATAGTGGGAAAAAGAATTGTAAATGAAATCAAAATCTCAGTTATGTACAGCTTGCATTTCCTTTTGAGCATAAAAATGCAACCTGTAGCTTTCAAAATTATCTTGCTTATGCTTCTTTATGGCCTTCCTTTGCATTTTTTAAAAAGATGCTTAATGACTTTTTTATATTTTTTGCTACCCTATTGCCCTTGTCATCCAACCTACCCCAACAAAAAACAAAGACTTTTTAACAGATAGGGGTAGTGAAACAAAATAAATTCTCACATTGACTGTAGCCAAAAATGTGTCTTATTCCTTATCTTGAGTCCATCTCTTGTCTTTCTCAAAAGGTAGATAGCATGTTTCATCATTAGTTCTCTGGAATTGTTATATTAATCAGAGTAGAAGAACAGGGGGAAAGGGCCAGGACCTGTGTCTAAGCTTGCACACTACAATCCATGAGCTTCCTTCCAAAATCTTGGAGACCCAAACTACAGGAATCAATCAATCCCACAATACCAATGTGGCAGTGCTCTAAACTGCTAGCGCTGAGCCAAAGAACTAAAAAATAGAAGGAGTAGAATAGAACACTATCTGTGTAGGGGTTGTGTGACACTCCATTAAACCTGAGAGAAAAAAGAAAAAACGCAGCATCCAGCTGGGGACAGTTCTGTCCCTCCAAATGTTACCTGGGGCAGAAATCTAGGCTGGTAACCATGATTATGTGTTTTTAGACATGATTATAACATTATCATGTCAAATTTTAAAATGTATGGTTTCTCAGACATCTAAAAATTTCAGTAGACCTGTAATCCCATCTTGGGGTATTCCTTCCATTGTTACATATTCTGACCCATTCAGGAGGCAAACACATTTTGAGATACAGCCCAGGGAAACCACCATCAAAGGAGATAGTCAATAGATTGAAATTACCAAAAGATATGAGGGAAAAAACAAAGACCTTGAATATAATCAGATAAATGAACAGGTAAAACATTAACAGCAGAAGGAAATCTGGCCTCCAGGTCAAGAAAACTAATTCAGGCATCTATGAATAAATACTTCAAAATAAAGGGAAATGATCCAATATTGAGGATACAGAGGACCCTGAAGAACTCGAGAGCATGGAACCACAACATACTGTTCTACATGATTGAGAGCAGAACAGAATTTATTATGCTTCAGCTGATTTTTTTTTTAAAGCAGAGGTAGCAATCATGATCTTGGGCAGAATTAAAGCTAAAACAGAATTTCATTAAAAGACATAAACAGGAAAACTATATTATGATAAAAGGTACCATAGATAATGAAGTAATATCAATACTAAAACTAAATGCACCAAATGCTATAACATCCAAACTTTCAAAGGAAAAGTTAAATGAACTACCAGTGGAAATAAATAGCAAAATATGAAGTAGGGGACTTCAATCTTCCCCTCTCAGAATTAGATAAGTCTAAACAAAGAACAAATAAGAAAGAAATCAAGGAGATGAATAGAATTCTAGATAAACTGGATATGAAAGATATCTGGAGAGAACTGAATAGGAATAGAAAGGAATATACATTTTTGTCAGTGATAGATGGTACCTTTACAAAAATTAACCATAAAAACTTTATAGTTAAATGAAGAAAAGTATAAATACTAAATATATCTCTTTTGGATCATAATGTAATAAAAAGTATATTTAATAAGAGACCTTGGAAACAGATTAATAATTAATTGGAGACTAAACATCCCAATCTGAGTGGGTTAAAGAAAAAATCATAGAAACAATCAATAATTTCTTTAAAGACAATGACAACATACCACAATGACAACATATCAAAACCTACAGGATGTAGCAAAAGCAGTAACCAAGGGAAAATTTATATTTGCAAATGTTTATATCAATAAAATGGAGAAAGAGCAGACCAATTAATTGGGTATGCAATTTTAAAAACTAGAAAAAGAACAAATTGAAAATCCCCAATTAAACACCAAATTGGAAATTCTAAAAATTAACAATGAGATTAATCAAGTGACTTGTCCAAGGTCACACAGCTAGTAAGTGTCTAAGGTCAGATATTAACTGAGGTCTTCCCAACTTCAAGGCCAGTGCTCTATCCACAGCTCCAACGAGCTGTCCAATAGAAATGCTAGCAATACAATAAGAGAAGAAAAAGAAATTGAAGGAATCCAAATGGTCAGTAAGGTAATAAAACCTATCTTTTTTTTTGCAGATGATATAATGATATACTTGGAATATCCTAGAGATTCAACTAAAAGCTAGTGGAAATAATAAATAACTTTGGCCAAGTAGCAAGATATAAAGTAATCCCACAAATGAAACCAAAAGAGCCAAGATTAGAAGGAAAGCAGAAAATTGACCAAAAAAAAAACCCCTATATACAGTTTCTTAGGTCTCATATCTCAACTACATAGACAACTTTCTCAAATTTATAAGAATATGAGTCCCACATCATCTCACATCTATCTGATTGGCTAAAATGACAGAAGTGCAAAATGACACGTTGGAGGGAGATGTGGGAAAAAAAACAGCAATATTGTTCCAAGAACAGCTGTGAATGACTAAGTTATTTTGAGTATTATAAATACTCAAATTAACTACAAAGGACCTATGAAGGAAGATGCTATCTACCTCCAGCGAAAGAAGATAAACATATAGTATGATTTTATGTGTGTGTGTGTGTGTTTAATGGTAACGTCTAGTAAAAAGTGGGAAGGGGGGAGAAAAAAATTAAAAGTGCACAGCAGAGAACAAAAGAAAACTCAGAAGGAAGCCCAGAAAAGCGGGGTAGCTTTGAAAATGATGTGTAATATTTATTACATAGTTTTTCATGGTTTCATATTGAATCCTCTTTTTGTGCTGTGTACGTGGAAATTTTTTTTGTTGTCTTTTTGTATTTAATTTCAAAATTACATAGATAGTAACACCATACTGGCATAAGACTTCAATATCCCTCTCTTATTTTTGTTTTGGTCTAACAGAAAGACAAACAAAAGGAAAAGCATAAAATTGAACAAATTGCTGGAGATTCTCGAGTTAAAAGAATTATGACATCTTCTAACAGGAACTGCAAAAGAATACACACACACACACACACACACACACACACATACATATATATGTGTATTTCTCAGCACCACATAGAACTTTTACAAAATCTGACCATATATTAGGACAGAGGGATATTACAAATAAATTTTGTAAAAAGGCAGAAACAGTAAGCATACCCTTTATAGATGATAATGCAATAGAAAGTTATTTGTTCAGGGACCACCAAAAATCGACATTGATCCAAATAAAATTGAACAATGAGTCCTAAATATTGAGTGGGTCAAAGAACAAATCATAGAAATAATAAACATGTGAAAGCACTTATAATGTATTATATAATCATATTGCTTGCACTCTCAATGGGTGGGAGAGGGGCAAAGAAGGAGTCCTAACAAATTCCTTTTATGAAACAAATATGGTGCTTAACCTAAACCAGAAAGAGCAAAAACAGAGAAAGAAAATTATAGATCAATTTCACTAATGAATATTAATGCAAAAATCCTAAATAAAATACCAGTCAGGAGACTACAATAATATATCATGAAGAATATACATTCTGACCAAGTGGGATTTATATTAGGAATGCAACGATAATTTAATGTAAGGAAAACTACTATATTAGTAGTTTGAATATGTGAATAACAAAAGTAACAAAAATATATGATTATGTCAGTTATTTTTTATCAATAATATAAAATATTTTCTGGGTTATTTGATTGGCATAACATTAAAGGTATAAATTGCCTTTGCCAGTATTGTCATTTTTATTATATTTACATAGCCTAGCCATGAGAAATTAATATTGTTCCAGTTAATTAAGTCTCACCTTATAATTGAATCTTTACAAGTCTTTGTGTACTTGCAAAGGTTGATCCCCAGATATTTCAAGCATTTTATACTTATTTGTAATGAGATTTTCTTTTGTTATTGCTTCTTGAGTTTTATTATTATTATATAGAAGTATTTTTGATGTTTAAGGGTTTATTTTGTAGTCTGCAACATTACTGAATCTATTCATTGTTTCAGTTAGCATCTTTGTTGATTCCATAGGATTTTCCACATACATTATTATCATATTATCATTTTATCTATTCTTTACCTATTTTTATACCTTTAATTTATTTTTTCTTATCTTATTGCTCTTGCTAGCATTTCCAGAACTATATCAAATAATAATAGTGATAGTGGACATCCTTGTTTCACTCTGGTAGTTATTAGAAAACATTCTAGTGTATATGATGCTTACTTTTGGTTTTAGATAGATGCTTTTTGTGAGATTATAAAATGTTTTTCTATACTTTATGAGGGTGTTTTTTTTGAGTTTTTTAGCAAAAAAGAGTACTATATGTGTTTCTAAAGGCTTTTTCTTCATCTTTTGAGATAATCATGCAGTTTTCATGAGGAAGAATGAAATAAGCAGAGCCAAGAAAAAAACATACATGATAAATACAAGTGTAAATGGGAAGGATTCTAGATTATCCCCATTACAGATACTGCTTGCTGATGGTTTTAGATAGATACTTATCCGGGGTGGCTAGGTGGTGCAGTGGATAAAGCACTGGCCCTGGATTCAGGAGTACCTGAGTTCAAATCCGGCCTCAGACACTTGACACTTACTAACTGTATGACCCTGGGCAAGTCACTTAACCCCCACTGCCCCGCAAAAAAAAAAAAAAAAAAAAAGATAGATACTTATCATTTTAATGAAAATTCCATTTATTCCTATGTTCTGTAGTGTTTTTGATAGGGTTGGGCATTGTATTGTGTCAAGGGCTTTTTCTGCATCTTTTGAAATAAACATGATTTCTGTCGGTTTTGTTATTGATGTGATCAATTATGCTGATAGTTTTCCTAATATTGAACCAGCCCTATATTCCTGGTATAAATCTCACCTGGTCATAGTATATGATCCTTGTGATATATTACTGTCATCTCCTTGCTAGTATTTTATTTAAAATTTTTTGCATCAATATTCATTAGGGAAATTGATCTATAGTGTTCTTTTTCTGTTTTCGCTTTTCCTGATTTAGGTATCATAACATGATATTTGTGTCATAAAAGGAATTTGGTAGGACTCCACCTATTTTCACAAATAGTTTATATAGTATTGGAATTAATTGTTCTTTAAATGTTTGGTAGAATTCAATTCCAAATTCATCTGGCCCTGGGGATCTTTCTTAGGGAGTTCATTGATGGCTAGTTTAATTTTTCTAAGATTGGGTTATTAAGTATTCTAGTTTCTCTTCTGTTAATCTTGGAAATTTATATTTTTGTAAATATCCATTTTGCTTAGATTGTCAGATTTATTGGCACATAATTGGGCAAAATAGCTCCTAATAATTGTTTTAATTTCTTCCTCATTGGTGATGAATTTGCCCCTTTTCATTTTTGATATTGGTAATTTTATTTTCTTTTTTTCATCAAATTAATCAATGGTTTATCTATTTTATTCGTTTTTTTCATAAAACAAACTAGTTTTGTTTATTATTAGTTCGATGGTTTTCTTACTTTCACTTTTATTAATTGCTCCTTTGATTTTCAGGATTTCCAATTTGGTGTTTAATTGAGAAATTTTAATTTGTACCTTTTCTAGTTTGTTTGTTTTTTAAGTTGCATGCCCAATTCATTGATCTGCTCTTTCTCTATTTTACTGATGTAAGCATTTAGAGATATAAAATTCCCCCTAAGTACTGTTTTGACTACATCCCAAAAATTTTGATATGTTGTCTCACCATTCTCTATTGATTCTTTCTTTGATTTGTTCTTTGACCCACTCACTCTTTAGGACTAGATTATTAAGTTTCCAATTAATTTTTAATCTTTCTCCTGCCCTTTATTGAATGTACTTTTTATTGAATTATGATCTGAAAAACATGCATTTAATATTTCTGATTTTCTATATTTGGTTTTAAGGTTTTCATGCCCTAATACATGGTCAATTTTTGTGTAAGTACCAAGTACTTCTGAGAAAAAGGTATATTCCTGTCTATTCCCATTCCATTTTCTCCAGAGGTCTGTCATATCTAACTTTTCAAAAATTCTTTTCCCCTCCTTAACTGCTTTATTGTTGTTTTTTTTCAGTAGATTTATCTAATTCTGAGAGGGGAAAGTTGAGGTCCCTTATTAATACATTTTTATTTTCTATCTCCTCTTGTAACTCATTTAACTTCTTTAAAATTTTAGATACTATAACATTTGGTACATATATGTTTATTATAGCTATTATTTCATTATCTATGGTACCTTTTAGCAAAATCTAGTTTCTTTCCTTATCTATTTTAATTAGACCTATTTTTGCTTTTGTTTTGTCTGAGATCACAATTGCTAGCCCTGCTTTTTTTACTTCAGCTGAAAAATAATAGATTCTGCTCTACATTTACTCTGTGTGTGTCTCTGTGCTTCAAATCAACAGTGTAAATAGAAAGAATAAACACCCCCTACATCATTTAGACATAAAAGGTCATACCATAGGTAAATTAGGGAGGAAGGAATAGTTTACCTCTCAGATTTATGGAAAGTAGAACAGTTTATGTCCAAACAAGAGATAGAGACTATTATGAAATGCAAAATGGATGATTTTGATTACATTAAATTAAAAAGGTTTTGTACAAAAAATATTTATAGCTACTCTTTATGTGGTGGCAAGGAATTGGAAGTTGAGGGGATGCCCATCAATTGGGGAATGGCTGGACAAGTTGTGGTATGTGAATACAATGCAATACTATTGTGCTGTAAGAAACGATGAGCAGGAGGAGTTCAGAGAAACCTGGAGGGTCTTGCGTAGGCTGATGGTGAGTGAGGTGAGCAGAACCAGAAGAACATTGTACACAGTATCATCAACATTGACTGTTGATCTACTGTGATGGACTATATTCTTCTCACCAATGCAGTGGTACAAAAGAGTTCCAGGAAACTCATGATAGAAGAGGATCTCCAAATCCAAGAAAAAAAAAAAAAAGAACTGTGGAGAATAGATGCTGAATGAACCATACTATTTCTTTTGGTTTTGGTGCTGTTATTTTTTCTATTTTGAGGTTTTTCATCATTGCTCTGATTTTTCTCTTATAACATGACTAATGCAGAAATAGGATTAATGTTATTATGTGTATATATACATATATGTAACCTATATCAGATTACCTGCTGTCTAGGGGACGGGGGAGGGAGGGAAGGGAGGGAGAAAAATCTGAAATTGTAAAGCTTGTATAAACAAAAGTTGAGAACTATCTTTACATGTAACAGGAAAAAAATAAAATACTTTATTAATTAAAAAAATAAAAATAAAAATGTGGGTTAAAAAAAAAGTAAGCTAGGGGCAGCTAGATGGCGCAGTGGATAGAGCACCGGCCCTGGAGTCAGGAGTGCCTGAGTTCAAATCCGGCCTCAGACACGTAACTCTTGCTAGCTGTGTGACCCTAGGCAAGTCACTTAACCCCAATTGCCTCACTAAAGAACAAAACAAAAAAAAAATCCAAAAAAAAAAAAAGTAAGCTATACTAAGAGATTTGAAGCCTAATAAATAATTTTTCTGTTATTTGTATAAAAAAAAAGGTTTTCTACAAACAGAAGTAATGCATCCAAAATTAGAAGGGAGGCAGAAAGCTGGGAAATAATTTTTACAGCCAGTATTTATGATAAAGGCCTCATTTCTAAAATATATAGGGAACTGAATCAAATTTATAAGAATGTAATTCATTCCCCAATTGAGAAATGGTCAAAGGACATGAACAGGCAATTTTCAGATGAAGAAATCAAAGCTATCTATTGCCATATGAAAAAAAATGCTCTAAATCACTATTGATTAGAGAAATACAAACTAAAACAACTCTGAGGTACCACCTCATACCTATCAGATTGGCTAATATGACAAAAAAGGAAAATAATAAACGTTGGAGAAGCTGTGGGGAGATTGGAACACTTATGCATTGTTGGTGGAGTTGTAAATTGATCCAACCATTCTGGAGAGCAATTTGGAACTATGCCCAAAGGGCTATAAAGCTGTGTATACCCTTTGACCCAGCAATACCACTATTAGGTCTTTTTACCAAAGAGATCATAAAAAAGGGAAAAGGATTCACATGTACAAAAATATTTATAGCAACTCTCTTTGTGGTGACAAGGAATTGGAAATTGAGGGGATGCCCATCAATTGGGGAATGGCTGAACAAATTGTGGTATATGAATGTAATGGAATACTATTGTGCTGTAAGAAACGATGAACAGGAAGATTTCAGAGAAACCTGGAAGGAATTGTACGAACTGATATTGAGTGAGATGAGGTGAACCAGGAGAACATTGTACACAGTATCAACAACACTGTGTGTTGATCAACTGTGATAGCAATGCAATGGTCCAAGATAGTTCCAAAGGACTCATGATAGAAAATGATCTCCAAATCCAGAAAAAAAGAACTATGGAATCTGGATTCAGATTGAACCATATTATTTCTATTTTGTTGTTGTTGTTGTTTTTCTCTTTTGAGGTTTTTACTGTTCCTTCAAGACTATGATACAACTTATAAAGAGGAGAAAATCTTGGTACATGATATTCCAGAGAGCAAAAGACAGGTTTACAACCAAGTTTCTTATGCTGTAAAACTGAACACAACCTATTTTTCCTATTAAAAGGGAAAAAATAGACCTTTCATAAAATGGAGAACTGTCATTTGTTCTAGATGAAAATATAAGAGCTAGTAGAAACTTTAAAAGGCAAGAACAGGAATCGAGAAAAATCTAGAAAGATAAATGCATTTAACAATTGAAAGGGTTGATAGGATAAAGCATATACTTTCTAATAGAAAAGTTCCTTTTAGATGAGCACTGTCTTTAAGAGTCACAGAAAAAAATATTAACACTGGGACTGGGTGTGATTTTTTTTTTTTTTTTTGCACTTTAAGAGAGAAAAGAGGGGCAGCTAGGTGGCGCAGTGAGTAGAGCACCAGCCCTGGAGTCAGGAGGACCTGAGTTCAAATTTGGCCTCAGACACTAAACACTCACTAGCTGTGTGACCCTGGGCAAGTCACTTAACCCCAATTGCCTCACCAAAAAAAAAAAGAGAGAGAGATAAGAAATACACTAGGAACAACATAAGAGAAAAAAAGGAGAGAAGCCTATCATTTTGCCTAATTATGTGATTAAAAGTATATAGATACATAAAAGAAGGATCCAGGAGATAAGGCAGGGAATTTCATGATCTTCATTCTCATCTGAAACTGGCCCCCCAAGGAAAGTGAGTGATGGGGAGGGGGAGAGACAGAGGGAGAGATAGAGACAGAAACAGAGACAGAGAGAGATGGGTTGTGGTGTATAGAAATACATTAAAATCAACAAGGAAACAAGAAACAAGATAAATAGGGTAAGGTGAAGGAGAGGGGAAGGTTTAAGATGGGTATGGATCTGGAGAGTTAATAGTCACAAGCACAACTTTGAAGGTTGGATCATAAAACAGGAATTTAAAAGAAAATAAAAGAACCAGAGATGAGGGATTTGGCTTGGTGAGAATAAAGGAAAAGAGAAGTAGGATCTGACAATTACAATTATAAATTACTTGTGGACAGCTAGATGGTGCAGTGGATAGAGCACTGACCATGAAGTTGGGACGACTGAGTTCAAATCTCACCTCAGACACTTACTAGCTGTGTGACCCTGGGCAAGTCACTTAACCCCAATCGCCTTAAACATCCAGGGCCATCTCCAGTCCTTCTGATGTATATCTTGCCCCTGGACCCAGGTGGCTCTGGAGCAAAGTGAGGTTGGTAACTTTGCACAGCTCTTCCTCACTTAAATCCAATTCAGTGTAAGTCATGATGTTATAGCCCTCTCTTCCAAAATGAGGATGAACAATTTGTGTTGATCAGATTCCTTCTCTTTCTTAACTTTCTTCTTTGCAGAAAAAGTTGGGGGAAAATAGGGAAGAAAAGTCAGTATTAAGGTCCAGAATCCTTTTGCTCGGGGACAGATACAGGGATTGTTTCATTATCTCCATTGAGCCTGAGGACTGAGTAAGAACACTGATAGGCTATGGCCATGCCTACACATATTGGAAGAGCTTGGAGAGCAGTTAGGACTTCAAGGGGAAAGTTTCCAGTTTTTTAGCGTGGCTAGAATTTCAGTGTAGAAGTCTCTGAAGATAGAATTACAAGCCACTGGAAGTTGGGGGATGCTAATGAATGATAGCTCCTTAGTAAGTGGTGACCTGCTCCACAACATCAGACCCTATTAAGAAAGCTTTTGCAGAAGCAGCTTTCTGCCTTTTCAAACCTCCACTTCATCAATTCTCCACTCTGTGTTGTCTTTATTTCCCACCACCATGGATTCCATCTCCACTGAGACAGGCTATTTGAGTTTTGTTTATTTAAAAATAGCAAATTCTGCATTTTATACCCTTTTTTTGTGGAATAAGAAAAATGCAACGGCAACCCAACATTTTAAAATTTTACAGTATTACTAAAAAGTTAGTTTTCAGAAGGGAGCGCATTTCAGGTATAGTTTGTCCAAAATTAGTAGAGTGACATAACTCGTGTATTCATGAGAAAAACTGGTGAGTCTACCCGCGGCCTGGATAGATCTCTCTCTTTCTTTCTGTCTCTCTCAGTCTCTTGTCTCTCGTCTGTCTTTCTCTCTCTTTCACTCCCTCTCTCCCCATATGTTTTTGTCCCTCGTTCTCAAAAAGGACCATGACATCGGTGTCATGACTGGCACTGCATCATGACTTACACTAAATTGCATTTAAGTGAGAAAGGCTGTACAAGGTAACCAACCTCGTTCCTCCATTGTCATATGGGTCCAGTGACAAAATATACATCTGGACGACTGGAGATGGGCCCAGATGTTTAAGGCCGTTGGGGTTAAGTGACTTGCCCAGGGTCACGCAGCTAGTAAGGGGAACATGCTCGATCAGATGGGGCAGGCGAGGAAGTGCTTGAGAAAAACTCTAGTCTGAGGGGAATAGGAATCGTGGGTTCCGTACCTTACAATCCCACCCTCAATCGGCAACAAACTGACAAAAAGACAGACTCGAGTCCACCCTTAAACTTAGGGTCAAAAATACACAACAACCGCTAGCCCGTACCCGCCTCCCTACGCCATCAAGGCGCGTCCGCGTAAACTTCGTATCGACGCGTAGTACGAAGCTGAGTAGCGGAAGGCGGGACTTCCCGTCCCGCGCTTACGTGACCTCCAGGCGGTTTCCTGGACTGATGGGGAAGAGTTCACCACCTTGTGTCTGAGGCTGAGTAGAGACTGTCGGCTTCTTCGGTCTCGAAATCCAGGTAACTTAAAGCACTCGGGTCCATTGAGGGAAGGAGGGGAGTCAGCGGAAGGGGAGCTGAAAGGAGAGAGCCGAGACTCGGCTTTTTAACAGAAACTTCACGGACAGAAGCATTTCAATGGTACCGTCACTTTACCGCTTCCCTCGCCACGAGATTGTGATGCGAGCAAGTACTGCCACCCGCATTTGTACCAGTGAGGATCAGTTTAAAAATAGGTTTCTCCCAAATCAGTGCAGCATCCCCGCATCTCCTAAGAGGATTTAATACAGGACTCTCTCTCCCCCGTAGCGTCTGCGCGTCTTTTACATCAGAAATTGAGATGTGTAAAGTGTTCATTTTCTTTCCTTTCTCTAGTGTGGCTCACCACCAAGAAAACTACACACGTGGTTGGAGTTTGGGGGCTTTATGAAAGATGGCCTGATGATACCGTTAAAGTAATATGTATTGTGCTTTTCGGATTTCCATCCCTTAATGGAAAGGGCTTACAAGTCAATAAAGAGGACTGCACCCCGAGTCACAACCCTTTGCTGGGTAAGGGGTTGAACAGTGGTATTTAAAACGTCCTTTATACACGGAAACCCTCTAATAAGAAATTCACATGAACAAAATTATAGTAATTGTATATCACCATTAGAAATTGAAACGTATTTGTCTAGAAAATTCATATTTTATTAGTATCTAAAGCAGTCAGGCATTTTATTGCATTGTTAGAACTTATGTTTACAAGTATTTTTTTTACTATTGCAGAATTGTGCTATTTAATTATTGCAGGAATATCAGTGATTAAAGCAGCAACTAAATTTTCAAAAAATTTAAAGTTGGAAGGTTCATTAGAATCATCTAGGATTTCAAAATAACACCTAATTTTAGAGAACTTTATATTGTAATTTGAATATGGAATTTTGTATATCTAGACTTTTCCCTTTGGGGAATGGTGGGCACGGAATATCAGTTCCCCCAGTAATTCCTTACCAGGTGGCTACCACAGCTCTTTTAGTCTTTTCTCGGTAATGCTTATGGTTGAGTTTTTAGGCATTTCTGTCATTAAGGATTTTGACTGACAGCCTACACCTGGTCTCTAAATGCAGTAAGAAAAGCAATATGGAAGAAGAGATCACCTACTTTGGGCCCAAATATAGCCTTAGTGCATTTCATCCCTCCCCTTCCTTGATATATTACTTATTTTTAACATTCTTTTATTTTTTAATTTTGAGTTTCAAATTCTCTTTCTCCCTCACCCACTGAGAAGGCAATCAATTTGATATCAGTTGTACATGTGAAATTATTTCCATTGAGGGGATGCTCATCAATTGGGGAATGACTGAACAAGTTGTGGTATATGAATGTGATGGAATACTATTGTGCTATAAGAACTGATGAACAGGTGGATTTCAGAAAAACCTGGACTTACATGAACTGATGCTAAGTGAAGTGAACAGAACCAGGAAAATATTGTACACTGTAACAGCAACATTGTGTGGTGATGAACTGTGAAAGACAACTCTTCTCAGCAATACAATAATCTGAGACAATCCCAGAAGACGTATAATGGAAAATGTTCTTCACATCCAGAAAAAAAAACCTATGGAATCTGAATGCAGATCAAAGTATACTATTTTCACTTTATTTGTTGTAATTATTTTTCCTTCTTGTGGTTTTTCCCTTTTGTTCTGATTCTTCTTTTACAACATGACTAATATGGAAATATGTATAACATGTATGTGTGTGTGTGTATATATATATATATATATATATATATATATATATATATATATATATATATATATATATATATACGCATACACACACATGTATATACACACATATAAACCTATATCTGATTGCTTGCCATCTTGGGGAGGGGGCAAGGGAAGAGAGGGAGGGAGAAAAATTTGGAACTCAAAATCTTAAAAAAATGAATGTAGAAAACAGTCTTTACATGTAAATGGAAAATAAAATACTACCAAGAAAAAATAGAAATTATTTCCATATTAGCCATATTACCCCCCCAAAAAAAAGGCAAGAAAAATAAAGTGAAAAAATTATACTTCAATTTGCATTCAGAATTCCTCATTTCTCTCTTTGGAGGTAGATAGCATTTTTTCATCTTGAGGCCTTTGGAATTGTCTTGGATCATTGTATTGATCAGAGTAGCCAAGTCTTTCATACTTGATCATTACAGCAGTGATGTTACTGTGCATGATGATTGCCTGGGTCTTCTCACTTTATGTTGCCTCAGTTTACACAGGTCTTCCCATGTTTTTCTGAAACCATCCTCTCTACTGCACCCTATCATTTTGTCATTTCTTATAACACAATAGTATTCCATCACAATTATATGTCACAACTTAACAGCATCCCCTCAATTTCTAATTCTTTGCCACCTCTCAAACAACTACTATAACTTTGTACATATAGGTCCCTTTCCTTTGATCTCTGGGATACAGATCCAGTAGAGTCAATGGGTATGGTATAGTGGTATCAGTCAAAGGGTATACAGGGTTTTTTTTTTTTTGGTTTGTTTTTTTTTAGTGAGGCAATTGGGGTTAAGTGACTTTCCCAGGGTCACACAGCTAGTAAGTGTTAAGTGTCTGAGGCTGTATTTGAACTCAGGTCCTCCTGAATCCAGGGCTGGTGCTCTATCCACTGCACCATCTAGCTGCCCCTTTTTTTTTTAATACTTTTTTTTTTTTAGTGAGGCAGTTGGGGTTAAGTGACTTGCCCAGGGTCACACAGCTAGTAAGTGTTAAGTGTCTGAGGCCAGATTTGAACTCAGGTACTCCTGACTCCAGGGCCAGTGCTCTATCCACTGCGCCACCTAGCTGCCCCAGGTATGCAGTTTTGTAGACATTTGGGCATAGTTCCAAATTGTTCTCCAGAATGATTGGACCAGTTTACAACTATACCAGCAATACATTAATGTACCTATTTTCCTTCATCTCCCCTTGTATTTGTCATTTCTGATATGTGTATGGTGGTATCTCAGAGGTCTTTTAATTTGCATTTTTCTAATCAATAGTGACTTAGAGCATTTTTTCCCCATATGGCTATAGATAGCTTTGATTTCTTCTGAAAAATGCCTTTTCATATCCTTCGATCATCAATTGGGGAATATCTTAGTTTTATAAATTTGACTCAGTTCTCTATATATTTGAAAAACAAGGCCTATGTTAGATAAATTTTGTGTAAAAATTTTTGCTATTACTTCATTGTCTATGGTACCTTTTAATAAAATGTAGTTTCCCTGGTTATCTCTTTAAATTAGATATATTTTTGCTTTTCCTTTTCTGAGATTATGATTTCTATCCCTACCTTTTTTATTTCAACTGAAGTATTTTAGATTCTGCTCCAGCCCTTAAGTCTGTGTGTATGAATGTTTCTGTCAATTTCATCTTCTCCTGTTTATTCTTTTCTCTTTTTATCCTGTCTCTGCTGAAAAGTCAGTTTTGTATCTGACCACTACCTCTCTTGACCCACCTTCTCTTTTATGATATGCACTCTCTACCCCTTTCTCATATACACCCTACCCTTCCTTTCTTCCTGTTGGGTCACATAGATTTTCACACCCATCTGAGTGTGAGTGTGTGTATACATAGACATATATACACATACACACATGCACACATATGTTCTCTATTTGAATCAATACCAATGAGATTGTGATTCAAACATTTCTCACCCTTCCATTTTCCCCTCCACTGTAAAAGCTCTTCCTTGTTTGCCTCTTTTTTGTGAGAAAATCTTTTCCCTTCTGCTTCTCCCTTCCCTCTTCTCCCAGTGCATCACTTTTTCTCCCCTCTACATATTTTTTGGAGATTATCCCAATATATTGACTCATACCCATGCCTTCTGTCTATTGTAGATTCTTTCTAACTGCCCTAAAAATGATAGTTCTTAGGAGTTACATGTATCATCTTCCCATATAGGAATGTAAATAGTTTAACTTTATTGAGTCCCTTATGTTTACTCTTTCATGTGTTTATCTTTTTATGCTTCTATAGAGTCTTGTGTTTTAATGTCATATTTTCTGTTCATCTCTGGTCTTTTTATTAGGAATGCTTGAAAGTTCTCTATTTCATTAAATGCCTGTTTTTCCCTCTGAAGGGTTATACTCAGTTTTGCTGGGTAGGTTATTCTGGATTGTAATCCTACCACCTTTTCCTTCCAGACACTTAACACTTACTAGCTGTATGACTCTAGGCAAGTACTCTGTTCCTTTACTGTGGAAAGTATTCTGTTCCTTTACTGTGGAAACTGCTACGTTTTGTGTGAACCTAATTGTGGCTCCACAATATTTGAATGGTTTCTTTCTAGCTGTTTGCTCCTTGACCTAGGAGCAAACTCTGGAATTTGGCTATAATATTCCTGGAGGTTTTCATTTGGGGATCTCTTTCTGGAGATGATTAGTGGATTCTTTCAATTTCTATTTTAGCCTCAGGATATAATATATTGTGTCAGGTTGCTTTTGTAATTTCTTGAAATATGATGTTTGGGTTCTTTTTTAAATCACATCTCTCCTAGATCTATTTTCCAGGTCAGTTGTGAGATAGCTCACATTTTCTATTTTTTCATTCTTTTGATTTTTTTAATTGTTTTTTGATGTCTCATAAAGTCATTAGTTTTCAGTAGCCCAATTCTGATTTTTAAGGAATTATTTTCATTATTGAACTTTTGTATTTTTCTTTTCCATTTGGTCAGTTCTGATTTTTAAGGAGTTCTTTTCTTCAGTGAATTTTTGTGCCTCTTTTACCATTGGGCTAATTCTGGTTTTTCATATATTTTTTTCAATATTTTTTTCTGCCTCTTGTACTAAGCCTTAACTTTTTCACAATTTTCTTGCATCACTCTTATTTCTTTCCCCAATTCTTTCTCTACCAGTCTTATTCCTTTCTTTAAATTTAAATCTTTAAATTATCCAGGGATTCCTTTTGGGCTTGTGCCCAGTTGACATTTTCTCTTTAAGGCATTGTTTGTGGCTTTTGTCACATTGTTGTCTTCTGAGTTTGTCTGGGTCTTTTCCTGCTACTATAGTAGCTTTTTATGGTTAAGTTCTTTTTTTGTTTGCTCATTTTTCTAGCCTTTTTATTGACTTTGACCTTTATGTTAAAGTTGGGCTCTGCTCACCTGTTGTTGCAGAGGCCTTGTCTCAAACTTCAGGCTTTTTTTTGTACTGTTTTCTGGGTTACTTCCAGGGTTCTACAAGTTTTCATTGTTTTTCAAGGCAATATGATCCTGAGTAAGGTATGATCACTGCTCTCCTCTGTGCTCTGGTCTTTACCCAGGAAGGGCTCCAGCTTTCCTGTGGCTGCAAATGCTAGTGTTCTTCTCTTCCCTACAAATGTCACCAGGGCCCTGATTCTGTTTTTTTGTTTGGTTGGTTTAGTTTGGTTTGTGGGGCGATGAGGGTTAAGGGACTTGCCCAGGGTCACACAGCTAGTAAGTGTCAAGTGTCTGAGGCTGGATTTGAATTCAGGTCCTTCTGAGTCCAGGGAAGGTGCTTTATCCACTGAGCCACCTAGCTGCCCCACCTTGA
The DNA here is from genome assembly GCF_019393635.1 of Dromiciops gliroides. NCBI lineage: Eukaryota > Metazoa > Chordata > Mammalia > Microbiotheria > Microbiotheriidae > Dromiciops > Dromiciops gliroides. The sequence continues at coordinate 307,309,009 of NC_057863.1, forward strand.
TTTTATTAACACATGGCACAAGTTCTCTTCTCTGTCAGGGAACCATGACCCAGAACTGCTTTGGGCATGAGAGTTGCCAGTCAGTGTCAGCTGTACCCTGTGCCAGCAAAGTTTCCCCTGTAATCTCTTTCTTTCTTTCTTTCTTTCTTTTTGGTGAGGCAATTGGGGTTAAGTGACTTGCCTAGGGTCACACAGCTAGTAAGTGTTAAGTGTCTGAGGCTGGATTTGAACTCAGGTACTCCTGAATCCAGGGCTGGTGCTTTATCCACTGCGCCATCTAGCTGCCTCTCTGTAATTTTTTTCTGACCAGTTGTCTGACCCCCTTACTATACCTGGTATGAGCTCCTGAAGTTGCTGCTGCTGGTGCTGTTGAAGTATACTGTAGAGAGGCTTTCACCTCATTGTCATAGACCTCTTCTGCCAAACTCCTAAATTTTCTTAGACTGGAAAAATGTAAAATGTCTGACCCTGACTTTTTGTTGACTCCACCACTCCAAAATTTGATTCGAGGCGTTATTTTAAATTTGTTTGGAAGGTAATGTTGAGAGAGTTCAGCTGGATTAATCCACCATCTTGGCTCTACCTCCTCTTAGTGGTTTTCTTTTTTGTTCAATTGTAGTAGTCCCCAGTTGCCTACTATTAAAGAGCAGTGGAATCCTTGGAGGATTTTTATATTAACAGCTGCATGTATACCCTGCATACTTTCAGATTAGAGGTTGGCCATAGGTTTCTTCAACCTAAATTATAGCTGAAACAAAGATGCACCTAAAACAGATTTCTACTTTGTTAAATTTTATCAAAAAATAACTTTCTCAGGGGCAGCAAGGTGGTGCAGTAGATAAAGCACCGGCCTTGGATTCAGGAGTACGCAAGTTCAAATCTTGCCTCAGACACTTGAGACTTACTAGCTGTGTGACCCTGGGCAAGTCACTTAACCCCCATTGCCCTGGAAAATAAATAAATAAATGGCTTTCATAATTTAAACCAGCATCATTAGCTGCTAGCTAGGAGATTGAGAGAGCATTATTCATTTCATTTCTTTATTTTTTAAATGAAGTTAAATGTGTTAAAAATATAGTTACTTAATAAAATAACATACAGTTTTAGTAAGTTTTCATTATATAATTTTTCCCCCCAGGTCTCCCCTACAAAATGAATACCTGTTTCAAGGTTTTAAGACACTTCACCAGGCAATCTGTTCTGCCATTTGTTCCTCCTAAGAAAGGAGCAGGTTTATATTTTACCATTCTACACAAACATCTGTCTTCTAGAACACCTGTTTTGTCTTATCCTAATAAGGAGAATGTCCCACCTATTGAGAAGATAGATTTGGATGAGTGGAAAAATACAATGAAATCTAGTTTGCCAGAGGAAACAAGTACTTTTACAACCTCAGATGATTCTCTAACAGCGACTAGAGAGTGGATTGAGATGTGTAGATTACTTAACAGAGAAGTGCCAGAACATATTAGTGATGAGGATCTCAAAATGATCGCAGAATGTCCCAGCAAAAAGTCCAAAAAGAAAAGGCTCAAATTTTTATATGTCAAGGAAATCCATAAAAAAGCTAAGAAAGAAAAACAGGAAAGGAAAAGAGCAGAAAAGGATGAAATTAAAAAGCAAAAACAACTTGGAAATGCCGAAGAATCTGAAAGTACAGAGCTGAAGAACGTTTATTTATTGCCAATTCAGGATAAAGCTTTTAAAACTGCATGGGATTGGAGAAATGCTCAAGCAATGATGTTTGGCCAGCCTTTAATTTTTGACATGTCTTATGATAATTTCATGCCTGCAAGAGATTTGAAGAACACTGTGAACCAACTCTTAGAAAGTGAAGGAGCCAATCGAAAAAATATAGATCCGTTCCATATATTTTTTTGCAATCTCAAAGTTGGTGGTGACTATCACAAGGAATTGCTTAATCGTTATAAAGAGAAATGGGACAATTTGCTTTTGACAACAACAGAAAAGTCACCTGTAGATATATTCCCAAGAGAAAATCTTATCTATTTGACTGCTGATGCTCCCAAAGTTATGACTACTTTTAGACATGACAAAATTTATATAATTGGATCTTTTGTTGACAGGTGTTCACAACCCCGAGTGTCCTATGCAAATGCAAAACGACTGAATTTAGCAAGTGAACGTCTTCCATTGGACCAATATCTTCACTGGCAAATTGGAAATAAAAACCTTACATTAGACCAAATGATGCGTATATTATTAACTCTGAAGAATACTGGTGATTGGGAAGAAGCGCTGAAGTTTGTTCCAAGGAGAAAGCATAGTGGTTATCATTCTGTTTCCATTGATTCCAAGAATTTTGTCAAGGAGTCAGAGATTAAGAAATCCTTTCGAAAACAATCTTCAAATGCATGGAGCAGGGAATTATGGTGGTGTAAGGATGACTAATACAATCTTATAAGGAGTACTAGAATGTTTAAATGATCATTAACTTGAATTGTATGTTTTCATTAGAATGTTGATTGGAACTCCTGTTCATCTCTTTAAGGTATCTCTTCCATGTTACAGGTGTGTTAGTTATTCTGCTAATTTATCATGTAGTGCTACAGTTTCCTGGAAGATGCTTTAGAGAGCCTGATTCCTAAGTAAAACTAAACTATCATCATTTGTACAGAACAATAAATTGTGACATTATTAAATGTGGTCTTTCTCTCAGATGATTCAATTCCCACACTTATTAGATATTTTTAATTATTTTGTAGATTCAAAGTTGTTGCTGGGTTTTTCTTTTATTTTTCATGTGTTAAAGCAAAAGGTTCTGGATAAATATTAATTACTCAATAGATTTTTTAATGAGAAATAGAGAAAAGTTTGAATACAACAAAAAAATGTGGGCATCATTGTAGTACAGTGTGATAGGATTCTATTTATACTGATTTTATTTCATAGAAATCAAATAGCTAGTAATTGGGGGGGGGGGGGCAGGGGGCAGGGCAATGAGGGTTAAGTGACTTGCCCAGGGTCAGACAGCTAGTGTCATGTATCTGAGGCCGAATTTGAAATCAGGTACTCCTGAATCTAGGGCCAGTGCTTTATCCACTGCACCACCTAGCTGCCCCCTAAATAGCTAGTAAATTAAGGAAAGTCTACAATACCCTGAAATGCTGCCTGCAGTTTTAAAATTAGAATATTTTCATGCTATGAAAAATTCCAGCTAAAATATATCTTAAAATAAATTCATTTGAGGAAAATTAACTTTTCATTTTAAATTTAAGTTCTTACAGCTTCCTTCTTTATTTACATCAGTTATTTCTACATAATACCACCCCACTCACACCCACAAATATACCCAGTCAGCCTTCCCTTGTTATGAAGAAAACCATCTACCACTGGGGACTATAACTGACAATGTAATAAAACATTCTGCATCCACAGTCTACTGCTTTTCCAAGGAAAGGAAGATCTTAGGTGCATTTCTTTATCTTTTTAGGGCCTAGACCAGCCATCACAATTGCACAGCATTTGGCTCTCTTGTAATGTTCTTATTGTACAAGAATATAATTATGTATAGTTTACTTTTTTCTGCCTACCACAATCTACTTAAGTATGTGTTTCTATAAGTTCCATGTTCATTTCTTATACTATATTTCATTACATTCATATGCCAAAATTTATTCAATCATTCCTCATTTGATAGACACCCACTTAGTTCCTTAAATTTCATACTATAAACTGGATATAGATTAAATCGGCTTATTCTAAGCCAAAGGGAAGAATGTGTAATTGGGAAGAGGTTCTCTGTTTGCCTGACACATGCTATTTCCTCACATGGATTTTTATAGTTTCTAGGAAAATAGGTGGTTTTGATTCACAGCTAGGTGTCTTACCCAGTGAAAATGTACCCCAATACAAATAAAACAGAAGGGCCAAGCCACCTGTACACATAATGAACCATCTCTCCCAGAGAATTGCTAAAGGAAATCAATCATTGCTACCACCCTGTCCCAAAGCTGGAGTTCCAGTTCTCTGTAACCAGAGCTATTGGCAGATGCCTCTTCCTAAGCAGCTGCCAGACTGAATACCACAGCTTTCTCTGCTCTGTTACTGTCCCCTAAGGCTAGCATAGTCCTATAGCTGTAGGAACCTGGGAGTTCCATCTGCCCCAATGCTGGAATAATAGAAAAATGTTCCTAGAGTCAGCCCCAACATAATAAGCCTCAGTCATCATACCTGGGTTGGAGTCCCAGAGCTCCTCCACTCAGGCTTTTGGTAGGGCTAATGCTGTTTTGGTGCCCACACGAAGCTAAAGAGCAATGGACCACCAGGATCCCTAACTGGAGGCAAAATCAACCAAGGTGGAAATAGAACTACTGATCAGCAATGAGATCGGTCTTGAGTAGCTGCTTCACTTCTAGCCTAGATAAAAAGACCCACTCCAAAAACAAACAAAAAAATGTTTTCCTCAAAGCAGTTTCCTTCTCCAATTTTATGAATAACAATTATACAACAGTCCTTGAAGCACCAATCAATAAGCTAATTTGTGTGTGTGAGTGTGATCACAGCCTCTGACAATTTAATGGTTAAAATGCAAGTCAAGATATGAGGTATATGGAGTGTTATCCTAAGTGTAATATGAGTTCCTGTGCTTGAGAAATTAACAGCTGGAAGGGAGCTTATGAAGATATTGAAGAATAATTATGACATAATACAAAAGAATGTATTTGGAGTTAAAAGACCTGGGTTCCGATTCTGTTTCTCAAAATCTGTGTCAACGAAGACAAGTTATTTAATCTATCTGCTTTCCTCATTTTAAAAATTATTTCTAAAGTCTCTTCAAGCTTTTAACAGTCTTATTTTTGCCATCACTTAGTTTTTTCAACAGGAGAATGTGGATATAATAGCACCCACCTCCCAAGGTCATTGTGAGGATTAATACCATAATATTTGTAAAGTGCAATAGTGCAGCAGTAGGCACTTAATAAATGCTTGTTTTCTTCCTTTTTTCCTTTCCCTTTCTTCCCCCACCTCCCCCTTCCATCTTCCCTACAGCCCTGGGCAGGTGAGATCATAGGATAATCACCGGTTGCTCCTGGGTGAGGGAAGGCAGGCTTAAATGGATCCTCCTTAGACTTCTTTGAATCAACTGCTCTCCCACCACAGCTTTCTGGTTCAGTTCAGTTCAACAAGCATTTGCTATAAATGCCTACTTACTGTATCCCACATGCTGTCTAAGTGCTCAGGATATGAATTTTTTTAATTGGTACCTGCGTTCAATAAACACTCTACTTGGGTGAAATCATTTGTACACGGAGAACATATAAAAGTAATTTTGGGGTGCAATATCGATTATTTGTGGAATGAACCTGGAAAGCCTCATTATGTAGGTGCAGGTTCACTGAGCCTTGGGAAATAGGGATTACAAGGGCTTGAAGTGGGAAGCAATAGCATTCCAAATAATAAACATTTATTAACAATCTACTATATGCCAAGCACTGTGCTAAAAGCTGGAAATACCAAAAGAGGCAACAGACAGACCCTGCCCTCAAGGAGTTTACAATCCAAGGGAGAATACAACAAAAGGCCTGTAGACTAGACAAGTACAATTCTGTGCCGGGAACAGCATTTTATATGAATTTATATCATGTGACATCAGTCTTAGAAAGGTTGATTGGAACCAATTCGTAAACGACTTTAAATGTCCAACAGAGGAGTATAAATTTTATTGTGGAAGCATTAGGTAGCCATTAAAGCTTCTGGAGTAATGGGAGTGCTATGCTTGGCCTTTAAGGAATATCAGCTGGGCAGCTATGAGGAAGATGGGCTGGAGAAATCGAGAGGCACCTAAACCAATAGGAAATATCTGGCCACAGCACAAGCATGGTTGTCACCCTACGGTTCTCTTAGCTCCCTCGCCTAAACACGGAACTATCCAGCTTGGCATTGGTTGCACAGGTGAATCGGATTGGATTAACGAGATTAAAAAAAAAAAAACCTCCCTTGTGATTGGCTACGCGTTTAGCCAATCCTCGGTGGATGCCAGCCCAGTTCCTTCCTTCCTTCCGCGGTGTTAGAGGAGATGGCGTCACACTGAAGCTTCCGGCAGGGAGGGGGCTAAGCCGTTTCCCTCCTCCTGGAGACCACAGCCGGCCGCCATTCGGTTCGCTCTATGGTGGCCGGGGCGGGGCCGTGGTCGTGACGTCCTTGGCGCGGTGGCGGGGGAGGAAGCCGCGGGGAAAATGGCGGACGGGAAAGCGGGAGAGGAGAAGCCGGAGAAGCCGCAGCGAGCAGGAAGCGCCGGAGGTGAAAACAAACCCAGCGTCGCGGGCCGCGGGGGCCGCTCTGGGCCTTCCTTCGAGACCCGGGTGGGGGGAGCGGGGATGGCGGAGACTGGGGTGGGGGCGGCGGGAGACGGGGACGGCCCAGGCGGACTCGGCGGGTTTGGACTCTGGCGTACCGTGTGCTTCTCTCCTCGAGGGCCCGAGCCCCGGATCCGCACGATTCTGACTCCGGGGGGCCAGAGCCCACCCCGGGGCCAACAGCCCTCCCCCCTCCCGGGCCTGGCCCAGGACCCTCCCTCGAGGAGGGGACTAAACCCATGGGGAGATCGGGGGTGGGGAGGGGGAGGGGGGCGGGCCTCGAATCGCCCCGATGCCTTGGAGGGAAGAAGCCGCGGGCCGGTCAGCCTCCCTTCAGCCTCTCGTGCTCCCTTCCCCCGGGGGCCGCAGTGCGGGAGCCATCCCCTCGGGAGCCTTCCCTGCCCTCTCTTGCTCTCCCAGGCGTAAACAGCCCGGCCCGGTGCCCCACAGTGGCCTGTCTGAATTAATCCAGCAGGTTCATTACTGTTGGTCTGTGCTTGTTTGCCCCCGAAGTGTCAGGACCCCATCTCTGCAATATCCCTCCTCCGCTCCCCTTTAATTTTGGTGGTCTCTGGGGAAAGATGGGGGGGGGTCTCCCTACCCTTATGATGGATTGTTCAGTAAACTGCATGGTCTCAGGGTCAGGATCTTGTCGCCTTCCATAGAACCATCTTCCTTTCCTCTCCCTTTTGGCTGTCGCTAGGAGGCAGAATGCCAGATTTTTAGGGGCATAAATGGTCTGGTGTGACCTGTCCTATGTTCTGTTATGTTATGGAATAAATAAAACTCAGATTAATGTTAGCTTTGTTGCCTTTCTTCCTGTCATTCTGATGGGTTTTATGCTTTGTAGAGGGGGAAAAAGATACATTACATAATCCGGCCACTCCCTTTCCCCCTTCCCAAACCTAGCACCTAATAAGACTCAAAAACTTGTCTGATCTGATCTAAAGATCTAGTTTACAATATTTTAGGTGTCTCCCACCAGCACCTGCGGGGGAAAAAATCTTTTAAGATCCCAAGAATGAGTGGCATGAGGAGTGAAGTGCCCATCTTAATTGTTCAGTGTGAATTATCTGTTTAGAGTGATTTCCTTCTATCAAAGAGAAATAAGCGAAATATCCAGTTATTTTTGTACCCAAACCCCCTTTTTGAAGGTCCAGGTTGGCGAGGAAGAAATTGTACTTTATTTGATTCTGCTTCGTGTTATATTTTGACGTTATCACATGCTTTTCTGTTCAAATTAAAGTGTAGTAAACAAACTTTACAATTTAATACTGCTTCACTAAGGCAGTACTTAAGGAATACCACCTTAATACCACAACCTTTAAGGCCCACCTTGAAAAGTTATGAATAATAAGCAGTGTCCCCAAATGAGAACAATTTAGTCATTTTTGATGGGGAGCATACATCTGATAGGAAGTCCAAGGAAGTTCCTGTGCCAATGATAGCATGATAGCTAGAATTTCCTTTTAAAATGTCACCAATATTCCAAAGTATAGGAGTAGGAAACTCTTTAATATGTTGCCCCAAGATCTCTCAAAAATGGCAATTAATTCCTAGTATGCAGTTTGGCCACTGTGATTTCCAAAAAAAAATGTTACCTGCCAAGTAGTAATCTGCTGAATCAACAAGAAATTTATTTTAGTATCACTGTCAGAATGTCAGAGCAAAGAGCATATACTATGTGGAATAATTTGTACCCATTGTGATTAGCAGTATTAGCCATAGCTTGGCATGTAGTAGATTGATAATTTATGTTGTCAGGTTATATTGAAAGATGTTTTAGGGGAGTGCAGTGCTTTAAAAAAAAACAACTTGTAATTAATTCATTACCCATGTGACACCTTATACTTTAGTGTTGAGCCCGGAAGTCAACACAGCAAGGTTCAAACCCCAACCAGACATAATGTTAGTGATCTTGTCCTCTTTCTGCATGATCATAGATATAGCCTTAGTCCCCTCACCTATAAAATTAGGATAATGCTTTACTAACATCACAGGGTGGTTCTGAGGAAAGCAGCTTTTCTAAATTTTTAAGTATTTACAAATGAGTTATTAACAAGCCCCCAATTTGTCTTTTTGATCATTTACTTCCCCATGTGTTTTCAAGGGTTTGGGGGACTTTTTTTCCCCCCAATTAGAGAAACAAATTTCAGTGAATTTATTCATCTAACTTGATTTCAAAATGATTAATCTGAACATTTTATAAATGCTTCAAATTTTTGTAGCAGGAAAAAAACTGTAGAAAAATAATTACATACCCCGAAATACTTCTTGTTGTCTGTTACTCAAGTTGAACTAGGTTTTTCAGTTTGTTCTGAGAGCAATAAACTATGTAAGCAAAGTTGATTTTCCTGGATCTTGTATTGGGACCTCCCCAGGTTGGATTAAAGTGTCCATGGGTGGACGTCTCAATTTGTTTTTCCCTTTGGGACATTGAGAAGGCAGGGGAGGAGAAATAGTCAAGGACAAGGTTTTCATAAGAATTTTATTATATCAAGACTTTAAAACTAGTGAAGCAAACAGAATTTTTACCTGGAAAAATGCATTTATATCTTAAATCACATTGTTAGCCAGTTGTGCTCTGCTAAACCAGCCTGGGAACTAAATTGGCAATGAAGTATTAAAGACCTTCTGTTACCAAATTGAAAACAGGTCACAAAAATGCATTCAGAGCCAACTCATTTAGCACTTCATTCAAAATAAGACCTCTGTGTTACTTCAGGGGTCTCGTGTATTTTTTTCTCCAGTTATTAGGGAAAGAAAAATGTCAAGTGAATGTAGATTCATCTAGTTTGTTTTCAGATGGATTAATCTGGACATTTTATTTATGCTCTTCAGGGATACAAATGAATTCCTTTTCTTTAAGAAAACTTCCATCCAAAATTAATTGTAATATCTTCTTCATGCTTCTAGAGAAATTTATTAATATAAATTAAATATTTTTAAATTTAAAAATTGATGAGAATAACCATTAGTTCTTGTTTCATATATGCTTCAAGTAAATTAAATATATGCATGCCCATTTTTAGAGCTTACCACAGGGCTACCACAGTTTGCAGCTATTCTTGGAGGCCTATAGAGAAGCATAAAAGTCACAAAAAAGACCCAGAGTACTGAGGAAGCAGCATAATATGTTGGGAAATGTGGGATTTGGAGTTCAGACCCTAGGTTTAAGTTCTGCCTCTGTCATTTTACTGTTTGATCTCTGGCAGGTCTTTTAACCTCTCTAGGCCTTGGATTTCCTCATCTGTAAAATGAAGAGGTTGGATCCATGAGTCTACTTAGGTTACTTGCTTTGGAATATGTAGTATAGACTTGGATGATACTAGTTTAAATATATTTGTTAACTGCTTTGAATAATTAGATCATTAAGCATTTCAAGTTTGAGTTACTTGGGAAATCAGTTTTCTCACATTAACTATATAATACAGAACAGTAGGAATTTATCTAACAGCCAATAAGATGTAGGGTTGGCTACCAAATTATCTGGCCTCAATTTATTATTTGTTTTGTTTTATATCTCATATATATTTGGAATCCTATTCCAAGCAAAATCATCAATCAGGGAAAAATCATTCTAGTGATTTGAAAGAATGAAATGATCTTGTACTCATTGGTTAGTCCTCTTAATGGACCTCATCCTCCACCCATAAGGTTCCAACATATGATTGGCATCAATTAACTCTTCCTTCTCTTTCCATAATTTTGGATCTGATTCAGTGGCTTAGAAGTTTCCATACTTGGTAGTCAAAAGTACTTCATGGTTGTGAAGTTATCGGCATAAGATTAACTTTTAGAAGCCCAAGGACAAATTATTGCTCAAGTAAAATCAGTATATATTAGACATTATTCTCAGAGTAGACAGAAATAGGGTGTGTTTTAACTTTTTTTTTTTAGTTGGTGGAAATGCAAGTGCAAATAAAATTAAGTTGTACATAATTTGTGGTTTGAGAGGAACTCTTCTGACTCCCAGTTGAGTTCTGTTATATAGAGGACTGTTGTAACAAGATTTTTTTTCAAGATAGGAACTGTATTCATAGATAGAACTTAGTATACCTACTGGTCAGGCAGTAGGGTTTGTCACACTTTTTCATATATAATTTTGTCATTGCTCTTCCCAGTGCCTGGTTTGGTGGATAGTGAGCTTTGATTTGGAATTAGGAAGACCTGGATTCAAATCTTGCCTTTGATACCTACCTATAAGTTGTACTGTGTAGATGTACCTTGTCACTTAACCTTTCTGAGCCTTGGTTATCTAAGATTTGTTAAGTTATAGTTGGTAATCACCTTTGGTGATGGATGGGGTTCCCACATCAAGCAAATCCCAGTTTCCGGAGGTGTTACTCTACCCTCAATTATTTTCTCCTGACTCATTTTTGGTATAATTTGCTCAAATTCCCTATGCCCCAGAATTTAATTCCAGAAAGACAGAGATTGGGAACAGAGTTAGAAGCAAAGAAGGGAATATGAGGAGAAAATCAATAGGCATTACTGTCTTTAGACCTTAAATCAGGGATTCTTGAATTTTTTGTGTCTTGGACCCCTCTGACAGTTTGGTGAAGTCTATCAAAGACACCTCAGAATTATGTTTTTAAATGCATAAATACATAGAATTACAAAGGAAACCAAACATTGAAATAGAGTTATAAGAATGTTTAGAAGACAAGATTAGTGGACTCCTCACCTTAGACAACAGCCTGTCTGTTTTTATGCTGTTTGTTCTAATGTTTTCCACTTCATTATATAAATTGAAATAAGTATCACTTCAGTTAGATGGCCATGTTCTTATATAATTTGTCTATATAATATCATATACAAAATATGTCATAAAACATAATATAAAATAGCTTCTGTTTTATTTCAAAATCTTTTCCCCTCATATTTAACAATGAACATAAATCAGATAGTTGGTTTAGTTATGATTTAGTTGTTAAAATTTATGTGGGCAACTGTATCTGTAATGGAATTGATCAAGAATACTTGGAAATCCTAAATTTAGTACTTAGAAACGTGATGACATTTTCATAAATTCTTTTAGCGTTTCCTTTTGTCTGAAAATTCTAAATTGGGATGCTAGCATAGACTTTATTATTTTTTAAACACTGTATTTTGGGCAACCTTTCACTCCTCAGTATTTTATTATATTTTAATGAGTGGTTGGCACCTTCTGCCATCCACTGCAGGTATAATATAATACTCTCTTCCACCTAATTTCTTAATTTCCCAATCCAAAACTAAATCCTATTTAATCCCACTCTGGGTAACATTATAACATTGTTCTCATTGCTTCCTATGACCGGAGGGAATCTACAGCAGTTAACTTCAAGATGTTCTTTCCATTTTTTTCCAAACAAACTTGAACATTCTGTTCAAGTATTTATTAATCCAGAGAACAACAACCAAAAAAAAAAACCAAACCCTGTTTCAATTTTTGGACCCTGAAGCATAGCTTTCTAACAGCTACATTTGTGTCTTTTCTTTTTGTTCAGTTTTTCCTATTATCTGTGCCTGATCCTAAAGCTTGTTTTCTTTCCCCCATACATTAAACCACACATCCATAGCATCAGTGTGCATGCTTGTTATCTAGAACATAGTTGCTGAAAGAAAATAAATTTTTAAATCTTGAGCTAGTTTCCTCATTCCCTGACACTCAATATGTTCTTGAAAACCTCCCTCTGCTGCTCATCTGGCATATGCTTAAGGCATATCAACTAGTTTTTAAATCTGATACTTGAATTTTTTTTCCGTTTTAAATTTAATACAAAATATTTAGGAAGACAAAATTACTGAAGTTGGCATATTCCAAAAACTAAATGTGAATTACTTGTAGATTATAGGCTATTTGATCTCATCCATGATATTCTCCCTTCACTTAAAATACATAGTTGAGAATTTAATATGACTGCTCTATGTGAATGGGAAATATCTGTATTCATACACATGGATGATTCTCCTCTGCTTAATTGCTTTCCATGTAATTTCAAACAGTGAAATAACCTGGTATAACCAAAATTCTAGGGCAAATTTTATTTACAAAGAAATTAGAATACATACTTATCAGTAAATTCAGTTTCAAATCAATGCTGAATGACCCCTTTCTAGGTAGATATTTATGGGATTGGGGAATTTAGACATGGTTACCAGAAATTGATAACCAAATTTATTCTCCTTATCTTCAAGATTGCTCTTAAATATATAAGCAGTTAATTGCTAACAGATTAGATTATCTTGAAGAGGAGTTTTTACCTCTTGGGTATTTTGGTAGGGTTTTTGTTTTAAGTAGACTACCCTTTACCCTTCTTCCTCCCCCCACAAACATAGAACTTTTGGTTTTGTGTAATAGAACAATGTTTAGTCAAATCGTATTAATTTTTTGAAAAATATGTTTGTAATTTTCAATTGCCCTGTATTTTATATTAGTTAATTCAAAGGAGCCTCTTCTACTGCCACACAATCTCTGTTCCCTCTATATGCTCAAACGAAACAGTGGAAGAGACTGTTGGGCCAGTAGTTGTGCAGCTGCAGAGGTACCTTCCTTATAACAATGCTTTATGAGGTTGCTGCTCCCATCACTCTGCTCAGTAAAATTAGCTCATCTTGGTAAGTTGTTTCGACTTCACCAGGACCTGAAGAAGAGGCAGAAAAACCTGTGAAAACTAAGACTGTTTCTTCCAGTAATGGAGGGGAAAATTCGAGTCGCAGCGCAGAGAAGCGATCAGCTGAAGAAGAAGCCGAAGACTTCTCATCCAAGCCTGTGCCCGCAAAGATAGCCAAGTTTGGGTTTGCCATAGGCAGTCAGACGGCAAAGAAAGCGCCAGTCATATCCATCAAACTTGGAGCAAGTGTGAGTCATTGTTTTCAACTTGGTCTTCACAGGGGATGGGTAGAATCTGGGAGGGAATCAGAAGATTGAGAATCTTATACAAAAAATGAATGCTAAAATAAAGACTTTGTAGGCATTTTTCTGAGGTGTAACCTATGATTATATATGGTTATGTGTACCTTCATGTGGAAAATGGAAGTTTAGATTGATATTATTTAGGAAAGGTTAGTGAAAAACCTAGGACAACTGTGATACAGAATCATAGCAAGTGAAAACTTAAGTGGTGTCACTTTAGATTGAACAGAACTTTAGAAAATACCTTCAGAGAGAAGAAAAGTATATCTTCATCTAATTCTTTTGGGTCTTGGAATCAGGACCCTAGGTCTCACTTATTTTGTTGTGCTTCTAAAGTGACTAACATCACTGCAAAGGCTTATGGATAGAATAGATATTAAAGACATGAAGAAATTATGAGAAAATGTGTTCCAATGGGAAAGAATGCTCAAGGCAGGACAATGAAATGCATCTTCAACTTGTATCACTTGTTCCCAGAATGTTCCAATCACTATTTGATCACTGTCCCATTAATCAGATCTTCCATCTGTCTCTTAACTTTGTACTTAGATCTCCCAACATTGAACTACTTCCTTTTCTTCTGTCAGTTCTTTACCACCCCCAATTGATCCTTGTCTTATTCCACTTGTAAGACTCTGAATTGGCCATCCACATTCCACTTGATAGGAGAACATAGCTCCAAGACCTGCTTTTGTGTCTGTGATCTGACTCTCCCTTTGTGTACACAAATAATAAAAATGCCCTGTCTATGCCAGGAAAAGATGGAATACATTCTTTAATAATTCTGAGGCTGAGGGGCAGCTAGATGGCGCAGTGGTTAAAGCACCGGCCCTGGAGTCAGGAGTACCTGAGTTCAAATCTGACCTCAGACACTTGACACTTACTAGCTGTGTGACCCTGGGCAAATCACTTAACCCCCATTGCCTGCAAAACAAACAAAAACCCAATAATTCTGAGGCTGTTAGTCAAATGAAACATTTCTGAGTTCAGTAACTCTGGCTGGAAGGTGTTCCCCCACGTGTATCCCTGGGCCTCAACTATAGGGAAAACTCTTTCTGACAGTTTTGTCTTATTAAACTTAGATTACCATTCTAGTCTTTTCAACACCTTTTTGGATCCCAGTTCTCTCATTATGTCTTAGATATCCTGCCCACCTTCATTTTGTTTACAAATACTAGAAGCATGTCAGCTATCTTCAATCAATTCTGCATTCATCTAATTGTATTTTTTATCTAGCCTGTGTCTTTATTGTCTGCAAGAATTTTATGAAAGTTTTATCAGATATCTTGGCGAAATCCAGATACTTTATGTCTGTAGTTTTCTACTGATATCCTAGTCTATTAAACCTGGCAAGAAAGGAAATTCAGTTAGTCTGGCATGTTTTAGTTTTAATGAGCCCAGCCTAGATTATATTAACCATCAGTTTCCTTTATACTTGCTCACAAACCACCCATTTAATACTCTCCTCTAGAATTTTTCCAGGTATCGAGTCAGAATCAGTGCCTTATATTTTGTCGATTTCTCCTTTCTCTGAAAATGAGAAAAATATTCTCACCTACATCCTGGGGTACCCTTCTGTTCAGCAAAAAGGCTGCAATCACACCTTCAAGTTCTTTCCTTGAACTAATTTCAGGAAGTTAAGTGTTCTTATTGTCTCTCACTTACTTGAATTTCAGTTCCCTCATAATGGTTATTCTTTCTCGTTGTTATGAAGATGACCCTTCTTGATGAAAACAGACATAAAATAGGAGCTGAGTGCTCTGTTTTCTCTAGGCCATCTGTTATCATTCCTTTCACCCCAAATAGAAGGCCTAGGCTGTCCTTGTTCTTTTCGCCAATGTAACCTTTCTATTAAAAGCAAAAACAAAAAATCTTTTCATTTATCACAAGCTTCAGCTAATTCCTGACTTTAGCCTTCCTGATATGGTCATAGGACTAAACCATTCTTGCATTTCTAAAATTATACTGTCTTTTCTTTTGGTATATTCCCTCATCAAATAATTCCTCCTGTCTTTTCTGTTCATATGGCTCCCTGGTTTGAGTCTCCCCTCTCACCCCCCACTCCCATCATGAGGGGTCAAATGGAAAGTTCTTGGATTTGCAGCATTTCCTGGATTCAAATCTTGCCTCTACTACTTGACATTGGGCAAGTCACTTGCTTTATTTGGGCTTCAGTTTCCTCATTTGTAAAATGAAGATTTGGGGCTAAATTATCTCTGAAGCCTCTTGTAGCTACAAGTCTGCAATATTTAGCCATCACAATTTTGTCCTTATAATTTTGTTTTGACAATCTCCAGTCCTTGAATTGATTTTTTTTTGTCTCATACCTTATCTTTTCTTTGAACTTATGTAATCTACACTCAAAATTTGGGCCATACTAGAAAATACTAATACTGAAATCATTAAATTATGTAAAGGCTTCACATTTGTCACTTTGCTTAAATAACACATGATAAAAGCAGGTTCTTCATCATCTTTATTTGGAATTATAACAAAATGGATGTTGACTTCTAAAAGCCAATTTAAATACTTACTTTAAGCTATAAAATTTTAAGTTCGTGGAACATTGGTAAAACTAACTAACTGAAATATTTTGTTGGTAAGGAATAAGTATTAAGTTAATGTTAGATGACATGACGTTAAATACTAGCTTTTTAATAAGACAGAAATTATCTAAAATTGCTCCACTGTTGATACTATTTAGCTATAATTGTCATATCTGGCAGCAGCTATTTTCTGAGCTTAATTTGGGGCAGGGGGAGTGTTTAACTGCAGATGCAATACTCTAGATTATCATTCAAGAATGATTCATCTAGGGGGCAGCTAGGTGGTACAGTGGATAAAGCACTGGCCCTAGATTCAGGAGGACCTGAGTTGGAATTCGGCCTCAGGCACTTGCACTAGCTGTGTGACCCTGGGCAAGTCATTTAACTGCGTTCTCCCCTCCCCCCCCCCCCAAAAAAAGAATGATTCATCTAAAATGTTACCTGGATTTCTTTCCAACTGTTTTCAGTAATCTTGATGGGTGGTCCTTTTTGAAAAAATTCCATGCTAACAGGCATAATCATTATCCCCCCAAAATGGTCTTTTTTTAAGGGCAGGATTTTAGAAATTTTTTTTCTTTGTTTTTTAATTTTAAAATATGTGAAAAGGAAATTCAGACCATTTGTTACCCTTTCTCCCTTAATTTAACATTTTTTATATTAAAACTTTATGCATCCTACTAAATGTATTAAAACTAATGCTAGCAAGTAAGTAGTTAGTTATGGGCCCTGTGACAGATTTCACTGTATTGTATAGATCATGTCTTAAAATTACATAAAATCAGTCACTAAATGTATATTGAGTGCTCAGTATACACATGGCATTGGGCTGTCCTTGGGAAAACATCCTATACAAGATCAAATAAATGGGACTTTAATGAGTCAAAGGTGTTTTAGGGGTTAACATTAAAAACTATTCCTGGGGGCAGCTACATGGGGAAGTGGATAAAGCACTGGCCCTGGATTCAGGAGGACCTGAGTTCAAATCCAACCTCAGACACTTGACACCCTGGGCAAGTCACTTAACCCTCATTGCCCCACCAAAAAACCCAACTATTACTAATCATGTCCATAGCACCTAATAGTAGTACTATTTTCTCAGGGAGCATAGGGGACCTAAAAGACAAGACTTCCCAAAGTACTGACTTATTCATTGCTTAAGATCTTTTGAAAACAAAATACCTCTTTTTTTAAAAATACCAAAAAGTCACCATTTTCTCTTTTGATTTGCATGCATATTACGTACATATTTTGCCTATGTAGTGTTCATCTGTTTTGATGTGTTTCTTTTTAGAAGCCTAAAGAAACTGTTCCAACTCTTGCCCCTAAAACCCTTTCAGTAGCAGCAGTTTTCAATGAAGATGATGATGTAAGTCAATGGCTAATTCTGTTTCTTACTCATATATTCTTTAAATACGCTAATCATATTAAAGAATTTTTGAAGTTCTTTCAAGGAGACTAAAACTGACTTCACAAAAAGATAATTGGGTGATGGGGTAGAAAATAGCAAGTCTATCTATATTCAGTCTGTCAATAATAGGTGTTAGGTGGGGGCAGCTAGGTGGTACAGTGGATAGAGCACTGGCCCTGAAGTTGGTATGATCTGAGTTCAAATCTCACCTCAGACATTAATGGTATGAAAAGGTGTCCCCATAATTCTGAACCTTTCTGGTGGCATCTATAAGAATTGTGGGAAGAAGACGGTGGGTGGTCTTTGGGTATTTGAAGAGAGGGATTCTATCTCCCTTAAGCTTGGAAGTGTTCAAGCAAAGGATGGGTGACTGGTGAAGGTAAGATTGAATGACTACTTATCAAGATTTCAGGGGAAATTCATGGGCCACACAAGCTGACTGAAGTGAAGCCCATCATCTTCATGGCCTCTAAATTTCAGTATTCTTAAGAGTTTGGAGACAAGATCTCAGGACCCTTTTTTCTACTGTCCATAAAGTTAATTTCAAATGAAGATAAACTAACTCCTGAAAAATAAAACAGCATTTTTATTTATAACTAAGATCTGATTTCATTATGTAATACTAGCTCACATCTATATGGTGTTTTAAGATTTACCCAGCACTTTGTGTACACATTATCTCATTTGATTTTCACAACAACTCTGTTTGGTAGGTGCTACTATTCTCCTCATTTTATAGATAAATGTAACTGATGCTCAGAGGCCAAATAATCTACAGTTACACAGCTAGTAAGCGTCTAAGGAATTTTCAAGGCCTTTAATTTCTGGGTTTTCCTTAATGGATGTATTTTAAAAAAACAGATTAAGATTTTTTTATGTGAGTAGAGAGGAGATAAAGACTAATGTATAAACACATACTTCATATCATTTTGATTGATAAAATCATTAATATCTGATCTTGAATCATTTGACAGTTCCAAGAATTTTGGTAGTGAGATCTTCCCTTTGTTGGATCCTCAGTAGTTTGGGGGGCAAGGGGGAAGTAGTTTTGCAATGCTGGTAAAAGCACTGGATTCTACTTTACAGTGGTTTCTCCAGAGGATTTCAGCTGGGGCCAAGCTAAAGGAGGTGGGGGTGGGGGTGGAGCCTTGTATGTCATAGAAAATGAATATACAGGAAAACAAATACTGTTTTTTGTTATCTGATAGCCTTGGCTTTTGGTTAGGGACAGTCAGTTGCTGCTAAAATTGTTTAGATCGCTTTTTCCCCCTCGTTGTTCCATATTTGAGTTATACCATGATTCACAGTAACAAGGTGGGGGGAAATCTATGTTCTGTTTTTACAAAGCATTTAAAATTTTGTATAAATTCAAGACTTTAAAATGCTATTGATTATTAAATAGATTTTTTAAATTTCCATCTTTAAAAAAACCTGGTAGTGGGGCAGCGAGGTGGCGCTGTGGATAAAGCACTAGCCCTGGATTCAGGAGTACTTGAGTTCAAACCTGGTCTCAAACACTTGACACTTACTAGCTGTGTGACTCTGGGCAAGTCACTTGACCCCAATTGCCTCAAAAAAACCTGGTACTTATTAACAGTCATTCATAGCTTTGGGGGGGGGGGCTTGTTTTGGTTTTTTGCAGGGCAATGGGGGTTAAGTGACTTGCCCAGGGTCCCACAGCTAGTAAGTAAGTATCAAGTGTCTAAGGCCGGATTTGAACTCAGGTATTCCTGAATCCAGGGCCGGTGCTTTATCCACTGTGCCACCTAGCTGCCCCCCATAGCTTTTTAAAAAGGAAATATTTGTAATTTTGAGCCAGCATTTCATCTGTGATCTTTTTTTCCTAGAGTGAACCAGAGGAAATGCCTCCAGAAGCAAAGATGCGGATGAAGAATATTGGAAGGTATTTAAATTTTTTGCATATGTTAAACTATTAGCTAATCGTGGCAAATAAACTTCTAAAAGAGCTTAAGTCATTGAAGTATATTGGTAGATCCTGATAGCTCATGGGATAAAGTCATATAGGAAAGTTTTACTACTGTTATACTTCATTCTAGGAATTTAGAGGTTACCATAATATATTTCAGGATAAAGGGAAATCACATACTTTATCTTGAGCATTCAAAGGTTCTTTACTTTCTTACCTGATGGGAGAAAAGTTTATTTGAGGAAAAAAGTTACATGCATATAATTGAAAACTTTTTTTTTTTCCTGGGGTAATGAGGGTTAAGTGACTTGCCCAGGGTCACATAGCTAGTAAGTGTCAGTTGTTTGAGGCCGAATTTGAACTCAGGTCCTCCTGAATCCAGGGACGGTGCTTTATCCACTGCACCACCTAGCTGCCCCCTGAAAATATTTTCTCCTTAGGATTCCTTTCAGATGATGCCAGATGGTTTTTTAGTTAAAATAGACCACAAAATTTGTTATAGGCTTTGCTTTTTAAAGTTTTCTGGCCACTAGGTTATTAATATGGAATTTCTCATCCATTTGGGGGAAATTAATACTTCAGTGCCTTATGAGGAATGTATAACCTTAAAGTAACCCCAGAAAACAAACTAAATTTTGAAGATTCTTATTCCCACAGAATAGAGGAAGATACCCATTCCAGAAGGGGCAAAGGAACTAGAATCTGAAAAGTAAAGGTTTATTTGGTTTTAAATTGGGTAGTGCACATAAAACTATTATAAGACTTCTAAAATAGATCAGATTGATAAATAAATTTTTAAAGTGATAATATTCAAACTAATTTTGGTATACTGTGTTGGTTTAAATATAAGCCACATTTGTTTTCCTTATTTGACATTTATAACAGCCTAAGAGCAGAAAGTAGTAATTGTTAATATTTCACTGTATGCCTTTATAATAGTATTTTCATTTTCAGAGATGATTACAGCACATCTTTTTTTTTTAAGTTATATCAATGTACTATATGAAAAGTGTTATATCTAGAAACACTAAAATGTGAGAATATGGAGTTATTAGGATTACAAGAGAAAGGAGACTCAGTGGACAGAGTATTGGCTTGGAGTCTGAAGAGACCTTGACTCATCCTAGATTTTGCACTGACCATAGGAAAACACACAGCCTCTTAGTATTTTCTCATCTGTAAAATGAGAATAATGTGCATATTATCTGCCTTACAAGATTGTGAAGAAAACACCTGAAATCTCTATATAATTGTCAACTGTTATCACAAGCTTATTAGACTATTTTATATTCCCTTTCTTTGACTCATAACTTTCATAGAATAAAAATTATCCAGACCTGTGTGTCTGTGTGTCTCTGTCTCTCTACATGTGTACTAAACATTCAGGTATTCGGGTTCACAGCTAGTATGTGTTTAAGAACAGATTTGAACATAGGTCTTCTAGACTGATTCTTGTATCATTGTTTGTATTAGAAACCTTGATGCAACTTATAGTTGTGGAGGGAATGTTGAGGGGGAAATTAAAGGATAAAATTTTCATACCTTGCTCTATTACAGTGCTATCTGAAGACTTTTAAACTGCTTATGAACTCTTTCTTTTCCATTCTTAAAAATAGGGATACACCAACATCAGCTGGACCAAATTCCTTCAATAAAGGAAAGCATGGATTTTCTGATAACCAGAAGCTGTGGGAACGAAATATAAAATCTCACCTTGGAAATGTCCATGACCAAGATGATGACTAAATGATGTGTTTCAAGATTGGGGTATGGGGTGGGTGTGATGTTAAAAGGAACAGTTTCCTTTTTTTTTTTTTTTTAAGAAAAAAAGAATGGTATAAGACTATCTTTGGAGCCACTTTAAAAAAAAAATTTGAGTGGTGTACTAATAAATGAAAGTTTGAAATTAGAGGTAATTTATGTTTTATATACAGATTTCAAGACATTTGCTAATTTTGTAGTTTCATGTGATTAGTTTCAAAAGGTTACAGATAATAAAGAAGTCAGAAATATGGTACCTTTTTAAGAATTGCTTATTTTTTTAGTCACAACTATTAGCACATTAAGGAGGAAGCAAAAGTTTACTGTCTCTTTAACTGTTCAAATTGAAAACAACTACTTAATTCCATCTTTACCTAAACTGTCTGGCTCCCAAGAACAGCCTTATAGAGTAGTGTTGTACTGGGAGGGAAGTGTTACTGGAACATTGATTTGAAAATAATTTAGACAAAATAGAAATATGACAGCTTTTTTTTCCCTTATGGACATTTCTTTTTTAGTCATGAACTAGGCATTTCTAACAGCAGCTACAGAGGCTATATCAAGAAAAACCCATAATTACTCTTGAAATTTGATGTAAAGTGTTTAATATATGATGTGGCCTGATTGAACTTAACAGGGCTTGTCCTAACTTCATTGGTTTTCAAAGGACAAGCATTCACTGTGCGAGTAAATCAGTATTTTAAATGTGTTTCTCTGAGTTACCGGTATTAACAAGCTCCTGTAAACATTTCCACCAGAACTTGAGGTAAATATAAGGAAGCTGTTTCTTTTAAAAAGTAAGCCACCGCCAAAAATGTGATTAAAATATGTACATTGCTTAAATGCATTTGGATTTTTTAATTTTAAAAGAAATGACACACCAAAAATTCATTAACATTGTATAAAGATGGTGAAGATGCACTTTCTGTATTTGTCAGAACATTTAAATTACTAATTTAGTGAAAACTAATTTGAATTTAAGCAACGTTAATTTTCTCATTACTAGGCTAGTATATAATACTGTCATGTATAGGCCTATTTCTTTATAGACCACTGGCCCGTTTCATGTACTGAAAATACAAGACAGTGCATCTTTAAAATTATTTTATGAAAGATTTGACCACTTATACTTTGAGTCTGTAAGTTCTGAGAAGTTTCTTTTGTATTTTTGTATTGTATATGTAATCTTAAATTTCTTTGAAATATAATGCCGTTGGAACACCTGTTCTAGTATCTTTAAAAGCTTTGTCATAAACAAATGTATAATGTTTTCTTGCAAATTCCTTCAATGTTGAATTTGAAGGCAGCTTTAGACTATTCTATTGGTGGTAACTGCCAGTTAAGCTCTTAGAATAGGTAATTGTTCCAGAGGAGCTGCCTTTTACTGTATATTCCTAATAACTTTTGTCCAGTTGCATTTATATTTAGAATAAGCCCCACATAAAACAATGAAAATGTACATAGAACTATTAGTTTTTTCTTATTTGACTTAACCATATCAAAATTCATAAATTTATCTTTAGACACTCTAATGTAGGCAAACTTTTCCATTTTTGTCCATTTTATTGTTATGTTTAAAATAAGAATTCTTCCTCTTCTGAATGTTTTCTTGACCCAAATGAAATGGTAGCCTAAGGTCAAGACAGGAGAGAGCAATGACTGAGATGAATGTCTTTACTAAAATACCAATAAATTTGTGAAACTCAGTAATACAGTATGTTCTATTCTCCTTAACTGTTGCCATCTTCCATAAAGAAGCAAAATAAATAAGATTACTGATTCCTACTCACTGATGGACAAGGTATAAAGGTAATAAAATGAGGTTTTAAATCATTCAGCTACTATGGTTAGTTACTAGTCATTCAGCATGTAATATATTCACTGAAAATTGTATTACATAGTTGTTAACATGACTCCCTGGTAGAATGTTAGATCTTTGAAGGAAGGGACTTTTTTTCTTTTCTTTGTGTCTCTAGTGTTTAGCACAGCATGTGGCTGGCACATAGCATTTAATTAATACTTGTTGACTGAGTGACTGCTGCACTTGATATGGGTAAAATGAAGTTGGCCTAAAATTTAAATGGTCAAGCTAAAACTTGTCCTCAGATGGATTATAGAATGTGCTTTATTATAAACTTAAAAGCACAATATAAGTGTCAGTTGCTATTATTACTTGAAAAAATTGCTTATTTCGTAGTATTAGGTTCTGGGGATGCAAAGAAATATATGATGCATACCACTCTCAAGGACTTTATAATAGGATAAGACATATACAACTCATAAAAAAAGTGAGAACTAGAAAGGAGAGAGTCCATCCAGGTAAAATGTTTTGAAATTTTTGAAGAAGAAAAAAATCACTTGACTTCAAGGGAGAAGGGCAAGACAAGAAAAAGGCAAAATGGAAGAGATAGCCCTGGAGTTGGATCCTCCCAAGAAGAGCTGGGAAAGGATTACAGGACTGGTCCATTTTACATGGCATTGCTTCTCACGTTGGTTCAGTGGAAAAGAGTGCTGGACCTGGAGTTTGGAAGACCTGAGTTTAAATCTGATCTAAAACAAATACTGGTAGTAAACCTGAGCAAGTCACAACAGCTGTCTGATTCAATTTCCTTATCAGTAAAATGGGAATAATAATAGCACCTGCCTCTCAGGGTTGTGAGGGTAACAGGAAATATTTGAAAACTGCTATATAAATATATTATTTGTAAGTACATGGTAAGGGAATATGAATTTGCATGTTATCTACTGTGTGCCAGGCTCTTTATAAACATCATCTCATTTGATACTTAAAACAACCCTGAAAGGTTGGTGCTATTATCCCCATTTTATAGTTGAAACTGACGCAGATAGGTTAAATGACTTGCCTAAGATAACATAGCTAGTAAATGTGTGAGGCTGAGATTTGAACTTGCATCTTCCATACTTTAAGCCCAGCACCTTATCCACCATGCTACCTACCTAGCCTCTGCATCTGAAAGAGAGATGAGCTTTCTACAACCAAGGCGAACCCATGCACAGGTCTTCTTTTCACCATCCATCCCTTACTCCAGTTCAGGAACAGGACCATGACCTGGACAGGCATCTTGCTGTTGACCCTGCTGTCTACCCAACATATTCCCCTTTCGTTCTCAAATAGTGCCTGAAAATTAACTCTGCTCTAAGGCAAAGAGGTCAGCTACCATGGCTACTTGAAAGGGATGTAACAGTCTATACTATGGTTCCACTCAAAGTCCCTGTGATTCAGTCTTAAGATTGCCTAGGCAGAAGTTTGCCTTCCTGACATCTCACTCCCTCATACCACATTCATATTAACCCCTACTCACCCTGTGTCCATTACCCTCTTGTTGCTCCCTCCTCTTGTGCACTGTGAAACTTAATAACAAACTGTCTTTCCTATTAGACCTCTTCCTCTCACACTTCTATCTTGTAATAGCTGAAACATGGCTATTCTCAGAAGACACCGACATAGTGACCCCCATGGAAGAAAGAAATATTTCTGGGTAGCTAGGTGGTGCAGTGGATAAAACACAGGCCCTGGATTCAGGGAGACCTGAGTTCAAATCCAGCCTCAGACACTTGACATTAGCTGTGTGACCCTGGGCATGTCACTTAACCCTCATTGCCCTGCAAAAAAAGAAAAAAAATAAATATTTTCTTCTCTCTACTGATTTCAACTGAGGCCTTCCTCTACCACTTCATACAGCAACCTCACATTTAAGGTTCACTTCAGCCAAGTACCCTGTCCAATTGCTAATGGAAGTTAATCTACCACAGGAGTATTCTTCCTCCTTTATCAAGGATTTTTAGCACCTGGATCACTATCCTCTCTATTCCTACCCCAGCTCTTATTTTTATTTGATCTTTTTATTATTAACTTAAACATCAAATAAAATAAGTATCTCCACATGCAAAGAATAGATAATGAAGATTATACATGAAATTGCAAGTATTAAGTACAGATTTTCCTTTTAAAATATATAATAAATTAAGTATACTATTTTGAAAACTCATCTGTGTTTCTTTTTGAACTGTGTTTACTTCTGTGTATCTTAAAAAATGTTTCAATGACCCTTCTTTCTTTTTTGACAGTATTCCCCATGAAAAAGAAGGGGAAAAACATATAATCCAATTCACACATTGACCATGTCCAAAAATGTATCTCATTCTGCACCTTGAGACCTCACTGGTGGGGGTGGGGGTGGGGGAGGAATAACAAACATTTATTTAGCACCTACTATGTGCAAGCCACTGTGTTAAGTGCTTTTTACAACTATCTCATTTGTCAGGAGATGATATCCATTCTCTGAAGTCCTGGTTGGTTATTGATCAAATTCTTAAATCATCAAAGTTGTTTTTATGTTATTATAATTGTATAAATTGTTCTCCTGGTTCTCAGTTCACTGTATCAGTTCATACAAGTCTTTCTCTGAATCCATTAAAAAATCCACGATAATATTCCGTAAGTCACAATGTAATTTGTTCAGCTCTCTCCAGACTGATGTGCACCCTCAATTTCTAGTTCTTTGCTACAACAAATTAAGCTCGGGGGCAGCTAGGTGACACAGTGGATAAAGCACCAGCCCTAGGTTCAGGAGAACCTAAATTCAAATGTGGACTCAGACACTTGACACTGGCTGTGTGATCCTGGACAAGTCACTTAACCGAATTGCCCTGCCCCCCCCAAAAAAAATTAAGCTCCTAAAAATATTTTTTTGCATAGACATCTTTTCCCTCTTTCTTTGATCTCTGGCGTATCTTAAGATCTAAAAGTGGTATTACTGGGTCAAAAGAGTCATTTATCCATTTTTAGGTATAGTTTCAAATTGCTTTCCAGAAAGGCTGATAGAGTTTACAGCTCCACAAACAATTCATTAGTGTGCTTGTCTTCCTATAACCACTTCAATATTTGCCTTTTTTTTTTTCATTTTTGCCTATCTGATAGGTATAGGGTAGAACTTTGTAGTTGTTTTAATTTGGATTTCTCAAATAGTGCTTTAAAGTATTTTCATAGGGTTATTAAGAATTTTAATTTCTTCCTTTGAAAACTAGCTGCTCATATCCTTTGACCAATCTATGAGGAATGCCTCTTATTTTTACATGTAATAATAAATACTTATATAGTGTTTTAAGTTTTGTAAAGTGTTTTACATGCATTATTTCATTTGAATTCTTTATGTATTTAGGATATCATGAGGTATATTGATCTAGAATTCTCTTTCTCTGCTTTCTCTATGCCTGAAATAGGTAGTGTTAATATGAATATATGGATCAACGGGATTTGACGGAGGTACCTTACTATCCAAATGGATTTTATGAGACCCTGGATTAATAGGAGCCAGATGCCCTTTGCTCAAACTTCAAAGCAACCTAAAAAACTCAAATGCCCCTTTGAAATTCCCATTCACAGAAAGAGAGACCTACTCAGTCTCTGATAATATCTGTACCTGTTTCCACCTATCCATTAGCATTTGCTTTAAGTTGAGCTATTAAACTGATTTGTATTGTTTAACTGATTTACATTTGTAATGGGTTGATTTGTATCATGCCAATGAAGTTATTCTGTAACCTGTAAACCAAGAAACTTTAAAACTCTTAGAAAGAAGAGGAGTTTAGAGCTTCTCTCTTAGGGAAGACTCCACACATGATCATGTGTTATTTCTTTCTTCCTGGGACAACCAAATATTAAATTGATATTATGTTTTTTCTGTCTGTCTCTGATCTGGTTTTGTCTCGTAGGAGATATTAAATTCTCTGATCTGGTTCTTAACCATGTTCTCTGGTCTGTTATATTTCGTAGGAGGACAGGTATGGGAACAAATTGTAGGAGATATTATAAGATGATATAATTTCTCTGATCTATTTATTGATTCTGTTTGTAGGAGACAGGCAGACATAAAAGCTATATTTTAATATTCGACAGTAGCAAGATCATAGTTGTATCCTAAGGAGTTAATAGTGATGTGGGATGGAATTAGGGGTCAAACTGATCATGAGTCATCCCAAAAGAATTACAAGACTCAGTGACTCAGTTTCCCAAGTTTTATTGCAATACTGTGAGTGACCACAGGGAGAGAACCAGAATAGTGGAAGAAAAGACTTATAGTATTATAGATAAATTGATTTATCAGTCTCATTATAATAATCTCCACCTTGGGGAGGTACAGGGGAGGGCTTGTCCTCATTATAATATTCTCCACCTTTGGGGTGTTTCGGGGGAGAGCTTATCCTAATTTGGAGTTCCTGGGGTCCTAAGCCAACCCCCAGGCGGGTATCTTTTTCAGTGGAGGTGTGTTTTGGGGGTTTACACATCATAAGGTGAATCGGGGACAAATGTGGCCTTTTCTGCACATGTCTCTTTCTAGTTCCCATGCTTAGTTTCAAAACATCTTCATTTATCATTTATTTCTAGTCTGAATTTCTATAGCCTGTCGTTTTATTTAAGGTCTTCATGGCCTAGCTCCCTCTGTTCCCATTATGGTACTGATTACTGTGGGTCAGAGAACTTAGCATCCTGACTTTTTAAGTTATTCATTAACTGGGGTCTGAATCCCTTTTAGGGCTCATATCTGAATTAGAGCTTGGGTCTTTAGGGTTTTCTGTTAACCTCTTTTTGCCTCCTACATCATTCCCCCCCTTTTCATATACTCTGGGAAAAAGGACAATGATCATTTCTTCTGTATCTACTTCCTGCTGAACAGGTGGGGGGGGGGTGAAGTTGGGGCCCACAGGGGTACATGAATGGAGGGAGATCTAGGGGCCAGAGTTACAAATGCAAGGACCACAACACAAAACAGAAATGATTTACAAACAGACCAAGGGACAACAGGGACCCTAATACAGAATAAATCTAAGAGTTCCATGAAAAACTGGACGAAGCAAACAGTTGTGAACAGTTTCAGCCATCCAGGTAATCTCTGTATTGGAGCTCAACCTTTAGGAGGTGTTCTGAACCATACAGACTCCACCTCAGTCCAGGACCACATTTGCCAGAGAGTTAAAGCACTCTTCCAATTCTTGTAACCCTAATACAGTAGAATCAGAAATTTATTCTATTACCAATGTTAAATTTGTAAGCATAACTTCATGTTCAAGTTACCCAACAAAAGGAATAATAAAGGCAGCAGTTTTCCAGACCCACCAAAGAAAATTATCCCAGGTTCCTCTTCTAACTCTAGCATGAGAAGAGGCAGTAGCATTCTTACTCTGGAATCCAAATAGCCCAAGGTAACATATGGGTTTAAGCAAGTGGTAGTTAACACTAAAGATTTATAATTTCCTCCTTGGTATATGAAGGGGAAATACCTTTGGGGCACAATAGGGTGCAAGGGGACCAGAGCTAGGGTTGACCGGTGAATGGACCTGGCAACTGATCTAGCAGCAAGGTCTGCTCTGTGATTCCCTTGTACCATGTAGTTGGTAGCTTGGTGCCCTTGGCAGTACATAACAGATCTGACTGGGCAGATTTATGATAAAACCTAAAATGAATAACTATGTTTCCTAGTTACCATCCTCCCTCTCACCAGAATGGGGAGGAATTTCACTTTCTTCTAAGCCAAAAAGATACCCAGTTAATTTAACCTTATCATAATACCATGTAAGCATTAGCAGGCAGATGACAAACCTGAATATTAATATACCTTGTTGTTTGGCATATCAAGTGACCACACATTTAAACTGAAAACAGTAAGATCTTATGTACTTGCATTGTGCTCATTTCTTCTACTGACTACTTGCTCTGATTATAGAAATCTGCTATAAAAGAAAAAGCAGGGACATGATTATAAGGCCAGGATAAAACATCCTTAGCTCTGATTTCAGGTAAAAGTTACAAGTGACCACCAGTCATACAGTAATAGCCAAATTCAGGGATAGCCAGGTGAGGAAACATTTCCTGTTCATCAGGAACACATTGAGCCAAAAGGAGCCTACCTCTGATTGAGTCCAAAATTGTCCTCTCAGCTTTTTCCCAGATACCTCCACCTGTAAGCAGCACATTTCCTCTTGTGGCATTCTCTCCAGTCCTTGGATTACTGGTTTAACAATCCAAACAATTATACTTGAATTCAAAACTCAAAATTACTGTCCCAAAATATTTTATCTTAAATAACAAACCTCTACTCTCATGAAATTGCAATGAGCAAAAAAAAAATATTTACCAGAACACACACATATGTTGCTTTCCTTTCTTCTTCTCAGGTTTAAACTTTATCCTGGTGTAAAGATCAATCATTAGAAATTACTTCTAAGGGGCAGCTAGGTGGTGCAGTGGATAGAGCACTGGCCCTGGAGTCAGGGGGACCTGACTTCAAATCCAGCCTCAGACACTTGACACTTACTAGCTGTGTGACCCTGGGCAAGTCACTTAACCCCAATTGCCTCACCCCCCCCCAAAAAAAAGAAGAAAAGAAATTACTTCTATACAATAAGCAACCTTATAAATCCTCAGCAAACCCATTCCTTATAACAAGTTTTTTTCTGGCAAGTTTACAAATTCAAAGAAGTCTAAAAGGCCTTTTTCTGTGTAATGATTTACCAGCTTAATACCAGTGCTTTCCTCTCTTTTAGAGGAAACAATAATTAAACTTTTTTGTTAAAACCATCAATTGCTTTGTTTTTACTTTTATCACACACCAATTTAAAAGTAACTTTAAAACTTAGCAGAATTACATGTGTGGGAATTGGGCTGTACACTTGCTCTTATACCTGGGTACCTCAATTTAATATTACATGATAAAATGCTTTCCAGTTCATCAATTGTATAAACTACCATGATCTGCATCTTCACTGCTAGTGAGCCACACTCAGGAATGCCCATACCCTTGATCGCATCATTACCTAGAAGTATCACTTCTACATTTTATAACATTAAAATTCCTCCATCAGCCCATAGTCTACATCTCCATGCCTCATTCTTTCTCAACCTGTTCTCCATCTAACCAGAATTTCCAGTCACTTCACAGCTTTCCCAAGCTGTTAGTTATTCTCCTGGCCTCATTTTCCTCTCTTGAAAAATCGTAAGCCTGTAGTTCACCATTACATCTGTATGTTCTATACCCTTGAATCCCTGTCCCTATTTTCCTGTCTTTGCTCATTCCTTTCAAACCCCCAACCTTGGAATATTTTTAGCCCTGCCCCCTTCCCTTTCTCCTATTCATGTACAGCTGAGCAATCACACAATTTCACTGACTGAGCCCATTACTGAGTATCTGATCTTAACTAGGCCCACACGACTGCACAAGGATACTTTCCTTCTTCCCTCATCAAGGCTGTATTTCGAGGGGTCAGGAGACTGATAAAGTTTGGATATCAAGGCTGAATTGATTTTGTAGAAAGTGGTGAGTGAGAGAGAGAATGTTTAGAAAATCTTAAGAAGCTGTCCAGAGTATTTTAAATTATTGGTAAAAACAAATAGTAGTATGATGAAGTTCTGATGTGTGTGATGGAAGGATCATCAAGCCCTGAGGTGTTGAAATCTGTTCATTTTGAAATCTAGAGACAAGTTAAATCATTTCAGAACACTGCTAAACCTGTAGAATTAAAACACAACTGAAGACGTAAATAAGGGGTTTATTGTCATTCTTTGTACAGAAAAATACCCATTATTTGAAACTGATAAGTGAATAGGCTTCAAGTAAGGCTAATTACTAGAGAAGAAAACTTTGACTTCTATGAAGGAAAAGGCACAGGTCAAAACCCTAACCTAAGAAAAGGAAGCATCTAGCCTAAAGAAAGATGCCAGGTACAAAAGAAAATTCCTTAATTTGATTTGGTATCTAAAGTAGGGGGTACCTCAAACAACTCTTTAGGCTGCAACAACAAAAATGAGTAAATCAATTTTAAAAAATTATGCTAAGGATAACTAAAAAACCTGAAAGAGGAAAAGAATAACTGAAAAACATCTACAATCAAATATTAAAGAAAAAAAATAGCTTGTATCCAAAAACAACTAGAATCCTACAAAGGAATGATGCGAGGTTTTTTTGTTTTGTTTTGTTTTTAAGTAAGCAATAAAATATAATTGAGCTATATAGGAAAGAGTTGGGAAAAGACTCAATAATTCTAAAAATAAAAGATTAAAAAACCATTTTAGTATCAGAATGGATTAACTAGACTTCTTTAAATGAAGTAAAAAAAATGAGGAAAACATAAGATTTCATAATAAACAACCAATATGGAAAACAGATCAAGTAAAATCATAGGACTGGGCAGCTAGGTGTCACAGTTGTGAGATTTAAAATTGGATATTAGATCATAAATCTCCCCTACTTAACCCTTCCCTTAATTCATCTCCCAGACTAGTAAATGGAAGAAGCTTCTGGTTTTCTAGATAGAGCCTTTATTGTATATAAGGTGTTGTTGATTAGAAGGATAGGAAAACAGAAATACAGTACAAATCGTCTTAAATCTAGGCTGTCTATATTCCTTATAAAAACTCACCAAACCGATTTAGGCCACCTTTGGAGTGAGTCAGACCGTCTGTGCCGCGCCGCCCGGAGTCCCGCCAAGCCGGCAAAAAAGGCTACTCCCGTTCTCTCCACCCCGGAAGTCAAAAAAACCCGGCAGGCAGTCTGACATGCGCAGCAGGCGCACTGTACCTGGCAGGCAGTCTGACATGCGCAGCAGGCGGACTGTACCCGGCAGGCAGTCTGACATGCGCAGCAGGCAGACTGTTCATCTCCTCCCCAAAAGGGTGGTCCTTGAAAAACTGGCGTCTTTCACTTATCCTAACCGACTGTTAAAAACTTTCATATTTTACCACATTTCCCCCCTTTGCTTCCTCAAGAAACGGAATGTTTCCTTGATGGAACAGTAAAAAGAATATAATAACTTTTGCTGACTAATAATATGCGAACAACAATACAGAAAAGGAAGAGAGGAAAGTTTTGTCCAGAGGGGCGATTTTTTTTTTTTCCTCATGAACCGACGCTTTGACATTAGTCTTGCAAAGGGAGAGCCTCTGCAGAGAGTACATGTTACAGATAGTATATAACAGAAAGGAGATAGTAAAAGCTAATAAAGCAAAACAGTTCATATAAAGTCTCTGAGTTCTCTTGTCTTCTTGAAGTGGTAAGATGTCATCAGGAGGAAACTGGATTCTGGTCTGGAAAACTGGATTCTGGACTCTGGTCTGGAAAGCTGGATTATCTTCTTTAACTGTTTGAATTGCTGTATTTTTAAAACCTTAGCATAGCATTGTCAATGATCAAATTAATAAATTCCATTACATTCCCTCCTTTATATGGTTAGACTTGTAATAGAGGGTTGAGGTAGTTATGCAATGTGTAACACTTTTTACCACCATGTGTCTGGATCAAAGCCAAATTTAGTATGTGTTCATGACACCTGAAAATGTTATGGAAAGGTTATCATACCATATCTCATGGTTCTGAGACAGCCAGTGATTGTGCTAGGCCACAGGTGAATTCAACTGAGTGAGATAAAAAGATAAATAAGTTCAGTTAAATTAGGTTAAATTAGGAGGGAGAGAGGATGAATACTGGACTGTGCCTAGTAATTGTGCTCTACATAGTCACCATCATAAGCAAACCATGGACTTACGTATACCTGTCTCTCCTTTTGTTGCACATATATTCTCTCCAGGGCCTGCGTCAGAGTTCACAGCAAGTTAGTCTCTGAAATGATAAGTTTCCATATTTCTGAAATCTCATTAATTTCACCAAAGACAATATGATGGTAAAAATGTGTGCTATGCTGCATAACTGAGAATATATTAGTGATATATACAATAATTCCAAACCATACCCAGAGTATAATGACATATAAATAATAAACGAATGTAAATAGCTGATTATATTAGACATTGTTACATAATCTTCTTTTAGACATTATTACATAATCTTCTTTTAGCAAGTAGACCACATCATCTTATACATGAATTCTCTGGTATAACAGTAGCAGATACTTAAAGTGGTGATTAATTCATCAAAAAGAAATAAGACTTCAATTAGCAAGATTCAATATTCAATGTTTTCAGTGAGGTATCAGGCAATTTCTGGTACTTTTTAGTTAAACAGAACAACATACAAGAGAAAGGAGAAAAATAAATAAATAAAACAAAACTCATTAGAACTCATGGTTCTCTCAAAAAGAAAGAGTAAATAAAAAAAAAGAAGAATTCTGGTAGCTTCTGAGGCCCGATAGCCTCACCCACAGCATATACTTAAAATGTCTTTGAATAATCACTTAGTTTACAAAATTTAGTTTTAAAGAAAAGCAAAAGAAACAAAAGTAAAAAAAAAAACCAAAGCAAAACCAAAAATAAAAAATAAAAAGCAAAAGATTCGCTAAGCACCCTTTTGTGCTCTTAAAGAACTTAAAGGTGCAGTCAATTCCAGGTCTTTTCAGTGCCTTTCAAAAGTCAAAACAAAAACAAAAAAACCCAAAAATTAATAAAATAAAAAAAAAAAATAGTTGAGGTAGGCCAGAAAACTAGGCCATGTACTTCAGTGCTTTTGCCTGTAGAAGGAAATGCTTGTTAAATTATAAGGTATTTAAGCTGCTAGAGTTTGGGGTATGCCACATTGTTTTAACTGGTTCCCCAATTCTCTGCATGCCAAAGTGGCAGGGGTTTCTGAATTGTCATTGATCTTTCTAATGCTGTCATAATGTTCTTTATGGTAGAAAATGTGGAGTTCTGTAGCATCAGTTTTGTCTGTGCCACTGATTTTCAATAAAGGCTGATTTAATTGATGAACCACAACATTCAGCTGATGCTGCTTAGCAAATGCTACAATTGTATCATTTCCTCCCCACTTTCCAAATTTCTTTAATTCATCAACATATTCTTCAAAAGGGGAGTCATTTACTATAAAAGACTCAAACTCTTGTCTATGGTTAATCATATAAGAAGCAGCTTCTTGTCTGTGTCTGAGATGATTTCTACAGTGACCTTCTAGCTGGTCTGCTAAAGCCCTAAAAAGGCAATTTCCGTCTCCTGATACTTTACGAAGACTGAGTCCCAAAGCATTTAACTGATCAGTGGGATTCTTAAATGGGAACTTCCTGTTTCCTCTGAACTTTCTTTGCTCTTTAACAGTTGCTATCGTTAGGGTTTTTACCTCTTTAGCGTCTACCTCAGGTCTATCTGAAATCTCTTCACCTATGAATGGTGCAGGCTTTATATGAGAGCAATGAATCCATGAGTCTTTTTCACCAATTTTAATGGCGGTAGGAGTTGTCAATAATACCTGAAAAGGTCCTTCCCAGGCAGGTTGAGTTCCACTGGTTCTCTGAAAATTCTTTACATATATTTTATCTCCTGGGTTGAAGTTATGCAATGAAAAGTCTAATGGTCCTGCCTGGACCACAGCTCCTGCCTCATGGAGT
This sequence comes from Dromiciops gliroides, assembly GCF_019393635.1. Classification (NCBI taxonomy): domain Eukaryota; kingdom Metazoa; phylum Chordata; class Mammalia; order Microbiotheria; family Microbiotheriidae; genus Dromiciops; species Dromiciops gliroides. The sequence continues at coordinate 307,343,219 of NC_057863.1, forward strand.
TCACGTAGCCTGGTCTGTAATTCCTGTATATAGGAAGCAACAGAAGTATCACCTCCCACCAGTGATGTATAAACTGGGGAAAAAGTTTTAGCTTGGATAGGAGGGTGACCAAAAAGCATTTCATAAGGAGATATATGAAGTTCTCCTCTTGGTCTACTTCGTAGATAGAATAATGCCAATGGTAGAACATCAGGCCATTTCAAATGGGTTTCAGTACATAATTTGCCAATCATACTCTTAAGCTCTTTATTCATACGTTCGACTTGGCCTGAACTTTGTGGATGGTAGGGCGTGTGGAATTTTGGAGTCACTCCCAAGAAAGAGTAGATTTGGGATAAAATCGAATCAGTGAAATGTGTGCCTTTGTCAGAATCGATGCGGGCTGGTGGGCCAAAACGAGGTACTATCTCTTTAAGAAGAATTTTGGCAACAAAGGCAGCTGTGGCTCGGGGGCTGGGAAAGGCCTCCACCCACCGAGTGAGCTGATCAACTATAACAAGGCAAAATTTATAATGTCCTGCTTTTGGCATAGTAATATAATCAATTTGTAAGTGCTCAAAAGGTGTATATGCTAGAGGACGCCCTCCATAAGCTTTGACCTTAAAAGCATACTGATTATAAGACTGACATGTGGAGCAGCCCGAGCAGATTCGAGATGCTGTATTAGTCACACCTGGTGCTATCCAGGTTCTCTTAATAGAGTCTACAATGCCTTGTGTACCAAAATGGCCTTTTCTGTGAACAGAGAGGCATACCTGGTGGTAGAATTTCCGGGGAAGAAATGGCTTACCTTCCGGAGACACCCAGATGCCATTGATCTGTTTCGCCTTAAATTTCTTTTTCCACTTTTCTACTTCAGAATCGTCATAGGTTAGGTTGGAAGGAATATCCTCAGAAGGTGAAAGGTTAAATACATGTTCAGGAGCTTCTAATGCAGCAAGCTTGGCTGCAGAATCGGCTCGTGCATTTCCCTTTGAAACAGGATCACTATTCCCTGTGTGGGCAGGGCAATGTACAACGGCTAGGGAAGAAGGCAGTTTTAGGGCATCTAAGAGGTCCTTGATAAGGTCCCCATTGGCAATAGCCTTGCCCGAGGATGTTAGAAAGCCTCGTTGACGCCAAATCATACCAATAAAGTGGCATATGCCAAAGCCATATTTCGAGTCAGTAAAAATGGTGGCACTCTTATCTTTAGCTATATTACAGGCCTGTGTAAGAGCCACAAGTTCAGCAGCCTGTGCACTAAAATGGGAAGGCAGAGAAGCTGCCCAGAGGGTGTCATAATCAGAAACTACAGCAGCTCCAGTAAAACGGGTTCCCTCTCTCATAAATGAGGAACCATCTGTATAGAGGACAAGATCAGGATTTTCTAAAGGTGTATCAAAAAGATCATCACGGGGTTTTTCAGCCATATCAACTAAAGAAGCACAGTCATGCAACGGTTCCCCCGAGAATGGTAAGTTAGGGAGTAGTGTTGCTGGATTAAGAACTGTGCAGCGTTTTAAAGTGATATTCTCATTACCTAACAGGGTTATTTCATACTTAGCCAGCCTTTGATCTGAAAAGGCTTGTGTCCTGTGACGTAGTAAGAGAGCCTCCACTTCGTGAGGGCATTGCACAGTTAGAGGGTTACCTAGGACCAAATCAGAGGCTTTTTCTACCAAAAGCGCTGTGGCCGCCACTGCTCTAAGGCAAGGTGGCGCTCCAGCCGCTACAGGGTCCAGCTGAATTGAATAGTAGGCTATAGGACGTTGGTTAGGCCCCAGTGACTGAGTCAGGACTCCAGAAGCCACCCCCCTTTGTTCATGCACAAAGAGAGTGAAAGGCTTACTATAATCTGGCAGTCCTAGGGCAGGTGCTGATAACAAGGCCCGTTTTAATTCTTTTATGGCTGAGAGATGCTGGGGATCCAACTGTAAACTGTCTGGAACAGAACTTTTTGTAAGAGCTATGAGGGGTTTAGTAATTTCACCAAAAGAGGGTATCCATTGTCTACAGTACCCAGCTGCTCCCAGAATGGCTCTCAACTGCCTCTTAGTAGTGGGGGCAGAGAGTTGTTGAATGGCCTGGACTCTCTTAGAAGAGACAGAGCGAGTTCCAGCAGCCAAAATAAATCCTAAATATTCTACCTGGGGCAAACACCATTGTACCTTTGTCTTGGAAACCTTGTGTCCTCTCTTGTGCAGCTCCAGCAGTAAGTGACGGCTATCTTCCTGACAAATTTCAGCATTAGGAGAGGCCAAAAGTAAGTCATCTACATATTGTACTAGTGTGGAGCCCTTAAAGGTAATAGAGGCCAGATCCTGCTGTAAAATTTGGGAAAATAATGTGGGACTGTCTACAAATCCCTGTGGGAGTCTAGTCCAGGTCCACTGTCTATTTTTCCAGGTAAAAGCAAATAAATATTGGAAGTCCTCATGTACTGGTATGGAGAAAAAGGCAGAGCAAAGGTCTACCACTGTGAAACATGTAGATTCATAGGGAATTGAGGAAATTATCATAGCCGGATTTGCGACTATAGAATGTCTAGGAATAACATAATTATTAATCGCTCTAAGATCTTGCACAAAGCGATAAACAGGTTTACCATCTGGCCCAGGCTTGGGTTTTTTAACTGGCAAAATGGGAGTATTGCATGGAGAGTGATGACATGGAATAATAATACCCTGGCTTTTCAAAGCCTCAATTATAGGGGTGATCCCTTCTATTGCTTCCCTAGACAATGGATACTGTGGAATGGAGGGGGGTGGTCCCCCCTTAACTTTAAAGGTAACAGGCATGGCAGACTTAAGGAGCCCCACCTCATTAGGGGATGAGGCCCATAAAGACTCAGGAATGTCAGAGGGGATTTTGGATACCTCCCCTGCTGTTCCTTGAGCTTCTGTAAGTAAAATTGGTAATAAATGAACAGTATCCTCTGGCAATTGTAAGGAGACAGCCCCATCTGGAGCACAAGATATGGTTGCTCTAAGCTTGCAAAGGAGATCACGACCTAATAAATTTACAGGGGCATCAGGCATGAGTAAAAATGAATGTTCCACTGTTAAGGGCCCCATAGATACCATGCGAGGATTCAATTTTGCCACTCTCTGGCTCTTTCCTGAGACTCCCACTACATTCAAAAATCCTACAGGTCTACACCCAGCATCTGGTTTGCTTACTAATACTGATTTAGAGGCTCCTGTGTCTAGCAGACAATCATAATAAGTCTCCCCCACTTTTAAGGTGACATGTGGTTCATTACTCTGGGGAGGTGAATGGACTGGCACAAGTGCATTCAAAAAATCTGGATCTGGGAATATATGGCTTTCATTATCTATGTTCCATTCCTCCCCAAGACACCATCATTCCTGTGTCCTCTTCTGAGGGGGGTCTTGGTTACCATTATTCTGGTACTGCCTTTCTGTATTCCTCCAAAAAGATCTATTTCTATTTTGATTTCGCCTGTAATTAGAATTAGAATTTCTTCTCCAAGTCCTACATTCTCTCAATTCATGCCCCTCCTTACGACAGTAACAACACACCTTAGTGTCCTTGTTCCGGTGTCCACATGGCTGACTAGGAATCGCTGGTGCCAGAATGCTCTGTTTAGGGTGATCTGGATCTTCCTCACGTGAGTCAAAGACATAATTTGCAAGTTCCTTAATTCTATCTACTGAGAGATTTCTCCAGTCTGGACATTGTTTCAGAAAGTATCTGCGTATTTCTGGCAGTGAATTATAAACAAATGTGTTGAGAATGATACAGGAATCTCTTAAATCTACTGGATCCAATCTGGTGTACTGTCTAGCGGCCTCACAAAGTCTATCATAAAATCTGTTTGGTCTTTCATTAGCCTCCTGAGGTAGGCTTAAAAATTTCTGCCAGTTTTCCGGTTTTCTAGAGCAAGATTCCATTCCCTTCAGAAGTGTTTCTCTAGCATCTTTTAATCTTTGGAAATCCCTATCATCATTATAATTCCACTCTGGATCCTTTAGAGGCCATTCCACATCGGCCTTACCTTTCGCAACAAGGGCATTTCCTGCTGAGATAATATCTGTAATCTCAGTTGGGGACAGTAAAGTTTCCAAAAGGCAAGTAACATCAGCCCAACTGGGTTGATATGCATTAAATATAGTCCTTAACTGTGAAATTACAGTGTTTGGATTTTTCTCAAAACTAGGGATGATTGATTTCCATGCGCTCAAGTCACTTGGTCTAAAGGGGCTATATTTTCTGACTTGAATTGGCACTCCCTTCTTACTATGTTCTATAGCTTCCTGCAGAGGGAGTAGTTTCTGCTGATCTGATTCTGAACTTGGATCATCTCTAGTAGAAACAGCCATTTTGAGGTCTCTCTCCATATGTGAGAGTTTCCCCCACATCATAACAATGATAATAACAAAAACAATGATAATAACAAAAACAAAAAAAAAACAACAAAAAAAAATAAAATCCTTAGTCGTATGAACTATGGATGTGGTATTAAAAGGTATTTCAATTGCAGGCATAAAATTTCTACTTATATTAAACGTATTTTCCCAAAGATTCTCACGTATACTATTATACAAAAAACTTTTTGCTGCCTGAATGAGGAAAAAACCAATAATGTTATGAAGGACCATTGAATAAACTATTCCTCTAAGTCGGGATGTTATGCTGTCCCAATACATTCCGATGAGAAAAATCAAAGGGATGGTAGAATATTCGAGCATCTTGCCCTTTAAACTGGGCTGGCTTTTCTGTTTAAAGCAAGACTTTTAGAGGCTTAAAGTCTTTAAGGGAGATTAGACAAAGGGAAAGTCCGCGGGGGGGGGGGGGGGGGGGGGGTATTTGGAAAATCCACCGAATTAGCCGGCTTATGGCCAAACTAGGGAGGGTGGGAGGGTCCTTAAGGTCCCTTCGGGGTCGCCAAACTGTGAGATTTAAAATTGGATATTAGATCATAAATCTCCCCTACTTAACCCTTCCCTTAATTCATCTCCCAGACTAGTAAATGGAAGAAGCTTCTGGTTTTCTAGATAGAGCCTTTATTGTATATAAGGTGTTGTTGATTAGAAGGATAGGAAAACAGAAATACAGTACAAATCGTCTTAAATCTAGGCTGTCTATATTCCTTATAAAAACTCACCAAACCGATTTAGGCCACCTTTGGAGTGAGTCAGACCGTCTGTGCCGCGCCGCCCGGAGTCCCGCCAAGCCGGCAAAAAAGGCTACTCCCGTTCTCTCCACCCCGGAAGTCAAAAAAACCCGGCAGGCAGTCTGACATGCGCAGCAGGCGCACTGTACCTGGCAGGCAGTCTGACATGCGCAGCAGGCGGACTGTACCCGGCAGGCAGTCTGACATGCGCAGCAGGCAGACTGTTCATCTCCTCCCCAAAAGGGTGGTCCTTGAAAAACTGGCGTCTTTCACTTATCCTAACCGACTGTTAAAAACTTTCATATTTTACCACACAGTGGATAAAGCACCGGCCCTAGATTCAGGAAGACCTGAGTTCAAATCCGGCCTCACACACGTGACACTTACTAGCTGTGTGACCCTGGGCAAGTCACTTAACCCTCATTGCCCCGCCAAAAAAAAAAAAAAGTATGTGTGGGGGGGTGTTAAAAAAAAAAAAGAGAAATGGTAGCCATTTAGAGAAGAAAAAAGCATAAGAGGATAGGATGGAAGGAAATAACTATCATACATTTGAATGTGAATAGAATGAATTTACCCATAAAATGGAGGTTAGCAAAATGGATTAGAAAGTAAAATCCAACAATATGTTGTTTACAAGAAACACGTTTGAAACATGAAGACTAATATAGAGTTAAAATAAAGGGTTAGATCCATTATGCTCAACTGAACAAGTACATTTCTATTGGAGTAGAAATGATGACTTCAAACAATAGAACAGCAAAAGAAAAAGATTAAGAAAGAGGAAAACTATTGCGTTGAAGGGTAACAATGAATTTGTTGTAATACTTTCTGTGCATCAGAATATATTTAAAATACTTAAAAGAAAAATTAAATGAGTTACATGAGAAAATATTCAATAAGCCTATATCAGTTTCCCTGCTCGTCTTTTTTTTTTTTTTTATTAAGTGAGACAATTGGGGTTAAGTGACTTGCCCAGGGTCACACAGCTAGTAAGTATTAAGTGTCTGAGGCCAGATTTGAACTCAGGTACTCCTGACTCCAGGGCCGGTGCTCTATCCACTGTGCCACCTAGCTGCCCCCCCCTGCTCATCTTTATAAAAATATTGTGGGGGAAAAGGCCAATATCTTAAAGATCTAAATAATTAATAGTATAGTAAATAATTTTTATAAAATTAGATATGATAGAGCTATAGCAATTATTGAATGGAAATAGGAATATACATATTTTTCAGCAATTTTGGCACTTTAAAAAAATCAATCAATGGGGCAGCTAGGTGGCACCCCTGGATTCAGGAGGACCTGAGTTCAAATCTAGCCTCAGACACTTGACACTTACTAGTTGTGTTACCCTGAGCAAGTCACTTAACCCTCATTCCCCACCCCAAAATCAATCAAGCCTTAGAACATCACAGAAATCACAAAAATGAAGAAAAGCAAAAATAGTATATGTATAATTTACTGACCATCATGCAATAAAATGATATGAAATAAAGAGCTCCTAAAATTATTAAAATTAAAGAATAAATAATAATCTTAAACAATTCAAAGGTCACAGAACAACTAATGGAAATAAATAACTTCATCAAAATTAAGGACAACCATGAGTCATTATACCAAATTTTGAGAAAATGCAACTAAAAATACTTAAAGCCAACATATTAAATACATAAACAGATAAAAATATTGAAAAATCAAAGAGTAACAAAATTGAAAACTGAAAAAACCCCACTGAATAAATAAAATTAGTAACTGACTTCTAAAAAAAAGAAAACCCAAAGCATTAGCTAATTTTATTTGAGGACAAGCAAATTGTCAGTATAAACAATAAAACATAATAGACAACCATTCCTAATCAGCATTGATTTAAAAATATGAACATTAGCAAAAAAGCTAAAACAATATATCACAAAGATTATATCCTGTGACTAAGTTAGAATTGTACCAGGGATGAAGAGTTCATTTACTGTTAAGGAAACTATAAACTGAATTAAACATTAATAAGAAAAAAATGTAATGATGATTAAATCAACATGTAGCAAAACCTTTGAAAAAATAGACTACCCAATTTTATTTGAAATACTAGAATTAATGGACATTTCCTCAAAATTGTAATACATAGGGGCAGCTAGGTGGCGCAGTGGATGGAGCACCGGCCCTGGAGTCAGGAGTACCTGAGTTCAAATCCGGCCTCAGACACTTAACACTTACTAGCTGTGTGACCCTGGGCAAGTCACTTAACCCCAATTGCCTCACTTAAAAAAAAAAAGGAACCAAAAAAAATTATAATACATATCCAAAATCCACAAACTACCATAATATGAAATGACTATAACTAGAATCCAATAAAATCAGAAGTAAAGGAAAACAAAATCAAAAACCAACCCAACAACCTGTACTGCACTCCTCACAGCATTAGTTGCAGACCACTTCTTTCCTTAATCCGCCTATACCACCACTTCCTCCCCAGAAAGCTTACCATTGAAGGCTTTCTTCTCTCAGTTCTATGCATCATATCCCCTCAGTATCATCACCTGTTCTCTCTTTGTCTTGGAAGAAGAGGTTGCCTTTTTCCTAGCTAATGTTAATTGTTTTATATCTGTCCTTAGCCCAGTTCTCTCCTTTCTTTTCCAGGAGCTCATTGACCATTCTATCATTTTGTCTCCTCTAATTTTCAATGTTTCCTTATCCACAGGCTCTTTCCCAACTACCTGTAAATGTGCCTAAATCTACCCCATCCTTAAAAAAAACGAAAAACTTCATTTGTCCCTACCTTCCCCTCATGTTTTCTTCATACATCTCTCCTACCTCTTATAATCACACTTCTAGGGGGAAAAAATAACTGTTCTTTGCCTCCGCTACACACTTCCTACTCATTTCTCAAACCCTTGAACTCTGGCTTCTATCTCCACCACTGAATTAAAAATATGACTCTCCACAGTTGCCAATTATCTCCTTGTTGCTAAATTCAATGGCCTTTTACCAATATTCAACCTTGATGTTTCGGAATTGACATTGTTGTCCTTATGGATACTTTTTTCTCCTTGGGTTTTCTTAAGACTTTTCTCCCCTAGTAACTTTTCTTTAAGTAACTAACTAATCCTGTTTCCTTGCATGATCACCATCTGTTATGGGGTTGGGGATTTGGGACTATCAAAGTTTAAACTGGCTAGCTAAACTAAAGGACACGGGTGTGGGATAACTCTCCTTGAGAAGCTAAACTGAAGGACGAACACACCTTGAGAAGCAAAAGAGATAGCCCATTAGCCATGGCTGCTGCCTGAGCAGTGCCAGGGGGATGGAGATAGTTCCAGAAATCAGAACAACCACCCCTCAACCGACTTCTCCCAACCCACCCCCAATAAGGGACATTGCACCCTCAGGTGATCACCACCATCTACCATCTATAAAAGCTTTTGCCTTTCTTCTGTTTGAGGAGATAGGTATCTGAGAGAATGTCTCTGAACTATCTCCCCTCCAGACTTCTCTCTTTGTCTCCTTTCTCTAGTACCTAAATAAGAAATTACTTTATTCTAATGAGATTTGTGTGCAAGAGGGTATAATTCTTTAAAGAGGAATACCTAAGCACCCCCACCATAACCAATCTCCCCTGCCCCCAGTGATGCCATCCATGCCTTGAACTCTTTGTGTTGGTATACCATTGGGCTCTGTCATGGATTCATGTCTCTCTTTGTACTTTCCTGTGAGGAAACTGGTAATGGTCTCCTCTCAATAAGGATATAACCTTCACCATTCAAATTATGCTCCTCCAGACCTGTTTGAGGACAAAGGTCTCAGTCCCCTTTCCCTCCCCTCTGGCAAACAGATCACATGGTTCAAGGAACCCTGAGCTGGTCTCAATGAGGTTCTCTTCTGGACTATGTCCATATAAGGGAAGATTGAAGAAATGTCCCTGTGTCACCTCCCCCATTGGCTGAGAACCCAAAAAGTAATTATGGAAATGAGGGTTAAGAATACTGAGTTCTGGTTAACTAGCTTTTGCTCATAGATTATAACCCTTAAGTAATTGGCCAGTGATGAACAAGGGGAGGGTCCATTTTGAGTTAGGGACTAGAGATTCAAAAGGGGTCTGTGAGCCCCCACTCTCTGCACTTGCTGGATATAGCACTTATTTGCAAGTATCCATTATCATGAGAATGAAAATAAATGAGCGTTTGACACATCACCTCAGAGTTCCAGAGAATTATTGAGCAGGGGTCGATTTTCTCTCATTTCCCTTGGCAACTTTGGATTTCAATAGAATATCTATGAAGAGAAGTCATTATCAGACTTTATATATTGCCTGTGCTCCAGGCTTACATGTCCAGCCACTTGCTAAATATTTCTACTCAGATAGATAGGTATTCCAAATAAAATATTTCTAAAATGTGGGGGTGGGGGCTTATGAAATAATCATTTATAAAGTGCCTATCATATGCCACTGTGTTTTTTACAAATGTTATCTCATTTGACCCTCACAAATAACCCTGGGAAGAAGGGGCTATGTGTGATCCCTGTTTTATAGTTGAAGAAACTGAGGCAAACAGAGTTTAAGTGATTTACCCAGTGTCATATAGCCAGTAAATGTATGAGTCCAGAACTGAAATTAGATCTTCCTGACTCCAGGTAGAGTGCTCTATCCTATGTGTTACCAGCTGCCTGTAAGGCAACTTCCCATAGGACTAAAAAACAAACAAAAAAACAAAAAAACCTAGGGGCAGCTAGGTGGCGCAGTGGATAGAGCACTGGAGTCAGGAGTACCTGAGTTCAAATCTGGCCTCAGACACTTAACACTTACTAGCTGTGTGACCCTGGGCAAGTCACTTAACCCCAATTGCCTCACTAAAAACTAAAAAACAAACAAGGCAACTTCCCATAGGAAGCCTTCCGTGGGCCACTGTTCCCCAACCCCTTCATCCCTCCCCTGACTACACTAATCCATGGACATCTCTTCCTTTTCTGATTTTCTATAGCCCTTTTTAGTCTGAATTACACAATCTAATCTCCCCAAATCATATTAGAATTAGTGTTATGGGGAGAATAGGTGGGGGGTTGGGGGTAGGGGTTTGGGATAGGGGTCCTTAGGAATTCCTCTTTAAAGAATTATACCCTCTTGCACACAAATCCAATTAGAATAAAATAATAGTTTATTTAGGGGCTGGGAAAAGGAAATCAAGAGAGAAATCCTTGGACTTCTCATGGGGAGAAAGCATAGTACAGAGGTGTGGCTCTGAGATACCTATCTCCTGGAGCAGGAGATAGGCACTTTTATAGAGGACTAGTGGGGGTGATCATCTGATTGTGGAAGGTTCCCTTATTGGAGGAGGACCATCCCCCACTGGTGGTGACTGGGAGAATTGGATGAGGGCTGGCTTTGGATCTCTCAAGCCATCTCTCTCCTCCTCATGCCACAAAGGCAGCAGCCACACCTAATCTTACTTCCCCATGGGTGGGGGAGACTGGAATGAAGGGTGGTGGTCCTGGAGCTAGCTCAGTCCCGATCTGGTGCCACTTATCTCTTTAGGTGGGTCTGTCCTTTGGTTTAGTTTCTCAAGGAGGAGGTTCTTTGATTTACCCCAGAGAACTTCTGGGGAGCTAGGCCCATAACACTTAGGTAGAGATTATATCTTCTCTTTCTCTAGCTTCCCCCACAGCACCCAGAATAGGCCTGGGTACATAAGAAGTGCTTGATAAATGTTGGATGATTGACAAAGTCAAGTAAATAAAGAAAAGGTGCCTGGTAGGGAATAGGCAGGAAGTTAAAGGTAGGGAAAAAATAGTACTCATCATTCCTCCAAAACCCACCTTTCCTTCTAATGTATCTATTTCTGTTGAGTCACCAACATTCTTCTAGTTACCCATGTTTGCAGCTTCAGTCATCCTCAACTATAGCTATGTGTGCATACAGGGTGTACTAATTAATGTTTCAAAATAAAGTGGTGTGAGGGCCAAATTTAATATATGGAGAGTTAATTGAGTGGCTCACCATAATATTGGGGTCCTGGAAATAATGAGGGACCTTTAGGTCCAAAGCTCCCTCCCCATCAAACTGCCTTTTTTAGATATTTCTCCCAGGCCAATAAGGAAGGAGCCTAACAGCCTCTTTTCCACAAACGAATCAGGTTTTATTAATAGGAATGAAATAAACAGCAAAGGTGAAATTAATAAAATCAAAGACAAGGGAATAGGGAAAAAGAAATATGGAGAATCCTCCTAACTCTAACCTAAGTCTATACAATCCCCAAACTTGCTTCCAGTTCAGCTAACTCAAAAGAGCAGGGCTCTTATGTTAACTCACCACCTGGGGTCCGTAGCTTCAATGGAAAAACAGCTTTTCAGCTAGGGCCCATATGACTTGTCTGCTCCTGCTGCTCTCACCACCGAAAGAGAAAGTCACTCTGGAAGAGACTCAGCTCCCCTCAGTGAGTGTTTACTCTTCCTCCCCCAAAAGGGGAGGTCCTTCAAAACTGCCTGTGGAGAGTGGTTTCTCCTACTGACATCAGTAGCACACATCACTCAGGGCAGGCCAGGTGTGGCTCATCCCAATCAGTCGGCCAAATTCCAATAATCTTACCACAGTGGCATTGTTTTAATCACATGAAACTTTTAGTTTAATATTATAAATCATGTTAAACAATAAGAACTGAATTATATAACATACATATGGAATTATATAGAAAGCCCACATCTGCTTAAAGAATTCATTCATCTTCAATGACTCTACATTAAGGTAGCTTCCAACTATTATTCTACAAATGGTGTTTACCTCAAGCACTCCCTGCATAGCCTATCTTTGGTTTTTTGAATATCAACTAAAATAGCATAAAAAAGCCCATGTCTTTGTTTTACTTCATATGTATGATACCTCCCTTTGTTTTATTGTTAATATAGGAAAAGGAGCAAAATTAATTATAATGAAAGTGCAAATACCTTAAATTCCTTGGTTAAAAATTTATGAACACGAGGCAGCTAGATGGCACAGTGGATAGAGCACCGGCCCTGGAGTCAGGAGTACCTGAGTTCAAATCTGGCCTCAGACACTTAACACTTACTAGCTGTGTGACCCTAGGCAAGTCACTTAACCCCAATTGCCTCACTAAAAAAAAACAAAAACAAACAAAAACAAAACAAAATTTATGAACACAATGGCAGTGTGAATTCAATTAGGTGCCATAAATTTAGTATTGACCATTGGGACTCCTGGGTTAAAAGACTGCCATCATCAGTTCCATTGTGTGCAACAAAGCAAGTAATGACCAAGTGAAAATAACATCTTTTAACTAGTCTGAGATATTAAAATAAAAATAGATTAGGACTCCTATCCTTCATTATCTGGAGGTCTTTAACCACCGAAATTGAATGTTTTCTATAAGCTGAATAGAGACCAAATGAAGAAGCATTCAATTGGTATGAAAAGTTTGGGGGTTTGAATAGAACCCATTAGAGGACAAGGTATTTGCTTTTCCTTCCATTTCGTCTACTCTGATGATGCAGCAAAGTTCAGCATGGTCCGGCATTTTTTACTGGGGGGTGGGGGTAGGGAGGGGAGGAGAGAGGAATTCATTCTGAGTAGGGCAAACATAAAAACAAACAACCCACCAGCTCTCAAAATCTCATGTGTTGGGGCAGCTAGGTGTCGCAGTGGATAAGAGCACCGGCCCTGGAGTCAGGAGTACCTGAGTTCAAATCCAGCCTCAGACACTTAACACTTACTAGCTGTGTGACCCTGGGCAAGTCACTTTAACCCCAATTGCCTCACTTAAAAAAAAAAATCTCATGTGTTTAACTTCATGATCAAGTTTTAAAATGAAGTGAAACTTTCATTGTTATATTGTTGCCTGGAGGCAAACAGGATTTTCATCTAAAACAGAACAGTGTCCTAACAAAAATGGAATGGAGTAAACTGATTGACATTGTTCTGTGTTTGGCTAAAGATGGGAGACCATTCAGAGATGACAGTGATAAAAGCTTCTCCCTTCACTCACAAATGAAGGTTTCCTTTCATTTCAGTCTTTTTAAAAATAGGATCACAATCCCACAGCTCTTATAGACAGACTGTCACTCAGTTATTTGAGCCGTGTCTGACTCTTTGTGACCCCATTTGGTGTTTTCTTGACAGACATACTAGAATGGTTTGCCATTTCCTTCTCCAGCTCATTTTATAGATGAGGAAACTTCAGCAAGCAGAGTTAAATGACTTGCCCAGGGTTACACAGCAAGTATCTGTGGGCAGATTTGAACTCAGAAAGATGAGTCTTCCTGACTCCAGGCCTGTCACTCTATCCACTGCATAACCTAGCTGTCAGACAGATATTAAGAATCTTTTATCCACTAGCAGACTTTTATCTCCAAATCCCTGCTCCATATAAAACCCTGAATCTGATGTAGGTGCTGGGTTTAATTGATCAAATTGATTGTGAGGCATCCCAAAGAATAACAAGGCTCAGTGACTCAGTTTCCCAAGTTTTATTTAAAGACAGCTGACCACAGGGAGAGCACCATGGAGAAAATGGTTATATTTTTGTGAGAAAAAGTAAGTTATCTCTTCATTATCCTCAATCTACAGCTTGTGGGAGGTTCATGGGAGGTTTTATCCTAATTTGGACTTCCTGGGGTCCTAAGACAACATCCAGGCCGGTACCTTTTTCCTTGGAGGTGTGTTTTTGGGGTTTAACCGTCGTAAGGTGAAGCTATCGACACATTTGGCCTTCTCAGCGCATGTTCCTAAGGACATGCTTAAACTTATCATAAACACAGAGACCCCCTGGGTCTGACATCTCTTTACTTAAGATCTAGTTTCTAGGTGTCCTGTCATCTAGGAATATTAATGGCTATTAATGGTTGGTTAATGGTCCCTAGTTACAGTCTCTATTGATGCTGAGGGTTGATAGGGACAAACACTCTTGGTTACTGCAAGAACACAAACCTTAGTTTCTCTGTTAACTCTTTTAGGTACTGTTGATAAGGACTCAAGCCCCAGTTTATCTGTCAGCCCTTTTAGCCTCCTCCATCAAGTCTATTAATTTACAGCTTGGGGTTTTTATTCATATATTTAATTTAACATGGCAATAATGATCATTCACGGCTGCTTCTTGAACTCTTTGGAACTACCTTCTCTCTCCTGTATATTTTTCAAATATTTCATTGACAATTTTTTTTTCCTTTCTACATCACTGTCACCACTCTCACTGTCACCCATTGCTCTCCTCCCACCAAAATAAAAACCCTCCCTAAGGCATTAGTGTGCTTTTCATCTCAAAACCCCTCCAACAATTCTTTTCCTTTTTTCCCCCTTTACCAATCTGATGAGTGTGAAATAGAACTTCAGAGTTGTTTTGATTAGTGTTTCTCTTATTATTTTGTTGTTGTTGTTTTTTTGGTGGGGGCAATGAGGGTTAAGTGACTTGCCTAGGGTCACACAGCTAGTAATTGTTAAGTGTCCAAGGCTGGATTTGAACTCAGGTCCTCCTGAATCCAGGGCCAGTGCTTTATCCACTTCGCCACCTAGCTGCCCCCTGTTTCTCTTATTATTAATGCTTTTTTATGTGGGTGTTAATAGGTTGTATTTCTTCTTTTGAAAACTTCAGATTGATATCTTTTAACCATTTATCTATTGGGGAACGGCCCTTGTTCTTACATATTTGTTAGTCAGTCAATAAGCATGTATTGAGTGCCTATTATGTGCTAGGCATTGTGCTAAGTACTGGGCATGAGATATAAAGAAACATAAAAAGACTGCCCCCGCCCTGAAGGAACTCACACTCTAATGAAGAAAACAAACCAATATGTACAAATAAGCCACATCTAAGAGATAAATAGGAAATAGTATGGAAAGACACTATAATTTGGAAGGATGGGGAAAGGTTTTCTGTAGATGAGATATTAGTTGAGACTTTGAGGCAGAGATGAGGAGAACATTCTAGGCATGTGGGACAGCCAGAGAAAATGCCTGGAACTGAGAGATGGAGTGTCTTTTTCATGGAACAGCTGTTAGGCCAGTGTCATTTAATTGAAGAGTACAGAGTAGGAGGAAATGGGGGTGGGTGAGAGGGGGTGGTGGTATAAGGCAGAAAGGTAAGGGGGGGGTAGGTTATGAAGAACTTTCAATGCCAAACAGGAGGCTTTATATTTGATCCTGGATGTGATAGTGAGCCAATGGAGTCTTACTGTGACACTGTTGGATCTGTTTTAAGAAAATCACTTTGCTCTATGGAGAATGGACTGGAGTGGGAAGAGACTTGTGGCAGGTAGACCAACCAGCAAACTATTACAATAGTCCAAATGTGACAAGATGAGAGCCTGCACTAGGGTGGTTGCAATATCAGAGGAGAGATTTATATTCAAGAGATGCTGCAAAAGTAAAAACAGGCCTTGGCAATAGATTGGCTATTGAATGAGAAATAGTGAGGCTGACAGCTAAGTTGTCACCTTGGGGCAACTAGCAGGATGTTGGCACCTTTGACAATAATAGAGAAGTGGGGTGCTGCAGGGTAGCTTTGGGGGAAAGAGAATGAGTTCAGTTTTGGACATGTTGAATCTAAGATGTCTACAGGAATCCAATTCAAATGGTCTGAAAGGCAGTTGAAGATTTTAGACTAGAGGTCAGCACTGGATAAGTAGAATTGAGAATCCTCAACATAGAATGATCCTTAAATCCATTGGAGCTGTTAAGATCAACAAGTGAAGTTGTATATAGAGGACTAAGAGAGAGTGGTGTCCTTTGCCTCAGCTTTCACATCTCTGAAGTGAGGCTATAATACTCACACTACCTATCTCTCAGGGTCGTTGTACAGAAAATGTATCCTAAACCTTAAAGCAGTATATTAATGTGAGCTATTTCATCTTTGTAAACTCAGTAAATGAAGCTAATGTTCATTGAATTGAATAAAATAATACAATTTTAAAGTATTTTATAGTGCCATTGTCATAGAAAACTTGTCTAGAGTAGCCCCAGCGGTGGCGGCCGGGAGCGGACGGAGGCTCAAAGGTGGAGTCCAGATCCCGAGGCTCGAGAGTCGGGTCCCGGAGCCGCCGCGTCGGAGGCACCCGTGCGGGCGGGCGGAATAGGGAGGGGCTCGGACCCCTGGGTGCGTCTCCCTCCCCCCCCTCGCGCGGGGCCGCGTGACGCGGGGGGACCATGGCGGAGATCAGTGACCTGGCCCGGCAGATCGAGCAGTTGCGCCGCTGCGAGCTCATCAAGGAGTGCGAGGTCAAGGCTCTGTGCGCCAAGGCCAGAGAGATCTTGGTGGAGGAGAGCAATGTACAGAGGGTGGACTCCCTCGTCAGGGTATGTGGGGACATTCATGGACAATTCTGTGATCTCAAGGAGCTGTTCAGAGAGGGTGGCGGTGTCCCTGAGACCAACTACCTCTTCATGGGGGTTGTAGACAGAGGCTTCTACAGCGTCGAAACATTCCTGCTGCTTGCCCTCAAGGTCTGGTATCCTGACCGCATCACTCGGATTCGGGGGAACCATGAGAGCAGGCAGATCACCCAGGTCTACGGCTTCTATGACGAGTGTTTGCGAAAGTATGGGTCAGTGACTGTATGGCGCTACTGCACTGAGATCTTTGACTACCTCAGCCTGTCCGCCATCATTGACGGCAAGATCTTCTGCGTGCATAGGGGCCCTCTTTCCCTCTATCCAGACCCTGGACCAGATCCGGACGATTGACCCGAAGCAGGAGGTGCCCCATGATGGGCCCATGTGTGACTTGCTCTGGTCTGACCCTGAAGACACGACGGGCTGGGGTGAGAGTCCCCGAGGAGCTGGCTACCTCTTTGGCAGCGATGTGGTGGCCCAGTTCAATGCAGCCAATGGTATTGACATGATATACGGGGCTCACCAGCTGGTGATGGAAGGCTACAAGTGGCACTTCAATGAAACTGTGCTCACGGTGTGGTTAGCACCCATCTACTGCTATCGCTGCGGAAATGTGGCAGCAATCTTGGAGCTGGATGAGCACCTCCAGAAAGACTTCATCATTTTTGAAGCTGCACCCCAGGAAACCCGGGGCATCCCTTCCAAGAAGCCAGTGGCTGACTACTTCCTGTGACCCCCACCCAAGTCCCTTCCACCCCCATCCTTTACTCCTCTCCCCAGCCTCAACATCCTTTGGACCACTGTGACAAGGTGGGAGAGATTTCCCCGTCTCCTCCCTAGGATCTCAGAGGACACTGGGAGAGCAGAGAAGCCTTTCCCATGACGTGTTCTGTCCTAGGCAGAGGTGTGTGTGTGTTGGGGGGGGGGGGGGTTAGGAGGACAACCTTTGATCCAATTTCCTCCTCTCCCAGATTCTTGGTTTCTAAGTTTCTGGTGGGTTTTTTTTCCTGGTTTTCTCCTTTTTGCTTGTTTGTTTTTAGATAAAAACTTTGGGGAAAAATAAAAAAAAAAATTCTAATAAAAGAAAGAAAATGAAAAAAAAAAAGAAAACTTGTCTAGATGAGTTATAGACTGCTGAGTCAGACTTTATAGGTTTTTCCTTATCAGTGATCTCCCACCCATCAAAAATGGAAACTATTGGTTTCAGCACCTTTCTTCTCCTTGGTGTCCGAGAGTATGTTTTTTCTTCATTTTTGCTTTACAAGACAGTAGTGTACATAGGCACTAGAAATTTTTAGGTATATGGTCAAAATTCCAGTTTTTCCTTTATGAGCTGGGGTGGGGTAGGAGTACAGACAGGGTTAATCTCAACAGCAGTTCAAGGTGGCCTAGACACCCCAGTTGTTCCCCATATCAATTTCTTTCTTTCTATTGTTTTGCAGGGCAATGAGAGTTAAGTGACTTGCCCAGGGTCACACAGCTAGTGTCAAGTGTCTGAGGCCGGATTTGAACTCAGGTCCTCCTGAATCCAGGGAAGGTGCTTTATCCACTGCGCCACCAAGCTGTGCCCCCCCCCAATCAATTTCAATCCTGTTAACCTATAGAAGGCCTTTCTTACCCTTCTAGAAAATGGAAGTACACTATAAAAACTACACACTCATTTTTCAAAATGCAGAAATGGAATACCAAATAAGATTTTATATTTGCATATTACTGATCCCCCTCTAATCAATTATAACCTTTAATTTAGTAACCTTGGTTTTTTTTCAAGTAGATTTCTTACAAATGGATTCAGGATAATGCTGCTTATTAATATTTTTATACAATAACAAATACAACAAACATTTTTATTAAATAATATTATGGGGAATGAGTTTAAAGATAAAGTAGGGTTTATTTAAAGTAGAGGTTTTAAGATTTAAGAAAAAATAGGGTTCAAAATAGGAGTTCTAAGTTCTACTTAGTTCACTAATAGAAGAAGGAAGTCTAGAAGAGTTAATTTTTCTGAAGGCTTTTTAAAAAACTTTCACTTTGTGCAGTATTATTTTACATTTAACCCTACCTATCTTTATCTGAGAAACATCATTTTAAGATTATCAAGCCCTCAAAAACATGAAAATATATTGTTTGGGGGAGAAAAAGTTACTTTTCTTGTTTCCCTAATATTATTATTATTTCTGAACACATCAATTATTAAATAATTATGGAATAATTAAAGCTAAAATAATTTGTCCCATGGTAATATTAAAATATCTAAAACATTCAAATGTCTTTAAACATTTATTTCTATGCTTAATACCAACTTATGTACATTTAAATGCATTTCTCCAGCGAAGTTGGAAACCATTTACATTACATTTGACTTTGTAATATTAAATTTAACTTGAAGCAGTATGGATTGTAGCCATTCTTTACGGCCACATGGCCCATGTTTTACCCAAGGGATTAATATTGGATTTGTTAAGAAACAAAATTCCTATTTTTTTCTTTTGCCCCAGCAAAAACTGATCAACTTAATTATAGATAAAATATTATCCAGAAAAAGAACAATATTTGCCTTATAGAAAGCACTTGTAAGCTTTAAAATACGACAAGCCTCTATTCAACTTCAAAACTTTTAAACAAGATTCAACAGCTGGTTTTATTTACATATTTATGACATACATTAATGGTCTATTTGTCTTACAACTCAGTAAATCCAATACTATAAACAAGAGTATGTGTGAACAAAAATAACAGAGTTCCAAATTTTAGTCAAGTTGAAACAAATTTTCATAAGAGCTTAAAAAAAAAAAGTCCTACCCCCCCTTTAAGCCCCCAAACAAGCAGCCTTTTAAAAGTTGGACTATTTTAAAATTTTCTTCCTAAAATTGAATTTGTCAGCCATATAGCTATTAGAGGATTGGAAAATTTGCAAAAGCAAATATCATGTATGCAGATCAGATGCATGCATGGCTAACATTTACTCCTTGCCCTTAAAGTCATGTTAAAGGCAAATTGGAATAAATATCTTGGTAACATGTATACATCAAGGCACATCTTTGCTTGTGCTTAGGAACGATTCACCTATAATTTCTTTTTAGAAAAAAAATTGTGCATTTTACAATTGTTCCAAACACTTAAAAGCTGAATTATAATAATTACATCTCAAGTAGTAGTTTCTTAGGTGGAGCTACCAAGATCCTCCCCCCTTGGTGTTTTTGGAAAGGTGGGAGGCTGGTCAACTTGAATACGGATGTGGACATTTAAAAAATATACACACTTGAATAAATGTAATTTTTAGCTTTCGTGTAATCTATCTTTTATCGAATTCGTTTTCAACAATCAGGTGGGTTACAAATGACAAATTTTTTTTTTTTTTTGAGATTTAGTATACTGTAGTGAGGGCTGAAAAGAATTTGTTATTATTTAACTTGACTATTACGCAGTATTCTTGCAACTTATTGCATGTGTTGGTAGCATTTTGTTTCTAAATTGATCCAGTTTTTCAACTAAATTAAGCAATTAAACATGATACAATCACTGAAAACATCAAACCTAGTTTTGACTTGTTCATGCTATAGCAAAAGAACAAGATTTTCCATTTATTGTACTAAAATTAACATGGAAGGATTTCCCTCATCAACAGTGTTCAATTTCAACAATAACAAAGCCCTCCACCTTCAGGGTCAATTTCTTTGCCTTGAAGAGATAACAAAACAAGGCAGATTTTGCTGGACATACTATGCAATTTCATGGCATTAAAAAACAAACTAGGACTAAATATTCAGTTATAGATTGCCTACATAGTCAAGTGCAAACTTGATTTATAACCATGTGGCTTAATAAGTGCTTTAAAATGAAATAGAATCCTTGACTCGGAAGGGTTTGAATTTAAACAGTAAGTCACGAATCACAGATTTAAAGACATTAAAAGCTAATATTGTACACAACAGTGTACCTAAAGACACTAGTAAAATGCTTTAACATCTGAATTTTCTTTTCAATCTGTAAATAGGGCAAGTCAAATCACAAAATTTTACCTCCATATTTTGATGAGAAAAGGACTGAAACCCTAGTGGAGAAATATCCTTTTAAGCTCAAAATATACATTCAAAATAAAGTGAAAACAGGACTGAAACTGTATAGTTCTAAGTACAGCATTTATAAAAATTAATCCATTAAAAATTATACCATGATAAACAATTAAATAGAAACATTTGTTTCAAATCTCTATGCTGGATGACTAAAATTGGAGATAGAGAGAGGGAAAGAGTGGGGGGTAGAGGGAGAAATCGATCTCGACAGAACTTAATAGGCTGGACAGACTGTTTAGCAATGCAGATAGTGTGTCATTAAGCAGCAAAAAACCTTGAAATAAGGACTCTGAGCTGTAAGTCATATGTTGTAAACGTGTGCAAGTTCATGGCACAGGAAGAGTCATCACCAAAATTTCCTCTAGTTCCATTACTGTGCTCACTCTGGTTCTGAAACATGTGCCACCTCAACTTCCACTGTTTCAATAGCTTCTGTTACTTCAGATATTTTCTGTCCTTGCTGTTGTGCCAGTACATAATTAACTACTTGCATAATACTTTGGTCAGAAAGAGTTGACACTGATGCACATTCCTCAGTAGCTGCAACAGCTTCAATAGCTTCAATGGTTTCTCCAGTTACTACAACAGTCTCGATTTCCTGAGGACCACTGCTTTCTTGTTCTTGCATGCCTGATGTTAAGATGCTAAAGGCATGCTCCACTTGAGTTCCCTGGTTATGAAACTGAAGGGTATCTTTCTCCAGCATAATCTTGCAAGGCACATAATCCCTATGGAATTTGGTCATGTGTTTCCGGAGTGTTCGAGCATCAATATAAGCTTCATTGCATACAGGACAGACATAGGGCCTTTCACCTGTGTGTGTTCTTACATGGCGTTTCAGGGAACGTGCATCAGCCCAAGCAACCCCACACGTTAAGCATTCGAATGGCTTAACTCCTATAGGAAGAAAAAAATAATATATTAAATAATTACCAGGAAATTACTTTAAACTTTTATGGCCTAAGTTGTTTTTTGGTTTTTTTGGAAGGCAATTGTGTTTCAGTGACTTGCCCAGGGTCACTGCTATTAAATGTCAAGTGTCTGAGGCTGAATTCGAACTCAGGCCCTCTTCATTCCAGGGCCAGTGCGCTATCCACTGGGCCAACTAGCTGTCCCCAGGCCTAAGTTGTTTTTTTGTTGTTTGTTTGTTTGGTGAGGCAATTGGGGTTAAGTGACTTGCCCAGGGTCACACAGCTAATAAGTGTTAAGTGTCTGAGGCTGAATTTGAACTCAGGTCCTCCTGATTCCAGGGCCAGTGCTCTATCCACTGTACCACCTAGCTGCCCCAGGCCTAAGTTTTAAGGTTACAGGAGTCTTAACTTGCTTTATAGTAGCTGATAGAGTGAACATAATATTAGAACAATCAACATTATATTCCATGTTGATCCATGATTTCTCTTAGATCTCTATCTTCTACATAATGATTTCAATAAAGTTACATGGGTATAAAGAGATGGGGTGCTTTTTATTATATATTTAATAGAGTTCTACTCCTGAAGGAGAGGGTCCTTAAAGGAGATTCTCCCAGGATTAAGAGAACAATTGTGGAGGCCTTCAAGCTGAATGAAGTTGGGAGCTAACTCTATGGTAGAGATGGACCCCCAAACTATACATGACATAAAATCTGTAAACACTCATTAGTAACACTGATACAGGGCAGCTAGATGGCGCAGTGGATAGAGCACCGGCCCTGGATTCAGGAGTACCTGAGTTCAAATCCGGCCTCAGACACTTAACACTTACTAGCTGTGTGACCCTGGGCAAGTCACTTAACCCCAATTGCCTCACTAAAAAAAACAAAAAACAAAAAAAACCCCACCAAAAAACACTGATACTCTGCTCGTGACTACAATTTTCAAATACTTAAGTCAAGTCATTGTTTTGTCCTGTGATTTTCTCTCTGCAGATGATTAAGCACTAAGTAGTTCAGAGGCACCTCAAACTCAATGTCCAAAACAAGTCATTACCTCTTTATATTCTCTTTCTATGGTTTTTTCAGTTGATTATCCTTCTCCAGGTTTGCAACTCTGGAGTTTTCCTTGATACTAGCTCCTGCTCCTCCCCCACCACTTGTCCAATCAGTTGCCAAGTCTTATTGATTCCACCTCCCTATATTCTATCAAATACATTATGTTCTCTCCACTCAGTCACTACTCTTGTTCAGCACCCCCTCATTGCCTGCCTCTCTCCAGCTAAAAAAATCATCAATGGCTCCCTATTTTTTTTTTAAAGGAAAGAACTCAAATTCCTCAGCCTGTGTCATTTAAAGCTCTACACAATGTGGGTACAATCTACCTTTCAGATTTATTTCATGTTACTTCCCGCCCCGCCCCCCCCCACATACTATGTTTCAGCTAAATTGGTATGACTAGTTAGTTGTTCCTTGAACTCAACAACACTCCATCTCTGTGCCTTTGTATAGGCTGTCCCCAACCATCTAGGATTCACTTCCTACTCATCTTCACCTCAGAATCTTTGGGTTCCTTCAAAGTTCAACTTAAGTGCCACCTCTTACCTAATTCAACTTGAAGCTTCCTGATCATCCCAGTTGTTAGTTTCCTTTCCTTCCTCAAGCTGCTCTGTATTTAGTTCTCTATGTACAACCTGTCTACACCCAGTAGAATATATATCCCTTGAGGCTATGAACTATTTTATTTTTGTCTTTTTAAACTCCTCCTCTCTACCATCCCTACCACAGTGCCTTGCACTGTGGCACTTGTTATAAACAAGTATATCAAAATCTTTTATTCCTGTGAATTGAGGGAAATGCTGTAAATAGTAGTAAGACTATGAACTGGGAGAAATTACCCGGTTTACTGCTTATACTATATCAACATTTTAAAAGATATTATATAAACACTGTACAGTAATCATGACAATTTTCTCACTGCAAGAAACTACCATCTTCTCAATGACCATTTATTCTACTGACTGTAAAGGTTAATTCAAGAAAAAAGATGGAAAAATAGTAACTATTAATGAACACCTGATGAAGATATCCTTGTTTATAGAATTTTTAAGGAAGTTATGTAGCTAAAAAATATATGCTAAATGCTTTTTGTTACTTTTTTTTAGAAAGTTTTGTTATTTATTTTTGACAATCATTTTTTAAAAATCGAGTTTCAAATTCTTTACCTCCCTTCCAGCCCCTTCCTTACCACTGAGAAGGCAAGCAAAAATAACACTCTTTATACACATGAAATCATGTGAAACATACTTCCACATTAAATATGTTGTTTACAAAAGAAAGAATGCTTTAATCTGTACTCAAGAGTTCATCAGTTCTTTTTCTGGAGGTAGATAGCATTTTTCATTAAGAGTCCTTTGGGGGCGGGGGGCAGCTAGGTGGCACAGTGGATAAAGCAGTGGCCCTGGAGTCAGGAGGACCTGAGTTCAAATCCAGCCTCAGACACTTAACACTTACTAGCTGTGTGACCCTGAGCAAGTCACTTAACCCCCAATTGCCTCACCAAAAAAAGGAAAAAAAAAAGAGTCCTTTAGAATTTTCATGGATCACTGTATTGATCAGAGTAGCTAAGTTTTTTACAGTTGATCATCATTACAATATTGCTGTTATAGTGTACAGTGTTCTTCTGATTCTGCTCATCTAACTTTGCAACAGTTCGAACAAGTCTTCCCAGGTTTTTCTGAAACCATCCCCATCCCCATTTTTTATAGCACAGCAGTATTCCATATCCCAATCATATACTACAAGTTGTTCAGCCATTCCCCAACTGATGAGCATCCCCATAATTTTCAATTCTTTGCCACCACAAAAAGAGCTTCTATAAATATTTCTGTACATCAAGTCCTTTTCCCTTTTCTTTGATCTCTTTGGGATACAGACCTTTGAGCAGTATCACTAGGTCAAAGGGTATGTACAATTTTATAGCCCTTTGAGTATGATTCCAAATTGTTCTCCAGAAATGGCTGGAGTTCAGAACTCCACCAACAGTTTATTTGTCTACCTATTTTCTTGCATCTCCCTGAGCATTTATCATTTCTATCACATTAGCTAATTTGAAAGGTGTGAGGTGGCGGCTCAGAGCTGTTTCCTTTAAATGATTTTATTATTTTTTAAACCAACAATGGAGTCCCTGATAAGTAAGAACAAATTTTAAGAACTCAGTGAATAAGCAATGTAGAAAACTTCACAAATAGGTAAAGTTAATCTAAGAGCAGCAAGAACCTCTCAAATATAGGCAACATAGAATAGAGAAAATTATAAGATAGACTTTTACAAAGCCTACTTGCTGGGAGTTCTGAAATTTCCAGAAGTGAAGCCTTTACCTGGACCTATAGTTAAAGAAGTTCCAGGGTATTAGTCAAATTGCCTAAGCACCTAAGATGTTCCTGAAATTATTCAGGGAGTCATTCTGTAAATATGGGCAGGTCTGAGTAGTTAATGGCTTTCTAGATCTCAAAAGACTTTTTTACTCGCCCCCACCCCCCCCCCATCCATCTAACTGATAAAAATAAAAAAATTATAACCTCAAATCTTTAAACTACACAACAGCTTCTGAAATGTCACATTTTGCCAAAAACATCTTCTGTAGATACTACATTCACTAATGGAAGAAGCTACAGATAGAAGGAGAAAGTGTATTCGCCTTAGGATACCAATGCTATTGATATGGTAATACATCTTCTATGGACAAGTTCTCTGCTTACAATTTATTATTACTTGGTGATACCTAATGCATACTGAATACCTGTTTTCTGAAGTCACATTATCATAGTGTACTTTCTTCCCTTTTCAAGTGAGTAATAGTCTTCTATCTTAACAAAGTTCAGCTAAATGGGTTTCATTATGTACTGAGATGTTTATGCTTAAATAAAACTTATTAGAATAGGATTCCACTTGTAACTAAGATGAGTAGATTGTACAGGTGCGTTCTAGAATCACAACATTAGTCACTTCCAACAGAAAAGGAAGAGGATGGAGCCTAGTGGGTTCACAAACAATAATGGTAGAAAGTTGGAAAGTGAGGAGAAAAACAGTTTCAAAAGGGCATTCCTTCTATATTAACATGTTTAAACATATATAGATAGCCTACCTTCATGGTTGTTCATATGTCTTCTATATTCCCGTAATTGAGTGAATTTTCTTCCACACTGTTCGCACACACGTTCTAGATTTTGTTTTGCTCTTCCTTTCTTCCCATGAGTAGCTTTTTTTACATGTCTTCTATATAAAGCTTTTTCATAGAATTCCTTACCACATACATTGCACCTAAAACATGACACATGATTTTACCCTTTTATACATCAGAAAAACCCTAAGAATCCGACCTGGAAGTACTCTTTCACGTCTTAGTTTAGATCAGAACTTTCTCGAGCTTACTCACCTATAAGGCTCTGTGACAGAATGAGACTTTACATGAGAATACCAATCTTTTTTCCAACTGTAGCACTTTTCACAAAATTGGCACTGGAATGGCTTCACACCAAGATGTTTGTTCATGTGCTGGCGGAGATCTCGAGCTTCAAAGAAACTTTTTTCACATCTGCAATAAAGAAATTTAATCACCAAACTGAATCACATTCTTATTCAAAGCAAGTTTTCATTTTTTATTGATGCTGTCTGTTTTTAGTTCACATTTCTTTTTTGATTGATCTCTCTGCCTTCCCTGCACTACATGTTATCCTTTGTAATGAAGATTTATAAAGAAAAAGCAGTTCAGCAAAACCAACCAACACATTAATCATGCCCAACGGTACATGCAAAATTTTCTGTGTACAGTCCCCTAACTCTGCAATGAAATAATTGATGGAAGTGTACTATCTCAACTTTTCTCTGGGTCCAAACTTAATCACTGCAATTGCACTGTGCAAAACAAGTTTTTATAAGCATAATAAATTTATGGAAACACTATCATAAACTGACAAATTCAAACAGAGGAATTCTGTAACATTTAAACTTTTGTCAGATAACCAAGTAGAACAAATTGTGTTGAAACTAGTTGAATGTTTTCCATTCTAAACACTTACTGAGTACACTGATAACCTCGAACCTCAGGCTTTGGCTGATGTTTCTTTAGGTGCTTGCTGAGTCCAGAGCCCCTGTGAAAAGACTTTCCACAGATTGAGCAAAGGTATTTTGACTCTCCTGTTAAAATAAAAAAACCTGTCAACTTTGTAACTCTTTATCAATAATATTTTTCCTAAAAGTCTTATACATTCTGAACTTAAGAACAACAACAAAAAAGGGTATCTGAAACCCTAAACTTCACTATTTATAGTTTTTAAAAAGGTTTGTCAACTTTAATAACACATTAACAAAAAATGCTCTATTTTCTCCTGAATTCCCTTTCCTAATGGTATTCCTTTATTTTAGGTAACTATTTTAAATGAGTTTTAAAACAAGTTACAGAATACAGCTTTAAAAAAAACTACATTTCTATAAACATTTCACAAAGACATTTCAAAGTGCACTGTTTAAAATGGTATATGTAGGGCAGGTAAATAGTGCAAGAGATAGAGCATCAGCTGTGAAGTCAAGAGGACCTGAGTTCAAATCCAGCCTCAGACGCTTACTTAGCTGTGTAACTCTGGGCAAGTCATTTAACCCTGATTGCCTCCCAAAACAAAAACAAAACAAAACAGGAAAAAAATGGTATATATGATAACAAGACATATAATTAATGTAAAAATATGTCATCAATGATAAAGTTACTGCAAAGAGTTCCTATTATTACATGACACAAGTAAATAAGTAAATGTGTCTTTTGCTGATAAAATAACTGGTCTTGAAAACATACATAATATTATTCAAATTTATATAATGTGATTAATAAAATAAATTTAAGTGCTACTGAATTAATAGTACCTTTTTGTCCATATATAATTTCTTGCTTTTGTTTTGTTTTTTTTTTTTGCAGGGCAATGAGGGTTAAGTGACTTGCCCAGAGTTACACAGCTAGGGGGTAGCGAGGTGGTGCAGCAGGATAGAGCACTGGCCCTGGAGTCAGGAGGACCTGAGTTCAAATCTGGCCTCAGACACTTGATACTTACTAGCTGTGTGACCCTGAGCAAGTCACTTAACCCCCATTGCCTCACCAAGAAACAAAAAACAAAAAACAGAGTTACAAAGCTAGTAAGTGTCAAGTATCTGAGGCCAGATTTGAATTCAAGTCCTCCTGAATCCGGAGCCGGTGTTTTATCCACTGCTTCACCTAGCTGCCCCAATATATAATTTCTTTTTTTTCCAAATAAATATTTTATTATTTTCCAGTTACATGTAGAGATAGTTTTCAACATTTGTTTTTATAAGATTTCTTGTTTCAAATTTTTCTCCCTCCTTCCCCTTCCCAAGACAGCAAGTAATCTGATATAGGTTATATATGTACAATCACATTAAACATATTTCTGCATTAGTCATGTAATGAGAGAAGAATCAGAGCAAAAAGGAAAAACCTCAAAAAAGAAAAACTACAAAAAAAAATAGAAATAGTATGGTTTGATCTGCATCCAGATTCAACAGTTCTTTTTTTCCCCCCTGGATTTGGAGAACATTTTCCATCATGAATCCTTTAGAACCATCTTGGACCATTGTATTACTGAGAAGAATCAAATCCAATATATAATTTCTTAATAAATACTAATAGTGCAAACCACTGTCATATTGGGGCATACAAAAAAAATTTTTATGTTAAAAAGGGTTTCTCATACCCAAAAATTAGGTTAGTTATTAAATCTATTATTTGCCTATGGCCCAATTTCTTATAAGCATAGCCTAATTGCTTTAAGGTACTGAAGTTATAACCCTATATCAAGCTATATTATTTAAGTAAAATGCTGTTAGTAGTTCCTTTTTAATACTGGAAAAAATACAGGTTTTCCAAAAAACAAACAAACCAATCCAATCTTTACTGTCCTAATATATGAAAATTTACTACACTGGAGGAAGCTTTTTAGTATCAATTCCTTTCCTAGGACAAAAACTATGTACACTCACACACATGCATAGCATATCAATATAATTGTTCTTAGTACCTGTATGAATGCTCATATGTTCTTGAAGACTACGCTTGGTGACAAAAGACTTAACACAGAGTTCACACTGGAACTGTTTCTGTGCTTCATGGAGAGCCAGGTGTAATTTTAAACCATGCTTGTAAATGAAAGCTTTTCCACATACCTATGAAAAGTTTTTGTTAAAGTGATTAGTTTAAAAAAAAAAGGAAAGGGAGAGCAAGCACTATTTCTGAAGAACAAGAGACTATTCACAAGCCACGAAGACGACTTTACTATTTTAAAGCCAGATTGTAAGGACTGACTATTCCATCTGTAGAGCTATATATAGATTCATATTGCTCATGAAGGGATAACAGAAGTACCCTTATATTATTTAATAAATGCTATGATAATAGCTCATACTGTCTCTGTGAAACAGATAATTTAAGTACTGGCCTCATTTTATACATGAGGAAACTGACCCTCAAAGACAGTGAAGTGATTTGTCTATAGTTAGTGTCCTATGCTAAGGACCAAAAATGTATACCAACTAACACAATAGACTGAATAGAGGGATTTCATTAACTAATCAGTTATACTGTTACATGTCCATGTCAGTCTCCCAGGAGAAAGGGCAATGTAGAAGGACACCAGAAATATATAAAGTCCAGGACTCTGCTTGAACCACAGATGCCCCAAGGAATAACCTTTGGATCCTGGACAATCCAAATCATAAAGAGGAGCCTTAAGGATGACAGAATGGGAACCCACGAATATATATGGCAGAGAAAACCAATCTGTTTTAGGAGGCTCTGATAAGTTCAGACAAAAATCTATCACTTTAAAAATTTTGATAAATTTTGTTTAAACATAACCACCCCTTTCCTACCCACACCCAATTAAACCCACTTACAAAATATATTTCCTGAGAAGTTTATTATTGGTTGTTAACAGAAAGGATGTTGTCTGTCCTTCAATTTGGATATGATGATACTTATCTTGATGTCTATATCTGATCAGCTTTGTTGCATTTCCATGAGAACACTCATGGCCTAAGCAAATTGCAAAACAGCAGAACTCTCTAACATTTGATATGTGAGAGTGACTCTGCTATTAGAATATAGTAAAGCCGTTTTGTCACTATGGTTAATTTAGATCTTTTTCTTTTAACATATATTATATCTATTGAACCATATATACACATTTACCTGGCATGCATGAGGCTTCACACCTGTGTGCTTCAACATGTGTATTCTTAGAGAATATAATTTGGGCAATGTCCTTCCACATATAGAACATATAAACTCCCGCTTGGTTCGACCCTTTTCAGTTGATGTTCCTGAATCTTCTTCAGCAGTAGAGGAAGTAGGCACATCACTTTTTCGGGTATGTCGAATGAGGTGTGCTCGTAAAGAAGCACTATACTGAAATTCTTTTTTACACAACTAAAAATAAAAAAATTAAAGTCAGTAATTTAGAAATACATTTAATTTTAACCCAAATAATTGGAAATTCCGTCAAATACTCTCTCACTAAACATTTATTGAGCTTCTGCTTGCCATAGAGCTCTGGAAGACACTAAGACAAAGACTTGGTTCTGCTCCCTGAACCAAGCAGAGAAGGAGATAGTTCACCTACA
Source organism: Dromiciops gliroides (assembly GCF_019393635.1). Taxonomy (NCBI): domain Eukaryota; kingdom Metazoa; phylum Chordata; class Mammalia; order Microbiotheria; family Microbiotheriidae; genus Dromiciops; species Dromiciops gliroides. Next base: position 307,373,329 of record NC_057863.1, read on the forward strand.
TAAAAAGAAAAAGTTCTAAAGTAGGGATGATCTGAGATCTACATCAATTATATTTTTTATAAAAAGATGCCTTCATTAAAAAAAAAAAGCCCACAACTTACCTAAAAGTACTTAATACAAAGATTAAAAACTCTTTTTTTTCAAAAGTTACATGTTGAATTTATTATATGATTAAAAGAAAAAACAAACTATGAAATAAGAGATTCTGTTTTATGTACAATCCTCATTTTCTATTCTATTTTGTATATTGAAATGCTCATTTAATTTGGTGTTAGGTTCAGGAAAAAAACAGTGAAACAGTTAACATTTTTTTCTATTTGACTTCGGAATATTTTTTTTCTTCATACTGCACTCTTCCTCATCTCTTATTAGTCAGATGCTTTCTGCCACTCTCTCCTCCTTCACCCATTTCACATGAAGAGATACAGCCTTACTCCTTACCAAACTAACCCCTCTCCCTGCACAGGCAATTCCATTCCATCTCATCTCCTCTGACAGATTGTCCCTTCCTTCTTCCCCACTGCACTATTTTCAATCTCTGCCTGTCTATTGGCACCTTTCCTACCATCTATGAACATGCCCATGTCTCCCCCATCTTCAAAAAACTTCCTTTGACCCTTTCATCCCTGCCAACTATCATCCTAGACCTCTTCTATCCTTTGGGGCTAAAATCCTTGAAAATGCCTTCTACAATTGGTGCTTCTACTTTCTCTTCACTCTCTTCTTAACCCTTTAGAATCCAGCTTCCAACCTCATCATTTCACCCAAACTACTCTACTACTAATGATCTCTTCTTAGTTGCCAAATATTTTTCTCAATTCACCTTCTCCTCAACCTTTCTGTAGCCTTTGACACTGAAGAACTCTTTCTCATAAACAAAACCAAAATAAATCCATAAAAAAACCAAAAACATATTTAAAGAAATAATAGTTACTGGAGAAAAATTAACCTAAAATAGCATATCAGGATAACAAAAAATATCAATCCATCAGATTCAAGCCATCATATATTTAAAGGGATTTTTTTTTTAAATAGCAGAAACTTACTGGGCACTTGTAATCTTTAGTTCTTTCATGTTTCAATGTGTGCATGATAAGTGCATAGCGTCTCTGAAAATCCATTCCACATTCACTACATCTGTGTGCTGTTTCTTCTTCTGTGTTCTCATTAGCCTCTCTTTTGGGCTGCTTCATTTTTTTCCCCCTTTGAACTAATTTCAGAGCAACCTAATTACAAAGTAGGAAATGCATTTCAATGAAGGAGTGTTAATTTTGATATCCTAGTTTCATGACCATTTTGCTAATATTTTTTGGAACTTCTAGAATGGCAATTAGATCTCATCCCTGCCTCCTCCCCCCCCCCAAAAAAAGGTCTGTTACATCTTTTCTATAGGCATACCTTTAATGAACAAATTAATTTCAACATTAGGTCAAGATGAGAAGTGTGTGTACATATTGATCATCATACCTGCTGAACTGCAGACTTAGGATTGGCTTTCCTATTCTGAAGTTTTTTCTCTATTCCTTTGTGTAGTCGTATATATCCACCTTCACTAACAGAGCGTTGACGAAGCCTGCTTTTATAAGTGTCATCAGGGCTCAGAGCTGCCTTCTCTTGTTGTGCAACAGGGCTTTCTTGGACTTGTGTTAGCCGTCTACGTTTTTGCTTGTGATCTTCTGCAACATCATCCTCGGCACAGGTATCTTCAAATGATTTACTACGTTCATCATTTTCCATTTCTTTGTCCACTGGAGTGCTGCTGTCCCTTTCCTCTACCACAGAAGGAATGGGAAGGGCATTGGAAACTTTGTCATCTTTTCTGGTATCTGAAGTTTCTATTTCAAGAATTAACATGTTGCTGTTTGTCACTGTTTCAGACTTATTTCCAGAATGTGAAGGGGTTATATTTTCTGTCTGTACTAAAACAGACTGAGACTCTGAACAAACCTGGGGTTCAACCTGCTGTGTACTCTCACCTTCCTGCCCATTACCTGGAAATTCTCCATTTACAGGGGACACAAATGCACTGGTTTCAAGTTCCGGGGGTACAACTTCTTCAACGTTGCCCACAGTTTGTGATGTTCCACCATTCTGCTCTGGTAAATTCTGAGTAGATTCAACGGTTTGTACTTCACCTTTTTTGTATACAGTAATCTGCTTTTCCTCCATTAGTTTATGTACACTTTCACAGATTTCCAAGACTTCAGACATGAAAAGGTGGCGGGCCAAGATGGCAACATCTGCCATGCTACAAAAGTCAAAACTTAACACTGAAGTATAAGCAAACTCCAGCAAGGGAAGGAAACTTGACTTACAAAAGCCTGCATAGAACAAAGGGGAAAAGAAGTAGATTGTAAAAGGAAAAATCACAAAAAAACCCAAAGATCTATGCATATTGAGCTGGTGTAAATATCAATATAACACTCTCCCATCATCATCATCACTAAAAATATAAAAGTCAAACATAACCATACCCCCAATCCTGTCTCTGCTCTGTTCATGAACACTGAGGGAATAGAACACAAAATAAATAGCCATTTTCTTCTGTTATATTCTCTTAAAACAAAACAATTTTTATATCTTTTGTTTTTAAATTACCATTTCTAAATATACTCCTCCTTGTCTCCTAGGAAGAGCCATTCCTTGTAACAAAGAATTTAAAAAGAATAAAAAACATGAGCAGAATTCAACAGTATTGCTGTACTTTCTTCCAATTACTCCTGTAAGAATAAATTATGTGGCTAAGAATTGTTCTTAATTCGGAAGTGTTAATTTTATTAACTATATGCTTTCACCGTGAAAAACTACACTTAGATTGTTAAATGAATGTGTTTCATTGGTTTATTAGGGTACTTCATTGGTCTTTATGGTAAGCATTTGCCATGCACATTTATCTTTAACTTGCTTTAAATTTCTAAGAAAGGTAGAAAAGGGAAATACTCTTATATGTTTCTCTTTCTGGCTTAAGATTATAAAAGGCAGGAAAATGATCCCATAGTGTTGTATATATCAAAACACACTATATTCTGAAGGGAGTTCTGTTTAGTCTACCTATTGTAAGATTTCTCCCCTCTACTCAGTCACAAAAGTCAGGAAAAAAAGAATGCCACAGTGCAGAATATTAAAACAATAAAAACATGCACCAACATTTGTGTTACCCTGTGTCTCTTTTTGCTCTGCTGAACAATGGGAACGTCTATACTAGCAATTACCAGGACAGGGAAATTTCATCAAAAGTGAATGTACAATTGTAAATATAGAAGGTTATAAAATATCACTTATTATCACAAGTCATTTCATGGTCAATTAAAAAGTATTACAATTTTATACATAGTTTATATTACCCTCTCTAAAATGCTACATTTTCCCAATATTCACCCGGGAAGTTAAAACACCAAATTTCAGCCAAAGCAGAGCAAATTTTCAAACGATCCATTTAAGGCAATGGACACAGAACCAGGATTATATCTGACTGAAAATTTACTGAATTTGACTGTTAACCGTACTCTATATTTTCTAAATTAAGGTTTCAAAAAACAGATACACAGATACTCTTCCAATCACATATGCTACAACATAACTGTTGTATTGCACAAAAACATCAAGGACAGTCAATACTTCACTCCATGGTGTCTAAAAGCTCTATGACAAATAGCAGAGATTGGTCTGCTATTATCACCATGGGTACTTACACCTCAAGAGGTGGGAATAAAAAAATTTGATACTTTTTCCAAGCCCTGTTCTGGCATCATACATAAAATGAGAAATGGTCCAAGCCAATGCAGTTCAGTTTGTTCCCTGACCCCTCTTAACTATAGCAGATGTTCTCACTCTGGGTCCATGTACTTCTCCCAAAAGTTTATACAAGGGAAAAAAAAATTACTTAAGCATTTTACCTGATAGATCCACCACAGCTTCATGACTGGAAACAGCTCCCTTTTCTATAAAAAGGTCCCGGAAGTACTCGCTGTTAGCTGACAAAACAGACTTATGAGCTCTGTACTCTTCTCCTTCAATTAACAAAGTAACATCACAAAACTGATTGTTAAGTCTCTGCTGATTCAGGTGTTTTAAGACGGCTTGACAATGTTTTGGTGAAGACTGTTTTACAACACCTTTAGTGTCAACCTATTGAAAAGAAATACATGACCAAAGCTGTATTACACTGTCATATATAAACTTTTTTTTTTTTTGATGAGGCAATTGGGGTTAAGTGATTTGCCCAGGGTCACACAGCTGGTAAGTGTCAAGTGTCTGCGGCCAGATTTGAACTCTGGTCCTCCTGACTCCAGGGCCAGTGCTCTACCCACTGCACCACCTAGCTGCCCCCATATATATACTTTCAATGTAAAACAGCTCCATTCTTGAATCAAGTGTCATCAATTAATATAATTTAATGTTCTACTTGAACATCTTCTAAAATGTTTTTCAGTTTTTGTTTTTATTTTTCATTTATTTTTTCTTGCTCCCAACCTGCTCTGCCTATATCATGAGCCCAGCCACTTTCCATTCCCATCCCCCAGAAATGAAAAAAAGAAAAGAGCAAAATGCTTATAACAATCAAGTAGAGCCAAACGACACATTAGCTATGGACAAAACTGTGTCATTCTTTGCATTAGTTTTTCACAGCACTCACCAACATCATAGACAAAGTTGTCCCCACTTTTTTTGCCTATTTCCTCTCTCACCCACCACTACACACAAAAGCCACAAGAGGCTATTAATGTATTCCCTACATTCTGAAGGGAAGCAACAATTTGGATAGTTAGGAAGGTTAAAGAGACATTACCAGAATGCCTTTAACTTAGCAACCTAATGTGCAACTACTTAGTAATATTAAATAGACAAATGTACTTTGGGTCCCTAAGGCTGGTTACTCATTTAATATTTTTTTTTTAGTGAGGCAATTGGGGTTAAGCGACTTGCCTAAGGTCACACAGCTAATAAGTGTTAAGTGTCTGAGGCCGGATTTGAACTCAGGTCCTCCTGAATCCAGGGCCGGTGCTCTATCCACTGCGCCACCTAGCTGCCCCCTCATTTAATATTAATGGCATTAGCCAAAGGTTTAGTGGTTTTAGAAAAATAAAAGTCATTAAGACCAAGTACTCTATTATATTACCCTAGTTAGAAATTTTAAAGCAGTAGTAAAATGCCACTTACAAATACAAGTTCATGTTTGGATATTGGCTTCTTTTTCACAGTCTTGGACACAGCACTTGGAACAGATGCAGCATTGCTTTGGTCATCATCTGTTTCATTACTCTCTTCAGTAGATTCTAGTTCTAACCCCAATTCTTCCAACATTTCAGAAGTATCTGATATTGGGCGGGCTCGATCCAACTTCTCCTGGCATTTGCTACATTCTTTAATATAATCTTTTACTTGCTTTAAAATACCTAAAGGAAAACGAGAATGAAAATGTTAAATGCATACCTGCTCCCAATTAAAAAATATAAGCAAGAAAAAACAACTTGTGGCTTCACTATTTAAATCAAGTCAACATGGATTCATTAAGCACCTGTTATGTGCCAAGCATCGTGCTAAGAGCTAGGATACAAAGAAAGACAAAAGACAGTCTGTGCTCTCAAGGAGCTCAATCTATTGAGGGAGACAATTTGAAAACAACTCAGTACAAACAAAAATACACATAGAATAAATTGGAGATATCAACAGAGGGAAGGCACCAGCATTAAGAAGGATTAAGGAAGAGCTTATAGAAGGTGGGATTCTAGCTGGGACTTGATGTAAGCCAGGGATGCCAAGAGGTAGAGAGAGAATCCTAAGGCATGGACAGCTGCCAGAGAAAGTGCTTGGAATTGGGAGATGGCTAGGCAAGAAGGCCAGTGTTCCTGGATCATAGGGTACATGGAGGAAGTATAATGTCTAAGAAGACTAGAAAGGTAGGGAATGGGGAGGCAGGTTATAAAGGGCTTTGAACATGAAACAAAGGATTTTATATTTGATACTAGCAGTGATAGGGAGTCACTGGAGTTTATTAAGAGGGGAAGGCTAGGGTAGTAACATGGTCAGATCTATACTTTAGGTAGATCCCTTCAAGAACTGAATGGAAGTGGAGTAGGGAAAAAACCGAGGCAGGGAGACCAACCAGAAGGCTATTCCAATACTACAGGTGTAAAGTAGAGTCTACACTAAGGTGGTGGCAGTATAAGAAGCGAGAAGGGAGAGATGTTATGAAGGTAAAATCAACAAGCTTTGGCAACATATTAGATATGGGGAAGGTAGAGAATGACAGTGAATAGATGACACCTAGGTTGTAAGCCCCAGTGACTCAGATGTTGTCACCCTTGACAGTAATAAAGAAGTTTGGAAGGGGAGAGAGTTTGGAGGAAAAGATAAAATTTAGTTTAGAAAACAAGTTCAGTTTATCATCACCATTAAGTTAATTACACATCATTGTGCATTGCCTGGAGGTCAGGATGTATTTTCCACAGAAAGTACTATGACCCTAAATGTCACTGAATGATTAACTTATTTATCAAATTGTTTCAATAGGAAAATACATTCCCAAATTTTAAGTGAAGTTACCAAGAATACATGTCCTCTTTCTCTAAGAAGAAGGCTTGCTCTCCCCCTGCCCAATCTTGGCAGTAGGACCAGAGGGTCTCCAGCAATATTTCTCATAGTAGCTATGGGTTCCATTCCATGATTAGTATTGGGAATCAGATTCCACCAGTCAGGTCAGGTGCTCTGGTATTATGTGTATAGAATAAGAGTGCTAGAGGATGGGGAAGCAGTGGCTCCACTGGGGATACAGGCCATAGCCCACTGCTCCAAGGGCTTCATATGGGGCAGTAGATCTAGATAATGATCTCAACAAAAGCACCTGGAAGGGTAGGTTGGTTGGTTAGTTTGTTTTTGAAATAGACCATTTCTATGCTGGGGACCTGCAGGTCAGAAACTGACTATAGAGTCAATAGTGAGAGTATTTTAAGTATGAAAAAGTAGTTTAAAAGCAAATTACCTTGGAAATAAGGACAAACAAAAACATTCAATGATCATTTCCCCAAATACAAATTCCCTACCACAGTGTGTTAGGAAGTATGCAGTTAGACTGAGTTGTTGTTACCAGCTTGAACATCAATTAGTTGGCTTTCTTGCTAAATTGCCCATGCAACAACTATGAAAGTTTAGTTTAGTGCCTAGGTCCTCCCTATCTTATGCAGGCTGGAAGTGCAGTGGCCACTCATGGCATGATCACACCACTGAAAGGCACTGAAACTTTGACCCACACCACTTCCAACCTAGGATGGTTCGTCCCTCCTTAGATAACCTGATACCCTCCCACGGGGGCCCCCAGAGGTTGGGATGAGACCTAACATGGATGCCCGATTGTCCTAGTCTGCTCTACACTCCAGAACTTCCTACTTCCAGTGATCTCTCAGGAAGTAGGGATTATAGGCATGCAGCATTGCTATGGAAATGTAGAGGTATACCTGTCAGGTGTCTTTGCTGATGAATAAGGAGAAAGAGAGGAATGCCTCAAATCTAATTGGTATCAGGTACCATAAGAACAGTGGATGGCTTTCTTTCTTGTTGGTTATTGTTTCAACAATTCTGGCTACCTCCATTTACTGAAGATTTTCAAGAAGTTCTGAGATCAATCAGTCAACAAGCATTTATTAAGTTCTAAGTTTCAGGCACTATGTTATATTCTAGGAATAAAAAGGCAAACGTGAAACAGTCCCTGTCTTCAGGAACTTACTAGATTCCCATTACATTATAGCATGTGTTAACCCATTTAAATGGCTTAAGTAATAAAACAAAAACAACAAAAAAATCTATTTGTTAAAACAAATAAATGATTGAAAAGACTCTTCATCTCAGGTAACAATGTTATTCTTTTCTTATCAATCTGACCTGGGCTTTTATATTAATTTCTATTAACTATTTTTGTTCATTTAGCTAAGAATCTTGTCTTTTATATTACTGAGAAAACTGAGGACAGTTCACATGACCTACAGTATTCTCTTCATTTCAAAACTAGAGCTCACACCCAAAGCATGATCTCCACCTTTCCCCCAGTCTAACAATGAGGAGGTCCTCTTTGATAAAGCCAAATCCTTCTCATTGGCCTTTGATCCCAATCCCCCACTTCTGCAGATTGCTTCCTCAATTATCCCTCCCCCCCCCAATCATCAATCTCTTATCTACTGGTTATTTCCCCTACTGCCTTCAAACATGCCTAAATTTTCCCTGACCTTAAAAAATCCTCACTAGACCCTACCATCCACCTCAAGATAGGGGGATACTTCTCTTCCCTTTCTTAGCCAAACCCTAGAAAAATCTATCTACATAGGCAGCTAGGTGGCACAGTGGATAAAGCACCAGCCCTGGATTCAGGAGGACCTGATTTCAAATCTGGCCTCAGACACTTGACACTAACTCTAGCTGAGTGACACTGAGCAAGTCACTTAACCCTCATGGACCCACAAAAAACAACAACAACAACAATAATAATTAATAAATAAAAAATATCTATCCACACTAGTTACCCCTGCTTTTTCTTTCACTCATTCTTAAACCCTTTGCAATCTGGCTTCCCCCACCTCACTGAACTAAAATTGTTACAAAGTTACCAATGATGTCTTTTTTTTGGTGTGTGGGGCAATGAGGGTTAAGTAACTTGCCCAGGGTCACACAGCTGGAAGTGTCAAGTGTCTGAGGACACATTTGAACTCAGGTTCTCCTGAATCCAGGGCCAGTGCTTTATCCCCTACGCTATCTAGCTGCCCCCAACCAATGACGTCTTAATTGTGAAATCTGAGGTTCTTTTCTTAGTCTTTATCCTACTCAATCTATGTGCTATACTTAATATTGCTGACCACCCCACCCTGTCCTCCTGAATATCTTCTCATCTCTGTGTTTTGAGACTACTATATCCAGGTTCTCCTGCATCTCCTCAAGTCTCCACTACTGGCTCATCATACATATCACATCCCCTCACTATGGGAGTTCCCCAAGGCTCTGTTCTGGGCCCGTCTCTTTTCTATTACACTCTCTTGGTAAACTCATCAACTCTTGTGAGTTTAATCACCCATCCCTATCATTCCCAGTTCTATATATTCATCCATTCTTTCTCCTGAACTTGAGTCCGCTGTTATTAACTGACTTTTGGGTACCTTGAACTGGAAGTCACAGATATCTTAAACTCAAAATGCCCCAAATAGTACTCATTATCTTCTCCCCAGCCAAACTTCCCTAATTCTTTCAGACCTACCGCCAATCTTCTAGTCTCCCAGTTTGACCTCAGTGTTATCCTGTACTCATTTTCTTTCACCCCAACATGTCCAGTCTGTTGCCACTCTCACCATTTATCCCTTCACCACGTCTCTCATATCTGAGACCTTCTCTCCATCATACAGGCACCATTTAAAATAGTTCAGACCCTCAGTACTTCTCACCTGTGGTCTCCAAATTGGTCTCTCTCTCTCTTCTTCAGATCATCCTCCACACAGCTGCCAAAGTGATTTCCCCTAAGCACAGACCATGGCTGTGTAACTTCCTTGCACAAATTTCAGTGGCTCCCTATTGCCTCCACGTTAAAACTCCTATGTTTGGTTTCTGAAGCCCTTAATAACCTGGCTCCAATACATCTTTTCATTGCACATTACTCCCCCTTTCCCACACTCTGTGGGTCAGATAAACTGGCTTTCTCTTTGTTCCTCACATGTGATCCTCCATCTCTAGCATCTATTTATTGTATTGGCCATCCCCTATTAACTGCCTGGTATTTATTATTTTGTATTTACCCCACCTATATTACTCTGCATATAGTTATTTATGACCACTAATCATGTATATCCCCAAGGCTTAGCCTCAACCAGCTTTTCTTTTTTCTATATGCCATTTTGCTTGGTGGTCTCATCAGCTCCAGTGGTTCAACTATCATCTCTATGTATTTGATTCCCAGACCTGTATATCCAGCCCAAGTCTCTCTCTTTAGCTCCAGTCCAGTATTATCAACTCTGTTTTGGGCATCTTGAACTGGATATTCTAAATACCTCAAACTCAACATGTGCAAAACAAAAAAGAACTCAGTATCTATCTTTACCATAAAACCCTACCTAATCCCGATTTTCCTACTGCTACTGAGAGTACCAATGTCCTCCTACTCATCCAGGCTCATGACCTAAGTTATCTTGGACATTTATGCTGCCTCCAGAACATCTTTCAATAACTTTCTCTCCACTCACACTGCAATCACAGCAGTTCAGGTCCTAATCAGCTAGACTAATGTAATAGCCAGGAGTTGATCAGTAGAACTGGACTCATAGTCTTGTTGCAGGCCCTCTCTTCCCTTTTCCTTCTTGACTTCAACCCCCTCCCCCCAGGGAAATGTCCATAAACTTTAACCACACTGTTATTATTGTGAGATTGTCCAGTCACTAAGGGACCCACTCATCAATCTGGTGTTATAAATATATGTAATGCCAGGAGAGAAAGGCAATCTGAAGTTAAATGCCAGAATGGCTCACAAAGAAAGGAGTTGGCAGGATAGGTTTAATTATATGGCCAAAGGCCATACGAAACACATCATAGGATGTTTGGTCAGCTCCTATTAAGAGTGCTCCTGTAGGGGCAGCTAGGTGTCGCAGTGGATAGAGCACCGGCCCTGGAGTCAGGAGTACCTGAGTTCAAATCCGGCCTCAGACACTTAACAGACACTTACTAGCTGTGTGACCCTGGGCAAGTCACTTAACCCCAACTGCCTCACTAAAAAAGAAAAAAAAAAGAGTGCTCCTGGTAAGTATTTGCAAAAAAACCATCATGAACCAGATTATGTACTAACATCAGTTGCAGAGGACAATGAATTAAAGAATCTTTATGAAGAACTTGATAAGACTCTACAAATGAAAACATACACCTTGATACTCAATGACTTCAATGAAATGTAGGATTAGGCAAGGGGGGTAAAAAAAATATATCAGAAATCATCGTTCAAGAAGAATGAATAAGAGATGACAAAAGACTGAGATCTACACGGATCTATGTGCTTGCTTTGGCAGCACATATACTAAAATTGGAATGATACATGGATCTATTGACTTGTCCAGGGTTACACAGCTAGAAAGTGGTTTAAGGCTGGATTTGAACTTAGGTCTTCCTGACTCCAGGCTGGGCACTCTATTGTTGACAACATAAAAATCTCACCTCTCTGCTTAATAATTACTTTTGTAAAGGATTAATTGTTATTTGAGGTTTTTATGACCCCATCTTTTGGCTAGAATTTGAAAGAAAAACCTCGGTGGGTGCGAACTGGCCTGGGGCTCCGAAAACTGCACAGTGCTCCACCCACTGGTTGTAGCTGTTGCCATGGCGCTGGCACCTCATATCATCACCACTCGCTGACACCTACATGGTCCTGGCAAAATTATAATGATTGGAAGCCTAGTGAGGGCAGTCATGTGACTGTCAAAGTGGCCAGCCAATTAGCTGGGGGCTGTGTGGGGTTTGCTGGGGTTGGGGAGGAGAATTCGCCATTCTAGCTGGAAGCTGGACTGCGACAGGAGTGTTACTGTGTATTCTCAGCTGATTCCTGGGAGGTGGTGTTTTTTCAGGTTGTATAATTTCCTTTCCCTTGATCCTACTGATCCTGTGTGTGTTTTTTTTTTTAAGTTAGTTCTTGTTAAAATAAATCCTGCTCTGTTTTGAGGGAGGCTTCCGGTCTCCTTCCTTGCCCCAATATTGTGGCGAACCACTTAGTGAACACTCCCCAATTAAAAATTGGTCCCCACACCTTCTTTCAAGAAAAGAAACAGTGAGTTTTAGATATAGAGAACATCTATTAATATTACAAAAAATTGTTTATATTTTAACAGATACAAAAAGACTCATTACTGATGTGGTAGACATCCCTCAATCAGCTGTTTGCCTAGTCAGACCACTGACTTGTTAGAACAAACACTGGAATAAGTATAAATCTAGAAAAAAAATATGATAATCAAAACAACTCAGTCCTGAACTATGTAAACAAGTTATTGTTTGTGAGATAAAGGAAACAGATGGTAGAAATGAGATCACTATAGGTTATAATAATCTTAAACAGAAACTTAATTGATATAAATTAGCTGCCATAATGAAGAGACAAAAGAGCCTAAAAAGCACCTTCATTAAGCAAACACTTCACGTACTTCCCCCGTGAAAAGGGATGGAAGTTAAAGGCAATACTGGCATGGAACAAACTCATTGGTACAATCTTACAAAGGATAATGAAAGATTATGAGCTAAATTGCTTTAAAAGGTAGATAGAAGTAGTGGAGAGCAAAAGAAATTTTAAAAGCTTGGCAAGAGAACTAGCTGAGCAAGTGAAGTCATTTATTCCAAGAATAATTAAAGATAAAAATGAAAGAGCAACAGAAAGATTTTTACAAGAAACTATTTTTACCACCAAGGATAAACCCACAACACACTTGTACTCTACCAACACAATCCTGGATATGTTTGCAGAGGAGGTAGAAGTGACACTAAAAGAAAAAAAAACTCACAAGAAAGGAGTGGACCAAGCATAACATAAAACAGATCCATGATGGAGAATATGCAACTCCCAGGGCACCGAAGGACCCATTCATAAGGTGTCTGAAGAAGGAGAAGCTACAAAAGGCACAGGAAAAATCTTAGACCTTATACTCAAAAAAGATGACTCAAAACATCAGAAACTAATAACCTATATGCCTATTTTCCCATGTACATAAATTTTTATAATAATCATCCACATTTGGATTAAGGGCATCTTCAGTGAGGATTTTGGTAGGGATCAAGAAGACTTTCAACCACCTACCACTTGTAAGACCTTTGGCATGTCACTTAATCTCCTTACACTTCAATGTCCTCATCTTGATAGAACTCTGGTCCTATGATTATTAGGGCAATTGGTAGTACAGTAGTTAAAGTACTGTAACGATTGGAATGACGCCACCTGCTGGAGACTTACTGTAGAAGAGTTCTGCCCATGAAGCGAAGGTCTTTGAGGGCAAGACCAGGAGTCTTTTCTTTGGCATCAGGAAGTGACGCGGACTAGTGGGAGGAGGAAGGAAGAGACTGGCGCTCAGTCTTGCTCTCTTTCCTCTGGACTCTGGTGGAGAGCGGAGCTAGAAATGTGCTCTCCCTTTAATAGATAGGAATCTAGGCCTTTTATACATCAGATCCTAGTTGCCCCCCATAATCTGCATTGTTAGAAGGACTGTCCATAACCATGAAAACACTGATCCCTCTGAGTATCTGATTTGTTTTGTTAGATTATAAACACTTGTAACAGGGCTTAGAGAAGATGTAATTGATGATATCCTCATTAAAAACTGTCTTCATGGACGCACAAAATCAGAGTTTCAGAGTTGGATACTGAGTGAGATATGGTGAACTTGAGTCAGTTTAGACTCTGAGACTTATCAGATTATTCTGTCTATGTTCAGTCCCATTGCTAAATCATATATCTTGCTTTGCTGGACTTACTGTCTCCTGTTAGCCATTCTGTCTTGTCCCCCTTGTTTTATGACCCAGCAGGAGAGCTGTCTCTTGTTAGTGTACTTACCCTGACACTACCTCTCCCCTCTTGCATTCCTAAACCCCAGCACAAATTAATCTGTCTACCATCTCTCCCTTCTCCCCCTCTGCCCCCTCCTTACACGGGTGGAGTGGTTTCACCCTTTCCCCCTCCCCTTCCCCCAGCTCTTGGACATAGCAGAGCATGCATCCATACCATGATCACAAGCTGAACACGAATTCTGGGTGAGATAGGATTGGATGTTAGATTGTGAGGTCACCCTGTGCAGGAAGGGACTCCCCACCTCAAAACTTCCATAAAAACCCAACTCATGAGCTCATTAGCACGCTCCTCATCTCTTGCATGGGGTCACCCATCCTCATGAGAATGAAATAAATCTATCTCTGCTTGACTTGGTGGTCTCCTCGAATTATTTGGGTAAACTGAGACAAATTGTCCTACACAATAGGATCTTAGAGATCATATATGCCATCTCCCTTACAATGGTGTCAATTTAGAGAATTACACTGGTTTCTTTCTTTTTTTTTTTGGTGAGGCAATTGGGGTTAAGTGACTTGCCCAAGGTCACACAGCTAGTAAGTGTCAAGTGTCTGAGCCTGGATTTGAACTCAGGGCCGGTGCTCTATCCGCTGTGCCACCTAGCTGGTTTCCTTCTAAAAATCTACAATATAAAGCAAAATACACTAACAATCATGTGTATGTATAAAATAGAAACAAAACATGAAATTAATCTGTGAAAAGACAGTATTGTATTTAAAAATCAAGCAAATAGGAGGCAGCTAGGTGGTATAGTGAATAAAGCACTGGCCCTGGATTCAGGAGGACCTGAGTTCAAATCCAGCCTCAGACACTTGACACTTACTAGCTGTGTGACCCTGGGCAAGTCACTTAACCCTCATTGACCCACCAAAAAAAAAAAAAAATCAAGCAAATATCAAGGCTTAGCTGCACTTTAGTAGTGAGGGAAATAGGTTAATTATATAATCAGTGAGAAGAAATGTCATGGGAATTCCAAACTCCAAAATCAGTTGAGTATGAAGAATAGTCAGTTTTTCTACCATCAATCAGGGAGAGGCTTTGGGATTTGAAGGAAGATAGAGAAGGGAGGAGATGGAAATGAGAGAGAATTATAGGCATGGGCAACAACCAGAGAAAATGCTTGAAATTGGGAAATGGCCCAGCTAGTGAAGGGGGTATGATGTCTAAGAAGACTTAGAAAGGTACAAAGGTGGAGAAATAGGTTATGAAGGGCTTTGATTTTATATTTGATCCTGGAAGTTGAAAGGGAGCCACTGGAGTTTATTCAATGGGTATGTGTGTAAGAGAGGGGGGGGGGCGGGGGCTGAGAGAAGAGTCAGACCTATACTTTTGCAAGATCACTAACAGCTGAGAGAAGGATGAACTGGAGTAGAGAGAAGCTTGCATCAGGGAGACCAACCAGTAAGTTATTGTAATAGTCCAGTCATTAATTCTTTCTACAACACAACACTGATACCACAAGAACTCTATTTAAATAGCATCTTTTTTTTTTTTTTTTGCGGGGCCATGGGGCAGAGGGCAGACTGACGGAGCAGACAGACAGAAGGCTGGTGAGAGAGGAACACAGGGGTTCAGTGATGACAGTAAGGAGAGGAAAGTTAGAAGCAAAGGGATTTACAAAGTGAAAGGGGCTCAGAGTTAGAATAAAGTGTAACGTGCCCTGAGGCTGGAGGCCGCTAAGGCCCTTATTGTATTCAAGAAGTTCGGAGTTCAGGAGGTGGGAAAGAGATGCAGTGGAAAGAGACCGCAGGAAAGCAGTCAGGTTGTACATTTTATTTCCCTGTATTCTTAATTTTAAATAGTATCTCATAAATAAATTCTGCTTTGATTATTTAGTTAAGAGGCTTCTTAATATTTTGCTTACCAATTTGGGAGTGGAGCAATGTGGTGGAACTTTATCAATGGCCCATATTAAATTAAACGCAGTCAGATAGCCAGTTAGTCAAAAGTCCCAGATTAGTCAGTCCTCCAGTCAGCTTTAGCCCCCAAATCAGGCCCAACTAGTCAAAAATATTCTTTCATTTTAATGGCAACCATGAAGGGATTTATGGCCCAATTATAATTTCTCTAAATCTATAATTTTTCATATACTTATAATTTTTCATAAATCCAATTACATAATTTTTCCAGGTTAGATTAGATTACTAATAATTAATTTTTGTACAGGTCCCTCCGGTCTCTAAGTACATGGTCTTAAGATATAAATGAGAGAATTCTCTTTAAAAACAGAATCAGATTATAACATGCTACCATTAGTGTATAAATTATGAAGCACTGTTTAATTTGGTTGTTAGGGAGTTGTATGAGCTTTTAATCAAATTTAGAAATGACTTATTTATTCAGGATTTCTTCATAAAACTCATTAATATCTGCACCAGATCTAAAAAAGATCTTTTATTGTACTAGCACTCAGAATTTCTCACTTTCAGATTCTCTTTCATTTAAAAATTTTTCATTCTGGGGCAGCTAGGTGGCGCAGTGGATAGAGCACCTGCCCTGCAGTGGATAGAGCACCTGCCCTGGAGTCAGGAGTACCTGAGTTCAAATCTGACCTCAGACACTTAATACTTACTAGCTGTGTAACCCTGGGCAAGTCACTTAACCCCAATTGCCTCACTAAAAAAAAAAAATTCATTCTTATACTATTACTCAAGGTGATTTCTCTAAAGTATTTCATATATATTTATTTTTTAAAAAATAAACATTTTATTTATAGCTGCTCTTTACGTGGTAGCAAGGAATTGGAAGTTGAGGGGGTGCCCATCAATTGGGGAATGGCTGGACAAGTTGTGGTATATGAATACAATGGAATACTATTGTGCTGTAAGAAATGATGAGCAGGAAGAGTTCAGAGAAACCTGGAGGGTCTTACGTGAGCTGATGATGAGTGAGATGAGCAGAACCAGAAGAACATTGTACACAGTATCATCAACATTGAGTGTTGACCTACTGTGATGGACTATATTCTTCTCACCAATGCAATGGTACAGAAGAGTTCCAGGGAACTCATGATAGAAGAGGATCTCCAAATCCAAGAAAAAAAAAGAAAGAAAGAACTGTGGAGTATAGATGCTGATTGAACCATATTATTTCTTTTGTTTTGGGTGCTGTTGTTTTTTTTTTCTATTTTGAGGTTTTGCATCACTGCTCTGATTCTTTCTCTTGTAACAGGATTAATGCAGAAATAGGATTAATGTTATTATGTGTATATATATGTGTGTGTATATATATATCTATATGTATATGTATAGATATATATAGATATAACCTATATCAGATTACCTGCTGTCTAGGGGAGGGGGGAGGGAGGGGAGGGAGGGAGGGAGAAAAATCTGAAATTGTAAAGCATGTATAAACAAAAGTTGAGAACTATCTTTACATGTAACGGAAAAAATATCTCATAATGTAAAAAAAATAAAATAAAATAAAATAAACATTTTTACTTATAGTTTTGAGTCTCAATTTTTATCTCTCCTTCCCTCCCTCCTCTTGCCCCTCCTCCCCGAGGGGGTAAGCAATCAAATATGGCTCATACTTGTTCGATTATATAAAACATTACCATATTAGTCATTTTCTACAAAAAAGCTTGAATAAAAGAAAGTGAAAAATAGCATGCTTCAGTCTGCATTCAATCAATATCAGTTCTTTCTTTGGAAGTGGATAGTATGCTTCATCAATAGTCCTTTGAGATTGTCTTGAATCATTGTATTGCCAGGAATAACAGTTCTTCATCAAATAATATTGCCGTCTCTGTAGTTTTGCTCACTTCACTATACATCAGTTCATACAAGTCTTCCTAGGCCTTTCTGAAATCATTCTGCTTGTCATTTCTTATTCATATATATTTCTAAACCAACTGTCCATATGCAAACATGGCAAGTCTGAAAACTTCAGTAAATCAGTGCTACGAGAACTCATGTTAATTTATACGATGATAAAATACAATTTTTAGTCACTCTGGTCAAGTTTATAATATTGAAAACAATCTTTTCTACTTAATGAGTCAGAATTAACCCTAAATTTAAATTTTTAAAAATCCACATCAAAATTAGTAAATATCCACCCACATAACTTAAGAACAAGTACTTTTTTTGTATGTTGTCTTGTTCCCTGGGTCTAACACAGTGCTTTGCAAATAGAAAAGTGCTTAATAGGAGCAGCTAGGTGGTTCAGTGGATAAAGCACTGGCCTTGGATTCAGGAGGACCTGAGTTCAAATCCAACCTCAGACACTTGACACTTACTAGCTGTGTGACTTTGGGCAAGTCACTTAACCCTCATTGCCCCCCCCCCAAAGAAAGTGCTTAATAAATATCTGTTGAATGAATCAAGTTGTTTCACTTTCACTCTAGAAACAAACAAAATGACATTTACATGCAATATGTTAATATCTTGTGTCATGCTGTAACTGAATTAGCTCTGGTTCTATAGCACTTTAGAATGTCCTCAAATACTTAGCACCACACCTTTCTCCAGCAAGCTCCCAGGGGCAATTGCTTTGTTTTTGTCTTTGTATACACAGGGCTGGCCCATAATAGGTAATTAATAAGTGCTTGTTGAATACTCTATTCCACTACACCAAATGGCCTTTAAGTTAAATCTTTTTTAAAAAAATAAGTCCCTAATACAATTGAAATTAGGATTCTGTTTAGAACCCTATTTATAATTTGATCTTTGCATTTGGCATCAGGGAATTTGAGGTGGAATCTCAGCTCCTCACTGCTTTGGGGAGACCTTGGATAAGTCTACTCATTCAACCCTTCAGCCCTAACTTTCCATGAATGTATAATTGGGGATTGCCAGGGTGACCTCTAGCAAAGAGTACTGGATGTGGAGTCAGAAGTCCTTGGAATAAATTTCAGCTCTGCTGCTTTTCACCTGTGTAATTTACCTAAATCACTTATGTATTTACCTAAAAGTTTGGCATGAATTTTAAACCATTAATAATAATAATAATAATAATAATAATAGTTCATATAGTGCTCACCCAGTGCCAGCATTGTGCTAGACACTTTAAAAAAAACAAATATTATCTCATTAGAACCTCACAACAAGGTATTACTCCCATTTTACAGGTGAGGAAAGGAAGGCAAAGGTTGTTACTTGCCCAGGGTCACATGACTCCAGGTCTAGCAATCTGTATAAGCACACCTAGCAGTCTCTGTATGAAAAATTTAGGTCACAATTTTCCTCCACTACTCCAGTGATGTTTCTTTGGAAAATCAAACCTGGGATATTTTAATATTCTTGAAAAGATAGAATGAGAAAAAAACTCAAAGAAAACTTATAAATACAATCTCTAGTTCATTCTAGTCATCCTTACTCTCTAGCAATTATAAAAAATATAGGAACCAAAACCAACTCCAAAAACCACTTTTCTGAGCTATAAATACATAAGTATAGCAATGTACTCAAGCAATTTCCTACTATACAGAATTCCTGTAAAACAGAGATAAAAAAAGGTTTGTGGGACCAACAAGAAATATTCTGAAAGTATGTAGTAATAACTTTTTAGAAGAAAAGGCAGCTGGTGGCACAATGGATGATAAAGAACTTTGGACGTAAGAGTCAGTAAGACCGGAGTTCCAATACAGTCTCTGACACTAACTCTATGACCTGGTGCAATGCACCTAAGTGCTCTGTGCCTCAGTTTCCTCAGCTGTAAAAAATGAGGATATAAACGGCACTTACATCACCGGGTTCTTCTGAAGATTAAATGAGGGCAGCTAGGTGGCGCAGTGGATAAAGCACTGGCCCTGGATTCAGGAGGACCTGAGTTCAAATCTCGCCTCACTTAACACTAGCTGTGTGACCCTGGGCAAGTCACTTAACCCCAATTGCCTCACCAAAAAAACAAAAACAACAACAAAGATTAAATGAGAGAATATTTGTAAAGCTATTAGAGCAGTGCCCGGCACATGGTAAACACTATAAAGCAATGCTTATTAGCTATTGTTGTTCTGGGGCAGGATTTGAATTCAGACCACCCTGACTCCAAGTCCAGCGCACTAGCCACTTTCTCCATTTGGTCAACCACAGCCACCCAGAGGGTAAGATCGCAGGCCGTGACCCCAGAACTCCCGGGGAGGGGGTAGGGAGGGCGGAGGGACCCCCGGCCTGGTTCGCGCCTGCTCCGTCGGCTCCATCTCGGCCGTGGCTCCTCCTTCCCTCCCTTCCTCCGATCCCGGAGGGGGCGGGGAGAGTCACGGCCGCCGCTGGTCCCGCCTCCTCCGCCCTGGCCCGGCCTCCCAGGGAAGCCCCATGGCCCCACCCCGGGCCAGGGCCCGCCCCCCTCCTTCCTTCCTGTGGGATGTGCCCGCTCGCTTCGAGTCCCCCACCCGCCGGCCGGCTCCGTCAGGCCGCGGCGGCCTCGGGGTCCCCGGGTTGCCAGCCGGGCGCGAGCCCGGAGGAGGACCCTCGCCCTTCCTTTGCTCCCCTCCCCCCGTCCTCACCTCGCCACCAGTAGTTCTTGGACAGGTCGTGCCACGTCTGGTGCCGGGTGTGGTGGGTGCCGTCGGGCCCCAGGTGCGCCGCCTCGATGAGTCCCCGACGCCTCTCGGGCTGCAGCACCACCTCGAGCTCGGCGAAGCGCTGGCGATGGCGCTGCCGCCGCTGGTAGTAGAGGGTCCCGCCGCGCACCACGTAGCAAGCGGCAGCCTTGCGGATCTTGCGCTTGGCGTTGCCCTCGGTGCCCGGCGCGTACGGCTCCCGCTCGTTCGTCAGGTAGCGCAGGATGGCCCGGTAGCTCTCCTCGCTCGACATCGCGGACGATTCGGTCACCCCGCCGCTCTGCCTCGGGCCCTGGCCTGTGACAACTGGAGGGCACACGGGCCCTGGGGAAGGCTGTTCTTTCTGTCCGGCCACCCCTCCGACGGCGCCCGCGGGAGGTGGTAGAGGGGGGTGGGGGGCGGTGACCGGAGGGTTTGTAACCAGGGGGAACTGCACTTCCCCAGCGCGCGGGATCCGCTTGTGGCTGACAAAATGGCTGCTGCACCACCGGAAGTGACGTAGCTAAAGGGGACGGCGTTAGCTCTTGGGTGGTGCGTACTCTACCTGAAGAGGCACGAATAGATTTTATGGGCGCACAGCCGTCATGTTGGAAGTGGGCAGGCTAGAGCCGGTAGTGCTCTCGATTGGCCATCTTAAGTCCTGGCGCTTTCCCTTTTGATTTTCCTCTCTTTAGATGTGAGTGAGGACCGTTGTATCCAGAAACACTCGGTTTTTAAGTAGCTGCGAGATAAGAAACAGATAAGTAGATATGCTTTTTAGCCCACCTATCACAGAAGGAGCCCCTCTCCCCTTTTCTGAGGTTCTTAGGAACCTCGTCAGATGTTTTTTGATGTATACTGATTGGTTTTGCTAATTATTTTGCCTTCACCCTCTTTTTCTTTTTTTTAAACTATTAAAACAAAAAAAAAGTTTTTTTACAAATCAGATGTAAGGAGTTTCCATTCTAATGAGGGAAACCCATCCCCTGGCCAATTTGTGATTGGGGAGGGGCCCTTTAAACAGGATGGCTCTCGGGGCGGAGAGAGGAAAAACAAAAGATTAGTAAAAATCACTTTTTTTTAAAGAAGAGACTTTAGGGGGCGGCTAGGTGGCGCAGTGGATAAAGCACCGGCCCCGCAGTCAGGAGTACCTGAGTTCAAATTCGGCTCAGACACTTAACACTTACTAGCTTTACTAGCTGTGTGACCCTGGGCAAGTCACTTAACCCCCATTGCCCCGCAAAAAAACAAAAAAGAAGACTTTAGACCCTGGGTTCAAAAATCTTTGTTTTCAGTCATGTCATATACTATAGACTTATTAGTCGATCTTTTAACCAACTAGTAGCATTTGGGTAGGGGTTCTTATGTAAGGATAGTGTCTGTTTATTCATTTTGGATATCTATATCTGTGTATAATTGGTTTCTGTTTTAGTTTATTTTATGCATTAAAAACATCTGAGGGGCGGCTAGGTGGCTCAGTGGATAAATCACCGGCCCTGGATTCAGGAGTACCTGAGTTCAAATCGGGCCTCAGACACTTGACACTTACTAGCTGTGTGACCCTGGGCAAGTCACTTAACTCCCATTGCCTCACAAAAAAACCCAAAAAACAAAAACAAAAACATCTGAGAAGGGTTCACCAGACTGCTAGAGAAAAAGATTAAGCACCCCAGCACAAAGTACTAGGACACCCACCCAGTATTTAGCAATTATTCTGAAGATCCCTCCCCCACCCACTAGTGAGTTGTTTGGGATCGGACCTGTAATTTCATTGGGGAGAATCATCAATAAGGGAAGCCCATGTAATTGTTTTCATAGGTTGTACTATCTACTCAAGGGAAGGAAGGTTCTGTAGTTTGTCTTAGAAAGTTGACTGGACCCTGAGAGGTTAGATGATTTTCTCAAGATCACTGAGTGTCAGTTGTGAGTCTTGAACCAACTAACTGAAGCCAAGCTCAATATCCACTGCCCTGAGCTGCTCACCTACCAAGAATTTCTGATCCTGAAAACATAGCATTGCATAAAATGAGATAATATTTGTAAAGGATTTAGCACAGTTTGTGGCACATAGATAAATATCTTAAACCACTTGAATCCCATTTCATGTGATTACCTGTCTTAGATCAGCTTTTACCTAATCTTATCTTAGAAAAACAAAATCCTATCCTTTTTTTGTTCTAGGAAAGTAGGATAATCAATTTAACCCCTTTTTCTCCTTTACAATTTAATCTCATTTCTCCTCATTCCCTCTTAGAGCTGAATGACAATGAACTTTCTAGGTACTAAAAGCTGAGATGCCATTTTTAAAAAGCCAATTGTACTTAGGTGGTGCAATGGATAGAGCACAGGGCTTGGATTCAGGAAGCCCTGAGTTCAACTGTGACTTCAGACCCTTATTATATGTGCTTGGGCAAGTCATTTAATATTGTTTGCCTCAGGTCCTCTTCTGTAAAATGAGCTGGAGAAGGAAAAGGTAAACTACAATATCTTTGCCAAGAAAACCCCAAATGGAGTCATAGTTGGACACAAGGTAACAACAATTAGTTGTTAGAAGTTTACATTCTAATGGGGGAAGACTACTCACTGGCTAATTTGTGATCTGGGAGGGGGACTTTGGTAATTTACAGAGATAAGGCAGAAGGGAGTAAATTTGACGTGGGATGGAATTTGGGGTCAAATTGATTGTCTCAAAAGAATTACAAGACTCAGTGACTCAGTTTCCCAAGTTTTATTGCAATACTGTGGGTGACCACAGGGAGAGAACCAGAATATTAGAAAGGTATCTCTCAAATAAGAAAAGGAAAGACAGTTATATTTATAGCATGGATAAATTGATTACCAGTCTCATTATAATAATCTCCACCTAGGGGTGTTTCTGGGGAGGGTTTATCGTAATTTGGAGTTCCTGGGGGTCCTAAGCCAACCCCCAAGGTGGGTACCTTTTTCAGTGGAGGTGTGTTTTGGGGGTTTACACATAAGGTGAATCTGGGGACAAATTTGGCCTTTTCTGCACATGTCTCTTACTGATTCCCATGGCTAGTTTCAAAATATGATCATTTTTCATTAGAATTTCTATAGGTTGTCTTTTTCCTTTATTGTTATTTCGACCTGACCCATTCTGGTCCGTTATGGATGTTGATCACTATGGGTATGAGAACCTAACATAAGTTATCTATTAACTGGGATCTGACTTCCTTTTAGAGCTAATACCTGTATCAGAGCTTGGGTCATAGGTTTTTCTATTAACCCCTTTTTGCCTCCTACATCAAATTGACACCCTATTTAGGAAAAATTAGTTGATTTGCTCGAAGTTCCCAAAATTGGAGGGAGGGGGGAGGGCAGAAAAGAAAGTAAAGGCTATGTGAGTCTAGAAGAGGTGGGCACATGGAAGGGAGTCAAGTGGCTGGGGCATTTCTGAAGTAATGCTCTGTAGGAGAGCTACCAATCAGGAGAACAGGAGCCCCAGGTAGTTCCTCTAGAACCTAGCTTCTTAAACTGGGTCTCCACCCCATATGGGGTTGTGTAACCCAATGTAGGGTCATGAAAAATTTGGCGACCGTAAAAGGTTATGTGTATTTATTTTATGTACCTGCATACCCCAGGGCAAAAATTTCTCAGGATAAAAAGGGGACTTGAGTAGAGAAAGTTTAAGAAGCCCTGCCCTAGAGGATGGTCTGCGATGCTGTGGAAAGTGATTTGCAGTTGCTGACATAGTGTCAGACAATAAATACTTCTGATTGGAAAGCACTTTAGGAAAGTCAATATGGTATTTGTGGATAGAGTCCTGGGAAGATGGGTTAAAATCCCACCTCATTTAGTAGTTGTTAACTGGGTTGTCACTTAACCCTTTCTGTGCTTCAGTTTTCTCAACTATAAAATGAGGGGGTTGGACTTGATGAATCTCTAAGGTCCCTTCTGGCTCTAAATCTATGATCCCTGTGATTGACTTCTCACTTTTCTCTGCTCTCCTTTACAAAACCCTATCTTTGACACCTGACTTCTAGTCCTTTGACCTCTCCATTCTCTCCCAGGACACCTCCCTTTCACTAGCCACTCTCCTTTTTTTCTGATCTTGATTCCTTGGTAAACAAATTCAACCCTACATTGTCTCCTCTCTTGAATCCCTACTTCTTTAGTTCATCAATTGAGCCCTGTCAAAATCTTAGCCTCGGGTCACTCCCACTATTTGCTCTTAAACAGCCACATCAACTCTTCCAAACATTTTCATCCCTCTTTGAGGAGATGACTACTTCTCCCATGACTACTTCTCCATACTCTCAGCTGAGATCCTTGCCTCATATTTTATAGAAAAAAATTGAGGCCATTTGCTGGTGAATTCCCTCTTTTATTTCTGTCACTCAGATGCCTTCTGCCACTTACCTCCTCTTTCAACCCTGATCACAAGTGGCTTTACTCCTTGCCAAGGCCATTCCATCCCATTTCCTCAATGTCCCTTCCATCATTCCCACTCTTTAGACACTCTGAGCTTATTCCCTACAACCGTACCCATGTCTCCACTATCCTAGAAAAACTTTCACTTGATCCTGTTTCTCTTCTGCTCTTTGTAGCCAAACTCCTTGAAAAGGCCATGTACATTGGGTGCCTCCCTCCACTTTCTCCTCTCACTCTCTTAACCCCTTATGGTCCGATCTCCAACTTTATCATTCCATGGAAACTTGTCTCCAAGTTTACCAGAGATCCTGGTTACCAAATCCAACGGCCTTTTCTCAATCGCCATTCTCCTTGACCTCTCTGCACATTTGACACCGATCACCCTTTGACTCTCAAGATTTTAGGGAATTACACTACAAGTTTTGCTTCTACGTGACTGCTTTGCTGGATCCTCCTCCAGATCACAGCCTCTAGCCTTAGGTGTCTCTCAGGGTTCTGTACTGGGTGATCTCATCAGCTTTGATGGATTTATTACTATCTCAAGGGTGGTGATTTTCAAATCTACCTGTCCTGCCCCAACATCTCAATTGACCTGCAGTCTCACATCTCCAACTGCTTTTTAGATATGAATTCTATATCCAGTAGATGTAATTAAATGTGCCCAAAACTGAACTAATTATTTCCCCTGCCCTTTGCCCACTCTCCCTTCCCTGTTACTGTAGAGGGCAACACCATCTTCCCAGTCCCTCAGGCCATGGAGTCATCTTGAATTCCTCACTCTCAGATCCTCATATCCAATGTTGCTAAAGCCTGTCATTTTCACCTTTGTAACAGTGTTGCCACACTGCCACCTCTAGTGCAGGCCCTCATCACCTCACCTGATTTTTTGGCAATAGCCTATGGGTGGATCTACCTGTGTCAAATCTACTTTCTTATCCATCCTCCATTCATCCAGTGATTTTCCTATAGCAAATGTTTGACGATGCACCCTCAAATTCCAGTAGTTCCCTATCATTTCCAGCCCCCTCCTAACTTTCTAGTCTTACACTTTATTCCCTGATATGTATATTTCCACTCAGTGACACTTGCACCTGACTGTTCAACAAACAAGGCATTGTCTCTTGGCTCTGGGCATTTTCTCTGGTCCTCTCTCAGATGTGCAATACTGCCTCCTCTCACCTTTGCCTACTGGCTTCCTTTGAATTTCAACTAAAATCTTATCTTTTACACAAACTCTTGTCCAATACCTCTTAATTCTTGTACCTTCCCTCACTTAATCCCTACATATAGCTTACTTTGTATATTTGTATGTCTTCCCTACTAGGTTATAACCTTAATGTGGTGACAAAGAATTGGAAATCGAGGGGAGCTCATTAGTTGGGGAATGGCTGCAGTTGTGGTATATGAATGTAATGGAATACTATTGTGCTGTAAGAAATACTAAGCAGGCAGATTTCAGAAAAACCTGGAAAGACTTACATGACCTGATAACTAAGTGAAGTGAGTACAACCAAGAGAACATTGTACACAGTATTAGCAACACTGTGTGATCATCAGACTTAGAGATTCTCAGCAATACGACGATCTAAGACAATGCTGAAAGACTCATGATGGAAAATGCTCTCCACATCTAGAAAAAGAACTATGGAGTCTGAATGCAAATTGAAGCATACTATTTTCACTTTTGTTTCTTCTTTCTTGTGATTTTTTTCCTTTTGTTCTGATTTTTCTCTCACAACATGACTAATGTGGAAATCCTATATCAGATTGCTGGCTTTGGGAAGGGGGGGAGTGGATGGGAGAGAAAAATTTGGAACTTAAATCTTACAAAAATAAATGTCGAAAACTGTCTTTACATGTAATTAAAAAATAAGTTCCATGAGGGCGGACACTCATTTGCCTTTTTTGTATTCTCAGTGCTTAGCAGTGCCTGGCACAAAGTAAGTCTTTAATGTTTGATCCAAATAGGATAAATTAGTTAGCTGCAATTAAGATTTTTTTTTGGGGGGGGGGCAGGTAATAAGGGTTAAGTGACTTGCCCAGGATTACACAGCTAGTGTCAAGTGTCTGAGGCCTGATTTGAACTCAGGTCCTCCTGAATGAATGCAGGGCCAGTGCTTTATCCAAATCAAACAGAATACAGACCCTCACCTGAAATTTGCAGAAATCCATTATATTCAGAAAAAGTAGTTTCTGGTTGGACTGAAAAACAGGTGAATGTGATCTAGGTTTAAATCATACATATTTGGGGGCAACTAGGTGGCTCAATGGATAGAGCACCGGCCCTGGATTCAGGAGGACCTGAGTTCAAATCCAGCCTCAGACACTTGACACTAGCTGTGTGACTTTGGGCAAGTCACTCACTTAACCCTCATTGCCCAAACAAAAAATCCTACATATTTTAAGACTAGTACAGATTTCTAGATAAGCAAATCCTTTTCAGGCTGGTTTTAATATGGCCCACTCCATTTTTCTTATCCATTCACCTGTTTTTCAGTCCAACCAGAAACTACTTTTTCTGAATATAATGGATTTCTGCGTATACACAGCCCCTTGGACAGGAAGACTGTTCCCTTATCCCCAGGCCTCTAGGAAAGTATTTTAAAAAATGCTAGATAATTGACATGCTACCTTGGTCAGATAACCAGATTTCTAAAACTAATTCTAACACACTAAGGAACCTCATCAAATAGGGGAGAATGTGCCCAAGTTAATATTTTCTAGGAGTGAAATGACAATCACAAAGACTTGCAAGTTACAGTAATTATTTCTGGGAAACACAGCTTTGAAACCTCACTATACAAGTAACTACTTAGTTGAAACAAATCTGAGCAAATATGTGATGTTTGACAAAACCACAAATACTTTATCCCACTGTATCAGACATAAAATACCATAAAAATCCTAAAATTAAAAACTGTTAACTATAAAGCTAGAACGTGATTACATTAATAATTGATCTGAGGAATGACCAAATCATGGCACATGAATGTAATTAAGTGTTACTGTGCTATATCAAAGCTTCTTAAACTGTGGATCAAGACCCAGTATGGGGGGGGTGGGGGGGAAGGGTCTCAAAAAATCTGGCAACATTAAAAGGTTATGTATACCTATTTCATATGCCATATACCTGGGGTCACATAAAAACTTCTAGGGCAAAAAGGGGTTTCAAATGTAAAGCTAAGAAACCCTGTGCTATATTACTCAGTGAATACTGAGAAGTAAGGATTGCTGCAAATAGTCAAGAAAAGAATATAGTTATTACAACGTAAAGAATATCTATGGGCAGCTAGGTGGTTCAATGGATAAAGCACCTGCCCTGGCCTCAGACACACCACTTACTAGCTATGTGACCCTGGGCAAGTTACTTAACCCCAATTGCCTCACCAAAAAAAAAAATATCTACAAAACAACCAAAACTGATCAAATAAACTTGATCCCAAAGATGACGTAGGTATGAGTAGACACCTTCTTCCCTTCATTTCCAGAGGTGTGAAAATTTTTTTTTCAGGGCAATAAGAGTTGACCTGCCCAGGGTCACACAGCTAATAAGCTTCAAGTGTCTGAGGGCACATTTGAACTCAGGTCCTCCTGAATCCAGGGCCAGTGCTTTATCCATTACTCCACCTAGCTGCCCTCAAGCTATGAAACATTTTAAGGAATAAATGGCTCTCTGGGAGAAGGGAAAGGATACAAGGTAAAATAAATGTAGGCAATGTAAAAATATTGTTTTCAAAAACAGCAGCTCTTGGGGCAGCTAGGTGGCATAGTGGATAGAGCACTGGCCCTGGAGTCAAGAGTACCTGAGTTCAAATCCAGCCTCAGACACTTAACACTTACTAGCTGTGTGACCTTGGGCAAGTCACTTAACCCCAATTGCCTCACTAAAAAACAAAAACAAAAACAGCAGCTCTTTGTAGTGGCAAAGAACTGGAAATCACAGAGATGCCCATCAATTGAGGAATGGTTGAACAAGTTGTGGTTCGATTGTAACGTAATGCTATTGTGCTATAAGATATGGACTCTTTAGCCATAAAAGATAATACCACAAGCAAAACATAAGAGGAAGTTTACCTGTCAGATCTATGGAATTTATGACCAAAGATTTAACATGAAATGCAAAATCGATCATTTTGATTGAAGTTTTTGCACAAACAAAACCAGTACAACCAAGATTTGAAGGAAAGTTGAAAGCTGGGAAGCAATTTTTACAGCCACTGTTTCTGATAAAGGCCTCATTTCTCAAATAGAGAACTGAATAAAATTTCTATGAATATAAATCATTCCCTAATTGAGAAAGTCAAAGGCTATGAATAGTCAGTTTTCAGATGAAGAAATCAAAGCTATGTAGTTATGAAAAAATGTTGTCACTAGAGAAATGCAAATTAAAACAACTGAGGTAGATACCACCTCACACCTTTCAGATTGGCTAATATGACCAAAAAAGGGAAATAAATTTAAATGTTGGAGATGTGGGAAAATTGGAACACTAATACATTGTTGGTGGGAGTTGTGTGAACTGATCCAAACATTCTGGAGAGCAATTTGGAACAATGCCAAAAGTGTTATAAAATTGTGCATACCCCCCTTTGATCCAGCAATACCACTACTAGCTTTATATCCTAGAGATCATAAAAAAGGAAAAAGGACCCACAGATACAAAAATATTTATAATAGCTCTCTTTGTGGTGGCAAAGAATTGGAAATTGAGGGGATGCCCATCAATCGGGGACTGCCTAAACACGTTGGGGTATATGAATGCAATGGAATAATACTGTGCTAAAAGAAATGAGCAGGCAGATTTCCAAAAAACCTGGAAATACTTGATGCTGAGTGAAGTGAAAGAACCAGGAACATTATACACAGTAACAGCAACACTGTGTGGCCAACTGTAATACTTAGCTCTTCTTGGCAATACAATCCCAAAAGACTCATGAAGGAAAAATGCTCTTCACATCCAGAAAAAAAAATATGTAATCTGAATGTAGATGGAAAAATACTATTTTCACCAGACTGCTTGCTGTCTTGGGAAGGAATGGGGAAAAAAGTGAAACTTAAAAATATTAGAAAAATGAATGTTGCAAACTATCTTTACATGTAATTGGAAAAAATACTATTCTGAAAAATGGTATACAGTAAGAGCAATATTGTCTTAAGAATGACTAAGTTAGGGGGCAGCTAGGTGGCACAGTGGATAAAGCACCAGCCCTGGATTCAGGAGTACCTGAGTTCAAATCCAGCCTCAGACACTTGACACTTACTAGCTGTGTGACCCTGGGCAAGTCACTTAACCCCCATTGCCCTGCAAAAAAAAAAAATGACTAAGTTATCTTGAATTTTATAAATACCCAATTTAAGGATAAAATACAAAGAAAGATACTACCTGTACATCCAGAGAAACAACTGATAAATAGAATAACATATATACACACTTAATTGTGTCTAATGGCAGCCATGGGTGGGGGGGGAGAAAAAGGAAAAAATGTACATAATTTTGTTGTATATTTGAAAGGAATAGCATTGTACATAGATTTGCAGTTTCATGTGCAATCATCTTTTTTATTGTATTATGTTATGGAAATGCTTATTTTATTCCATAAATTAAAAACAAATTTTAAAAAACAAAAAAGGGAAGAATGATTTTAAAAACCGGCAATTCTCATTGCCAAACACCATGAAGTCAGAGCAAAATGATCTAACTTTATGGTTTCTTTTTAAAAGATCATACTCTAGGGGCAGCTAGATGGCGCAGTGGTTAAAGCGCTGGCCCTGGATTCAGGAGTACCTGAGTTCAAATCCAGCCTCAGACACTTAACACTTACTAGCTGTGTGACCCTGGGCAAGTCACTTAACCCCCATTGCCCCGCCAAAAAAAAAAAAAAGATCATACTCTTCACTGTCTAAAAATACTGGAAATTCACCCTGGTAAAAGTAAGCAATTATCCTCCTCAAAACCTTTCATGATTTAAGCCAATTTCATCATTTCCCAAGCATAGAATAAAAGTTTAAGCAGGAAGAACAGCTTGATTTTTAGCAAAAATTAAACAAAAAGCAAGCTTCTTAAAGCAATCATTAACATCAAACTGAATCTTAAAAATAATTCACAAAGCACTTGACACCAACACAGTTGCTTTAAATTTTATTTTACTTAGTCCAATTTAGTAGACAATTAACGTTTTCCACCAACTCGGGGTGCAGAAACTTTCACTGGCTTCACAATTTTTTGTTTAGGTGCTGCCTTTGTAGGAGCCTGTAAAAAGACACAGAATTAATGTAACAAGGATTCCAATTTTTCTATATATTGTTCAATAGTTTATCATCTCAAATCAGACACAAAAATATCAAATCAAGCAACCCCCTTCCCTTCAAACCTATCTAGCCCCTTCATAGATCTAGTCCTGAATCTAGTATTAGTATATACCTGGCTTAAGATTCTAGGCTAACTATGGGGCACAATGATAATAGGTGACTGGACCTGTAATTTCACTGGTAATAAAAATGATAGCTAACATTTACATACCGTTTACTGTGTGCCAATCACTTTACAATTCTTACCTCATTTTATCACCGTAACAACCATGAGAGGTAGGTACCATTATTATCCTCATTTTACTGAGGAGACAAATGGGTTAAATGACTTGCCCAAGGTCACACAGCTAGTAAGGTGTCTGAGACTAGATGTGAACTCAGGGCTTCCTGACTCCAAGCCCAGAGATATATCCAAGGCACATCAGCATCTTCTCTGCAACTTACATTGCCGCTTATTTGTGACTGACCTAGGTGGAGATGATTTTGTTTATGCACTTCTCATTTAAATGATGAAACGAGAAACCAATTTCAGTTACCTGAAAACTACCTCAATCTTCAATAGTCCCAACTACAATAGTCATTCACCTTCTGCCCCATACTGCAGTGATTTAATATTCAAAGTAAATATACTTCATAAATATACCTTAGCAGCAGATGCGGCTGTTTTCTTAGTTGCTTGCTTAGCTTTTTTTGCTTCCTTGGCAGCCCTGGAAAGTAAAAAATATTTTAAGCAGCGATACAAAATTGATTGCCATTGGAAAAGTGGAACTAGTTGTTAGCAGCAAAAGAGGAAACGATTCCCATTCACAATCACCCACTTAACACTAAAGAATACCTTTTCAACATGAAACATGTTGTATATACGAAACATACTCTAAGGGTTGTCACTAAAGCTCCAATTCAACAGAGCATTCATATCCTAAAGGTACAGGACTACCAATTTTACAGTTTCACTCGACTTCAATGTAGAGCCAACATCACCAATCGAGGTTAGCAGACCAGCAAAATATTAAGGTTTTGTTATCTGCCATCCCATGACTAGTTTGTGATAATTGGAAAAGAATGTTTTAAACCTGTATTCTATTTAAGATAGCAAAAGTTCATGAACCACACAATGGTCATAACGGCTTTAAACACCTTTTTAGCTTTTGACACTACATATATGTAAACAGAAAACTAATGATGAGTGTGACCATTAATTAAAGTACCTATAAGTGATCAACTTACCTGATGGCTTGTTCTCGTTGGGCCTTTCGAACTTCAGGTTTCTGGTTCCTCTTGGCCATTATATCAGCAAGAGAAGCCCCAGTGATGGCCCTCTGGAATTTAACTGCCCGGCGGGTTCTTTTCTTTTGAATCTCTTCCTGAAGAAAATTAACAGCATTTCATTAACTGGGGAGTATGAAGAAAAGGTTAACCAACCTTTTAATTAAGAGCACTGACTTATCCTTCCATTCAGCAAGGTTTAATACCTGACATCTCTTCAACATCCCCACCCCCACTGCCTACATCTAAATGAATTGCCAAGACTTTCCAGTTTTACCTCCAAATCATCTCACCAATGTACTCCATCATTTCCATTTTCAAGCCTGCTGCTCTAGTTCAAACCCCACCAAAGTTTCTCAATCTTTGGGCCTATACAATCCATCTTACACTTTACTGACAAAGCAATACTCCTAATGTTGCTGCCCTTCCACTAACTACACATTCCACTCCACCAAAGTACCTTATATTCCAATCAAACTGGCCTACTTCTTATTCCTTACACATGATGACCTTGTGTGTCTACCATGCGCTCCCTCCCTGACCTAGCTTGCTTCAAACCTCAGCTTCCTCCACCTCCTAAATAAGGTAATTCACCAGATTCATCCCAAGTGCTAGGTATCCTCCTGGCCCAAACCCTTGTATTTAATTATACTTGTACATGTTCCCAATGCTAGAAATAATTTCTTTTAGGGGAAGAGATTTTTTAAATCTACCAATTGGACATTGTACAGTGTCTGGCTCCTAATAAATGCTTGCTGATTATCATCTACATATTAACCTTACTAAGTACCTATGATGTGAGGTAGGAGCTATTGTCCTTATTTCATAGTTGAGGAAACTAAGTGTGACTTGCAGTATCACACAGCTATAAAGGGTCTGATGCTAGAACTGACTCTGGGTGCAGACCTAGATGTCTCTAGGGTTGGCTAATATATAAAAACACTGGAATCAGAAGGCCTGGATCATGTCTAGCTTTTCCCCATGGCTGCCAATTGTGACCCTGGACAAGTCATAGTGTCTCTCTGGGCCTCAGCTGTTCTTCAGTAAAATAAGGTTATACTAGGTGACCTATGCTCTATGATCTAATAAAGTTCATAAAGCTATAAAGAAAATTGTATGTAAATGTAAACTATCATTTGGCTATTGAAGTGTTTTATTCCCAATGTGATACCTTAAAAAAACCCCTTCATTCTTTTTTTTTTTTTTTTGGTGAGGCAATTGGAGTTAAATGACTTGCCCAGGGTCACACAGCTAGTGTTAAGTGTCTGAGGCCAGATTTGAACCCAGGTACTCCTGACTCCAGGGCCAGTGCTCTATCTAGCCACCTAGCTGGCCCCAAACCCTTCATTCTTAAACCGTCCCATCTTCAAATCTAATTTCCTAATTTTAGAGCCTCACATTTTCAAAGTACATACTATTTCATTCTTATACCTCAAAAAGCTGAGATTTAACCACCTACCATGGGATTCTCTCTTGCTATGATTCTCCTTTGGAGTATTCCAAAATTAAATCAAGAAGTATCCCCCAATTACATCAATATCAAATGTAACCTTGTCAGAAATCACTAAAAGGAGGAAGACCAATCTAGTTATCATCTGAAAAGTTCCTGCAGACAAACTTCATTAAAACCATTATTCTATTACAAAGGAAAATAAAATGTCAAATTAAGAATTTCCTTTAATTTCTCTTAAAAAAAAAAAAAAAAACAACACTCCTGGGGCAGCTAGGTGGCACACTGGATAAAAGCACTGGCCCTGGATTCAGGAGTACCTGAGTTCAAAAAAACAACACTCCAGCAATTTATTGATCTGTTCTATTTTCTACCACAATACCATCTTACATTTCCAATGTTTTCACAACCCTTATATTAGAATCCTAGGCAAGGTGTTTTCCTAGTTACCATAAAAGGCATGTTGTAGTCCATGAGGTTGACCCTAGAATCAAATCCTGCTTATGATCCATACTATCTGTAATCAACCCTGTCTAAATTACTTAACCTCTCAGCATCTCAGGCAAGTTAGACGAAATACTCATCTGCTTTGATGGACAAAGTTCCCTACCAGATTAAAAAAAAAAGAAAAGAAAAAGCCCCACCAAAACACCAAAAACATTTTACTAACCGACTGTCCCTTCTTGTGCTTTCTTCTATAGAGAACAGTCCAATTGATCTGCCGAGGGTTCCTCTTTGAAAGGAATGCAGACTCACATTTTGCATTCAAAAATTGGAAAACCTACAGTGAGAAAATTTTAACAGTTTATCCAGTCTCATGAAATTTCAAAGCATCAGCTATAACACAATAGAAATAATTGTTATCCTTTTAAGCAACTGATCAATGGGAAGGACAAGAACTCCAACTTGGAGGAAGCCAGAGGGCCATCATAAACTAGCAAAAACATAGCCAAAGAATATAGAAGATATGGACCAAGAGCCGGACCCATAGACAAAAAAAGAAGTTTAGAACTTTTTGTACAAAGAAAGAACTGAAAACTAAGGGGAATACCAATCAAGCGATCGGGATAATCACTAAATTACAATATACAAACTCAATGGGATGAAAGGGATGGGGGTTCAGGAAAGCCCGGGAAAATTTTATAGAACGAAGTCAACAAAACCATAACCCAGACAAACAACGCTGTAAAAGCCAAAAAGAAAAGCTTTGCACGGAATAAGATCTCGGATTAACGCAGTGACCAGCTTTTAGAACTACTACCCAGCTCGACAGTGATGGACTCAAAGATTAACGAATCATTTTGGGGGTGACAACGTGGAAATTTTGTTTTGCGTGATAATCCTTATTTACAGAGATTATGCCTCACGTTTAAATTAGGATCGGGGTGAAACGAATGCTTCTTAAGCGAAAAATAAAATGGAAAAGGTAAGCGCGGGGAGCTGCTGCTACGAGCAAGCGAGAAGCGGCGGCATCCTCCTCCCAGGCCAGCGCCGGGAGCTTGCCGCGCGGCTCGGGATCATTCCGCGGTTCCGGCACGTCTCGGGGCCCGGGCGCGGCGCGCGGCTCACCTTCCCGTCCGTGCGGGCGTAACGCCTTCCGTGACCCGGGTAGATCTTGTAGCCGCTGAAGCTGCACAGCTCGACCCTGAAACAAAAACCGGGGAGGTCAGTCACGGAGGGCGTCCCGAGCGAGGACGTGCCATGCCGGCAAGGGCGACGGCATCCAGGCCGAGGATGGATACGGATTGCCAAGCAAGAAACTTTACTTACTTCATGGCTGCGAGAGGCAGGAAGATGGCGAAGAGGAAGAGGAAGAGAGAATTGTGGGAAGGATTCTTATATACGCGGGAGGCCTCCTCCGCCCCCTTCCGTTCCGTGCTCACGTTAGCCGGCTCGGCATGACACCACTTCCGGTGGTGGGCCAAACATTTGGGCCGCCTAGAGGTTGGGCTTGGTTCCCGGGTGACGGAAGCTAAGTAAGATGAGAACCGGTTGTGAACGCAGTAGTATGGTCTTTAGTCTGTAACCTAGTACTTTTTGATTGGATTATATCCCACAATTTAGCTCACGTTTATACTTCGAGGCTTGATATAAAACCGCCCTGTAAACAAAACAGGACGATTATTGTCCCCGTTTTATAGATCAAGAAACAGAGGCTCCGGAAACGACTTGCACATAGTTACTAAGTGGCAGCCAACTATTCAGAAGTGGAAGCGAGGTGGCAAACCGATGAAACCCAGCACCTCGCCCCTGTGCCCGAGTGGATAAGTCAAACTGGGCCACTTAGTCGCGGTGTGACCGTGAGCTTGACAACCACAAGACTCCATCGTCGCCCGTTCGGTACGTTCACACCGGGCTGCCACGACCATCAATCTCGTCCCTTCCCTCTGCACCGCCGTCGGTGCTCTCGGTCCACTAGTCCCCACCTCCCGGGTAGCTAGGAAAACCTGCGCCCTAGGATCCGAGAGCTGCGGGGGGGGGGGGGGGGGAAGGGGGCGGGCTCTAGTCTGAAGTGACTCCTAAATGGCTGTCAGGGAGGAGAGGGAGGGTGATGGGCAGAATCAGCGACTTCCTCGCCCCTCCGGTTGCTGAGGAAGGACTGCTTGTGCACATGCGCAGAGCCCGGAGAAGAGGAGAGGGTCTAGAGGTGGCGAGAGCCCCCTCGGCCCCGCCCCTCACTCCCCTCCCCCACCCCCGCTTCTCCCCCGAGGCTTGGCTTTGGACCAGCCTCACTCAGGGTGAAAAATAGAGGTGTGTGGAGTAGAGTTACGATCCCCGAGTCTGGGCATCCTGGTGCATAGCATTTTCCCTTTCTTAATACCTTTGTGCGCATTGGGCGAGTCATTTTATCTGAGCTTCAGGTTTTTTAAACTTTTGTTAAATTTTCTCTTTTTTAAACAAGCATTTATTGTTCTTCCCATTCCCCCCTCCACAAGAAAGAGGAAAGAGAGGAAAACTCTCTTAACAAATATGCTTAATTAAGCAAAACAAATTCCCACACTGGCCACACCCAAAATTGTGAGCCTCATTCTGCATATGTAAATCTTCCTCTGCTTGTTGATCTAAAAATTGGGAAGATTAGACACTGACGTCTAGGCACCCATTTACCTCTAAATCTCCCTTCTATTGGCTAATGGGCTAATACCGACAGATTTTCCCCATTCTCCTCCCTTTCATAACCTAAACCTTCCTCTTTCACTTTCTTTGTACCTTTTCTTTCTCACCTACCACCTCTCAGCATCTTGCAGTTTAACATCTGATCCACCCCTAGACTGAAACTACTCCCTCCCAGGTTACCAAAAACCTTTTTTCAATCTTTATCCTCTCTTTAGAGGTGTCAGATGATGTAGAGGACTAGGCTGCTGCTATGATGGGAGTCAAGAAGACCTGAATTCATTGGAGAAGCTGTGGAAAAATTGGAACACAAATGCATTGTTGGTGGAGCTGTGAACTGATCCAACCATTCTAGAGAGCAATTTGGAATTATGCCCAAAGGGCTATAAAGCTATGCATACCTTTTGACCCAGCAATACCACTTTTGGGTCTTTTTCCCAAAGAGATCATAAAAAAGGGAAAAGGACCCACATGAACAAAAACATTTATAGCTGCTCTTTTTGGGATGGCAAGGAATTGGAAATTGAGGGGATGTCCATCAATTGGGGAATGGTTGAACAAGTTGTGGTATATGAATGTAATGGAATTCTATTGTGCTGTAAGAAATGATGAACAGGAGGATTTCAGAGAAAACTGGAAGGACTTGCATGAACTGTTGATGAGTGAGATGAGCAGAACCAGAAGAACATTGTACACAGTATCATCAACATTGTGTGTTGATCAACTGTGATAGACTAGATTCTTCTCACCAATGCAATGGTACAGGAGAGTTCCAGGGGACTCATGATGGAAGGGGATCTCCAAATCCAGAAAAAAAAAAAGACTGTGGAGTATGGATGCTGATTGAACCATACTATTTCTTTTGTTTTGGTGCTGTTGTTTTTCTTTTTTGAGTTTTTTTTCCTTTTTGCTCTGATTCTTCTCTTATAGCATGACTAGTGCAGAAATATGTTTGATGTTATTATGTATATATGTATATGTATATATCTATATCAAATTATGGGGGGGGAGGGAGGGAGAAAAATTTGAAATTGGAAATCTTATAAAAACAAATGTTGAAAACTATCTCTACATGTAACTGGAAAATAATAAAATACTTTTATTAAAAAAAAATTTAAAAAGAAGACCTGAATTCAGATATGGCCTCAGATACTTACTGTGTGACCCTGGTAATTCACTTAACTGAAGTCTGCCTCATTTCCTCATCTGTAAAATAGGAATAATAATAGCACCGACCTCCTAGGTCTGTGTAAGAATCAAATGGTATATTATTTGTAAAATGCCTGGCAAATAATAGGTGCTTGATAAGTACCTTTTCCCTTTCCCCCCTTTTGTCCTATCTGAAGCATTTGATGATGCTCTCCACTCCTCTTCCTTGTCCTTGACAATTTTCAGGCATGTTTGACTCTGTTGACTACCCCTGGATCTTGGGTTTTAGTAAAATTGCTCTTATCCTTCTCATTTCTCTTTTCAGAGTTACTATCTAGGTCTTGCCCCTATGTCTTACCTCTTTAAAAAAAAATTCCCTCCAATTACATGTAAAAACAATTTTTAACATGGGTTTGTTTTTAAGTTTTGAGTTCTACATTTCTATCTATCTGTCCTTCTCTGAGACTGCAATCGATATAGGTTATACATGTTCAATTGTGTAAAACATTTCCATATTAGTCATTTTTTTGCAAGAAGACTTTAAAAGAAAGCATGTAAGGAAGAAGGAAGTGAAAATGGTATGCTTCACTGTATTCAGACAACATTTTTTTCTTTGGAGGTGGATAGTGATGTAGGAGGCAAAAAAAGGATTAAAAGAAAAACCTAAGACCCAAGCTTTAATTCAGAAATTAGCTCCAAAAGGGAGTCAGACCCTAGTTAATGGATAACTTACAAGTCAGGATGCTAGGTTATTGTACCCACAGAAATCAGTACCCATAACAGGAACATAAAAGGGGCAGGTCATATAACAATGACAAAATTGACAGGCTATAGAAACAAACTAGCCAGGAGAATCAGAGATGTGCAGAAAAGGCCAAATTTGTCTCCAGATTCACCTTATGACCCCCAAAACATACCTCCACTGAAGAAGGTAGCAGCCTCAGGGGTTGGCTTAGGACCCCAGGAACTCCAAATTAGGATAAGCCCTCCCCTGTACCTCCCCAAGGTGGAGAATATTATAATGAGTAGGACAGGCCCTCCCCTGTATCTTCCTAAGGTAGAAATTATTATAATGAGACTGATAATTTAACCATACTATCAATATAACTGTCTTTTCTTTCACTATTCGAGAGATACCTTTCTATTATTCTGGTTCTCTCCCTGTGGTCACCCACAGCATTGCAATAAAACTTGGGAAACTGAGTCACCGAGTCTTATAATTCTTTTGGGATGACTCACTGTCAATTTGACCCTAATTCCAGCCCATATCAGATAACATTTTTCATCAAGAGTCATCTGGGATTATCTTGGATCATTGTATTGCTGAGAAGAGCTAAGTCATTCATAGTTGATCATCACTCAGTGTTGCTGTTACCATATACAATATTCTGGTTTTGCTCACTTCACTTTGCATCTGTTCATGTAAGTCTTTCCAGGTTTTTCTGAATCATCCTGCTTGTCATTTCTTCCTCTACCTCTCTAACTTTATCTTCAAAGTCCTTTTTGAGGGCCTCTATGGCCTAAGACCAATTAATATTTTTCTTGGAAGCTTTAGATATAGGGGCCCTGACGTTGACAACTTCCTCTGAGGGTGCACCTCTATCTTCCTTGTCACTGAAGAAACTTTCTGTGGTCTTCACCTATCTCTGTCTGCTCATCTTGCCTTTCGGCTCCTTAAAGTTTCCAGGCTGCAGTACCCCAAGCTTCAGAAGTCCCAGGTGGTATGATTTAAGGAGGATCAGGTTCTTCAGTCCCCCAGACCAACTTGCTAATCAACCGGCTTTGTGTGTTGTGGTTGTCAGCTCCAAGGAGCTTGTGCCCCTCCCCGACCTGGGCCAATACTACTCAAGCCTACCTCCTGGTTCCCAGCAGGGGTCAAAAATCCAAGTTCTGCCTCAGCACCAGCATAGACCCCTGTAGTCTCCCCCCTGCCAAGGGCTCAGCCCTCTCACCAGACTGTGAGCTTAGTTCCAGATGACACTGATGCTTCAGCTGATTCAGAGGCTCTGGGGGTCTCCTTCTCTGGTGAGGCCTTCCTGGGACTGGATCTGTAATAGGGTGACTGTGGGGTTGGGCTCCACTCATGAGCACAGCAGCTCCCTCCTTCTGAGCTTCCAAGCCGTTCTTGGTTAGAAGATGATTTCAGCACATCCTTCTGTGGGTTTTACTGCTCCAGGCATTGTCCTATGGCATTATTTTTATGTTTTTTGGAGCGATTGTGTCATGAGTTCCACTTGTCATTTCTTATAGCACAATAATATTCCATTACAATCACATACCACAATTTATTCAGCCATTCCCCACTTGATAGACATCCCCTCAATTTCCACTTCTTTGCCACCATGAAAAGAGCTGATATATATATATATATATTTTTATGCATGTAGTACCCTTTTTAATGATCTCTTTGGGATACAGATAGTGGTATTGCTGAGTTAAAGGGTATGCACAGTTTATCTTACCTCTTTTTACATTCTCTTCCTTGTTAATCTCATCAGTTTCCAGGAGTTCAACCACCATTTTTATAATTGCTTGTTGATTGATTGATGTAAATGAATTCCATACCTGCATATCCAGTTCTCATTTCTTTCCTGAACTCTAGTACTACATCCCTGTGCCTGCTCCCCATCTTTCCCAGGATGTCTTTTTGGGCCATGCCTGACTCAATCCAGTCTGGTGGTTCCTGTTCAGAATTGAAATTCCAACCAGAATGAAATGAAATACTCATAAACCATCTGACATTTAACAACTACCACAACAAAAGATTACATAGTGGCATGTAAAGGAGTTCAGCAAGGATGCAATATTGATTCAGATATAGCTTCTTGGGGGGCAGCTAGGTGGCACAATGGATAAAGCACTGGCCCTGGATTCAGGACCTGAGTTCTAATCTGAACTCAAATACTTGATGCTTACTAGCTGTGTGACCCTGGGCAAGTCACTTAACCTTCATTGCCCCACAAAAAACACCCCAAAACCAGATATAGCTTCTTGGCCTCCATATTTGCCCCAGTGGCAAGCCTGGTGAGTATGACTGAGGAGATCCTGACTCCTGTGCTGTTTTTTTATATTCAGTTGGCCAAGAAGCTACATCTGGTAGAATCCTAGTACCCAGGACCAATTAAATCTTCAGAATTGTCTATTAAGGGAAAAACTAGCCCAGCCTACCTGGTATAGCTATTGCTCTTACCACAATATCACAGATATTTCAAACTTACTAAATCTAAGATATCACTTCTCTCCCCCTAAACCCACTCTTTTTTCTAAATTCCATATTTTTTTTTTTTTTGGTGAGGCAATTGGGGTTAAGTGACTTGCCCAGGGTCACACAGCTAGTGTCAAGTGTCTGAGGTCGGACTTGAACTCAGGTCCTCCTGAATCCAGGGCCAGTGCTCTATCCACTGCGTTACCTAGCTGCCCCCTAAATTCCATATTTCTGTCAATACAATTTCTATTCTTCTAGTCATCCAGGTCCACACAACAAGTGTAAATCACTTTGCGAACCTTAAATTGCTTAATTATTAAAGCTACCACCCTAATTAAGGTCCTCATCACCTCCTGCCTGGATAATAGCCTCCTAATTGGTCTCCCTGCCTTCTATATTTTCTCTTTCTAATCCATTCTACATGCAGATGCCAAATGGATATTGCTACAGTATAAGTCTGACTATTTTCTTTTTTTTTTTTTTTAAAGACAGGATCTCCTTGTATCATTCAGACTGCAAGTACAGGAACTTGTGGGCTGATTCCATTGCTGACCTGGGT
The DNA here is from genome assembly GCF_019393635.1 of Dromiciops gliroides. Classification (NCBI taxonomy): domain Eukaryota; kingdom Metazoa; phylum Chordata; class Mammalia; order Microbiotheria; family Microbiotheriidae; genus Dromiciops; species Dromiciops gliroides. The sequence continues at coordinate 307,414,821 of NC_057863.1, forward strand.
CAGTTCCTCCTCCTTAAGCGTTCTTGTGACATTCTTCTAGCCTCCATTCCCTTGGGCTCACAAACAAGCAGATTTTCTCCATTCCCCATAAGTGCTAAACTTAATTCAGACAGCTGATTGGCATAGACTACTGTAGCTCAGAATTCCTGAGCTCAGGAAATGCTCTATCTTCATTCACCCTCATGGCTGAGGTTAGGGCATTTCACCACATCCAACTCAGGGATAACCATTTTGCTTTACAGTCTGAAGCTAGGAGCCAGATCTCATAAAATGAAATTAAATAGGGATTTATTCTAAAATAAAGTCCTACACTTAGGTTCAAAAAAAGTTACTGCATAAGTATACAATAGGGAAAGTGTAACTAGAGAAAGTATGACCTGAGGCTTGGTATGAGTTGTAATGATTAATTGGAGCCCTATTTTATTCCAATCAATATTAATCAATTTGATATGATTCCATATGGGTAGTGATTATAAGTTCTGTACATTCGGCCCCAGAGCTATGAACTGCAAATTTTAAGTTCACTTGCTTAATCATAGGAAGCTAACTAGTGACCCTCTACCCTTGTTTTACCTTGTTATAGTGACTAAGCCCAGCATGGTGGAGTGGAAAGTACCCCAGCTATTTTTGTTGCCCCTCTGTCCCTCATCATCCCTCTATTGCCCAATATGCAGAAATGTTCTCAAGCACTTGACTAACAAGTGGCCCTCTTTGCTGGTCTTTGCCTGTTTTCCAGCCCATTGACCTATATAGATGTTTTGGTATCTGTTCATCAGCCCAGCCCATGGGGCCGAAAGGTCAAGGTAGGTTTGTTAAGTCTGCTCATTTGCTTGTTTTGTCAACCAATGGGATTCTGTACTTTGTGTAGACCCTCCTGGAGGGTCATGGCTAAGATCTATCAACCAATAAGACTGTATTTTAGGGGCAGCTAGGTGGCGCAATGGATAAAGCACTGGCCTTGGATTCGGGAGTACCCGAGTTCAAATCCAGCCTCAGACACTTGACACTGAACTAGCTGTGTGACCCTGGGCAAGTCATTTAATCCTCATTGCCCCGACAAAAAAAAAAAAAAGACTGTATTTTATTGTTCCTCTTCTGTATCATCTGGGTAGCAAGCACTGTAAACCTAAGGCACTGTAGAAAAGGCGCATCTCAGATCATGAGGAAAATCCAAGTTCCACTTCATTGGAGGGACTTGTTAATAAAGTGCTATTGGCTTGGAACTCGGACCCCACAGAGTCAAAGGTGTGATATGATAAGCAAAGGTAAATTATAGTATCCAAAATGAGATAAAAGACCAAATGTATCCTGCCATGGTTGGACAATATCTAGAGTATTATGTCCAGCCTCAAATGATACATTTTAGGATGGACTTTCATAAGTTGGAATATATCCAGAAAAAAAACAGCTAGGATTAATCAATCAATGTAGTTCCTACTATGTTCCAGGTGTTTGAATGAATCAATCCTTAATCTGTAGTCTCAAGGACTTGTCTCTCACTTGACAAAGACTATTCTATATTCTAGACTATTATATAAAGTTCTATGGATGAGAGAATGAGACAGACAAGCAGGACAGCTTTAAAACCAAAATATTGAATCTATTATAGTCTTTTAAAACATGTAAGTTGTACATAACAGCTATTCATGGTTTCATGAACATTTATTAAGTGCTTACTATGTGCCAGGCATTGTACTAAGTTCTGGGGATACAAAAAGAGACAAATAATAGTCCCTATCCTCAAGGAGTTTATAATCAGAATTTATCAACCTATACTACTGTTGAGGCTATCTCTTTCTTTTTTGTCCCACCCCCTATCTTGGGCCCAGATTTTTGACAATGGCAAGAATGTGATTCCAGACTTCTGGTGGTGTCAGCAAAAGTGACAGATCTTGTCCACTAGGAAAAAGAAGGAAAATTATTTTACTCTTCCCTGCCAAAAATGGCCAATGAGTTTTGTATCAGTTAGGCAAGTTTTGTGCCTATTATCTTTGTCTTTCATTCTCTCCCCTGCTATGCTTATGTCATAGCAGGACTGAAACAGAAACAGTAGAATGGGGTGGTCACACACATATGCGTATGTACACATATATGCATACACACTCAAGAACTGTATAGCCAGATGAAACATTGGGACTTTGGGGCCTTAGAGTGAAAGATTACAGTAGACTGGTCATATAAATTTTGAATATCACCTCAATTCAACAGGAGAAAAATCCAGTCATGAAACTTTTTTCTATTGGTATTAATTTATATGTTTTTGTTATTCTGTACTTTATAAATACAATCACATGAGTATTTCTATGTAGTAATCCATTACATTCATATACCACAAATTGTTAAGCAATTCCTCAATTGACAGACATCCCCTCAATTTCCAGTTCTTTGCTACCACAAAGAGAGCTGCTATAAATATTATAGAACATAAAAGTTCTTTTCCTTTCCCCCCAATCACCTTGGAGAAGTGACATAAGAGGAGTACTGCTGGGTCAAAGAATATACACAATTTTATAATTCTTTGGGCATAATTCCAGATTGCTCTCCCAAATGATTGGGTCAATTCAAAGTTTCACCAACAGCAAATTAGTGTCCCAATTTTTCCACATTCTCTCCAACATTTATTTCCCTTTTCCATCATTTTAGCCAATCTGATAGATGTAAGATATTTCAAAGTTGTTTTGATGTGCATTTCTCTAATCAATAATGATTTAGAACATTTTTTCATATGACTATTTATAATTTTGGTTTCTTCATTGAAAAACTACCTGTTCATATCCTTTGACCATTTATCAATTGGGGAATGACTTGTATTCTTATAAATTTGACAAAGTTCTTTATATATTTGGGAAATGAGGCCTTTATCTGAGAAACTATACAAATTTTCTCCCAATTTTCTGCTTTCTCTCAAACCTTGGCTACATTGGTCTTATTTGTTCAGAAACTTTAATGTAATTGAAATTGTTCACTTTACACCTTACAATGCTCTTTATCTCTTGTTTATTCATAAATTATTCTTCTATCCATAAGTCTGATAGGTAATATGTTCCATGTTTTTCTAATTTACTTGTGATATTTCCATTTATATCTAGGTCATGTATCTATTTTGACCTTATGTTGGTAAATGGTGTAAGATATTGCTCAATGCCCAATTTCTGCCAGACTGCTTTCCAGCTTTCCCAACAATTTTTACCAAATAAATTCTTATTCCAAAAACTTTACATTTATCAAATACAAGATTTCCACTATTGATCAGAGAAATGCAAACTAAAACCACTCTGAGGTATCACTTCATACCTATCAGAGTGGCAAATATAACAAAAAAGGAAAATATTGGATGTTGGAGGGGATGTGGGAAAACTGGGATGCTAATCCACTGTTGGAGTTGTGAACAGGTCCAACCATTCTGAAGAGTAATTTGGAAATATGGCCAAAGGGCTATAAAACTGTGCACAACCTTTGATCCAGCAATACCACTGCTAGGTTTGTATCCCAAAGACATCTCAAAAAGGAGAAAAAGGCCCATTTCTACAAAAAATATTTCTAACAGCTTTTTTTTTGTAGTGCTAAGAATTGGAAATCAAAGGAATGCCCATTATTGGGGAATGGCTAAACAAGCTGTGGTTTATGATGGTGATGGAATATTATTGTGCTATAAAAAATGACAAACAGAACAATTTCAGAAAGGCCTGGAAAGACTTATATGAACTGATGTATAGTAAGTGAGCAGAACCAGTAGAATCCTGTGCACAGTGATAGCAATATTGTTTGATTAAGAACTGTGAATGACTTAACTATTCTCAGCAATACAATGACCCAAGACAATCCCAAAGGATTAATGATAAAGCATATTAGCCACCTCCAAAGAAAGAACTGATATTGACGGAACACCGACTAAAGCATGCTATTTTTTACTTTCTTTCATTTTTTTCATTTATTTGAATCTTCTTATACAAAATGGCTAACATGGTAAAGTTTTACATGTATAACCTATATCTGATTGCTTACCACCTCAGGAATATGGAAAAGGAGGGAATAGAATTTGGAACTCAAATCTTTAAATAAAAATGTTTATTATCATTAAAACAAACAAACACAAGATTACTATAATCTTTGCTACTGTGTGTTGCAAGTCTATTCGGTTCCACTGGTCTACTTTTCTATTTCTTATCCAGTATTAAATAGTTTTGATAATGCCTCATAGTATAGTTTAAGAGCTGGTACTGCTAAACTGTCTTCCTTACAATTTTTCCCCATTAGTTTCTTTGATATTCTTGACCTTTTGTTCTCCCGAATGAATTTTGTTGTTATTTTTTTCTAATTCAGTAAAATAACTTTTTGACAATATAATTGGCATGGCATTGAATAAATAGATTAGCTTAGGTAAAAATTGTATTTTTATTATATTGGCTCTATCTACCCATGAACAATTAATGTTTTTCCAATTATTTAGATCTGGCTTTAATTGTCTCATTATTCTGTTCATATAGTAACTGGGTTTGTTTTGGCAGGTATACTCCCAGGTATTTTATCCTGTGTATAGTCATTCTAAATGGACTATCTCTTACTATCTTTTCTTGAAGGATTTTGTTGATGATATATAGAAGTGCTGATGATTTATGCAAGTTTATTTTTTATCCTACTTTGCTAAAATTATTGTTAAAACTAACTTTTTAGTTGAATCTCTAGAATTTTCCAAGTGTATCATCATATCATTTGCAAAAAGAGATGCAGAAAATGCTTTTGATAAAATACAACACTTATTCCTATTTAAAAAAAACTTGCAAGCATTAGTATAAATAAATTTTCCCTTAAAATTATAAGAAGAATCAGGGGCAGGTAGGTGGCACAGTGGATAGAGCACCGACCCTGGAGTCAGGAGGACCTGAGTTCAAATCCAGCCTCAGACACTTAACACTTACTAGCTGTGTGACCCTGGGCAAGTCACTTAACCCCAATTGCCCCACCAAAAAAAAAAAAGATGCTTACTAATGGTTTTAGGTAGATTCTTCTTATAATTTTAGCAAGCTTTTTTTTTTTTTTGGTGAGGCAATTGGGGTTAAGTGACTTGCCTAGGGTCACACAACTAGTAAGTGTTAAGTGTCTGAGGCTGGATTTGAACTCAGGTCCTCCTGACTCCAGGGTCGGTGCTCTATCCACTGTGCCACCTACCTGCCCCTGATTCTTCTTATAATTTTAAGGGAAAATTTATTTATACTAATGCTTGCAAGTTTTTTTTAAATAGGAATAAGTGTTGTATTTTATCAAAAGCATTTTCTGCATCTATTGATATCATACAATTTTTTAAAGAAACTTTTATCATTGATATAATCAATTATGTTAATAGTTTTCCTTATGTTAAACCATCCCTGCATTACCGGCATAAATCCTACTTGGTCACTATATATATAATATTTGTAATATATTGTTGTAGTCTCTTGGCTAGTATTTCGTTTAGGATTTTTGCATCCAAATTCATTAATAACATTGGTCTATAATTTTCCTTTTCTATTTTTGCTCTCCTTGGTTTAGGTATTGGTACTATATTTATTTCATAAAAGGAGTTTGGTAGGACTCCTTCTTTGCCTTAGGAAACTTGTTTATGGCCTGTTCAATTTCTTTTTCTAAAATAGGTTTCTTTAGATATTCTATTTACTCTTCTGTTAATCTAGGCAGTTTATATTTTTGTAAATATTCTTCCACTTCACTCTAAATTGTTAAATTTATTAGCATATAATTGGGCAAAATAACTCCTTATAATTGCTTTAATTTCATCTTCATTAGTGGTATAGTCACCCTTTTCATTTTTTTTTAAACTCTTTTTTTTTTAAGTGGGGCAATGAGGGTTAAGTGACTTGCCCAGGGTCACACAGCTAGTAAGTGTCAAGTGTCTGAGGCCAGATTTGAACTCAGGTACTACTGAATCCAGGGCCAGTGCTTTATCCACTGCGCCACCTAGCTGCCACCCTTTTCATTTTTAATATCATTTATTTGGTTTTCTTCTCTTTGTAAAAAAATCATATTAGCCAATGGTTTATCTATTTTCATAAACCAACAACTAGTTTTATTTATTAATTCAATTGTTTTCTTATGAGTATAAAATATAAAATATTATATACAATTATAAAATACAAAAATATAAATTCTTAGTATGAAATTGAGTAATTTTGTTCATCTCACCTTTAATTTTTAGAATTTCCAATTTGGTATTTAATTGGGGATTTTTAATTTGTTGTTTTTCTAGTTTTTAGATTTTTTTTTTTTACCTAATTCATTGCTCTGCTCTTTCTTTATTTTGCGATAAACATTTAAAGATACAAATTTTCCTCTAATGCTTTTGCTGCATCCCATAGGTTTTGATATTTTGGCACCTTGTTGTCTTTCTCTTTAATGAAATTATTGATTGTTTCTATGATTTGTTCTTTAACACACTCATTCTTTAAGATTAGGTGTTTTAGTCTCCAATTGGGTTTTGTTTTCTTTTGTTTTTTGGTTTTTTTGCAGGCAATGGGGGTTAAGTGACTTACCCAGGGTCACACAGCTAGTAAGTGTCAAGTGTCTGAGGTCAGATTTGAACTCAGGTACTCCTGAATCCAGGGCCAGTACTTTAACCACTGTGCTATCTAGCTGCCCCCTTTAATTGTCTTTTTGTTTGTTTTTTTGTTTTTTTGGTGAGGCAATTGGGGTTAAGTGATTTGCCTAAGGTCACACAGCTAGTAAGTGTTAAGTGTCTGAGGTCAGATTTGAACTCAGGTCCTCCTGACTCCAGGGCCAGTGCTTTATCCACTGCGCCACCTAGCCGCCCCTCTCCAATTGGTTTTGTTTTGTTTTGTTTTTTGTGGGGCAATGGGGGTTAAGTGACTTGCCCAGGGCCACACAGCTATTAAGTGTCAAGTGTCTGAGGCTGGATTTGAACTCAGGTACTCCTGAATCCAGGGCCAGTGCTTTATCCACTGTGCCACCTAGCTGTCCCCCTCCAATTGGTTTTTAATCTACATTTCCATAGTCCCTAATTGAATATAATTTTTATTGCATTGTAATCTAAAAAGATGTATTTGATATTTCTGTTTTTTCCATTTAATGTATACTTAAAGTTTTTATGTCCTAATATATGGCCAATTTTTGTAAAAGTACTGTGTATCACTGAGAAAAAGGTAAAAATCTTTCTTTTCCCATTCAATTCTCTCTATATATCTATCATATAGAATTTATCTAAGATCTTATTTACCATCTTGATTTCTTATTTATTTTTTGGTTAGATTTGTCTAATTCTGAGAGGGGAAGGTTAAAGTCCCCCACTCATTTAGTATTACTATCTATTTCCACCTGTAATTTATTTGACTTTTCCTTTCAAAATTTAGATGCTATGGGGGCAGCTAGATAGCATAGTGGATGAAGCACCAGGATTCAGGAGGACCTGAGTTCAAATCCGGCCTCAGACACTTGATACTTGCTAGTTTGTGTGACCCTGGACAAGTCACTTAACCCTCACTGCCCTACAACCACCACTCTTTTGTCCTTAATTTACCATATCAGCCTAGGCTCATTTTGAGCTTAAGCACTTTAACTACATGCTTAGTGAAATGTGCCACATTTTAAAATTCATCCCCTGTTAATTTGTTTCCATCTTCTGCATGTCTTCTTATTTAAATTGATTGGTGAATTCCTGGATACCTCCATTGACCTCTTTAGATAAATCCCCTTGTTTTCTCCTCAATGAAATTGTTTTTCTTTTTGTCTTTAGAATGTCAATCTTGAGAACTTATCAGTCTCTCTCAGGTTTGCTTCCCTTACAGAACTGTTGTGCACAAGTTCTATCCTTTCCTTTCTTTGAACCCTTTGAAAATTTTCCCCCCAAATCTAAGGGGCACATAAGATTAGTTTTCCTATCCTCTAGTGCAAAATCCCTTCTCATACTTGCTTTATTCTTCAACAGGCAAAAGAGAAAAGGTAAAGAGTGAGTTCTCATGATTGCAATTTTTCCTCTATATCCGGCTTTCTTCTTGACTAACTCTGCATCCTGATTGCTAGCAAAATCTGCTAGCTCATATTGCTTAAATTCTCAGTCCCATTTTTTTCCCCTAATGTCAGTGAGAAGGCAAAGAAAAGGGCACTGGAGTAGACACAAATGAATCACTCAGAAGTTCATGCCCTTTACGTCTCGTGAGTATGCCATTCAGGGTGGCCATTCTGGGTCTGAAAAGGGCAAAATGTTACAACTGGCAAGTGTGACCATTTAGAGTCTGAAAGGGGCACCACCTTTATGTTTCTGTTATCTGTTTCTTACATACTACAAAGTGGACCAAGAGACTCAGTACCCTGCTAAAAATTATATATGTGTGTGTACAAAAATGTGTGTACGTATATTTGTATATATGTAAAATATATATTCTGTTGTATATTTACATATTCCATGTGTATCTTCTCCTCAGCCTGGCCTAGGTACTGTCACAGGGGAAATGAGTGGTGGTCGAGGTCCTTAGGTATTCCTGTTTAAAGAATTATACTCTCTCACACATAAATCCAGTTAGAATAAAATAATCTTTTATTTAGGCACTAGAGAAAGGAGACCAAGAGAGAAGTCAGAAGTCAAGGAGTTCTCTCAAGGAGAGATGGTTCAGAGACATTCTCAGAGATACCGATCTCTTGGAACAGGAGAAAGGCAAAAGCTTTTATAGATGGTAGATGGGGTGACCCGATGGGGTCACTATCTGAAAATGGAAAGTTCCCTCTAGGGGTGGGGCGGTTGTCCTGACTTCTGTCCCTGATGAGGCAGCAGCCACACCTATCTCCCTTAATTCTCAAGTTGTGTTCATCCTTCAGTTCAGCTTCTCAAGGAGAGTTACCCCAGACCCATGCCCTTTAGTTTAGCTGGCCAGTTTAAACTTTAATAATCCTAAATTTCTTGATATGTTGCAACCCCATAACAGTTCCATCCAGGGGTCTTTGCAGGAAGGAGCTCCTGCTTCAGGAAACCTGCTCACCCAACTCAGTTTCATCTAGTTCGGCACCCAGAAGAAGAAAGCACAACGGCAAGCCCCCTTTTCCCTCAAAATTCTTGACACGGGTCCCTTTCCTTTTCCCTCTCCTAAATTGATATTATCCCAGTGCAGGCTTCTCTCTTGCCAATGGTGGTGGGTTTCTTCCCCCATGTCCCCACTTCCCTCCACCTCTACTTGCTGGGTTGACATGGTTACTCACACTCCTTGGATGAGCAGGGAATCACTGAATGCAATTCTTCTAGTAAAATAGAGGATACCTTGGCCACTAACCTTCCAGCCCACCAGGCATTGCTGTCTGACCTGCTAGTAAACTCAAAGGACCTCTGAGTCTTGCCATCCACCCTGAAGCTTCATCCTTAGGTCAGGCAGGTTCTTCCATCTACCTTTTAGCTGAACCTTCCCAAATGTTTTATGAACCCCAAGGAAAATGGGAACTTCTTAAGAATAGGGACTGCCTTGCTTTTTCTGTTTGTACTTCCAGTGCTTGGAACATTGAAAACACATGACAAATACTTTTTAGTTTATATCTGTTTATGTATGGGTATGTGTATATGTATGTGTTTTATATACATACATGACTTGTATATATACACGTTATATATATTTTTGTGAAAAAAAATCAGGAAAAAATTCAAGCAAATAAATCAGCTACCACTTTTATATTTTTTCCATTCAAGATGGTTGGTAATAGTAAAATTGTAGGGAAAATAGGGTCATTGTTTAAGTGTGATGACACAGACTTGGAATAGAATAATCATTCAAAATTATATTCAATTCAAATCAGAACTAATGATCTGATTTGGGAGCAAAGGTCATTACATCAAAATATCTCCTAATTAAACAACTTGCCTTTGCATAAAAGCCATTTGTGGCACTATCTACCTCTGGAAGTCTTTCATTTTCCAGCAGGAAAATAATAGAAACAGATCAACCATGACTCTTTTTCACCTGAATAAGAGTTTCTTTAAATATATGCTGAATGTTAATGAAGTGGTTAATGAAATGAAATGCTGTGCTTCCCATAAATAATAACAAGACCGGAATTTTGGTGCATATCAAAAGGTTGTCTCCTTTACTGGTTCTGGAGTGATGTGCAAAACCCAGGATAGTGTCTAGAAATATTGTGGGAGTTGAAAGAAATGTACTTATTCCAACTCAGATGGCAGACTAAGTCCAGTTGAGGCATAAGCAAAGGAGTTTAAAACCAGATCTAACATAAGTCTAAAACTTTTTATGGTTTACTAAATGTAGTTATAGGTCTGAAATTGCTCCTGTGGTTATGAATGAATGAAAAACATTTATTGAGCACTTACTATATGTCAACCACTGTGCTAAGGGCTGGAAATATAAAAATAAAAAATATGATAGCCCTTGCTCTCAAGGAGATCACACTATAATTGGAAGAGAGAAAAATAAATATATACCCACATGAATATATGTATATATTATGTATGTATAAAGATTAGCAGTTCCTTCTAATTCTAAATCTATGAGTTTTTGAAATCTCAGATCCTTGCTGGGTAGGAAAGAAGCCCCATAACAACTGCAATTCTGGGGAGAAGTCAAATAAGAGCAGCCCAAAGGAGAACCAAAAGATGGCAGGACAGGAGAGGAAACAGCCCCAAGCAAAGGTCACCAGCAGCTTTCAACATAGCAAGGAAAGTAGCAAGTGTCAACCTCAGAAGCAGAGAGGGATTGTCCCAGATGTAAACTTAGGAGAATGAATTGTCCTGCCCTTTTCCATATGTGTTGTGGGAATTTGTGGGAGAATGTATTTCTATGTATATGGAGAATTTTCTTTGTTATTTATCTTAGTTGGGGTGGGGGGATGCTGGAGCCCCTGGGACTCTGTAGAGATTGTCAAACAAATAATTTACACCTTGGAAATCTGCAAATGTTATTTAAATCAGGGCTTAATTTATTGTTCTTTTGATTGTCTAAACTTAAGAAAGTGATGGAGAAAATGTTAAGAATGCAGATAAAACTTAAAAGTGTGTTTTCCATACATTCCCCTGCCTTGAGAGCCTGTTGTTAAATATTTCACCAGTGTATCACTACTATACTGTTTATTTAAATGCCTTTACTAGTTTTCAGATGAAGAAATCAAAGCTATCTATTGCCATATGAAAAAATGCTCTAAATCACTATTGATTAGAGAAATACAAATTAAAACAACTCTGAGGTACCACCTCACACCTATCAGACTGGCTAATATGATAAAAAAGGAAAATAATAAATGTTGGAGAAGCTGTGGAAAAATTGGAACACTAATGCATTGTTGGTGGAATTGTAAACTCATCCAAACATTCTGGAGAACAATTTGGAACTATGCCCAAAGGGCTATAAAACTGCACATACCCTTTGATCCAGCAATACCACTACTAGGTCTACATTCCAAAGAGATCATTAAAAAAGGGAAAAGGACCCACATGTACAAAAATATTTATAGCTGCTCTTTTTGTGGTGGCAAAGAATTGGAAATTGAAGGGATGCCCATCAATTGGGGAAAGTTGTGGTATATAAATGTAATGGAATATTATTTTGCCGTAAGAAAGAAGCAGGGAGATTTCAGAAAAACCTGGAAAGACTTAAGTGGACTGATGCTGAGTGAAGTGAGTAGAATCAAGAGAACATTGTACACAACATCAACAACATTGTGTGATGATCAACCATGATAGACTTAACTCTTCTCAGCAATACAATGATCCAAGACAATTCCAAAGGATTCATGATGGAAAATGCTCTACACATACAGAAAAAAGAACTGTGGAATCTGGATGCAGATTGAACCACACCATTTCTACATTTTTTTTTGTTGAGGTTTTCCCCTTTTGTTCTGATTCTTCTTTCACAACATGACTAATGCAGAAATATGTTTAATGTGATTATACATGTATAGCCTATATTAGATTGTTTTCTGTCTTGGGGAGTGGGGACAGAAGGGAAGAAGGGAGAAAAATTTGGAACTAGAAATCTTATAAAAACAAATGTTGACAACTGTCTGTACATGTAACTGGAAAATAATAAAATACTTTTGTAATAAAAAAATAAAAACATTAAAAAAATTCCTTTACTTTGAACTAATATACCTCTTTTAAGTCTGGTAAATGTCAGTAAAGCCTTGTCAGCCATGGTTCTGAACAAAAGCAGACCCAAAATGTGCCTTGAACATGGAGTAACTTATTAAGCTCATATTTTGAGGGAAGGCTCAAACCATTAAATTTATTTTTTTAAGGCAGATCATAAAACTTCAAGTAAATCAAAGTAGTTTACCATCTGGGAAAGGACTCTTTGTATACAAGATCAAATTCAAATTTGGTTTGTCAAGCAATTCTTCTTCTTTTTTTTGGGGGGGGGCAATGAGGGTTAAGTGACTTGCCCAGGGTCACACAGCTGGTAAATGTCAACTGTCTGAGGTCAGATTTGAACTCAGGTCCTCCTGAATCCAGGGCCAGTGCTTTATCCACTATGCCACCTAGCTGCCCCTCAAGCAATTCTTGAATGAACAAACTTCTTATAAATTAAGGTATGAAAGGAATCTCCTCGCCCCCTCCATTTCATTTTCATGTTCAATTTAAAAGGACAGGAGGAAAGAAGAATATGGATGAATGTGAAAAAGAGAAAATTGCTCTTGGATGTTTTACAGCTGATTTGACCAGTGCATAAGAGAAGGCATTCTTTTGTAAAAAAAAAATATTAGAAATATTACCTTAATACCTATAGTCTTTTCAAGAACTCCCACAAAAGATTATTTCTTTTCTTTTTTTTTTTTTAGTGAGGCAATTGGGGTTAAGTGACTTGCCCAGGGTCACACAGCTAGTAAGTGTTAAGTGTCTGAGGCCGGGTTTGAACTCAGGTACTTCTGAGTCCAGGGCTGGTGCTCTATCCACTGCGCCACCTAGCTACCCCTACAAAAGATTATTTCTAAATAAGATTATAAAGCCTGGAGAAGTTCCAATATTTTGATTTGTTGTGAAATGCCAAATTGGTAGTGTTGTGCTAGTATTAAATAGTCAGGGAGCTAAGCTTTCACCTTGATTTAGCACACTTTCATATTTCAACAAGCATGTAAGTGCCTTTTTACATAGAAGGCACTGTGCTAGGCACTGAAAATATAAAGACAAAAATGAAACAAAAATGAGATTTCACATCCTACTTCAACATGACTCACTGGTTTTATTATACAGCCTACTTTAGAAATCACTATTGCTCTTTTATTATTTTGAAAAAATCAAAGGCAATGCAATTATTATTTTCATGCCAACTTGGGAAACTGGTTGAATGTTTAAAGAAAACTTGTTATTTGCAGACTCAGAATGTTAGGTCTGGAAGTGATCATTTTGACATTTGTAAATGAAGACTCAGAGAGAAGAAGCAATCTGCCAACGTCAAGCAGAAATTCCTCCAGGATCCAAATCTCCTCACGCCTGATTCACCCTGTACTACATTTTGGGATGTTTATGTGCTTTCTGAATGCTTGAAAATATACTTTTCTACAGAACATATCATGCAAATAAACAGCTGAAAATTTGTCATAGTGGAGGAATAGCTTGCTAAATGACCAAAGTATTACTTTAGAGCTAGAAAAAATAAAAGCAAAATTCATCTTGAGTAAAAAAAAAAAAGATCAAGAAACTCAAGAGAATGATGAAAAAAGTGGGAAGGGACCTAGCAACACCAAGTCTTAAAAAAAAATCATCAGAATAATCTGGTATGGGCTAAAAAATAGACAGGCATATTAGCAGCATACAGATTAGGCATATTGGGGCAGCTAGGTGGCGTAGTGGATAAAGTACTGGCCCTGGATTCAGGAAAAGATGAGTTCAAATCCGGTCTCAGACACTTGATACTAGCTGTGTGACCCTGGGCAAGTCACTTAACCCTTACTGCCCCACCAAAAAAAAAAAAAAGACATTTCAGATTAGGCATATATCATACAGAAGGAAATAAACCTAGTAACCTAGCATTTGATAACCTAAAAATGCCAACTACTGGAGTAAGGACTCCCTATTCAATAAAAATTGCCAAGAACACTGAGCAGCAGTTTGATAGAAATTAGGTTTAGACCAACACATTGCACTCTATAGTGAGATAAGTTCCAACCAAATTGTTACCTGTAAAAGGTCATTTTAGAAGAGCAAGGAAGAAATGTCTTGTTGGATCTGTGGATCAGAGAATAGTTCAAACAAGGAATTGAGAGGATCATAGAAGATAAAATAATTTTAATTACATAAATTGAAAAAACATTTTTTCACAAATAAAATGAATGTACCTAAGATTAGAAGGGAAATTGCTAACTGGGGAAAAAAATCTTCACAGTGTTTCTCTGATGAAAATCTTTCCAAGAATAAGAGCCATTCCTGAGTTGATAAGTGACCAAAGGATCTCAACAGGAAGTTTACAAAGGGAGAAATCCAAGCTATCAAGAACCATTTTGGCGGAAAATGCTCCAAATCACTAATAATTAGAGAAATGTAAGTTAAAGCAACTCTGAGTTTTCACCTGATAACCATCAGAATGGCAAAGGAAAAAGACAAATGTTAGGTGGGCTGAGGGAAAACCTGCACATTAATTTACTCTTGTGTGAGCTATGAATGGGTTCAGCCATTATGGAATGTAGTTTGAAGAACCACGGTCTCAAAAGTCACTAAACTGTCCATACTTTTTGATTATTAGGTCTGTATAGTTCAAAGAGATCAAAGAAAGAAGAAAAAGACTGTTTTTGGGGGGGAGCAGGGTAATAAGGGTTAGTTAAGTGACTTGCCTAGGGTCACACAGCTAGTAAGTGTCAAGTGTCTGAGGCCAGATTTGAACTCAGGTCCTCCTGAATCTAAGGCCAGTGCTTTATCCACTGTGCCACCTAGCTGTCCCTATAAAATGAAGTCCATTTTTGTTTGTTTGTTTGTTTTTTCCATTCCATTGCTTTCCAATAGTTAAAGAAAACTTGGCAGTGTACTTTACAGGGACATAGATGATAGTGAAGTTGACACATGCATTGCCAGAACCTATCTTGGTGTATGAGAGACTGAATCACACCACCGCCCAGGGCTCAGCAGAACACATAGCCACCTCCTGCCTTTTCTGGACTTTTGTGTGCAAAAATATTTGTAGCAGGTCTTTTAGTAATGACAAAGAACTAGAAATTAATTGGGTGTCCATCAGTTGGGGTGCAGGGGTAACAGAACAAATAATGGTATATAAATGGAATGCAACATGATTGTGCCATAAAAAATAATGAAAGGAATAGTTTCAAAGGAACCTGAGAAGATTTGTATAAATTGAAACAGAGTAAAGTGAAAAAAAAAAAACCCACCAAAATTTACATAATAACAAAAATACTATAAGGACAAATAACTGAAACATTTAAGAACTCTGATCCATGCAATGACCAAGCAGAAGTTAGATGATAAACTGTACTATCCATTTCCTGACAAATAAGTGATGGCCTCAAGCTCAGAATGGGACATTCATTTTTGGGGAGAGAGGAGGTGATGTGCTCAAACTTTTAGTTTAGGAAAATCACTTTGTACATTGGAACCATGTTGTGAAGACTTTAAAATGCTAGACTGAGGAGTTTATATTTTACCATGTAGACTGAAGATTCTTAAGCAGGGGAATGATAGGTATGACTGGCTCATATGATCTCTAAGATCCTTTTTAATGTTGGGACTCTGTGAGTAGAGGCAGTTGCTCTCAGAAAGAATTACCTCTCATGATTCCACATTGTCAGGTTCCTCCTGTAGTTTTTTGCAGCTCCCAGCAGGTGGCATAGATGCTATATCCTCTTTATAATTCCTTTTACAATTTTATTTTTGTTTTTGTTTTCAAGGCAATCTTACACATTAGTAGTTCTCCTTTGAAAAAAGAAAGAACAATTATATACTTTGTGACTAGCAGTGTTGTCAAACAATGAATCGAGTTGGGGCCTATGGATACTCAAGAAAACTGTGTAATATCAAAGGTAGTGTCATGAAACTCAAAGGAACCAGTAGTGGGGAAGGTGATGTCAATAGCCAGCATGCCAGGTTGGCTCTGTATTGTAAAGACATTACTTGCCTACAACACCACAGCCCTCCTTCCCTCCCTCCCCTCCCCACTCCTTGAGGTGGCAAGCAATCAGATATAGGTTATGCATATACAATTATGTAAAACATTTCCATATTAGTCATTTTGTATGCGAAGATTCAAATAAAAGAAAAAAATGAAAGAAAGTAAAAAATAGCATGCTTCAGTCAGTGTTCCATGAATATCAGTTCTTTCTTTAGAGGTGGATGGTATGCTTCATCATTAGTCCTTTGGGATTATATTGGATCATTGTATTGTTGTGAATACTTAAGTCATTCATAGTTCTTCATCAAACTATATTGCTGTTACTGTGCGCAATGTTCTCCTGCTTCTGCTCACTTCACTGTACATCAGTTTATATGAGTCTTTCCAGGTTTTTTTGAAATCATCCTGCTTGTCATTTCTTATAGCACAATAATATTCCATTACAATCATATACCACAGCTCATTTAGCCATTCCCCAATTGATGGGCATCCCTTTGATTTCCAATTCTTAGCCACCACAAAATGGACCATATAATTAATACTTTTTCATTTCCTGTCTTATTATTCTGTAGCATCTGCTTTTGTAGATTTATCCTCTTCACATGCTCCTGGTTTTCACCTAGACAGCACATGCCAGGGACTGAAAATAGGATTGGGAGGAAGTATCCTGAATTGTGAAAGTAATTATTGTGAAATTGTTATGCCAAGTAGAGCTGTTAAAAACCATTGCTTTGAGATATCACATCAGGCATTGAGAGGCACACTGTAGAAAGATTACATTGATAGTGCAGCATGATCCTCAAATGATACTTTTAGAATAAGAAAAAATAATAAAATTCCTTTTGAAGAACAAAATGTTTTGAATCTCAAGAAAAATAAAGATTAAAAAGTACAAATAAAGTGGACATAGCATCCCCACACTGCAAACTATGTTAGTGTGTCAAGATAATGGATTTAGCAGATACTCAGGGACCCACCTGGAGATTTAAACTGATTGAATTGGATAAGGCAGTTAACTAGATTACTGACCCGTAGTTAACTAGATTGAAAACACATCTGGCTGGTACTTAAGAGTACTTAAGAAAGCCTGGTTCTCAGAAGTTAATGGCTTTGAACTTTGACCACCTTCCGACCCAGTCAACCAATTGACTTGAGGAGCCTCCCATTTCTGGGAGGGGACAGGAAGGAGGAAGCTGAGCCTGCCCAGGGAGCTTGCTCTCTTTGGCTTTGAGACATCGTGGTGGTGGCAGAGGACTTCAGAAGTGGAAGCTAGAGGGGCAGCTAGGTGGTGCAGTGGATAGAGCACTGGCCCTGGATTCAAGAGGACCTGAGTTTAAATCCGGCCTCAGACACTTAACACTTACTTAGCTGTGTGACCGTGGGCAAGTCACTTAACCCCAATTGCCTCACCAAAAAAAAAAAAAAACCAAAAGTGGAAGCTAGGGATCATCAGGTTATAGGAACTCTGTTCTCAATCTTTCTCTTTCTTTTACTATCTTTCAATAAACCCTTAAACACCTAAACTCAGTTATCGGTGATTTTAGTCAGTTCCCCCCCCAAATGGGGGGGACAAATTAGAACCTACATTTAGAAATTTAAATTACACATTAGGAAACAGTAACCATTAAAACTTTTTGCTACTGGTTAAAAAAATGAAAAATAGATGAGTAAAAATGACTATGTAGACAAGCAAAAAATAGAAGCAGTTGAAAACAATAGCCCAGTGTATTATAAGCCCAATAAATTACATGGGAAATCATTCCCTTTTTGACATAAGCTGCAAAGAATACTGTAAAGCACCTTGGAAGTAATAGTTTTAGACCAATATATTACATTATCTAACACAACAAACTCAGATGTGTGACCTTAGTATAAAAAGTTATACCATCAGGGGCAGCTAGGTGGCGCAGTGGATAGAGCACTGGCCCTGGAGTCAGGAGTACCTGAGTTCAAATCCAGCCTCAGACACTTAACACTTACTAGCTGTGTGACCCTGGGCAAGTCACTTAACCCCAAATGCCTCAGTTAAAAAAAAAAGTTATACCATTAGAAGAAAAAAGAAAGAAAGAAAACAAATAGTTATCTTTCATCAATATGGGCGGGGAAGAATTTTTATTTTTTATTTATTTTTAAAATAATAAACACTTTTATTTAAAGTTTTGAGATCCAAATTCTAACCCTCCTCCTATCCCCCCTCTCTGAGGCAGTAAGCAATCAGATATAGGTTATACATGTGCAATTATGTAAAACAATACCATATTAGTCATCTTGTATAAGAAAACTTGAAAAAAGAAAAAATGAAAGTGAAAAATAATATGCTTTCAGTCTGTGTTCAGTCAATATCAGTTCTTTCTTTGGAGGGAGATATTATGCTTCATCATTAGTCCTTTGGGATTGTCTTGGATCATTGTATTGCTGAAAATAGTTAAGTCATTCTTAGTTCTTCATCAAACAATATTGCTATCATTGTGCTCAGTGTTCTCTTGGTTCTGCTCACTTCACTAGACATTAGTTCATATAAGTCTTTCCAAGCCTTTCTGAAATCATCCTGCTTGTCATTTCTTATAGCACAATAATATTCCATTACCATCATATGCCACAGCTTGTTAAGCCATTCCCCAATTGATGGGCATTCCTTTGATGTCCAATTCTTAGCCACCACAAAAAATAAAGCTGTTATAAATATTTTTGTACAGCTAGATCTTTTTCTCTTTTTTGGGGATGTCTTTGGGATATAAACCTAGCAGTGGGATTGTTGGATTAAAGGGTATACACAGTTTTATAGCCCTTTGGGCATAGTTCCAACTTGCTCTCCAGAATGGTTGGATCAGTTCACAACTCCACCAACAGTGGATTGGCATGGGGGAGAATTTTTAACCAAAAAGAGAAAGAGGAATAAAAAAAAAGATAAAAAAGGACATTTGACTCCACAAAGTTAAAATATTTTTGCATGAATGAAAGCAATAAAGATGAGGATTGGAAGAGAAATTGAGTGGCAAAAATATTTTTGTCAAACTTCAGCAACAAAAATTCCGTATCTGAAATATATAAGGAATTCCCAGATATGTAATACCAAAAGCAATTCCCCAAAAAGTTTTCAAAAGAATTGCAAACTATAAATACTCACATGAAAAATGCTCCAAATCACTTAAAGAGAAACACTAATTAAAATAGCTCTAAGATTTCACCTCACATCATATACTGGCAAAGATTAAAAAAAAAAAGATGGTTATAGTGAATGTTTCAGGGGTTGTGGGAAGATAGGTACATGCATGCATTGTTGATGGAGCTATAAAATAATCCAGTTTGTTGGGTTCAATTTTGAATTATGTAAGAAAAGTGACTCAACAGTTCATATCCCTTTACCCAGCAAACCCATTACTGATTATATATCCCAAGGAAATAAAAGATATTAGCAAAGCTTTGTTCACTCTATGATTTACATATGTCAAAATATTCATAGCAGCACCCTTTATGGTAGTGGTTGTTATTTGTCCATCATTTTTTTTTAAAGTGACTTGCCCAGGGTCACACAGCTAGTAAGTGTCAAGTGTCAAATGTCTGAGGCTGGATTTGAACTCAGGTCCTCCTAAATCCAGGGCCAGTGCTTTATCCACCTAGCTGCCCCCCTGTCTATCATTCTTTTTTTTCCCCTTTTTCTTTTTTCTTTTTTTTTTGCACTGGGCAATGGGGGTTAAGTGACTTGCCCAGGGTCACACAGCTAGTAAGTGTCAAGTGTCTGAGGCTGAATCCAGGGCCGGTGCTTTACCACTGCACCATTTAGCTGCCCCCCTCCCCCCCCATCTATCATTCTTAAAGAGGACCATGACTTGTAGTGAATTGGATTTAAGTGAGGAAGGGCTGTGCAAAGTTTTCAATCTCACTCTGGGTCCATTGGCAAGATATTTATCAGGTTATACTGGAGATGGACCTGAATGTTTAAGGTAATTGGAGTTAAGTGACTTGCCCAGGATCACACAGCTAGTAAGTGTCTGAGGTGGTAGCAAAGAAGTAGAAAGAAAATAAACCAAAGATAGTTGAAGCTTAAAATGGTGGGAAGGGAGCACTAAACAAGCACATTTTTTTCCTTGTTTGTTAATTTCATAGGATCATATACTTAGAACTAAAAGGACCTTAGAAGCTGTCTAGTCCAATTCAAGGAGGCTGAAGAATGAAACAATTTAGAATAAATCGAGAATAAAACATAAAAAATTCAGGATAAATGTATAATTAAACCATTAGAATAAAAAAATCTATCAAGAGGTCCTTGGTGACCTTTGAGAGCAGTTTTAATAGAGTGTGTTGGGGTAAAAAACCAGATTGCAAGGAACCCATAAATGTTCTTGTAGTTAAGAGCTGATACAGCTCTTGTAGTCTAATCTTTTTAGGTGTTAGTAAATGGGTCAAGAAACATAACAGAGATAATGACAGCCAAGGGGAATCCTGAAGTCATTGTAACATTGTCACTAAATATGTAATTGGTTCCAGAAGGTTTATAGGAGCAGTGGGAAAGTTTGGAGAGGTGGTCTCAAAAAGGTGATTGTTGGGCTTTTCTGAAGATATCATTATTTCCCCACATTGCTCCTCTAACCCGGCTGACCACAGGCCCCACTAGTATACTATATAGTATACTATTGATGTAGCAGGCAAAAAGGGGTTAATAGAAAAACCTAAGACCCAAGCTCTAATTCAGATATTAGCCTAAAAGGTTGTTAGACCCCAGTTAATGGATAACTTACAAATAGGATGCTGGGTTTTCATCCCCACATAAATCAGTACCCATAACGGGAACAGAGGGACCTAGGCCGAGGAGACCTGAAGATTATAACAATGATAAAATGACAAGGGTATAGAAATTCTAAAGAAAAATGATTATGTTTTGAAACTAGCCATGGGAACCAGAAAGAGACATGCACAGAAAAGGCCAAATTTGTCCCCAGACTCACCTTATGACGTGTAAACCCCCAAAACACACCTCCACTGATAAAGGTACCCACCTCAGGGGTTGGCTTAGGACCCCAGGAACTCCAAATTAGGATAATCCCTCCCCTGAAACACTCCAAAGGTGGAGAATATTATAATGAGAAGGACAGGCCCTCCCCTGTACCTCCCCAAGGTGGAGATTATTATAATGAGACTGATAAGCAATTTATCCATACTATAAATATAACTGTCTTTCCTTTCCTTATTAGAGAGATACCTTTCCACTATTCTGGTTCTCTCCCTGTGGTCACTCACAGTATTGCAATAAACTTGGGAAACTGAGTCACTGAGTCTTGT
The DNA here is from genome assembly GCF_019393635.1 of Dromiciops gliroides. NCBI lineage: Eukaryota > Metazoa > Chordata > Mammalia > Microbiotheria > Microbiotheriidae > Dromiciops > Dromiciops gliroides. Next base: position 307,436,150 of record NC_057863.1, read on the forward strand.
AATTCTTTTGGGATGACTCACAATCAATTTGACCCCAAATTCTATCCCACATTACTATAAATAGCTCAGCATAGCTGAAATAGCTGAAAGATCAATTACATGAATTTACAATTCTCTGACCAAAAATTACCCAGGATTAAAATAATATTAAAATAAATTAGGCCCAAAAAGCTATTCAAAGTGAATCTGTTATTCCCAGATCAAAATGTGACAAAATACAAACTATATTAGTTTCTTCCAGATATTCTTTTCCCTCCCACAGTAAATTAGCTGGTCCCTGAAGAAAATAGCTAAGTGTTCCATAAGGATTCCAGTCTTATGACTTTATTCCCCAACTTCTCTTTGATCTAATGACACTGGCCTCATGGCTATTCCACAAATAAGATACTTGGGCTCTAGGTTTCTGGCATTTTCTCTGGCTGTCTCCCATACCTTGATTGCTCTTCCTCCTCAATTCTGCCTATTGACTTCGACAGCTTCTTTTAAATCCAAACTAAAATCTTATCTTTTTTTTTTAATAACATGTTTGTTTCTTTTTCAGGGCAATTGGGATTAAGTGACTTGCCTAGGGTCACACAGCTAGTAAGTGTTAAGTGTCTGAGGCCAGATTTGAACTCAGTTCCTTTTATCCACTGGGCCACCTAGCTGCCCCTAAAATCCTATCTTTTAAAGAAGGCTTTCCCAGCCCTTCTTAATTCTAGTGCTTTCTTCTCTGTTAATTATTTCCTATTTATCTTATAGTAGCTTGCTTTGTATACATTTGTTTGCATGTTGTTTCCCCCTTTAGATTATAAACTCCTTGAGGGCAGAAATGGTCTTTTGCCTCTTTGTATCCCCTGCTTATCACAGTGCTTGGAAAATAATAGTTGCATAATAAATGTTTATTGATTGATTGTGTATTTAGAGAAGAAACAAATATTTTCATGGTCAGCTGAAATAGAGATATGTTAAAACAAAGAACATTTCTAAGACATCCCTATCATGGGAAAGTAGTCAGTGCCAATGATTTCTAAATAATGTGCAGTTAGAGAAATACATATATTCTGAAAAGTAGAGGCAGGTTTTTCTTTCTTTTCGCCCGTTCTTTCTTTCTTCCTGAGGCTTCTTGTTTTGAGAACAGTGACTTGGTTTTTTGTTTCTTTATCTTATAGAAAAATTCAAGAGATATTTGTCCTTCTTTCCTCTTTCTTGGAGCTCAGTTGTTGACCTCAGCTCATGTCAAGAGGCTCAGAGGTTCTCAGGCTTTTTCTTTCAAACCAGAAACTAAAACATACTTCAGCAACAACAGTTCAGCAGGATCCCGGGAAAGGTATCTTTATTGCTTTGTCTTTTCTTCTCTAAGGTATGTCTGCAGCAAGATGCAAAATGTAAGGTGCACCTTGCATTTCTGTCCCTAATATTCTCCCTCTCTATAGGTCTTTTCCCTCCCATACATGAATCTTTTCCCTGTTCTATGAATGTGATTTGTTTGCTGGACTTTGCGGTATGTGTATGATTTACCTCTGAGAAAGCTGAGTTATGCAAAGTAATTGTATGAGCTAATTTTTGCTCATTTTTGTGAGCAGCGATTTCCATATTATCAAGTTCAATGGGGGAGGGTTGGGATTAATATATACAAAAGACTATAAGTAAATACATGGTAATGTGAAGGACAGAACAACTAGGGCATCAGGGAAAGATTCATGGAAGAGGTTGTATCTGAATTTAGCCTTGAATAAAAACAAAGTTTCCAGGAGATAGAAAAGCTGGGGGGCGGGGGGCCCCCCGAGAAGCATGCCAGGCATAGGGAACAGCTTGTGTCAGTGCATGGAGATGGGAGATAGAGCACAGAGTTCAAAGAATAGCTAGCAAGTCAATTTAACTGGAATACCGACTGGAGGAAATTGATGTGAAATAAGGCTGGAAAGGTAGGTGGCTGTTATATTGTGGAAGGGCTTAAATGCCAGGCTAAGGAATTTATGTTTTAGTCTATAGGCAATGTGGAGACATTGACAGTTTCTTAATAGAAGGACATGACCAAATCTATGTTTTAGGAAAATAAATTTCACAGCAGTGAAGAGGAAAGAGAATGAGAAATTAGATTAATGAGGAAGCTATTCTAGTTGTCTAGGAGAGATGTGATGATGTTTTGAACCTCCTTTTTCATTTGTTCAATTGTATTTTTTTTTTTTAGTGAGGCAATTGGGGTTAAGTGACTTGCCCAGGGTCACATAGCTAGTAAGTGTTAAGTGTCTGAGGCCGGATTTGAACTCAGGTACTCCTGACTCCAGGGCCGTTGCTCTATCCACTGCGCCACCTAGCTGCCCCCAATTGTATTTTTTTCCAAGCTACTGACTCTCTTTTGCATAACTCTTATTTCTTTTCCCAAGTTTTCTTCTACTTTTCTTATTTGACCCATAAAATCCTTTTTGAGCCCTTCCAAGAGGGCTTTTTGGTCTCAAGACCAATTCCTCTTCCCCTTTAAGGCTTCACATGTAGGCATTTTGACATTGTCCTCTTCTGAGTTTATGTTTTGGTCTTCCCTGTCATCATAGTAACCTTTTATGGTGAGGGTTCTTTTCTCTTATTAATTTTTTAGCTTCTTTTGTGCCTTTTAAAGTTGAGCTCTGCTTTTGGGGTACAGAGTGCACTGTCCCAAGCTTCTATTGCTGGGGGCCAAGGGCCTGATCACTGGCTCTCTGTTCTGAGGCCTCAGCAGCTTGCAGCTTGCTCACAGCACTGGGTGGCCCAGCCTAGTTGTGCCTGTTGTATATTGGATACTCTAGCTGACAGATTGCCCTCTGTATTGAAGCTGGGGACTTCATAACCAGCCTGCTGTGCCACTAGCTTGCTGAACTAGGATTGAAGGTCCTTAGCTGCTGATCTGTGCTATGGCTAAGAGCCTTCTTCTGGCTTGTCCAGACACTCTCTACACTAAGCTGTACTCCCCTTTTGCCCAGGTGAGACAGACCTTTCCTGAAGTCCTTCTAGGTTATCTTAAGCCAGAAGATTGTTTCACTCCATCTTTTTGTAGTTTCTGTAGCTCCAGAATCTATTTAGAGGCTTAATTTAATGTTGTTTCTGAGGGAAATTTGGGAGAACTCAGGCAACTTCCTGGCTTCTCTTCACCATCTTTGTGATGTGTTATAAGTGAAGAGAAGGGAATGATTTAGGGAAATGTGGGGGTAAAGTTGTCAAAACTTGGCAACTTCTTGGATAAGAGAGGGTGAGGGAAAGGGAAGAATTGAGGTTCATAGTCTGACCTTAAGTAACTGCTGATAGGTCACCACAGGAACTGGAGGCACCTTGCCCACTCCCTGTTCTGTACCTTGGCATACAATTTGGATCAGGTTCAATGCCAGAGAGCCAGGTCTCTAAAGATAAAGGGGATCCCTTTTCTCACACTCATTGGCTCCTTCAACCTTTACCCTAGTACCTCCCTGGAATGATTTTACTTAGGTGTCATGTCTAGGACCTCTCCTGAAAGAGGGCAGGGTACTTGACTTACAATATGAATTAGTTTGGGAGGGGGCAGCTAGGTGGCACAGTGGATAAAGCACTGGCCCTGGACTCAGGAGGACCTGAGTTCAAATCCGGCCTCAGACACTTGGCACTTACTAGCTGTGTGACCCTGGACAAGTCACTTAACCCCCATTGTCCGGCAAAACAAAACAAAAAAATGAATCAGTTTGGGGACAAGTAATTTATTCCTATATACATACACACACAGACATGTGCAATATAGACTGACAAGAATGCATTAACAGAACAAGATTTAATAACAACTTATACCCATTGGTACAATCTGTTGAGAAGGTAGATACTTAGACTTCACCAGAACATAAAGGGTTTGTTGGTTGAGCATTTTACATTTTAGCTTTGATCTGTACTGTTGTCCCACTCCAAACCCAAACTTTCTGAACTTTGAGTTCACCTGCACCTACAACCAACCAGCTTGGCATCTGTCCCAACCAAATAATTTTGCACTGGTCCCAGGCCCAAAAGAAGATGGCTTCCAAGTCTGTACAATGCATCCTTCAAGAATCATGTTTGGGGGCAGCTAGGTGGCGCAGTGGATAGAGCACTGGCCCTGGATTCAGAAGGACCTGAGTTAAAATCCAGCCTCAGACGCTTAACACTTACTAGCTGTGTGACCCTGGGCAAGTCACTTAACCCCAATTGACTCACCAAAAAAAAAAAAAAGAATCATGTTTGGCCATGCACTCAGGAAAGGAAACATAAATGTGGAAAAGGCAGCTTCATAAGAATCTAGAAACAAAATAACATGCTTGGCACATAGGAGAATTATACCAAGAGGTGGTGGTGGTGGTGGGCAGCTAAGTGGCACAGTGGATCAAGTACTGGCCCTGGATTCAGGAGGACCTGAGTTCAAATCTGACCTCAGACACTTGACACTTACTAGCTGTGTGACCCTGGGCAAGTCACTTGACCCTCATTGCTCCACTAAAAATAATAAAAAAAGAGATGTGATGGGGTTATTCCCTTTTATGCTTCTACTGAGTCATCAGGTCTTCTGACTCTGCAGCTATTAAGGGGTACCCTCATCACCTCACCCTTCAGAGATGACTGGAAGTGTTCTCTTCCCTTCCCCAAGCCCCCAGATTTCCATGTTGTCAACTGAAACAAGGAATGTGTGCTAAGATTATTGGAATTTGGCTGACTCATTGGGAGGGGCCACACCTGGCCTGCTCTGAAGTGACGTATGCTGCTGAGGTCAGAAGGAGAAACTACTCTCCATAGGCAGTTTTTGAAGGACCTCCCCTTTTGGGGGAGGGAGATTAAACGCTCGCTGAGAGAAGCTCACTGCTCTTATGGAGTTGCCTTTCCTCCTGGTGGCATGACCAGGAGCAGCAGCAGACGAGTCATTCAAGCCTGGTTGTAAACTGTTCTTTCCATTGAAGCTACGAGCTCCAGATGGTGAGTTAAAATATGAACTCTGCTCTTTTGAATTAGCTGAACTGGAAGTGAATTTGGGGATTGTATAGACTTAGGTTAGAGCTAGGAGGATTATCTGTATTTCTTTTCCCCTATTCCCTTGTCTTTGATTTTATTAATTTCACCTTTGCTGTTTACTTTATTCCCATTAATAAAGCCTGATTCATTTGCTGAAAAGAGGCTGTAAGGCTCCTTTCTTATTGGTCTGGGAGAAATATCTAAAAAAGGCAGTTCGGAGGGGAGGGAGCTTTGAACCTAGAGGTCCCTCATTATTTCAGGGACCCCAATATTTCAGCGAGCCACCCAATTAACTCTCCATATATTAAATTTGGCCCCCACAAATGCAACTCTGAGTATGCCCTGTGGTGGGGGTGATGGCTTTTACTTCTACAGGATCAATGATTCAGAGCTGGAAAGAACCTTAGAGGCCATCTAGTCCAGACTCCTCATCTGTAAAATGAAGAAATGAAGCCCAGAGAGTTTGCTCAAGGTCACATAGGCAGTAAGTGGCAGAAATGAGAAGTGAACCAAAGCTCTCTGATTATAAATCCAGCTGACTTTCATTCCACTGTGACATGCTGCCTCAATGACTCTAGGTCGTTGAACTGTTTATAAGGACTATAGTGTTTCTGATAGCAATGGTGAAGTTGGGAGGCAGAGATAGGTTTAGGGAGAAAGACAGTGAGTCCTGTTCTGGATATTTGGAGTTTAAGATGCCTATGGATCCTCTGGGCGAAGATGTCTAGAAGTCTGTAGATGTATTACTACAGGAGGGAGGGGGGAAGGGAGGGGGAGAGGGAGACAGAGAGACAGAGACAGAGAAGAGAGAGACAGACAGACAGAGACAGAGACACAGAGAGAGAGAGAGAGAGAGAGAGAGAGAGAGAGAGAGAGAGAGAGAGAGAGAGAGAGAGAGAGGCTGGAGATGTGAATTTGAGCATCATTTACAGAGACATGTATGTAATGAATGAAATAATGGATGGAGAGCCGGTTTCCAAGACAAGAAGATCTGGCTTCAGATCCTGCCTCTGACACATTTTGGATTTGAGATCCCAGCTAAGTAAATCTTTCAATGCTTTAGGGAACTCTAAAACTCTTTAGTTGTAGAAAAGGTACCAGACTATATTTACAGAGGAAATTCTCATCTGGGAGTTTCCTGTACTAATTAAATCACAGTTCCAGTCCCTATTTCCTAGTGTAGAGATGAACATTAAACTCATGGGACTTGATGATGTTTGGGATGAGAGACCACAACCCCCAAGGAATCCTTAAACTTTCCCGGGGTGGGGAGGAGGCAGCTCTTTCTCCCTTTTAAAAATATATCTATATAATTCCAAATAGCTTAGTTAACAGTATGTTAGTACTTTTGAACACATGGTCCACAGACCAATAGCTTCCTAACCCATTCATTCCCTTTTTTAACAGCATGATACCTTAAAACAATATTAGGAATTTTTAAAAATTGAAATAAAACCAATCAGGTGTTTTTAGTTTAGTTGCATGTACTTTTATTCCATACTTTACACAAAAGAAGTTGAGGTTAAAAATGTTCAAGGCCTTAGGTGGCACAGTGGATAAAGCATTGGCCCTGGATTCAGGAAGACCTAAGTCCAAATCTGGCCTCAGACACTTGACACTTACTAGCAGTGTGACCTTGGGCAAGTCACCTAACCCTCATTGACACCCCCCCCCCCACCAAATGTGCAGGCTTTTTCCCCTTTTGCAGCACTTTTTTTCGGGGCAATGAGGGTTAAGTGACTTGCCCAGAGTCACATGGCTAGTGTCAAGTGTCTGAGGCCGAATTTGAACTCAGGTCCTCCTGAATTTGGTGAAAAATGTACTGGAAATGGCACAATTTTAACTTTGAGATCGACTTTTAAAATTAATTTGATACATTTTATTCTTACATTGCCTAAATTTCCCTTTGTATCTTCCTTCTGGGGCAGCTTGGTGGCAAAGTGGACAGAGCACAAGGCTAGGAATCAGGAAGATTCATCTTCCTGAGTTCAAATCCAGCCTCAGACACAAGCTGTGTGACCCTGGGCAAGCCACCTGTTTGCCTCAGTTTCCTTATCTGTAAAGTGAGCTGGAAAAGGAAATAGCAAACGACTCCAATATCTTTGTCAAGAAAACATCAAATGGGATAATGAAAAGTCAGACACAACTGAGAGGACCAAATAACACATCCCTCCTCTAAACAATCCCTTGGTCACATTTAACAAGAGATTTTAAAAAGAAAAATAGAAAAAAAAATTCAATGAACCAATTAACACATTGAGAAATCTGATATTATATGCAATATTCCACATCTGTGGAAATCCTCCCCACCCCATCCCCCTTTGCAAAGGAGGGTGTGTGTGTGTGTGGGGGGGTCTTCTCATATTTCTTCAGGCTTTGTATTAGGTCATATAAATTAGGAATTGATTTTTAGCAGATTTCAGAGATAAGATCACAAAAGAATGGAAAAGATCATCAGTGGTTTTTTGTTTGTTCATTTGTTTTTGCAGGGCAATGAAGGTTAAGTGACTTGCCCAGGGTCACACAGCTAGTAAGTGTCAAGTGTCTGAGGTCGAATTTGAACTCAGGCCTTCCTGAATCCAGGGCCAGTGCTTTATTCACTGTATTACCTAGCTGCCCCCAAAGGGTATTATTACTTTAAAGAAAAGGGCAGTGAGGATGGCATTAGCAACTACTGCCCCATATGCCTACTTTTCCATCTCTATAAGATCTTTAAGAAAGAGGTTTAAGAATACAGGAAGAGTCTTTCTGGTCTGGATATGTGATTTGTTTGGTTTGTTGTTGTTGGGTCGTCTTTCAGTCATATATGACTTTCGTGACCTTGGAGTTTTCTTGGCAAAGATACTAGAGTGGTTTGCCATTTCCTTCTCCAGCTCATTAACTGACACAAACAGGGTTAAATGACTTGTCCAGGATCACACAGCCTATTAAGTGTCTGAGGCCAGATTTGAACTCAGGAAGCTGAATCTTCCTGACTCCAGGCTCAACAGTCTATCCGCTGTGCCACCTAGCTGAATTTTTTGGCATAGGGCAAAGATTCTTAAACTGTGAGTCTCAACTGATGTAACTGAATGTAGGGGTTGTGAAAAATTTGGCAGCAGTAAAAGGTTATGTATACCTATCTTATATACTTATACATCCAGGGTGAGATAAAAAATTCTTGGGCGAAAAGGGGTTACAAATGGAAAAAGTTTAAGAAGCCCTGATTTAGGAAACTCAAAGAGGGGACTCTCTACTAATGCATATGAGAAACTGCTCTGCACATCTTGTAGTGTCAGAGGTTTTACACAGCACTTCATGATTAAGAGACAACTTCTCCCTCCCCGTGTCCAGGCCACTGATTGTTAGAAGTAGGACTTGAAGCCACATCTTCCCGACTGAGACTAGCTCTTTCCCTGCCATACCACGCTGCCTATATGGAGGGCATGTTTTTATGAATAATTGTCTATAACAAATCACATCTTTACAATCACATGATTGAGAGGGGGAAAGAATCAATCTACTAATAAACAAGCATTTTTTCTGGGTAATTAATAATCAACTTATTAATTGTGGCTAGCAAATAATAAATTGAGATCAGTGGCCCTCTTAGAACCCAAAGACAAACCTTGGGGTCCTCTGAATGCTTAAATACCCTTAGAAAAGTGGGTGTTCCTTCTGACCACCACCTCCCTCAATCTGCCCTCCCTTCTATTAGCACCTCACCCCTTTTTTCCCCTTTTCTCCTCTTACTTCCTTATAGGGTAAGATACATTTTTGTACCCAACTGAGTGTGTATGTTATTCCCTCTTTGAGCCAAATCAGATGAAAATAAGGTTGAAATAATGCTCACCTCTCCCTTCTTTCCCTCTATTGTAATAGGTCTTTTGTGCCAACAAGGATTTGTTAACTGCCTACTATTTGCCAGATTCTGTGCTAAGTGCTGGGGATACAAAGACAAAATCTGAAGCTTTTCTGAGTTTATTGATTACAGAAACATGCATTTTATTTGATAGAGAAAAATACAGCCCCAAGCCTCATTTCCAACAAGGGGTCACCTATTTATAAGTTAAGGTTAAAGTCCTTGAACCATATATACTCACAGAAATCACTTTGTTCAACAATCTTCAACTTATCAAGTACTGGACAAGGAGACATTCATAGAAAAGGTTTACCTGCCATGGTGAATGTTCTTCTCAGAGTCCAAATAGAACAGTTTCTGGTGGATGGTTAAATTTCCCAGCTGGTTGTAGATAGCTTTGAGTAATGGATACAGTCACTGGCAGTTGAGCTGTGGCCATTGATAACTCAAGCTCCAAGTTCATTTGTGTCCCCTAAGTTCTTATTCCTGTGTAGTGATTAAAAGCTTAGAAATGTGCCATCCAGAAATACAGAACCTCATTCAGCTTTTAAAATTTTTATTGTTTTCTCAGATGGGTATGAATTCAAGGGAACATGCAAAAAGTCTTTAAGGGCTCAGTCAGTACAAAGGTGGGGTACATCAGCTTCTGCTCTTGGCCAAGTGATATTTACTTTCTTTAAGTTCCTTGAAGTCTTTTCCTTTTCCATACTTCAAACTTGTGGGGACTCTAAGGCTCCTGTCCACTACTTCACTTTCACTCTTATATGCCCTTCCTTAGGACCAACTAACTCACATTCTCTCTTCCTTTCATTCATATTACTAATCATTGCACTAACTTCACACACCTAAGATTTAGTCTCTACTGCCATGACTATTTGGTTAGCACCTTCAAGAAGATGTCTCCTAAGTATGTCTAGAGAATTAGAGACAGCTATTAAAAGCAGTGCAATCTTCATGTTGGGTGATGTTCAGTTGTTTCTCTCCCTTGTTGGGATAAACAAAGGTCTAACACATTATAATGATTAAATAGGCTTTCAAAAGGGACCCCAACTAGCACTCCACATAGCAAAAAAAACCCCAAACCCCAAATAAATAATTCTTATTTCTTAAACTATGAATGGATAGTGTATAGGACAATTGCCTCAGTTTACCCAAATAATTCAAGGACACCACCAAGTCAAGCAGAGACAGATTTATTTCATTCTCATGAAAATGGGCAACAACCATGCAAGAGATGAGCACACTGATGAGCTCATGAGTTGGGTTTTTATGGAAGTTTGAGGGGCAGTCCCCTCGTGCACAGAGTGAGCTCACAATCTAACATCCAATTCTATCTCACCCAGTACGCATGTTCAGCAATGGGGTAGAGGCATGCTCAGCTGGGTTGGAGAGCTGGGGGAAAGGGTGAAACCACTCCACCTGTGTAAGAAGGGGACAAGGGGGAAGAAGGAAAAGATGGTACCAGGAGCTAGGGCTTAGGAATGCAAGAAAGGAGAGATAGTATCAGGGTGGGTCTACTCTAACGGGAAACAGCTCTCCTGCTTGGCCACAGAACAATTGGGGGGGGGGGGAGAAGAGAAGAGGTGTGTTTTAGCAATGGGATGGAATATAGACAGAATGGTCTAACAATAACAGGGACTGGGGGCTGGGTACTTTCCAGACTCCAGCCTCAGAGTCTGAACTGACTTAAGTCCACCATATCCCACTCAGATAGCTGACTGAGCTATTCTATCTGTACTCACATATTCCACAGGCCCTTCATGTGAACGATGACCCAGAATTAAATAAGTGGAGGAGAGTGGGCTGGATCTTATGTGGGCTAATATACATAGCTCTTAATAATCCCCAAGTGTTCCTTGACTCACAAATACTGTCCAACTGGCATGGTACAGTCTGAACAATAAGCATTTCTCATGGCTTTTTTTTCTCATAGATGGTTAGACCAAAGTTGCTTAAAAGGTGGAGGTCATGAAAAATTTGGTAAAGGTTATGTATGCCTATTTGATATACCTATTTACCCAGGGTCACATAAAAATTTCTCCAGGGAAAAGAGGCCTGGAGTGGAAAAAGTTTAAGAAGCCCTAGGTTGAAGCATCTCTTCCTCAGTGTTGTGGATTTCCCATTAGATATGCTGCGCTATTCTGGGCTCAGTGTGGTGTTATTATTGTTTGTCCTTCCTTCTTGAAGAAGACCATGACATAGGGGTGATGTCATGACTTGCACTGAATTGGATTTAAATGAAGGAGGGCTGTGCAAAGTCACCAGTCTCACTCTCTCCTTGAGTCATCTGATTCCAGTGGCAAGATATACATCAGATAATACTGGAGATGGCCCAGGATGTTTAAGGCAATTGGGGTTAAGTGACTTGCCCAGGGTCACACAGCTAGTGTCTGAGGTGAGATTTGAACTCAGGTCCTCTTGAATCCAGGGCCAGCACTCTATCCCCTGTGCTACCTAACTGCCTTCATTTGAGAATAACAACTTTTAGAGGGCCTTGCTGTTAAGTGGGGATTCCTTCTTTTGTTGACTTTATGTACAATATGTATGGAATATAAAAGAAGGTATGAGCTGGTCAGGTAGTAAAAATGAGAGATAGTAGGTGTTGCCAGTATGCTAATTCAGCATCCCCTGGTACAAACTCAAGTTGATTTTTTTTTTTTACAGAAACCCTATAAAATTAATGGAAATGCTTACTCTATTCTGATTAGCAAGGTATTTTCAGATAATGAAGCATTTTTTAACAGGATAACAGAATGCATAGAAATAAAAATAATCTCATCATTAAGAAACATCAGAAATACCCAGGAGCAAATACATTCTGATCATAAAGAAACTTCTGCTTTAACAAGACATAGGTGATATATAGCTCAGACAATTAAAGCAGCAAGGATATACACTTCAGTCAATTAAAGCAACATATAGATGATATATAATACAATTAACTACAGTTAACACACACCTATTTGAAAGGGATAATTATATTAGTCCTTTATGTAATAATAATAGCTAATACTTACATAGCACCCACTATGTGCCAGGCACTGTGCTAAACACTTTAGATATTATCTCATTTGATCTGCATAACAACCCTGAAGGTGGGTGATATTATTATCCTCATTTTGCAGATGAAGAATTTGAGGCAAATAGACCTTAAGTGCCTTGCCCAGGGTCACACAACCAGTAAGTGGCTGAAGCCAACTTTCAAATCAGGTCTTCCTGACTCTAGCCTTAGTGCTCTCTCTACAGTGCCACCTAGCTGCCACTCTTAAAGTTTGCAAAATGCTTTACATGCTCTTCATTTGATCTTCATCATAACCCTGTGAGATAGGTGCTATTATTATCATCCTTATTTTACAGATTTTACTTATTTTACTGAAGCTGAGAGAAGTTAACCCAGGGTCACACAGCTAGTAGGTGACTGAAGCAGGATTCAAATTCAGTTTTTCCTGACTCCAAGTCCAGAAGTGTAGTTTAGGATACAGAGTATAGGGAATGCATCGCAGATAAACATTGTTACATTAAAAAAAAAATTGCCCAACAAATTACAAGTCTTTCAATGCTTGACAAGGTAGTTACTTAGGGCTGATGTTAGTTCTTCATTTAAGAAGGTAGGAAGGAAAGGAAAAAGAAGAAAAAAAAGAAAAGAAAGTAAACTCTTGGCTTCTATGGAGTACTTAAAGAATTCCATAGGACAGGAATTGCACAGAATGAGAAGTTGTGAAGAGGCTGCAATATACATCAGCAGACTTCCCAAACTGATGAAATTATGACTTCACTAAACTAAATGTAAGAGGAGTATGTGGCAAGAAACAAAAACAAAATCAACACACAATTTCTTACAAAAATAAGTAACCAGAAGTTCTAGCCATATTTCTGTGGATGGGCTCCCACCCATAAGGTAGGTATGCTGTTCACGTAGGTTATGTACATCTACATAAGTTGGTCTTGTTGCAGCTCAAAGGGAGGCATAATAGATATCTCTCCCTCCACCTACTTTCTCCATCTTAGACTTCCATTCCTTTCCTGCTAAGAGTAGAAGCAGGAGGTTGAGGCTAGAGGCTGGCCACTTCTCAGATAAAGCAGTCTGGGTTAGAATTATATCCATCCACTTCCCCCTAATTATTAGTCTGTGGAAATAATTTTTAGGGTTTAAGCCGAGTTCCTTATTGTTATCCCTTAGTGGAGGAGTGCTTCAAACTTTCCACCTCCAATGCTCGACTCCCCTCCCCCAAAATGCCAGTTCAATAAAGAATATACATGACAAATAGCATATAAATCCACTTATCCATGCTGACAGCAAGCAGATATCAGTTAAAGCATATGGATGAGAATATATATTGCACAGTACAGAGTGGAGGATACTGGGGGAGAGGAATCTCAGCTCAACCAAGAGAGAATCCCAGATCTTACCCAAAGGGAAATTCCCCAAAGTCTCTAATGTAATAAAACTGGGGATAGACACATGAATGAGGTGATGGCTCCTGTACATGTAAGCTTCATTCCAAAAACTTACTCTCCTTTCAGGGACATGAAGAAAGTTTGGAACTTCAAGTCTTCTGTGTCTAAGCTGGAAGGCAGATCATGATTCCCTTCTCTCTCAAGTTCTCACCAACTCTGCACTGAATAATCAATCTACACCAAGGAGGAGAATTCCATGCAATTAGACTTTAAGGTAGGGTTTTCTTACACTTGTTAATTTTTTTTTTTGTGGGGCAGTGAGGGTTAAGTGACTTGTCAAGCACTTGTTAGATTTCAATTCTACACCTAAACACACTAGTTTTTTGTGTCTTGATTTCTCATAAAGTCATTAGCTTCCATTCGCTCAATCCTGACTTTTAAGCAATTATTTTCTTCAGAGAGCTTTTGCATCTCCTTTTCCATTTGGCTTTTCAAGCTGTTGATTTCTTTTTCATGACTTTCCTGCATCACTTTCAATTTTCTTTCAATTTTTTCCTCTACCGCCCTTGCTTTATTTTCAAAGTGCCTTTGGAGCGCTTCTAAGGCCTGATGCGGATTCATTTTTTTCTTGGAAGCATTGTTATCTTCTGCTGAGGGTGTATTTTGATCTTCCTGCATTTTTTTCTGTCCGCTCATTTTGCTAGCCTATTTCTTGACTTTTAACTCCTTCTTAAAGTGGGGCACTGCTTCCAGGGGGCACTGTCCCAAGCGGTGAGATTTAAGGAGAGGCGGGTTCTTCACTCTCCTGGCCTGTGCTCTGGTCTACAAGCAACCACAGGCCTGCTTCCCCTTTAACCTGGAAAAGAATCCAGTTTCACTGTGGCTGTAAAATCTGGTAGGCCTGCGCCCCCTCCCCCACCTGGGCCCCACCCAAGTCCGTGACCTGATTCCAATCAGCAGAGACCCCCCCCCCCTTTAATCTCGCCCTGGCCAACCGATGGACCCCCTCACCGTCTGTGGGATGAGTTCCAGAAGCAGTTGCTGCTTCTGCCGACTCGAAAGCCCCTGGGGCCCGATTCTCTGGGGTTGGGGCTGGGTCTGCGCGGCCCAGCCACGGGTATTCAATCCACTCTCACCCTAGTACAACAGTCCCCTCCTGCCGATTTTCTAAGCCATCCTTGGCTTGAAAATTATCTCACCTCGTCCTTTAGTGGGTTCTGCTGCTCCAGGAATTGTCTTAGGGTATTATTTGAAGGTATTCGGAGGTGTCTGCGGAGAGCTACGAAGAGTCACTGCGGGTCTTCGGCCATCTTGGTTCCGCCCCGTTCTTCAGCACGCTAATTTTTAAAGGGATATGTACTTTGTTTCCGGCAATGGACAGAAGGAGGAAGTAACAAGAATAGGAAATAATATACAAATTATCTAAACTACACATATGCTTTCTCTGTTTCTAAGTCACTTCCAAATGTAAAATTGGACTCCAGTGTTACTTTAATTCAATAAACCCTCTCTACCAAACATGACGCAATAGGTTCTCCCTTCCCATTAATCCTGAAGAGGAGGTTGGGAGTGGGGTGTTGAGGGATGGACGCCGTGCATTCTGGGATAGTAGTTTTGCGCTAGCCCAACTAGACTACATACCCCACAGAGCCTCGGGAAGTCGGTTGCCTGGTATTAGCAAGCGGGAAGTATGGCGACTGCGGCGCGGAGCGACGCAGCTTTACCACCAGGAGAAGGTAAAAGTGCCTTGTTCCTTTAGTCGACCTTTTCGCCAACCCTGCTTCCTATCTACCTATTGCCTATCCGCTGAAGGCTCTGGGGAGGCTCCCCATTTTATCTCTGCATTTCGGTTAGTCTTTTCTTGAGCAGCAGTTAGCCTTGGCGGCTGGAGCGGCGGGGCGTACTGCCTTCTGGGAGTTGTAGTCTTCTCATGCCCTGGAGCTCCCTCGGTAACAAGGCAAGGGCCAGAGGGGCTGGACTACAGATCCCAGGGGGCTTGGTTAAGCCCCGCGCTCTGGTCCCGCTGCTTCTTTGGTTTGTTTGGGGTTGGGGTAGAATCCTTCCTGCCTGAGACTTGGGCTGGATTGGGCAGAGGCAAAAGCCGAATCTTCAGGAGTATCGTCCCCGCTCCCTTACCCCCACATCTACCTACCCCGAGTCTTTTCTTCTTCCTCCTCTCCCCCCCATTCTACCTGCTCCTAGTCTCTTCTTGTCTCTCCGTAGGAGGGGGCTGATGACTTTGAAGTGGGGGCTGG
This sequence comes from Dromiciops gliroides, assembly GCF_019393635.1. Classification (NCBI taxonomy): domain Eukaryota; kingdom Metazoa; phylum Chordata; class Mammalia; order Microbiotheria; family Microbiotheriidae; genus Dromiciops; species Dromiciops gliroides. The sequence continues at coordinate 307,451,597 of NC_057863.1, forward strand.
GCGGGCTGGGGTGGGAGCATCACTCATGAACGCACCTGCTCCCCCAGGTGCAGGGGATTGGCGTTTGGCCTTGGCTGCAAGCTGGCGGGATGATTAACCAGAATATCCTCACCTTTGCCCAAGCAGCTTGTGGGGCCAGTCACCTTTGTTTTGGCTGAGATTGTATAACTAGCTTCTCCGCTTGGGAAGAGGGAAAGGCAACCCTCGTCAAAGGTTTTCCATTAGAGGGTTTTTGAGTCGTTGGACTCCAGATCCAGCGCTCGTTCCACAGCATCGTTCAGACTTTTGTGATGAGAGAATACCATACAGTTCTTCCCCCTTTCCCTCCTCCATCTCCCCTAAATCATAACCTGAGAGATGGCCATAACTGAAGAATTCATCACCATGTGGCAAGTAGGTAAGATAGGCAGAATTTCTCTTTGAAGACCTCTTTCTTCCCCTCTTCCTGCTGTCCCTAAAAACAACAAAAACTGCCTTTGAGGCCCATCAGCTTGGCGTCTCTCCAGGTGCTCCCCCCTCCCAGTTTTTTTCCATTTCCTCACAGATCCCAGTGTTAGAGTAGGTTCTAAACCTCACGTGTCTTCTTTGGCTGTGGCATAATGAGTCTTCTCATAATTGCCTAATTTATTTGTGATTTTGACAAGCATACTGTGTTTGTTTACTAACACCCTTGTGGAGAGGGCAAATCTTCACTTTCTCTCCTCCTACCTTTCAAGTAAATATACCCTAGGGGACTTATTCCCTCCTTTAGAATATGTTTCGAATACATGCAGTGAGTGCCACAGTTTGTGTGAATTTGAAAGCATGACTTTAGCCTGTTCCAATTTATGTCAATTGCTTATGCCTAGAAAAACCTAATTGATGCCATTTCATTCCATCATTTCATCCCTGTCCCTAGAGTTGACAGAAAATATGTCCACATTCCTCTAACTCCCATTGCCCTTGTTTTAAATATCACAAGAAGAGTAATAGACAAAATAAGGTCCTTCCTTTAAACTTGAATATTATCCAGGAGGCTGGATAGTGGAAGAATGTCACATGGAGGAAGGGAAAGAAAAGGGACAACTTTATACTTGGAATTAAAATCAACAAATGTAAGGCTCTTTTTGAAGAGGAGAAAGGTGTGCTTAAAGGGAAACGTGGCTCTTTGTCCTCCAAGGCAAGATAAAGTAAAGTTACAGAAATGATCAGCTGAGAAATCATCCAGTAAAAGTCAGAGGAATGAGAGAAAAATAGTGGTGGTAATCAACCAGGAGTTCTGAGTTAGCCATTCCTTGACCTGAAAACAACAATAGAGAGGTCTGTTGTCTTCCTGGGACAAGTATCCAAAACAACAGAGAACCTTCCTAATCTTGTCAGAATGGATGACCACTACACACTTGTGATTCATGTGGGTACAAATAGCGCTAGGAGAAGGAACCCAGAAAATATTGTTAAAGATTACAAAACCATTTGCTAAACATGGGCATGTTTTCCTCATTATTCTACATCAAAAGCAACATATGCAGAAAAGAAACATGATTTGGAAAGTTAACAGCTGAGTAAGAAGGTGGTGTCTGAGAATGGGATTTGGATTTTTGGATCATGGCTTAAAATAAAAGGGATGACTGCTTGCTGGGGGTAGAATGTTACTGACGAAGGCTGGTAACAATTTATTAGGTGTCTGGTGAATCTAATCCAAAGTACTTTAAATTAAAAACGATTGGAAAAGCAGTATGTCTGTATTGGTAAAAGAAGCTAAAATGAAGGAAAATCAAAAGCAGTTGAGATGCCCAGAAGTTCACAGTAGAAAAAAATCCAAGAAAAGAGTCAGTAGTAAAATTCAAAGCTTCAAATGTCAGAGGTGCACTAGAGCTAGTTGGAACTGGCTCTCAAGCCAATTGTTAAAATTTCAGTGTGAGCATTTAGGCATAAATCAGGTCTTGGTTTATAATTTTATTGATTATTTAGACCTAAGAACATGTTAGAGAAAATGGTAATTATTCAAGTAAAACTGAAATGCTTGTTAGGGTGCATTTTCTTTTTTAGAGAGCCAGTTGTTATAACAGCACACTTCTGACAATGCCCAATGTTTAGGCAACAAGCAAGAGGAAATAGAAGACATACTGCAGAGAGGCAAATTTAGCCCATGTTGTGGATGGAGAAACTGAAGCTCTAAAAAGTTTTGAGATTGTCTGCAAGGTCTTAGAAGCAATTTATCTTCACTTCCCAGTTTTGAGCAAGTGTTCTTACTTTCCTTGGTCCTCAGTGTTCTTATCTATAAAATGAGGAGGCTGGAACTGCCTTCTTTTAGCAGAGGGTAGAAGGCTACACCTTCAGAATTCTGCAAATGGCATCAGATGTTGTCACTGTTGTTTAATTGCTTGTTATTCTTTGTTACGTGGGAGATTTCACTTGGTGAGGAAGATGGTATATTGGGCAATAACTAGTGCAAAAATTAAAGGCAACAATAAAAACTTAAAAAGATGAGTTTGCCGGACTAAATGGTCTCTAAGCTTCCTTTGACTCCTAATTATCTTTGGCTCTATAATAAACCATTTAGTATTTATTAGTTATCTATGTGTATCTAGCACTGATTATTCCCTTACCTCTCAATTCCATGGCTGTTCGGAGCCATTCCTCTTAAATTTATTATGGCATTTTAAAGGTGGCTTAGCTCACAAGTCCTCTCTTATCAAATAGATTATATAGCAACTGATACAGCCATTTTAGGGACCAAAAGGGCATAAGTACCCAAAGGATTAGGCTTTATACATGGCTGAGGAATTGTGTAGCTGTTGACGGAATGACTTAAGTGCTAAGGGGTTACATTAGTGCTTAACTAGCAATTTAAAAAAATTTTCCCAGAAAGATATCAGTCCTCAGGTTTCTCCATGTAAATTAGCTAGGTGGATGTTGGGAATAGTTTTTTAGTTGTATAAGGTAAATTAGATTTGTGGTGCAGTGAACTCTGTGTAATAAACATCTAATGCATATTTATTTAATTGAGAAATACTTGACTTTTGCTTCCATTTAACCCTGGTGACTTTTTGTTTTTGTTTTTGTTTTGTTTTTGCGGAGTAATGAGGGTTAAAGTGACTTGCCCAGGGTCACACAGCTAGTAAGTGTCAAGTGTCTAAGGCCATATTTGAACTCCTGAATCCAGGGCCAGTGCTTTAGCCACTGCGCCACCTAGCTGCCCCCTCTGGTGACTTTTTTTAAGTTGCTATTTAGAAGCCACAAAATATGGAGATGTTTCAAAATTATGTGGGGTTGGTTGCCAAAAATACTTCATTTTAGAAGCTTGGCAAAAATATGCCCATGTCAGGTAGTAAGGTGCTAATTCCTAAGGAATATTGAGTAATTGAAAGAAAACATTGTTCTTTATAAGATTACCTGAATTCTTAGAATGAGAGTTGCTACATACCTTAGAGGTAATTTGCACAATCTCCCTGAAGCGTGAATCCCTTCTGTAACATCTAGCCTCTACTTGAGGAATGGACTTCCAGCAAAATAGTGCTGCTCCATTGTTTTGGAGTTGTGTTTGACTCTTCATCATTTCATTTGGGGTTTTCTTGGCAAAGATCCTGGAGTGGTTTGCCATTTCCTTCTCCAGCTCATTTTACAGATGAGGAAACTGAAGCAGACAAGGTTAAGTGACTTGCCCAGGGTCACACAGTAAGTGTCTGAGGTCAGATTTGAATTCATAAAGCAGCTCCACTTAGCTGCTTCAAGTAAGGATGTAATATCTTATAAGGCCATTTGTTCATTTTTAAAATTCTGAACTTAAATACACAAAATGAGCATTTCCACATACAGAGTAAAACAGAAGAAGAGGAATATACATTAAACTGAAAATCCCTCATCACATACAGCTTGCTTTTCCTTTTAAATATATGGCAAATTTGACATAGAACTTTCAAATCTATTCTATTTTTGTGTTTACTTTTGGCCTATTGCACGTTTAAAAAAAATTCAGTGACCTGTTTTTCTTTTTCTGTTCTTTTTGGATAACCTTATCTATAGCCTCCTCCCTCCTACTGTTTCCCTCTCCCACTGAAAACGGGGTAAAAAAATCAACCTTATAACAGATACAGTGGACCAAAACAGCTCCCCCACATTGACTATATCTGAAAATGCATTTCTCCCAAGAGGTAGGAATCAGGCTTAAATCATTGTTCCTCTAGAATCATGCATTTTTATCAAAGTTCTTAAATGTTTCAAAGTCATGCTTCTTTCCATTGTTGTCATTATTCTAGAAATTGTGCTCACTTAACTCAGTATCAGATCATTCAAGTCACCCCAGGTTTGTTTGAACCTCTTCCTTTTATCATTTCTCACAGCCTGATAGTATTTCATTACATTTATATAGCATAATTCTTTGGCCACTCTCCAGTTGATATGTATCCCCATAGATTCCAGTTCTTTGCTCCCCCCTCCCCACCTTGGTTTTGGGGGGGTGGTTGCAAGGCAATGGGGGTTAAGTGACTTGCCCAGGGTCACACAGCTAGTAAGCGTCAAGTGTCTGAGGCCGGATTTGAACTCAGGTACTCCTGAATCCAGGGCAGGTGCTTTATCCACTGCGCCACCTAGCTGCCCCCACCCCTTTGTTTTTTTTTAAACAAAAAGAACTACTAAAAATAATTTTGTACCTATGGACCCTTTTCCTCCTTTTTCAATCTCTTTGGATGATCTCTGCTCATAGTAGTATCACAAGGTCAAAGAGTATACAGTTTAGTAACTTGTTTTCTAGGAGAGCTGGACTTATTCTTAGCTCTGCGGTGTATTAGTGGGCCTGTTTTCCCATAGCTCCTCCAACAGTTGTAATTTTTTTGTTGTCTTTGCCAATCCAATGAATGTGAGTTGGAACCTCAGAGTTGTTTTAATGTGTAGTTGTCTAATTATTAGTGCTTTGGAGCATTTTTTTCATATGGTTATTGGTAGATTGGATTTCTCCTATTTGAGAACTGCCTTTTTATTATTCTTTGATCATTTATCTATTGATGAACGGCTCTAAGGGCCTTTCATTCTATGAAAGTACTGTTAAGGGGCCTTACCATTGCCTTACCAGAAAAAAAAAAAAAGTACTGTTAATTAATTGTTAGGAAGGGTGATCCTTCTGGGATCTGGAGGTCATAGCCATGTCTGGACAGAGCAGCTGGTTTCCCCATGGTTCTTTGATTCATTAAGCTCAAGCTTGCCTACTATTAACGATATCCTTGTTCCTAATTCTTGATCCAAGCTAAATAAGTCTAATTGCTCTTCTACTTGACAGCCTTTCAGATGTTTGAAGATTATTTTCCTCTTCAGCTTTCCCTATTCCAGGCAAAACATCCCCAGTTCCTTCAGCTGCTCCTATATAACATGTATTTGACTCCCTCAGTTCATCAGTGTTTATTTTAAAACATGGTTCTCAGAGTTGCACACAAGATTTTGACTGGGGTTGAGTAATCCAGTTTACGTTGGAGGGATTTCTTCCCTTGTTCTGGATGCTGTACTTCTCATAATATAGCTTAAGCTTGTATTGGGCTGTGACTCATTTTACTTGGGGCCCACATAACATTTTTAGTCATCTAAAATTCATGTCTTTTCCCATAAGCCTAAATCTGACACTTCACTTTTATCCCTGTTCACTTTCAGCTTAGATAGCCAGTATGACTTTTGCTCTCAGTCTAGTTCGAAAACTAATCGCTCTATGCAAAATGATTATTGCTTTATTTTCTAACAGTCTTCCCTTGTTTTTCAAGGTGCAGTGGTTGATTGGTCAGGCCAGGGATTACAGAAATTGGGTCCAAATTTGTCCTGTGATGCTGATACACATACTTTGATTCTTGATAAAAATCAAATTATTAAACTGGAAAATCTTGAGAAATGCAGAAGACTAATACAGGTTAGTATTACGTGATACTTGGGGAAATGGTTGATTTAGGAACAATTTCTGCATATTTTACATATATACACAATATTGCCCTGGAAAACTGCAGATATTAAAAAAGCAAGACCAGCTTATTTTTATAATGAAAACATCCATGTCAACTTTACACTAGGCTGGGAAAAAATTATTAAAGTGACTAAAGTTTCTGTTAAAGCAAAAATAATTATATTGATATTAAGAGTGTATTCCTGAGGTAACCCCCTTCTCTCCCTGCCCCATTCTCAGTATATAGATAAAAACTTGCTTTTTTATTATGCAAAATTTTCTTGGTCTATATAACATTGTTCCATTTTGTTCTGTATCTTGTTTATAGATTCTCCATTTCCATTTTGTTTTGCTTGAAATAAAAAAACCACAAGGTATACCATATAATGTTTAGAAAACTTTGAAAAGTGCTTTAAAACATATAAACAGAAAGAACTAAATAAGTGTAAGATTTGAATTGTGGATAACTGTAGATGGGAGGGGTGCGTGTGTGTGTATGTGTGTATTTTAAAGTCAGCCTGAAATTTGTATACATCATTGCTGAGAATAATGTGTTTTTCCTGGTCATTACACAGTTGTCAGTTGCCAATAATAGACTGGTTCGGATGATGGGTGTGGCCAAACTGACTCAGCTCCGAGTTCTGAATCTGCCTCATAATAGTATCGGCTACGTGGAGGGACTGAAGGAGCTAGTACACTTAGAATGGCTGAATTTGGCAGGAAATAATCTGAAGGTAAACAGTTTTTCTTCCCTTTAAAAAAAAATCTAGAGACTAGAAAAGTAGGAACCTTTGAATAAATCATTATTTTAGATGTCATTTGAATGGAAGTAAACAAGCTACTTTTCCTCTCTTTATGGTAAATGTCATATCCCAGGTACTCAAATATCTAGTTACTTAAAAAAACCACAATGAAAAGACATAAAATGATACGTTAAAATCAAAATTCTCAGAGAAGGGATTTGTCAGCATTCGAATCAAATCTACTAAGGCTTTATCAGATAAATTAGTTTCAGATAGAAATGACTTGAGGGCTCACACAACATAGTGAGGGGTAAGCCCTGGAGAGGGAGGCCAGGGACCCGAATTCTAGTGCTGCTTCTGCTGCCAGCCACCTAGGGTGAGTCATTCCATTTCTTTAGGACTTAGTTTCCTTATCTGCAAAGTGAGGGGGGTTGGCCTAAGTGTCTTAGCTCTAGCATTTTCTTAAACCCCTGTTAAACCTGCCACAATATGAGAGTCCATTGTGTGTTGTCTCTCAAAATCAATCTCTCTCTCTCTCTCTCTGTCTCTGTCTCTCTCTGTCTCTCTGTCTCTGTCTCTCTCTCTCTCTCTCTCACACACACACACACACACACACACACACACACACACACACACACACACACACACATACTCTCTCGCTCTCACTGGACTTGTGGTTTCAGTTCATGGTGAGAAACTTCTATTCATTTAGATCAGTGCCTTCTCTGCAAATTTTAGATTTTAAATATTTTTTAAAAATTTATTCAGAACTTAACAAATACCAAATAAAGTGTTTGGTATCATGGTGTTTAATGTTTAGTATTCTCAACCAAGTTTGTTTGGTAGGAAAGTGTTTGGTATTCTGAACTTAAATACCAAATAAAGTGTTTGGTAAGACAGTGCATGACATGTCTCAGGGTACTCAAATACCTAGGTACTTAAAAACCACAATAAAAATACATAGTAATAAAAAAAACAAACTAAGTTTCTTTGGTATGACCATCAAGCTAAACAAAGTTTAGTGTTTCCACATACTGTTTCCACTCATAGTATTAGAGAGTTGTCTGAAGTGCCAAGAAGTTAAAGGATTTGCCCAGGGTCACTGCAGCACAATGTGTCAGGGATGCTACTTGAACCCAGGGCTTCCTGCCTCCAAGGCCAACTCCATAAGCTACTGCATTGGCATGATTATCTCCTAGATTCCTGTCCCCTCTTTTACCAGGTTCGATCCCCTGCTTCCAATAATTAGGGAAGGAGTCAGGAGAGGAGACTTCTAGTAGTTGTGACCTAAAGAACTGTTTTATTTTATGGGGCTCATGCTTGAATTAATATAATGCATGTTTTTCTCATCTTAGGCTATAGACCAGATCATTAACTGCACAGCTCTACAACACCTTGATTTATCAGACAATAACATATCCCAAATAGGTGATATTTCTAAACTGGCATCTCTGAAGGTAAGTATGCCCCCTGACCTCATGGTTTCTTTGAGATCTGAAAATGACTCTGTTGAGAATTAATGATTTGATCAGTAAAAAATCATGCTTATATGTAAGAAGAATAAACTGTGTTAAAATGAGGATTTCCATAATTCCTAGAATTATGGAATGCTTCTTCCCTTTTCTATGTTCCTTTCTCCATCTCCACCACTCCCTCAATTGTATCTGAAATGAATGTCTAGGCCTGGTCTTACAAGATAAAAAGTTGGCCTTTCTCAACTAAGGATAATGTTTATCTCTCGTCTACACACGATGGCATTTCTGTCTCACTAGCCAATTACTGTTATTGGCCTTTAGGCCACAATGTTAAATCCTTAATTTGGCTGAATTTCTAGAGCAATGATTCCCAAATCTAGTTTTGTGACACTTCCAGCTATCTGCAATTATGTCAATGTTGTGAAATTAATGAAAAAAACCCCCAAATTTTAAAGATAAGATTAGTATTAATTTTCTTTACTTTTTAAAGATAAATATATGCCCTATGGGACTTTTATGGAGTGGAAGGTAATGGGAAATATTTAAAAAAAATTTTATATTTAGAATTTTATTTTCCCAAATTACATGTAAAATACAAGTTTTGACATCAATTTTTTTTAAAACTTTGTGTTCCAAATTCTCTTCCCCCCCCACCTCAAGAATTCAGGCAATTCAATATAAGCTATATATGAGAAGTCATGCAAAACATCTCCACATTAGCCAGGTTGTAAAAGAAAACAGACAAAAACAAAATTTCAGATAAAGGAACTAACAAAAAAATTATGCTTCAGTCTGTATTCAGATACCATCAGTTCTCTCTTTGTAGATGGATTGCATTTTTCATAAGACCTTCAAGGGTAATGGGAAATCAAGCAATAGTTGGAAATCACTATTTTTTAGAGACTGTTACCAAGGCAGCTTTTTCATCTTTGTACCTCATTTGGATCATTAGTAGCTGGTGGAGTCATTCAACCTTGAAGACAGTAACATTAGCTCAATTATCACACATTTTGTAGTAGAAGTCATCTTTATTAGTAATTATCATAAAAGATTTGAGGCAGTCAGATTTTAGGATAATAGATGAAAATAGGGTCTAATAAACTTAGGATAATTAAAATGGCTTTCCCCCCACTAATTTCTATTGAATTGAGATCAACACATCATCCCAACTTTAGGAATTACTATCTGCTTCTTTCATGCATCCAATTGATCAAGTACTTTGATTTTTTTAAAAAATGACTAAAATTGCCAAGTAATATATTTAGAGAAATTTTACTTTGCCCATGATTTTTCTAATGCATTTGTTTTTCTGTTTTGATTTGAAATAAAGGTTTAGGTGTATTTTGAAATCACTAAGATGCAATTATAAATCTCATAGCATGTCACTAATCAGTTGCATAATCCTGGGCAAGTCACAGACCCTGGGAAAATCCTGGGCCTCAGTTTTTTTATCAGTAAAATAATGGGGTTGGACTAGCTAAGATTATTTCTAGAGCTAACATTTTATAACTGTGCTTTGTACAGTATAACTAAATCTATCTCTGTATCAAATTTATACAATATTGCAATACTGCCAAAGTCAATTTTCTTTTGCACCATTTTAATTGGTATCTATTGTTTGGTCTTGTTTTAAAGACTCTCCTGCTACATGGAAACATCATCACCTCTCTTAGAATGGCTCCAGCTTGTCTACCTCGAAGCCTTGCTATCCTTTCACTGGCAGAGAATGAAATACGAGACCTAAATGAGGTATATATTTGATAACCATTTATATGGAGGAGAGAGCTAAAAAAAAAAATCCACTAGAGAGGGTAGAGTGGGATCATGTTAGTTCCATATTTTCAGCACCTTGGAGGAATTTTAAAATCAATTTTACTTCTCATATGTGATTTCATTCTTTCTTCTCTTCCCTCCCATCCCCTGCCTTTATCACAATATATCAGTGTAGAATTGGACTTCTTTCACTTTAATATGTTAAACCCATAATAATCAATCTGTGACCATCTGGGTAAAAGAAGTTTGATACCATGCACATACCTTTCCCTCAGTTACCATAGATGCTTTTTACAAATACTCTGGGTTTTTTTGTGCCAGGTAAGCTGATAGATGATACTTTTCTAAGGGATAATCCAGGTCCAAGTACAGCAGGGGCAGATGGCATATTGTTGCTGATTTTTTTAAAGTTAGTAGATAGAGCAGAGGATGGCCTATTTTCAGAACAATAGAGGAATTGTTGCCTTCTCCAGTTTTGTTAAGATGTGAATCATCAGAAATCCAGTGCTTGACACTAAGTCGTTCTTTGGTTTCAACAAAGATCTCTTTTGTTCCAGATTTCTTTCTTGGCATCCCTTTCTGAGTTGGAACAGTTGTCAATCATGAACAATCCCTGTGTGATGGCCACACCTTCCATTCCAGGCTTTGACTATCGGCCATACATTGTCAGCTGGTGCTTAAACCTCAAAGTCCTAGATGGATATGTGATTTCTCAAAAGGAAAGGTGAATATAACCTCTTTAGCATCACACATCATAGAAATGAATAAAAAGGCTTTTTATTCTTAGCTTACTGGAAATGGATAAATTGTACAATTCTTAAAATACACATAGTGAAAAGAAAGTCACTGAAAAATTACTTAGGTACTATTTATGGTTCTCTGTTAATGGTGTTTTTCCTGTACTATGTCACACTGGTCTGTGTCCTAGACATGTTATAACAAATTCTGTACTATAGAGGGTCTTGTTATTATAAAAGATTCAGTACATTTAACATTAACAATCAGTGGGTACTCCTAGGCACAGAATGTAGCTGTTACTATTTCTTATATTTTCTATTTCTTGAAGAAATCAGAATTCACTGCTGTCTCTTTTTTGTTTCTCAGCACAAGATACTCTGTGAATATTAATGAGCAGAGTATTTTGTGAGGATGTATAGATGAATTTAGTTTTAATCTATTGGTTAAATATGGATTTTCTTTGAGTGAGGCATTAAGGGTAGACTTTTATGGTCAAGCAAAATAAATTAGAGAAGAATAAGAGCTTTGTACTAAATCAATATTTTTTGGAACCACAGGAAAAAATATCCCTGGGGCTTTTGCTTTGACAGTATAGTGATGTCTCTGCAGAATCATGTTGACTGTAGCCTATGATGAAAGTTAAATTGGACAGAGAACTTGAAAACTGCAGTGATTTTAATCAATTTTCTACCTCAGCTATTTTAGGGAGCAGGGGGCTTTAATTAGTGATGGGATGTGGAACTTTATTTTCACATTCAGGTGTTATATCTGTTTAAAGAAAATAGGCACATGACTGTAATCCCAGCTACCAGGGAGGCTGAAGCTTGGTGATCTTTTGAGCTCAGGAGTTCCGAGCTACAGTGGACTATGTAAATCAGAGATTCATAGTTTGGTAGCAGTATGGTGAAGCTCTGGGAGTGTGGGACAACCAAGGTGGCTAAGGAAATAGAGAAAGTCAGATTTCCTGTATTGGAATCAGGTCCATGAGTATCCCCTGCAATTCTAGCCCAAGTGAGATGGGGAGATTAAACCTTTGAAGAGAAAGAAAGAGAGAGAAAAGAGAGAGATAGGACCGCCAAACTTGTGTTTCTTCCTTAGCTGTTTTGAAATTTGCATTCTTTTTTTTTTTAATCATTTTGTTAATTTGAACATCAAATTCCATTTCAGGATTTTTTTCTTCTGTGTATTTCAACATTTTCCCATTTTATGTGGCAGAGACATGTAAAGAATTCTTATAGTATATGTAAAAAAGTACTAGATATAGAAGATAGTTTCTCTCTGGATTTGCAGATTTCTTTTTTTTTTTAATTTTATTTATTTATTTATTTTTGAATAGAATTTTATTTTCCAAAATATATGTAAAAACAAATTTTAACATCAATTTTTTAAAAAGTTCCAACTTCTCTTCCTCCTCCATTCCCACCCCCCACCCACTAGAACTCAAGCATTTCAAAATAACTTATACATGAGTAGTCATGGAAAACATTCCCACATTAGCTAGGTTGTGAGAGAAAACAGTCAAAAAACTCCTAAAACTTCAGACTGAGGAATTGTCAAAGAGAAAAAATTTTTTTTTAAAAAATGTGTTTCCAGGGGCAGCTAGGTGGTGCAGTGGACAGAGCACTGGCCCTGGAACCAGGAGCACCTGAGCCCAAATCCGGCCCCAGACACCCAACACCCACCAGGATTTGCAGATTTCTTACTCCACAGATGTACCTTGCTTAATTTCATTGACTAATTCCACAAAAGACAAGGCCTTATCTGGGAGCAATGCTATAGAAATAAAGCTTTGTAGGCCCAGTGGGACTCCAGAACTGCCCAGGTGGTTTCAGGAAGAGTTTGCCCTGGAGAGTGAGAATTAGAGATTGGGCTACACTGGTAGGGAGGACAAATTGGAATGGGGGCTGAGCTGGGCTAGTTGGCTTAATGTTACAATTGGAAATGAAAACATTAAGGTGGCATTAAAGTAATGTTAGATGGATACAAGTGTATTTGATTTAAAAAATATATTAGAATTGCGGTATAGTTGCAAAGAAAAACAGTATGAAACATGGGAATATTTAGTGTAAATTTGTATCTTGTATAAGTAGAACACAGCATATGTGACTTTTAATCTATAGTTATTGGTATCCTTCTTTACTGCAGCAAAGAGACCAGTTCAGATTTTCTCTCAGTATTAGCTGTGTGACCCTGGACAAATCACTTAACTTCTGTGTGCCTTAATTTCCTGTAAAATGGAGATAATAAATAGCACTTACCTCCCAGGGTTGTTAATGAGGATCAGATGAGATAATAATTGTAAAGCTCTTAGCACAGTGCCTGGCACAAAGTAAGCATTATATAAATGTTAGATTTTTTTATTACTGTTGACAGGTGATCATGTCATGAGACATATGTGAAAACCAGGTTTATTACAAGAGAAACAAACATGCATGGGAACCCAATGGGATCCCCGTTTTTACAGAAGTTTACAGTTTTATAATAGCTGGACAAAGGGAGGTGGGGATACCAGTAAGGGGCTTGATATGGGAGGAGGAAAGATGGGAAAAAAGATGAGGCCATTCCCCACAGGGAGGAACAAGGTGATGGCAAAAGTCTCATTCTTTTCCCATGGGAACTGCTAGACTATGAAGATAGGAGGGTCTGCTTATCTGCAAAGGACCCCAGCTGCACAAGCATTATCCTAGCCTGATGCAGACTGGTTGGCACCTGTCTTGCATCCCAAGGACACACAGGAAGTCCAGCTGGGTGCAACAACAAATTATGTCAGCTCAGGGGGAGCTTCATCCCTGACACATTCAGGGCCCCCTGCATGCTCTGGATCCAGTGTTTCTGGAAAATATGGCAACTCAAAAAGACGTATTCAGGGGACCCCTTAACAGCCCTTAACCTTACTTAACCTCTGTTTGTCTCAGTTTCCTTAACTGTAACATGGGGATGATAACATCCATCTCACTGGGCTTTTGGAGGATCATATGATATTTGTGAAATACTTAGCACAGTGCCTGGTAAACAGTAGGTGCTTTAAAAATACGTTTCCTTCCTTCTTCCCTCTCTCTCCCTTCCTCCCTCCCTTCTTCTCTCCCTTCTTCCTTCCTTCCTTCTGCAAAACCCCAGCTCCCCAGGGCACTCCACAGAAGCCTTTGTAACCTACCTATATTGTCATTAAAGTACAGTACTATTGAGCCTAACAATCATATATAAATGTGTTTTCCTGGGAAAATGTACTTAGTGTTCCAACTTGTAACCTTGACAGTGGAAATTGAGGACTTCCTTTTCCTCTATCCACCACAAACCTTGTGTTGGCAATAGGGATCAAGGGTTCCAACAGAACCAGGAGTAAGTTAGGGATAGGGGTCCGAAAGGATTAGGTGGTGAGTAGTTGGTAAAGGAAAGTAGTGCTCTGGAATGGGAAGTTGAATGGGGATTACTGAGGCGTGGATGGTTACCTTCTCGTTCCTTTTTTCTTTTTTCCCCTTTCTCCTCCTTTCACTATCCCCTTCTTTCACCCCTCCCAAAAAGGGCAAGAAAAGAAGAAACAATGGCTTGTCGTCTTCTCTACTTTATTTATTTATTTATTTGTATTTTTTTAATGCGGCAATTGGGGTTAAGTGACTTGCCCAGGGTCACACAGCTAGTAAGTGTCAAATGTCTGAGGCCGGATTTGAACTCAGGTACTCCTGGCCGGTGCTCTATCCACTGCACCACCTAGCTGCCCCTGTCTTCTCTACTTTTATTCTGAACTTAACCAACACCAAATAGAACAGGTATTTGCATATATGTGGTAGAAGAGCAAACAGTGATTATACATGAAACTGCAAATGTCCTCTAGGTACAGCTTGCTTTCCTTTATTTATTTATTTATTTTTTTGGTAAGGCAATTGGGGTTAAATGACTTGCCCAGGGTCACACAGCTAGTAAGTGTCAAGTGTCTGAGGCTGGATTTGAACTCAGGTCCTCCTGAATCTAGGGCTGGTGCTCTATCCACTGTGCCACCTAGCTGCCCCCTCCCCCTTTTTCTTCTACTCACTATGTCAGTAACATTCTCATGTCCATGTTACCTGAGGGTTCATGGGTAGGGATTTTGGAGAGCATTTAAATCAATTGAAGCTCAAGGGGCCTTTAAGGAAAATAGAACATAATTATGCAAAGTCTAAGTGTCTGCACTTCCAAATTATTTGAGGGGGGGTGCGGTTTGGATTCTCTCGAAACATTCTGTTCAAAACTGCAATGATTGCAGTATTGTTTTGAATATGTTTATATAGCTAGATGGGCCATTATTGGGCTTTTTTTCTTCTTTTTTTCTTTGAAGCAAACTATCCATTTATAATCTTGAGTCTGGTAGTAAAAGAAATAATAAGCTGAATAAAACCTTCAAACCATTTTCATTTTCTACACTTCTGCTTCAGATCTCATAAACCTGGGAATGAGTTGTTGATGTAGGCGCTCAGGTTAATTGGTATTGCCAAGAACATACAGGTTCTTGTAAAAAGTGTAAAAACACTCACCCATGTGGTATTATATATGGTATTATAGTTCTAATTCCAGTGTATAGTGAAAGTGTTCCCAGCACAGTGCCTAACCCATAATAGGTGTTTAATAAATGCTTGTTAATTGATGCCTACAACTCTCCACTATTAAAAAAAAAAGCAACAGTTCTTTAGTGTTCTTTAAATTTCCTTAATAGATTCAAGCGGTCAGAATGTTGGCTACGTGATTATACCTGAGACACTGTAAATAGTAGAGTGTCTCAGAATTGCTGATATTGATGGTTGGCTGAGGCTTTAAGCATAAGCAAGAGTGTTATCTCTTGAGTTCACCAGAACCTGACTGTTATTCGGAGCTCTTTCTATACAATAGATACCTCTGCTGCATACTTTAATAGCAATTATCCCCAAAGTAGACCTTATGTTCTTAAATTTGGAATATATTGGGAGCAAAACTTTAGAGAACAGTGATATCTTTAAAAAGGAGTGGAAAAGACATTCTTTGTTGTGAGTTGTCTCTCTTAACATATTTTATATATATCAGATAATCTGTGTGGAGAGAGTACTGCTGTGCAGATCCTAAGACCATAGGATGCTTATATAAGACATGGTCCCCCTGCACTAGGGGAGCTTGCAATAGGAGGAAAAGGAATGAACACTGGTAAATACTTCACATACTTTAGTGGATCTGGCCTCTCATCAATTCCTTTACTCCTATGGTTCCATTTACCATTCCTCTGACTTCCCAGACCAAAATACCCTCTTGTCTCCCTCTATTAAAATGTAAGTTCATTGAAGGCAGGGTCCATCTACCCTTTGTATTTGTATTTAGCACTTAGTGACTGGCATGGGGTAAGCCTTTAATAAATGCTCATTCATTCATCCACTCACTCATTCAGTGATGCATGTCTCAGTCCATCTTAGCTTAACCATCTTGTGCAGTGCTTGTCCACATCCTCCCAGGAGTTCCTCCCAGGAGACCTGTCACGTATGCTGCTGAACAACTCATTCACTTTCTCCTCACGTTGTCGGGATGCCATTGGAGCACATGTGCATCCCATTGACTTTCCCTTCGCTATTGCCTGATGGCCAGCCCATCTTCTTGTTGGATCATTCATTTCCTTGACATCATCCTTTGCTGAGGTTCCTCTTTTTCACTCTGTATTTGTTATGCACTGCAGCCTGATCATGCCTATCTTGTGCCTCCTCCATTATTCTCTTAGTGATATACATTTTTGATTCTTTGGATATGATATTCTATGACTTACATCCCCATTAGAATATCATAGGGTCCTAGATCTAGGGGACATGAGAAAGAATCCAAGGCAACCCCTTTATTTTACAGTTGAGGAAGCTGGGACTCAAGGAGGTTAAATGACTTGCTTGAGGTCACAGAAGGTCACCAAAAGTGGGATTTGAATACAGGTCCTTGGACACCAGAGTCAGTGCTCATTCTAATGATGTGTAGTACTGTGTTTCCTTTCTGTCTTCAAAAAGATGGGCCTTGGTTTCTGGGAGAAATTTAGGTTTATTAAAGGAGCTTTGCAGTTTCTTGAAGGCAAACCAGTCTTCTTTATAACTATAAAACATAATGTAAGGTAAGATGTGGTTTTTCTCATTATGTTGCTGATACTGTAGGTCCATAAATGTTAGATCCTATAATTACACTGTTTTATGAACAGAGAGAGAACTTTTTCACATTAATCTTGACAGTTAACTAGAACAGAACTTAGTCACCTCAGTTTAGTTTAGTTCAACCACAAAACTTAGAACCACGTTTTCTATCCTAGCATGAAGACAGGTCATGGTGAACTAAGTTGACTGTATTGTATGTCCCAGAGGCCAATATATTTGCAGTTGTGTATATTAGGAGTCTTAAAAAATTAGGAAAATAATCTTTTCCCTCGGTCTGTGGCAGAGCCTCTAGTGGACAAGTGGTATATGTTTTGGGGGCCATGTGGATATAAATTGTATGTTTTCAAAGACTCAACAGGGCTTTTGCATCTTTGAAATAATTTTCAGAGTGAGAATAGATTTATATACTGTGTCAAAATGATAGAACTCCATCCTTGTTGTTTTCGTGCAGAGTTGCCATAAAAATACTCCAAATTTTGGGGGGCAGGTAGGTGGCGCAGTGGATAGAACACTGGCCCTGGAGTCAGGAGGACCTGAGTTCAAATCTGGCCTCAGACAGTAAAACACTTACTAGCTGTGTGACCCTGGGCAAGTCACTTAACCCCAATTGCCTCACTAAAAAATAAAAAAATTTTTAAAAATACTCCAAATTTTTCTTTTCTTTTCTTCCTTAAAATGATTTATTTAGATTTTTTTCAGTTACATGTAAAGATATTTTTTGAGTTCCAAATTTTTCTCCTACCCTCTCTTCCCTCCCCCCTCCTGAAGCCAGCAAGCAATTTGATATAGGTTATACATTATCATCATGTTAAACATATTTCCACATTAATCAGAACAAAAGGGAAAAAACTCAAGAAAAACAAGAACAATAACAAAAGAGCAACAAGAGTGAAAATAGTATGCTTCAATCTGCATTCAGACCCCATGGTTCTTTTTCTGAATGTGGAGAGCATTTTCCACTATAAGTCTTTACTCCAAAATTTTCCATCAATATTAATGTTGTTTACTGATAGAAATATAGTTTCAAATGTAATTTAGTTGAGGCAGCTAGGTGGCGCAGTGGATAGAACACCGGCCCTGGAGTCAAGAGTACCTGAGTTCAAATCCGGCCTCAGACACTTGACACTTAATAGCTGTGTGACCCTAGGCAAGTCACTTAACCCCAATTGCCTCACTCAAAAAATTTAAAAAAAAATGTAATTTAGTAATGTGAGTGAACCAGATAGGACAGTTTTTAAGACTCCTTGTGATTGTTATGAATGAGGAAGACTTTTTTTTAGAAGTTAGCATGAAAAATCTGAGCCAAAGACTCCAAGAGCCATAGTTCTTCTCAGCCTTTATCCATATTCTGGACATTTGATCTTTCTGTACTACTACTGCATTGGTACAAGCATGTTTTGATGTCATAAGATGAGAATGAGGCTTGAAGAGAAGGTCAGCAGTCACAATGGGCCATGCTATCCTAGACTATTCTTCATTCATTCTCTTTTCAGTTTGAAAGCTGAGTGGCTTTACAGTCAAGGCAAGGGAAGATCCTATCGACCTGGTCAACATATCCAGCTGGTCCAGTATCTGGCAACTGTTTGTCCTCTTACTTCTACTCTGGGCCTTCAAACTGCGGAGGATGCCAAACTGGAGAAGATACTGAGCAAACAAAGGTGAGCTTGTCAAAACTGTAGCAGCTGGTGGATTCCAAAGAAAAAAAACATTCTCAGCTCATAGCCATGTGGTATTAGTAGTTCTAATTCCAACATGTGGTGAAAGTGTTCCCAGCACAGTGTCTAACATATAATAGGTGTTTAATAAATACTTGTTGGCTGATGACCCCAAGTGTTGCACCTTCCATTACTGGGCACTCAAGACTTGTTACTGTTAGGGTTACAGAAGCGGAGACACCATCATATGGTTCCAGCCATAAAACTTAGGGGCCTCATTGCCTTTCATTGCTAATGGGGAAGAGGTCTGAGTAGGCAAAGAGGGAACAGGAGCTACATACACATACATATGCATAAGATAGTATGTGTGCATGGATATATGTACATATTTATGGTATTGTTTACCTAATTAATATATGTTTACAAATGTGTATTTCAATATTTGCTTTTGAAGATAACAGAAAATATTTTGTCATATCATATGTAGAGATCTGGTTGTTACTGGGTAAAGCCTTAAAGGGTTTTGTGTATAGAAGTACCATGTGGAGAATTATTTCTAGCCTTTCTTTTTTAGTTCTCCAAGATAAGGCTTTGAGATTTGGGAAGTGTTGGGATGGGGAAACTACCTTGTCTGAAACAATGAGCTGCCACAAGATGTAAACTGTAATTTGGGCGGGGGGGGGGGGGGGCAGGGCAATGAGGGTTAAGTGACTTGCCTAGGGTCACACAGCTAGTAAATGTCAAGTGTCTGAGGCTGGATTTGAACTTAGGTCCTCCTGAATCCAGGGCCTGTGCTTTATCCACTGCACCACCTAGCTGCCCCCTGTAAACTGTAATTTTTTTTTTGGGGGGGGGTGAAGCAGTTGGGGTTAAGTGATTTGCCTAGGGTCACACAGCTAGTAAGTGTTAAGCATCTGAGGCCGGATTTGAACTCAGGTCCTCCTGACTTCAGGGCCGGTTCTCTATCCACTACACCACCTGGCCGCCCCTTAAACTGTAATTTAAAATTGATATATTACTGGTTTTTAGGCTTCACCAGAGGCAGTTGATGTGCCAAAACCAAAATGAAGAGTCTTCATCTTCAACTGCTAGTGAAACAGAGGTAGCCATTGCACCAGAGCACTCGGATCCAGCTCCAGGGGGCCAAATCGTTCTGGAAAGTGGTAAGATTCCCATGTGCTTCTGTGAAGGGTACCTGTGGCAAAAATGTACATATTATGTGTACATGCATACACATAATACATATACATATGTTTTGGGTTTTATTAGGGCTTTGGTTTGAGAACATAGATCAATCTTTTCTATTTCTAAATTCTTCTAAAATTTTGTTGATAGCTTTTGGGTTTTTTTTTTTGATAGCTTTTGTTTTCATGTCAACTTCATTTCCAAAACCATCCCTCTCATTCCCTTGTCCAGCAAGTTGTTCCTTATAACAGAGTATAGGAAAGTGAGGAGAAAAAAACCCAATTCAACAAAACTAACCAATATGTCTAGACGGGCTACAGTAGAACAGGCATGTTAATGCATTGTCGATGGAGCTGTAAATTAGTCCAGTCATTCTGGAAAGCAATTTAGAGCTATGTCCCAAAAGTTACTAAAGTGTATATTCTCTTAAGCCCAGCGATACCATTATTAGGCCTATACCTCAAAGAGATCAAGGAAAGAGAAGGACCTGTGTGTTCAAGAATATTTATGGCAGTTCTTTTTTTTTTTTTGAGTTGCAAAAAATGAAACTAAGGGAATGTTCATGAGTTGGGAAATAACTGACCAAATGATGGTGTATGAATGTAATGAAATACTGTTGTGCCATAAGAAACGATGAAAGGGACCATTTCAGTGAAACCTGGGAAGATTTTTATGAACTGATACAGAATGAAGTGAACAGGACAAGTAGAACAATTTATACAGTAACAACACTGAACAGATTTGAAAGCCATAAGGACCCTGATCAATGCAATGACTGACTGTTATGACCCATATTGAAGCATACTACTCACTTCTTGACAGAAATAATGGACTCCGACTGCAGAATGAGACATATTTTTTGGACATGGCCAGTGCTGGAATCTGTTTTCATGATAGGCATATTTGTTACATACAGCTCCAGGAGTCCGTGAAATGTGGCCAACTTTCCACAATCCTTCCAACTCTGGCTATTCTCTTTTGTCATTTTTGTTAATTTTCTGGGTATAGGACAAAATCTCAGAGTTTTCTTAATTTGTATTTCATTTATTGGTAATTTGGAATGATCATACTTATGGTTGATTATTGTTTGCAATTCTTTTGAGAACTGTTCTTATCCTTTGATTACTTTAAATTATTTAAAAAATGTTTAACAGCATCACTATTTTGGAATAAGGAAACAACATTCTGGTTACATATTTTAATGACTATTATTATTTTTGTTTGTTTTGTTTGTTTTGGTTTTTTATTTTTTTTTCCGGGGCAGTGGGGGGTTAAGTGACTTGCCCAGGGTCACACAGCTAGTAAGTGTCAAGTGTCTGAGGCCGGATTTGAACTCAGGTACTTCTGAATCCAGGGCCAGTGCTTTATCCACTGCACCACCTAGCTGCCCTTTGATGACTATTAAGAACTATGAAGGCACTGTTTTTTTAGAAGATTTTTGGTTTGGGATTTGAGGAATATTATGGGGAATCACTGTTATTTGCTTGTTCATTTTTTAAAACATACTTAATGTTAATGCAGAATTTGTAGCTAAAAATGGACTATTCAAATTCAAATGAAACTCTGTTTTTTCTAGAACCTGTCATTCAAGTAAATTCTTGGGTTGGGGCAAGTGCTCATGAAGATCACTTATATGCTATTAAGAGTAACCTGGCAGCCTCAGTACAGACTGCAAGGTTTTCTCGAAATGACCTACACCTAGAAGACATACAGACAGATGAAGACAAGCTGAACTGTAGTCTTCTCTCTTCAGAGTCTACTTTTATGCCTGTTGCTTCAGGATTATCCCCTGTATCTCCTACTATTGAACTGAGATTACATGGTATAAACTTGGACCTGGAAGATGATGGTGCTATGATTGAATCTTTGAAAGAAATGAAAAAACAGGATGTGGACAAGGAAGTAGAAAAGGCTTTGTGGGTTTCAAAAGAAAGTTCTGTTAAATCAGCAAATGGTGAGGGAAACCCAGAGACCAATGACAGAGATGGAATGTTGTTCTGCCCTGAGCTGGCCACAGCAAGTGATGTCTCAAGGGATGGTGTTAGTCATTCCCACATAGCCTTTCCTGGGACAGGTGGATTCAGGCTTTCCAGTGCACAGCTTGTTCATGAAGGTGCATTGTCTCAGATCATTTCAGAAGAACTTCCCTGCAGGCCTTTACCAGAGGGATCTGTTGCTTTGGACAAAGATTCCACCTTATTTCAAAGAATGAATGATGCAGCCACCAAGCTCCAGGCCTGCTGGAGGGGATTCTACATCAGGAACTACCATCCACGAGCCAAAGAAGTACGCTATGAAATCCGGCTGAGGAGGATGCAAGAGCACATTGTTTGCTTAACGGAAGAAATGAGGAGGTGGGTGGAAAGTTCAATTTCTGGTGGCCCCCTGTTTGTGAATAGAGATCTTATTTTGGTTTGGAAGATTTGAGTTATCATGATGTGTCTGGGATACAACAGGATTTCCTTTTTGGAAACCTACATTTAGGTTTTCTTCTGATGCCTCTTTGTGATATACAGATAATTGAACCCTTCAGGGCTGTGTCACAGGAATATATGTTTTGTCAGGTCTTACCATGCTGTGTAGGCTTTGAATGTGGGCCAGCCCAGACTCTGTGTCTGTTAACCAAAGCTGGCCTGAATAAGTCTGAACAAACTCATTAGCAGTTTTGGCTACAGGGTGATAAAATTCTTAGAGCAGCTCATGAAGACCTATTACTAAGGCATAGGAGGGCTTGTGATCTGGGGCAAGAGAATGAATTTTCACAAAAGTGAAATTACATATCCTTGAAAATTAAAAGTTTATTTGTTTCTGGACATGCAAAAGAACTGTAAGGACAAGAAAAGATGATTTCAAAGGGGTCAGAGTCATTCAGCAAACATTAAGCACCTACTGTGTGCCAGGCACTTAGAGAGGTGCTGTGGACAGAGTGACTGAAATGATTTGCCCTTGTCCTCAGGGAGCTTGTATTCTCTTAGATTCTGGATGGAGAGATGGAAATAAAACCAGGAGGTAGCATAAGGCTTACAGACAATAAGTGTCAAAACAGCAGGAGGCCAGAAGATGCTGGAATTTTTTCAGAAAATAAATATGATTATTGGTTGGATTGGCTTCTGCAATAATACTAATGACAATAATGTCACACTTTAATAGACTTTAAAAGTTTGCAGAGCCCTTTCTTAAGTTTCATAGCTCACACAATCCATTTACGTTATCGGACAAAACAGTTAAAATTTTATAGGTTTGTGTTGAATAATTATATTTATTAAGGGTGCCCCTCACTTTTCATTAATTTTAAAGAGGTCAAGTTTAAAATTGTACATATCACTTTTCAGCATCTATTAGTTGGGACAGAAGAATACTGAATTGCTACTTTTATAAGCGGTTTCTTACAAGGATAGGGCCAAATTTAATATAGAGAGAGTTAATTGAGTGGCCCACCGTAATATTGGGGTCCCAGAAATAATGAGGGACCTCTGGGTTCAAACCTCCCTCCCCTCCGAACTGCCTTTTTAGATATTTCTCCCAGGCCAATAAGAAAGGAGCCTAACAGCCTCTTTTCCACAGATGAATCAGGTTTTATTAATGAGAATAAAATAAACAGCAAAAGTGAAATTAATAAAAATCAAAGATAAGGGAATAGGGAAAAAGAAACACGGATAACCCTTCTAACTCTAACCTAAGTCTATAAAATCCCCAAACTTGCTTCCAGTTCAGCTAATTCAAAAGAGCAGGGCTCGTATGTTAACTCACCATGGGCCCGCAGGACTCATCTTCTGCTGCTGCTCTCTTGTTCTACCAGAAGAGAGAGTCACTCTGGAAGAGACTGAGACTCCCCTCAGTGAGCATTTACTCTTCCTCCCCCAAAAGGGGAGGTCCTTCAAAACTGCCTGTGGAGAGTGGTTTCTCCTGCTGACATCAGCAGCACACATCACTCAGGGCAGGACAAGTGTGGCTCATCCCAATCAGTCAGCCAAATTCCAATAATCTTATCACATTCCCCACTTTGTTTCTTTGAGGAACACAGGGTGTTTCCTTGATGAAACAGTAAAAAATAACAGAATATAATACCCTATGCTAATAAACAATATGTTAATAACAATATAGAAAAGGGAGAAAGGGGAAATTTTGCCCAGAGGGGCGGTCCCTCATGAACCCATTCTTTGACACTGTCTGCAGAGGGAGGGCCTCTGCAGAGAATACATATTACAAATGGTGTATATAATAACAGAAGAAAAAAACCTCAACAAAACAAAACTGTTCATTTAAAGTTTTTGAGATCTTCTTGGAGTGTTGAGATGTCATCAGGAAAACTGGACTCTAGTCTGGATTCTGGTTGTCTCTGGACTCTTCTTTAGCTGTTGAACTGCTAGATTTTCACTAATCCTTAGTATAGCATTGTCAATGATCAAATTAAACAGTGAGAGTTCTTCAAAATATAACTCATACTCAAACTTTATATATATATATATATATATATATATATACACACACACACATATATATACATATATGTATGTATTATATTACATTCCCCTCTTTTATATAATACAGAGTTGAGACAGTTATGTGATCTGTAACATTTCTTACCACCATGTGTCTGGATCAAGGCCAATGGCTCATCCCAGTCAGTCAGCCAAATTCCAATAATCTTACCACAATACTTAGTACTTTGTTTTACGCATGACATTCTGGTTGTTATTGTTACTGTGATTGTGTTACTGTTCTACCCAGTGAGTGCTATGTGGAAGTGAATAAGATCTTTATTTGTTGGCTGGAATGTTAATTCATATTTACTAGGAGTTCACATGGCTATTTTACTTCCATTTAGGGTGTTCATTTTAGAAGAGGCGCAGAAGTAGAAAGCTCATTAATGGGCTATTAGAAAATCAATCTCTTGAAACTGTCTGCATTGGCTGTGCTAACCAGAAATTCAGAGTTCTATGCCTTATGTCAGTAATCTGAACATTTTGAATTGTAGATTGAAAAAGGAAAGAGATGAAGAGCATATTCAAAAGCTTGTGCAAGAAGAGGCTGTCAGATTCCTTTGGAACCAGGTAAAACTCCCTTCTGTTGCTTTTACTGTAACATTTCAGAGAGAAGAAGAAGGAGTAAGCCTGCACACCCTGGCACCTTAGCTACCCTTTGCAAAGATTAGGGATAGCAAGTGCCTTAATTGCCATTTATTTTCCTGTGTGGGAGTAGCGGATTCAGTGGGTGACATTTTAGTTTTATTTAAATAAAAAAAATTTTTTCTGAATAATTTGAGAAAAATGAAGATAAAATTCAAAGGAGGGGCAGCTAGGTGGCACAGTGGATAGAGTACCGACCCTGGATTCAGGAGGACCTGAGTTCAAATCTGACCTCAGACACTTAACACTTACTAGATGTGTGACCCTGAACAAGTCACTTAACCCCAATTGCCTCACCAAAAAAAAAAAAAAAAAAGAAATTCAAAGGAGAAGGGAAATGGCTAATAGCTTTCATGAAAACATGCCGTTAGGCAGAACAACATTACAGGGGCAAGGTTTGATTATAATTTTATTTGAAACTTCAGGCCCACATCCTCAGACTTTTCTGCCTTGCACTCAAGACACTCTGAGTTTGGCGCCATCAACCCTTTCTGTCATTATCTCACTTTGCCCTTATTCCTCCTATTCTGTGCTCTGGGCAAAAAAGTTTATTTCCTCCCCTCTAAACACACTTTTATTTTCAGCTTTGGCTTACACTAATTCCTGTCTATCTTTTTACCTGCGACCTACATACAGATTTCTCCATGAAGCCTCCTTAACCACCATCACAAACACTGCTTCTCCCTCCCTCTTGTCTATAATAACCCTACCTTTTCACACTTCATGTAGTACTTTGTTTTATATCTTTCCAATTCAATTACCAGCTAATCTTATGTAGTGTCATTATCCATGTTTGTATCTTATCTCTCTGTATGTTTTATGAAGTACTTTATCTGAATTTTGTATCTCCTCTAGTGCCTAGGAGGGTGTTATGTATACAGTAGATATTTTTCACTATAGGATGAACGAATGTTAAAATGATATTGGTTAGGGTAGTAATTGCCTGCCACAGTTTGTTGACCAAGGCACTGACTGATAGGTAGAATGTACTTATAAGGAAAACTCCCATCATTCCCTTCCAAGAATCAGCAACAACCAAATTTAAGGAATTTTTTGCGTGGAGTATCAAGCTACTTTGTGGGACTCTGTTTAATTTACATTTGACTACAAGTTGAGGTTTTTTTTTTTTAAATGGCTACATGATTGTATGTCTCTAGAAATTAGCATAAGCTGTTCTGTCAAATGAAAATAGGTTGACTCTTATTTAAAGGAGACCATCTGAATTATTTTCTATCCTGAAATTGTACTGTGTCTAATGCTGCTTGATGATCATCTAAGACTTGGAACCTTTTTGTGATGGAATTTATAGCAGGAATTTGACCTATATAGGCTTTTTAGAATCTTCATATGATTTAAGAGTCTAGTGACCATGAGCTGGGAGTTACTGAGATATTTTCAGAGAACACATTTACTCTGTCATTGATTAACATTTAGGAAACTCTTCTTTGTGCCTGCACATCAAAAGCATGGTTGTAGTATGGCATTATATGCTATTTTCTGCTTTCATTCACTGGATTTACTCTAACACATTTAATAGCTTTGTCTCCCACTTGTAAAAGGTGTATATTTGGTTTCATATAGAAAGATAATACTAGTGACCCACTATCCCTTTGAATTATTTTTCCATTTGATTTATCTCTGTTCTCTCATCCAATTCCCTTTGGGACTAGGGTGCTCATACTGTAAATATGTGGAAAAAACCAGGAGTATGTTCTGTGATCATTAAACATGACAGACAGGGCCCTCAGCTGCACTGAGTTCACCACTTGGTTTTGTAAGGGGCTAAAATTCTAGCTAGTCTGTCTAAAATATCTAATGAGTGGTTGCCAATAAATTATAAGCTTTAGTAAGAGTTTAGACTTTTAAGCATTTATTAAAGAGAATAAGAATTTGGTGAGGAGAAAGAGAAAGGCCTAGATTCATCTATTTATTAAAGGGAGAGCACATTTCTAGCTCTGTTCTCCACTAGCATCCTGAGGAAAAAGAGCGAGAGCACCAGCCTTGCCCCCTCTTCTTCCCACAAGCAAACGTCACTTCCTGACTCCAAAGAAAAGCCTCATAGACTTGCCCTCAGAGGCCTTCTCTTCATGGTGGAGCTTTCCTACAGTAAGTCTCCAGCAGGTGGTGTCATTTCAGTCATTACAATTTCATTACTAACTGGGCTAACTGGACATAGACACTGTTCCTTTTTAATTACAGGAAAAGTAACTTAAGTGCATGCCCTGCTGATGTAGTTTATGTTTGTGGGGTTTTGTTTTTTGTTTTTTTGCAGGGCAGTGAGGGTTAAGTGACTTGCCCAGGGTCACACAGCTAGTAAGTGTGAGGTGTCTGAGGTTGGATTTGAACTCAGGTCCTCCTGAATCCAGGGCTGGTGCTTTATCCACTGTGCCACCTAGCTGCCCCTATATTTGTGTTTTAAAGCCCGCTGCATAATCATGAGCCTCCTGTTCTATAATGAGACTTCCTTCTGTGGTTTGCAGGTGAGATCGCTACAAGATTGGCAGCAGACAGTGAACCAGCACCTCAGTTCTGCCTGGCAGTGTAGTGTTCCAGTCTCTAGTACCCTGTTGTCCTCCCAGTCTTCTCCATTATTTATTTCGAGTCAGGAGCCCTCTTTGGCCAGTGCTTCTGACTGGTTCATTTCAGATGCTGAAGCTCCCCAGGAGAAAGTCATCCCTGAATTCCCAGACTCTGGCTTTCACTCCTCCCTTGCAGAACAAGTTCACTTGCAGTATTCCTTTGATTCTGAAAAGAGTTCCATGGGAGGGAGTGAAAGTTCTTTAATGGGAAATTCCTTAGAGACAGTTAGATATTTCAAAGATACAGATACAGGGGATGCCAGTGAAGAGCACGATGAATGGAACAAAGAGAACTTGAATAATGAACAGGATAATAGTCTTCTGGAACAGTATTTAACTTCAGTGCGGCAGCTAGAAGATGCTGATGAGAAGACCAGGCTTGAGGATGGCATAGAAGATGATGGTAGCCTTCCAGTTACTTCAGCCCCAAATTCATATTCTTTGTCTGATTCAGCTGCTGCTGCTAATATAGCTGATAACAAAGCTGCTCCTTTGCAAGATGAAACCAGTCAGACACCAGACACTTGTAAATCAGATGCAGAAGTTCAAGCTCATCAATCAGAATGTGACTCTGCATTTCAGGTGCTGCCCGTTGGCATTGCTGTATAGTATGCCTGGTGCCATGGAAAACTGAGGAATTACTTAATTCTTTCTAATTTTCACTTGTCCTTATATTTTCTTTCAGGTGTGTGTTTTTTTTAAACAACAAAACTTCATAATTTATATAGAATTTATATTCTCATCTCTTATTTTCCAGATTTCACATATCATATTGAGGCTTTGTTTTGACAGCATTTTGCTAATCTTGTATGTTCAAGCACTCAGCTATATGATGCTGAATAATATTTATATTGAAAGCTGTATGCACTTTATTTCTTAATAATTGAGCTGTATCAAAATAGCTTTTTCCTTTGTAAAATGTACTAAGATTGTTTTCTTCCAAAGAGAATTAAACTAAAGCTTCTTCAAATTTAGGAAATTTTACCTAAATGGTTATTGCATTATTTTAGAGAACCTCTGCTCTTTTTTGTTAATGTGGAAAAGAATGATGTAATGCATTCTCTATAAAAAGAAATCAAATGCAATTAACCAGTATGTACAGGACAGTAAACTGTTCAGAGGGGAGCAAAAAGCTGGCTGCTTTGCCTTCTGACTATAGCAGGAAGATTCCAGCCTTGCTTTGATTTTTCTCCTTTTGAGTCAGGGAAAAACCTTTGCAAGCAAATCCAGGAGGACACAATGAAACTACAGAATCTTTTCGGTAAAGATGATTAATTGCCTTAAGAGACAGATCTTTAGTGAATATCAAAATATCCTTAAAAGAGCATGTTCTTCAACAGTGAAGTGTTTCATCCAGCCCTGAAGCTCTGCTTACTCTGAGGAAGCAATAATAGAAAATCCTTCTCTCAGATGAGAGCAAGCAAGCAAGCAAGCACAAAGATCAATCCATTTGTTAATATTACCACTGTATGTGTTCTTATTCTTTGATTAAAAAAACCAAACATACTAGAATCAGTTTTTTTTTTTTTATTATTAACCATTCTTGACCTGTTTCCCAATTGTGTCCTTTTTTGGATATTTTACATAATAGCCCCCATTTACATGGCCCTTTACAATGCACTTTCCTCACATTAACCTCATTTAAAAATTTTGTTTTTTATCCCCTGCATAGTGCCTTGCATGTAGTAGGGAGTTAGTAAATGCTGGTTGGATTTGGAGATAGCAGAAATATTATTAAAGCCATTTTATTTTATTTTGTTTGTAAATACTCGATTAATATTTTTTAATGTCACTGTCACTTCTCTCTTGATCCCTCACCCCCTAGCATAACTCTCTCTTGTAGTCTATAAGTACAGCCAAATCAACACATTAGCCATGGCTGAGAACATGCTTTGTTCTGCTCTCATCCGGCACTCTTCTCTGAGAAGCTTAAGGCACGCTTTACACTTAGTCCTCTGAAGTGACTATTGATCCCTATGTTTATCAGAATTCTGAAATTTTTCAAATTACGTTCACTTTACAGATAAATCTGTTTGTGAAATCTGTTTCTTTAAATGATTTACCCAAGGTCTCACAGCTAGTTAAGTATGAGAGCTAGGACCCAAACCTATATATTCTGACTCCAAATATTTCCTTTTTTCTTTTTTTTTTAAACCATTATACCATACTTCTTCTCCTCTATTTAAATAGGAAATTTTCTCCCTCTTTTTTGAGGGTTGGAGGAGAAGGGAGGAATTAGTACTTAGATTTGGCTGTGGGCATTGATAGATGGCCCATATACTCTTCCCTTTTTAATTATGCTCTTAGAGGTAAAGCATGTTCAGACTTGAAGGTGTATACTGATTGAAGAACTTGAGCGCGCGCTCTCTCTCTCTTTCTCTCTCTCTAAGGGAAATCTTTCCCACTTATGGTTTTTTAAAAGTCCCACATTTTGGAGAGTAATTAATAGTGGTGGTGGTGGGGAAACCATTTCTTTTGCCCTTTATCTGGTTAAAAAATTCTCCAAATGTACAAAGAAAATATTTTATTTTGAAGTACTCAAAAGTAAATACATAAATAAAAACAAGGATAATCTAACTTTGGGGAAATGTTTTAAGTGTTGGAAAATCGTCAAAAAATGTTGTAATATCTTTTAACCACAAGCACACAGAATCATGGAATGTTAAGAGTTGTGATTCATTTCCATTTAACAGCCTTGTATAAAGCATCTATTAATATGTGTAAGGCCCTATGGGTACGACACCCAAAATGAGACAACTTTCTTACTCTCAAGTTTACGTTATATTGGGAGAGTTTATATACACAAGTAAATAAATACGAAGTATATAAAAAGTAATTTCAGGAGGAAGAGAGCACTAATAGCTGTGGAAGACAAGGAGGTACCTCAAACTTTAGGAGGCACCTAAACTGTGCTACAGATTCTACTTCCTAATTAGATTTCTAGGATTATAACCATTTAGAACTCTGATGTCATTCAAATAATCTGAGACAAATTAGAAGTTAAAGACCTATTTGTCATTCCCTGTAACTCACTGGGAATCCAATCTCTAAAATTATGTGGAAAAAAAACACTGAAACCTTCCAGAATACTGCTAACATTGATATATTTATGCTGGAATTATTTTTTTCTGGGTTCATGAATAAGTAGCACTCAGGTTAAGAATTCTTTGGATCCAGAATGTTTTACTAAGGAAAATTTCCATCTGCTTTTTTTGGCTGTCTAATCCTAAAGTGAACATAGTAGTAATATATTTGTAGTTGTCAAGTGGGCTTATTAGGTGTTTTTTTATCCTATAGTGATAACATGTCTTATTGATCACTTGTTACACAATAATTGAAGCTTTTCCAGCCTTTGGACAATGCCACTTGTTTTTTATGGATCATTTTACATTTCTTCTTAAATGCATCCTATTTTTCTATTTTTACAATTAAGTGCCTAGTTTCCCACCAGGAGTTAAAGAAAAACCACCTTGTGTTGCCCTAGTGCCAAAGTCCTAATTCTCATTACATTAAAATTTTCCATAAAAGCTGCTAAAATTTCCTACTTCAGTATTACCTAATCAGACTTTATCTTACTCAGACCTTTTTCTTTGCTAAGCTTCTCTCTACACTAACATTAATTAATCTGCATTATTTTCTTTCTTTTGATACATGAATTTCACTACTCATAACTAACTTTTAGAGGAATTTAATTTCATGAAAATTTAGCAAAATACGTATCAGGTAATATTTTCATTTCTCTTTTACCTTTTACTAAAGTTTTGAAGTACAAGAATATTAAGACATCTCTTCCTCTTTTCCTTTTGGACTTTTACAGTTTCTCTTGCATGTAGTTGAGATTAAAAGTAATTTAAAGTTAGAATGTAGGAAATGTGTGGACCAGCTTAATATATCCTGAGGGGCTTAAAATAATTAAAAACTATATAAAATTTTTGGTTTCAGAGTCACAGAGTGTAATAGGTTGAATTAAGAAGCTAGTGTAGTTTAACAAGGCTTGGTAGTTGGCTGAAAACGATAGGTAAAAGAATTTGTTCTTTGAATATGGTAACCTTGTTTTAAAGTGTTTTAGTCAAGGGTTAGGGGCAGTTCAGCAATATTGCTTCACTTCACTTACATTTTTTTTCCATTCAGTGTAGAATTATACAGATTTAGTACATATCCATTAGAAACAATTATAAACAACTGAGCTTACTGGGATTTGGTTTAAAATTTTGACAAAAATTTTTGTACTTTACAGCAGTGAGTAGTAGACAGACAAAAGGTTTCCCTATTTTCATTTTTCTCTCTGTGTTTGAAAGGAAAACAAGTTCTACCATTGAACGAAGAGCAGTTATTAAAACAACAACAACAACAAAATAAGCACTTAGTGATTGATTTCTTTTTCTAAGTAACATTAATTATGTTATAAAAAAAGTGTTAACCTTGTAAAAGTTTAGCAAAGGATCCTTTCTTCTATACCTCAAGGATCTGTAATTTCATCAGTATAAATAGGTATTCCCTCTATCAACTGAGATATCCCCACATCTTACTTAGTAAATAGTTTCCTAAGTTGCTGGGGCCAAAAAAAATTATCCTTTGATGGTCAGCTCTCTGAACTTAGCTATGTTAGTGCTTGGATAATGTACATTGCTGGGCCTGTACGAGAAGCTCTTCCAGCTTGGTGAAGGGACTGTTAGAGCTTATGCTATGATTTTGAGAACCCAGGGTCATCTTGATACCATGATGAAATATAATTGTACCTTAATCAAATAATAATTATAATAAAAAGTGGCATGTTGCTGATCAGTATAAAGATCTTATAGTGAATCTTGGAATTTGATCACTTTAAACCTCAAGGTTTACTGAGCCAACTAGGTGTGAAAGTCCAAATTATACTAATTATTACAGAAAGCACTCGTCAGGCTAGTCAACACATGTAAGCTAGTTTGATTCTGTATAGTTGATTAATAAAGCCTCCTGCATGCGACAGGTAGAAATGTAAATAATTGACAAAACTATTCTCGTGAGGTTGAAGATAACTTTTTTCCTCCAATTATGGTAGATACCATTGATCTGGCAAATAGTAATATTTTAAAATGGGGTTTGTGTGTGTATGGCATATTTTTGTTAAAATAACAAAAACAAACCCCTCTGTAATGGTGTGTTTCTATGTATCTACTTAATTCCAAGTCTTATTCCCACTTTTGTTAATGTTTTCGGGAATTGGGCTTAAGCAATTGTCTAATTTGTAGTGGTCCATTTGATGTTTTTATGTTGTATTTGGAGCACATTAAATACCACAGTGCTTTCAGTTCAAGATAGACAAAAAGGACAGAAGCTATACTATCTAAAAAATGAAATGGATACAGTATAAAAATACACAAGATATTCCTAGGAAATGGATACAGCATGAAAATACGGCATGAAAAAGATGAGTGACCCATTCATAAACCAAGTGGAAAGATGGTTTGCTTATTTAATGTGTGAATTTTTTATTTTGATAATTATATATATATAGTTGAAGTAGATTTGCTATACTGTAGTCTGTCCTCATGAAGTTACTTCTAGGTAAAGCTTATGACTACTTTGTCATAGAGTAAAAGAGAAAATTTAGTCAAAAACACTTTAAAGGTTTTCTGAGTTTGCTTTCCAAGATGGAACCTGTTGTGCCATATTAAAATTTCATAAATAAAGTAAATAATAGTAAAAAAAAAAAAGTGAAAGGTATCCTTGGAGAGTATCCATGTATGGAATTGTATTTTTCCAAAAATGAGGTGCTTTTTTACCTTGCATACCACTCTGAATCTTATTCACTCCATTGATGGCAGAATCATGCTATCATGGCTTTGTTAATTTTACAGTTCCATTTCTTTGGTTTTGGGGGAGTAGTGTTTTATGTAGGTAATAAAGTTTTAAAAATTAATCTGATTGTGGTTTATTTTTAGGTTTCTAAAATCAGTAGGAAAATAGTGTGTGGTTAAAGTGATTATAGTGTGTGGTGTTTTTTTTTTGACTGCTAACTTAAAATTGTGCTTAAATGTTTAGTTTGTATTTCTGAGGTTCTAATTTAAAATAAATTATTTGTATCTTTGCTTCTATTCTTAATCTGACTAGTTTTTGAAAATGAATAATAATGATTCTTATTCATGATTCTAATGATTAAAGGATAATTGTTGTGTTGCTTTAGTCACTTCCGACTCTTTGTAACCCCTTTTGAGGTTTTCTTGGGAAAGATACTAGAGTGCTTTGCCAATTGTTAAAAGGAGAAATTCTCATAAAAATGGGGCATTGAAGGAAGAACTAATATAGAGGAAATAGGTGGGAGTGGAGGGCTAGTAATATTGGAATAATTGAAATATCCATCTGGGTTGGAGAGGAAGCAAGGGGCAAGGACTTTTAGAAAGGTGTGTTGATTAAGATTAGGAGGGTAGGGTAAATAAGGGAGTGACTTTTAAAGGGGAGGATAAAATAAGGAATAAAAGGGTAAGGAGAGAAGATAAATTAATGGGGATTGGGTAAAAAGAGGCTGAGAAGGGAAAAAGTAAAAATAAGATGAAGGGAAATTCACAAATAGTGATTATGGGGCAGCTAGGTGGCGCAGTGGATAAAGCACCAGCCCTGGATTCAGGAGTTCCCGAGTTCAAATCCAGCCTCAGACACTTGACACTTACTAGCTGTGTGACCCTGGGCAAGTCACTTAACCCCCATTGCCCTGCAAAAACACAAACAAAACAAATAGTGATTATAATTTTGAATGTGAATGGGATGAACTCACCCATAAAATGGAAATAGCAGAATAGATTAAAAATCACAGATGAGTAAACTAAGGCAAACAGGATTAAGAGATATGCCCAGGGTCACACAACTAATAAGTGTCTAAGGCTGGCTTTGAACTCATGAAGATGAGTCTTCCTGATTCCAAGCCTGGCCCTGTATCCACTTTGCTGCCTTGATGCCTCAAAGGAAATACATTATACAAAACAAATTGCATATATAGTATTGTACTGAGGTTTATTTTTTACAGAATGCTTCAGTACAGTAATAGAGGTTGATGTTTACTGGGAAGTAGTCTTGCAAACTGACATGTGACACTTCTCAGAGTAACTGAAAAGTACATAGGAAGTGTCAAGAATAAATATTACATAAACCTGTAGAAGGAAAGGAGACAGGTATATAATAACTACATGTGTTGATAAGTATTGTATATTTGTGTAATAGAATTTTAATACACATTCTGTCCTTTTTATGAAGAATTCAAAGCACTTTCAAATATGTCTTATTGTTTAAAAATTTTCCTGACAATTCTTTAGGTAAGAAGGCTTATTACTTAATCATTATATAGGTTAGGTAACTTAGTTACTGAAGGGTCAGATTAATGTCAGTGAAGAGTGTGATGTGGTAACCAAAAAAATGAATTTAATCTTAGGCTACGTTGAGAGGGGGCTTGTTTTTCAGAATGGAGGAAGAGATAGTCCTATAAGTCTACTGCCCTGATCAGATCATATCTGAAGTGTCATGTACAGTTCCGGATGTCACATTTTAGGGAAGGACATTGGTAAATTGGGTAAATCTAGAGGAGTGCAGCTAGGATGGTGAAACAGTTTAAAAAGTCAGCTAGGATCAGTCTAAAGGAGAAAGAATGAACAGACATTATTGCTGTCCACATGGAAGGAGTATTAGATAAGTTTTGTTAGCATTGGAGGGCATATTTAGGAGCAACGGGTGGAGTTTATAAAGAGTTAAATTTAGACATGAGACAAAGAAAACTTAACAGTGACCTAAAAGTGGAATGGACTTCTTCAGGAAGTAGTGGGCTTCTGTTACCTGGTGGTTTTCAGACAATGGCTGAAAGACCACTTAGCATCTTGTAGAGCATCTTGTATGATTTGGATAAAATGGTCCTTCCCATCTCAGTTTCCACTCTTAAGATTCTGTGATAATGCAGGCAATACCAGTCTTGAAATTTGAATTCAGTTTTCTTTTAAAAATGTAAAAATTTATTTTCTTTTTAATTTATGGAATAAAACCAGCATTTCCATAACTTAGTATAATTTAAAAAATGATTGCACATGAAACTGCTAATCTATTATGTGCAACTTGCTATTTGAATATAATCCAGTTTCCTATATAAGGGGCTAAAATTCTAGCTAGTCTGTCTAAAATATCTAATGAGTGGTCGCCAATAAATTGTAAGCTTTAGCAAGAGTTTAGACTTTTAAGCATTTATTAAGGAGAATAAGAATTTGGTGAAGAGAGAGAGAAAGGCCTAGGGAGAGCACATCTTTAGCTCCACTCTCAACCAGAGTCCTGAAGAAAGAGAGCAAGAGCACCAGCCTTGCCCCCTCTTCCTCCCACAAGCAAACGTCACTTCCTGAAGCCAAAGAAAAGCCGCATGGCCTTGCCCTCAGAGGCCCTCTCCTCATGGTGGAGCTTTTCTACAGTAAGTCTCTAGCAGGTGGCTCATTCCAATTGTTACACTTAATAGCCTAGTGCTCTTTCCTAGGTTGCATTGCCAGCAGGTAAGACTATTCTAAATAAATGCTTGAAATTGTGTTTTTATGATAGAATTTAGGTCTAGGAATTTGTGGTATCCTGAACCTGCTGAATTCCTGGATTCCCACTTCTCTCCCATCAGCCTTCCTCTACCACATATTCCTTTCTACCACTCACCTAGAATCAAGCATCCAAGAGTCCAAAGGGACTTAAGAGGCCATCGAGTCCAACCCAATCCTGACCCTCTACAAACCCCTGGTGGTCATCCTCCAGTGAAAGGAAACCCATTACTTTCTGAGATGGCCCATTTCACTTTTACTTGGAAGTTTTCCCTTATATCCAGTTTAAAACTGACTCCATAACTTCTACTCATTACATCTAGTTCTGTTAGAGACTAAACAAAACAAGTCTAATCCCTCTTCCCCACGGATAGCCCTTCAAATGCTCAAACTCCTGTCATGTTTCTAAGTCTTTTCCCTAGGCTAAACATTCTAATTTTATAATCCCGATTGTCCATTTTTAGAATGCTCCAACTTCTTTATATCCTTCCTAAAGTGTGGCTCCAAGAACTGAACACAACACTCAGGGCAGAGAAGAGTGCAATTCATACCTCTGGTTCTGGATGCTACTTTTCAATACACCTGGGGATACCATTAGGTCTACCATGTCCTCCTGTTGATTCATAGTGAGCTTGTAGTCCAATCAAAACCTCAAGATATTTTTCATGTACCTACAAGATATGTATGGTGTAAATAAGAGGTATTTTTCTTCTTTTTCTTTTTTTTGGGGGGGGGCTGGGCAACAAAGGTTAAGTGACTTGCCCAAGGTCACGCAGCTAGTGTCAAGTGTCTGAGGCCAGATTTGAACTCAGGTACTCCTAAATCCAGGGCCGGTGCTTTATCCATTGTGCTATCTACCTGCCCCTAGGATATTTTTCATAAGCATTGCTCCTAACCAACTGTAATGACATCCGGCCCTTATGATTTTTTTGAACCCAAGTGTGGAACTGCACATTTATCCCTACTAAATTTCATCTTTTTTAGGTTTCCCCATAAAGATTTCTTTAGATTCCCAATTCTGTCATTCACTGTGTTAGTTATTCTTTCCAGCTTTGTCATCTGAAAATATCACAAGTATACATTTTATGGTTTCATACACAGAGCTCCCAGTCTTATTAGCTTCCAAATCTATTTTTTTTCCCACTGACAGTATACCTCTTCTTGACCTAGACTTTCTATTGGAGTGGATACATGTTTTTATTATATCCTTTCTGACCTTGGAATCGGAATGCAAGCCTCCAGTCTTTTAAAAGGAAAATTTTACTAGGAAACCTTAGTTGTTTACTTAAAAAACAAAAACAAAAACAAAAACATAGTGCTCTCTAACACTGAGGAATTGCTGCCAGGCTTTTAGGAGTCAGGCTACTGTGACTCCATTATCCACTAAAGGGGCCCTGTGCTCTGGACCCAGCCATGCAGTTTAATTGGATTCAATACTAGAGAGAATGGCCTCTAATAAGAAAAAATTAGTTTGCCTTTTCTCATACTCTTTGGCTTTAAAAAACCCCATCCCAGCATCCTAGAAACAAGTTTACTTATAGCTTAGAGTTATGGCTGGTGGCTAGGATTTCCCCCAAAAGGAGCCAGTAAAAATGTGCTAAATGTATGATATAAATCAGGTATAACATACGTTTTATTCCCATACGCAAAATAGTGCTAAACAAAAACAAAAAAGAATAACAAAACTTCACATTACAATATTTAAAAAAAACCAAAAAACCCCTTCCTTTTGCTGCCAATGCACTTCTACCCCTCAAAGCCAGGGTTTTCTCAAGGTATGAGGCCATTTGGTCAACCCCACTGTTGTCTTTATGCCAAATAGCTCCCAATTTCCATATGAAATAGAGGTAATACCAGATTGTAGTAGGTATTTTCAGCAATTCCTTGAGCTATTATCTAATTATTTCTCTTATTTTGTACATGTATACAGTTCATTTAAACCAATTGACAAACAAAACCAATGCAACTCAAATTAGAAGAGAAGCAAGAAATTGAGATACTAAATATTTGCAGCAAATTTCTCTCATAAAGGTCTCATTTCTAAGATATATAGGAAACTAATTCAAATTTATAAGAATAAGATTTACTCCCCAGTTGATCAATAATCAATGGATAAAAATAGTTTTCAGAGGATGAAATCTAGGTCATAAATAGCCATATAAAAATACCCTAAATCATTAATAATTGCAAATGCAAATTAAAACTACTCTGAGATACCACCTCACATCCATTAATCTTATCTGCAAAGTTGGCAAAAAAAAAAATGACAAAGGCCAAAGGGGCTAAGGGAAAATAGGTAAATTAATGCATTGTTGATGGAGTTGTGAACTCATCTTGCCATTCTGGAAAGTAATAATGGAATGATGCTCCAAAAGCTACTAAATTGTACATGTCCTTTGACCCAGCAATAACACTTTGTTGTTGTTCAGTTGTGTCTGATTCTCCTTGATCCCATTTGGGTTTTTCTTCGCAAGGATAGTAGAGTGGTTTGCATTTCCTTCTTCAGCTCATTTTACAAAAGAGGAACTGAGGCAAAAATGGTTAAATGACTTGCTAAAAGGGTCACATAGCTAATAAGAGTTTGAGGCCAGATTTGAACTGATAATGAGTCATCTTGATTGCTGTTTTAGCAATGTCGCTACTAGGTCTTTATCTCAAATAGATCAGATAAAGAAAAAAAGGACCCGTGTGTACAAAAATATTTATAGCAGCTCTTTTCATGGTGGCAAACAATTGGAAATTGATGGGGTACTCAATAATTGGAGGAATGGCTGAACAATTTATGGTATATGTATGTTGGAATGCTATTATACTATAAGAAATGATGACAGAGATGTTTTACAAAAACCCGGGAAGACTTGTATGAACTGATAAAAGTGAACAGAATCAGAGCAAATTATACAATAAAAACAATAGGGGCAGCTAGATGGCACAGTGGATAGAGCACCAGCCCTGGATTCAGGAATACCTGAGTTCAAATCCGGTCCAGACACTTGACACTTATTAGCTGTGTGACCCTGGGCAAATCACTTAACCCCAACTGCCTCACAAAAAAACCAAAACAAACCAAAACAAAATAAACAATACTGTAAAGAAAAACACCTTCAAAATAATTAGGAATTCTGATTAATACAATGGAATCAACCATGGTTCCAGAAGACTTATGATGAAATGTACCATTCACTTCCAGATAGAGAGGTGATGGACTCATAGTGTAGATTGAAGCAATTTTCTTCTTTTGGATGTGGCTTGCTGGACTGTATATATTTGTAATTTTCTTCCTTTCTTTTTTCTTTTTCTTCAGATGAGGAAGGAAGAGATTGGAGGGAGAGAATTTGTAATTGAAAATAAAATAAAATTGAATTAAAAAAAAGAACAGTTCATGGCAGACTAACCATATTTCCTTTTGTAACAATTATTAATGGCTTCTTTGGGGGATAAACCCAATAATAGATTCAAAGGAGTTACAAGGAATTTCTAATCATAAGTTAAATAGAGGCTTGGGACAATGATGTTGGTCCTGCTAACCTTAGGGAGTAGGTTAAAAGGCAGATTAAATTCCTGAAGGTTTAATTAGCTGACTATGTTGTGTGCATTCTAAAAGAGTTTAGGTTCTAGAGACTAAGAATCTGGGAAATGACAGATTGTTGGAGAACCCAGAAGGCTCTCTGTTGCCCCTCTGACTGAGTTCCCCCTCCCATACTTGGGCCATGGTCACTGAAGCAGCAAGATATTCCAGAGACAATGCTTGGCCGGTCTCCCAGGGTCCAAAGAATCGGCTGTACAAACTTTGCTCTGTTTAGGCCCAGAACAAGTTCTGACATGTCAAGGCTGAAAGGTTGAAAAATTATTCTTATTCTCTTAGAATTATTCTTGCAGAGACTTTATTTGATTTCTTTGTGGTTTTTTGCTTTAAATACTCAGCTGTCCCAATAATAAAACACACACAGTTGTTCACACATAATATGATGCTGACGTGTCAATTATTAATCATCTCCGATCCTCGGGCATTGGCCCATGACCCGACAACAGATCTCTCTCCTAGAAAGAAAAATGGTGAGCAGCTAAAACTCAGGGAATTGATTGGTCTTTCTGTCATTATGGAAAGGAAAAGTGCTGAGTATCTTTTTTTGCTTTTGTGACTAGGCCTGCCTTTACCATTAAAATAGCTCTCTCTGGTCTCTAGGCTAAAAAAGATACTTTTTTGATTGAATGAATTGTGTTCTCTTGCTGACTAATAAAAAAAAACAAAACATGGTCAAAGCTGAACTATGGTTTCGAGCGGATACAGACCCACAGATTACCTTGAATTTAGGATAATTTTTCTGGGGGGGGCCTCCACCTTATGGGTAAGATGTAAGCACCTCAGTTGAGATGAGCATAGCCAGTGAAGGAAGAGAGGTTGGGAGCATCAGAGATGAAAGACTCAGGAAAAAAAAAGCAGCAAGGAGCCACAGAGACATGCACTGCCCAGTCCAAGTGTGGCAGAACCAGTGGGGATCAAGGCGAGTAGGGAGAAGGTCCAGTAAAAATCACATAATGACATCACCAGAAGTCATCATTGATCTTATAGAAGTTGAAAGATAGTTGCCCCTCTATGTGTGTACTTTGGCCACACATTCTTCCTAAGTATATGACCTTCTGAGCATATGCTCTGGCCATACATATTCCCTATATATGTACCTTATATTCATTTACCCTAACCACAGGTCTTCCTCTACATTTCCCCAGTCACATACATTCCTCATATCTGTCCCTCCGTTGATGCAAACTGGCCACATATGTGTGCCCTTTCACATGTGTTCCCTGTGTGGGTGTGACCACTCTTTCCACTTGTGGCAAATATATTTGTTAGAGGGTATGCCCCAGTTTTATGTGGGAAATATTGAGATAGCTGGGTGGTTCGGTGGATAGAGTGCTGGCCCTAGAGTCAGGAATATCTGAACTCAAATCTAGTTTTAGACATTTACTAGCTGTGTGACTCTGGGCAAGCCACTTAACCTCTGTGTGCCTCAGTTTCCTCATCTTTAAAATGGGGATAATGATAGCACATAAATCCCAGAGCTGTTAGGATCAAATGAGATAACAGTTATAAAGTGCTTAGCACAATTCCTGGGACATTGTAGATGCTATATAAATGTTAGTTTTCTATCTGTAAATGCTTGATTATCACCTTTCTTACATTAAACATTTTTTCAATGAATGAATTGTGTTTTCTTGTTGACTAGTAGATGGTGAGGGTTGAACTATAGTTTTGAGTGGATGAAGATGCATAGATTACCTTGAATCTAGGGCAGGGTTTTTTTTTTTTTTTGAGAAGCTTATATATAGGTAGGGATGCTACATATAAGACATCCTGGCCTCATGGAGATTACTATCTAGTAGGGATTTAAGGCAAATACAGATACCAAATAATCTATAATATTAGAAGTAAGTACATCACATAATTACAAAATAAAGTGCTGTGTAAGGCCTGAAGGGGTAGGTTTTACTAGGAAGACATAGCATTTGAGGTGAGGCCTTAAAGGGAAATTAGGAATTAGGTGAAGTGGGAAGGAGGCTATTTCAAGGAAAGAAACAGTCTGAGCAAAGGCACAGGTGGGAACATGAAGAATGGCAGAAAGGGATGGAAAGTAGCTTAATAGGACTAAATTATAGAGTACCAGGCATGGAGCAATATGAGATACTACAAAGTAGCACAGCCAACCTGGTGATGAGATGCTCTGAATTTAACCAGGCTGTTTCTCAGATTACAGACACACACAGTTGTTTGTCACAGGATTCATACTTGGAACTTTTCCAGGTGGCAGGGACCTGTCAGAACTTGTACTCTTCTCTCATAGCCTTGAGAATTTGGAATCATATCCATGCCATGATGGGGCCTCAGAAGAGGACTTTAGTGGAAGCTAATTATTATTAGTTATAACCAATTAGAAGCTACAGAGAAGGCAGGAGGACCACATACTGTATGTCAACACTGGCATTGAATATTATTTTCAGATTTTTGGAATGTAGTGTTAAGTTTTACTGATTATTTTTCTCTTTTCTCTTTTTTTCCCGCTTAAAAATTTCTTTCTTATCTGGGATGGTTCCCTGGAAGAACAGAAAGGAAGCAATAGAGGGGAAAATTTAGGTGATATAAAAATGAGAACAGCTATTTCTCTCTCTCTCTCTCTCTCTCTCTCTCTCTCTCTCTCTCTCTCTCTCTCTCTCTATCTCTCTATCTATCTATCTATCATCTACCTACCTATGTATCTGTGT
The DNA here is from genome assembly GCF_019393635.1 of Dromiciops gliroides. NCBI lineage: Eukaryota > Metazoa > Chordata > Mammalia > Microbiotheria > Microbiotheriidae > Dromiciops > Dromiciops gliroides. The sequence goes on from NC_057863.1 coordinate 307,493,687, forward strand.
ATCTACCTACCTACTTACCTATGTATGTATGTATCTATCTAGTCACAGCACTATTGATGATGTTATTGGGGAATATAACAGAAAGAGAAGAATAAGTTTCTGCTTTTGATGAGTAAACAATTTTGTACTCCATATGCTCCTTGGATTTCACAGAATGATCAGTTTATTATAAAAATCTGTTAAAATTATTTTTTTCCTTAAAGTAAGCTTTATCATGGCTTTTTTTTTCTCTTTTTTTTTGCAGGGCAGTGAGGGTTAAGTGACTTGCCCAGGGTCACACAGCTAGTAAGTGTCAAGTGTCTGAGGCTGGATTTGAACTCAGGTCCTCCTGAATCCAGGGCTGGTGCTCTATCAGTCATAGACTTTGTTTTAGTGTTGTTTTTGTTTACATTATTATACTCAAGGTGTTACTGTTCTCCTTAACCTATTGGTTTAGTTTTTACAGCAGGAAGCAGTTATAAAGCACCTTGACAATTCTAAAGATAAATGTAACATCTTAAGTACAAAAGATCAAGGGGGTACAAAGGGAACAAGGGACAGCTAGGTGACATAGTGGATAGAGCACTAGGCCTGGAGTCAGGAAGACTTCTCTTCATGACTTCAAATTTGACCTCAGACACTTCCTATATGTGTGACCCTGGGCAAGTCACTTACCCCTGTTTGCCTCAGTTCCTCATCTGTAAAATGATCTGGAGAAGGAAATGGCAAACCAGTCCACTATCTCTGCCAAGAAAACCCCAAATGGGGTCATGAGTTGGACACAATTGAGAACAACAAAGCAAATCTATTTTGCTCTTATTTTTGTGACGAAAGGTATACCATGTAGCATGCTCAAAGTTGACGTTCTTGGTTCTAGTTGACCACACTAGGAGCTTTGGGACCCCCTTCTGGCTAAATGCTGACTCAGCATTGAAAGGATTATGGTATGATGTGTTTCCTTGGTCCCTGCCCCCACCCTGGCCAGTGGTAGTGGCAAAGGTAGGGTGCTGACAGTTAAAAGGAGACACAGACTGCTTGCAAGTAGGGTGCTCTGTCTCTAGACTTCCCATGATGGGGATGGTAAGAATGGGTGGATGGGGCAGCTAGGTGGCGAAGTGGATAGAGCACCGGCCCTGGATTCAGGAGTACCTGAGTTCAAATCCGACCTCAGACACTTAACACTTACTAGCTGTGTGACCCCGGGCAAGTCACTTAACCCCAATCGCCTCACTTAAAAAAAAAAAAGAATGGGTGGAGCTCTTTCCCTTCATTCTATTATTATTCCCACTTGGAGGAACTCAACTCGATGAACTTGGGTCTGGGACTGATTGCCTTTTTCTATTTGTGTTTCCTCTCCTGAGTAGGTGATAAAATATTCTTCTTGAGGTAGAAAATGCCTAATTAGAAGTACTAAAAGCTGCTTCATGTTCTGGTGAGGTTTACTTACATATTAGCATGTCAGCTGATTATAACTGTAGTCAAGTTGTTAAACCTTTCTTTAAGTCATTTTGTTAATGCATGCTTTGTCTGTTGTGATTAGTATTTCTTTTGTGTATAGGAGTAAAATATTTATCCCATACCAGATTCACATTGTAGACTGAGTACCTTTCTATGCTCCCATTAGGGGAAATCTTGTATATATGAGCCAAAACCTAAACTTTAAATAATTTATCCCCAGGGCACCAATGAAAGAGTATGAGAAAAGAGAACCTAGCACTCTTCTCAATAGAGAGGAAATTTTCCCCAGACTGAACCAGGTCAAGACAAAGTCCCTGGAACCACAGTAGAGAGGCCCTTTAGAGAAAGGAAGTAGGTGCATTTTCCAGGATCCTGAGTCCAAGAGAGATTTCTCAATGTTAGATTTTGTTAAAATTTAAATTACATTATAAAGACAAAATGTTTTAATTTTGTAGTGCTACTTATACTAGTAATAAATACTTGTTAGTGTTTATTGGTATTTACCTAGAATTTGTGATTGCTTGAGGATTAAAAAAGGGATTTAGATCCATTTTGTCAAGTCATCTAGGTACAATTCCTGACCAAAGTATAGCAAGAGTAAGCAACAAAGTACAGAAAAAAGAAGACATGTTGAAAAGCACTGACTTCAGATCAAAAGAAGATGCTGTAGGGGCAGCTAGGTGGCGCAGTGGATAGAGCACCGGCCCTGGAGTCAGGAGGACCTGAGTTCAATTCCGGCCTCAGACACTCAACACTCACTAGCTGTGTGACCCTGGGCAAGTCACTTAACCCCAATTGCCTCACCAAAAAAAAAAAAAAAAAAAGATGCTGTTTCCTCAATTGCCTCACAAAAAAAAAGATGCTGTTTCCTCATCTATAAAACGGTGATATAAAAGATGCTCTCTGAGCTCTAAGGTATGACTTGACCACTCACTCGTGTTTGTTTGGGGAGGTAGTAGGATGGGGGTTAAATCTGCAATAAGCAAATAAGCTGCTCGTTCTTATGGAGACGAATGCAACCAGGAGATGCGTTTCTTTCGGGTATAAATAACGATCCTCCCCGCCTGTCAAGCACAACCCAATTGTCCACCCTGAAACGTCCCGAGGGTGAGAATGAGATGATGGACACACCCGGAGTCCAGAGAAGGGAACACAGAGAGCGGCTACCCTCAAGAGGCAAGGCAACGCTGCAGCAGCAGCAGGAGGTTAGAGGTCGGGAGTTGTTGGTAAAGGCAGTTTCAAGGGGAGGAGGGAAGGTCGTGTGGGTTGCGGGGCTGGAAGAAAGAGCAGTATCATCATCAAAGCTCTCCCAGCCTCAGACCGACAGACTAGGACTCATAGCTTCATCCACGATTGTCAATCATTGTCTCGAGCTCCTCCCCTCCCGAACCCGACCAATGCTTGACTGCGGACTGGTGAGGGGAGACGTATTGGGGTCACAGCAGCTGAGATACCGGGAAGTAGAAGGAGGTTGGAGGCTGGGGAATCTCTGGGTTGACCCTGCCCGCGACCCTGGTTGGTTTTTGCCGCACCTGAGCTTGCCAGCAGTTATGTGAGAGGCTGCAGGAGGAATGGGAGCTGGGGACCCCCCTGAGGCAGCGGCGTCTGCAACGGCTGCTCTAGGTGGTGAGTAGCGGCTCCCCAAGATAGCAGAGGAAGAGCTTTTCTTAAACGGCCTCCTCTCCACCCCACGTTCTCCCTTCTACGACCTCCCCTCACTCGCAGCCCCCATATGCAAACTCCCTGAGTTCTCCGGCTCGTTCTGCGGTTCCCAGCCTCATATCTCTTCCTAATCGCGGCCTTTAGAGACTCCCCTCAGCTTTCTCCCCCCCCCCTTTTTTTTGCTTTTTGGGTCCAGTCTCCCAGGGCTGGGGGGGGGGCACAAGTAGTCCCCGGGGCCCGCTTTCTGCTGCTGTTGCTGCAGGGCAGGCTGCGGAGGAGGGCTGGTGGTTAGAACCTCGCCTCTCGGGTGACACTCCTGCTAGGCGGAGCGTGGGTGGTTTCCTTTGGTATTATAGTACGATCTTGAGAAAAGGGGGGGCTAGAGTGCCGGCTTTACTACTCCCCTGGAGGAGAGGAAGGGGACGGGAGCAGGGAATTGTGGAATGAAGGCAGGCCTTAGGACACCGTTTGGGAGGCCAGGACTTCGGAACCATCCCCCCCCCTCCCCGGGATGGTCTCCCCTAATTACCTTCTCTTCCTTTTATCTTTGGCAACGGGAACCCCCTCTGCCTGTTTTCTCTAGGGCAAACACACGTGCCCTAGCCCACATTGTTTTTCTAAAAGCAGAGTTGTCCCTTGGAGGAAGCAGGGTGAGGTTAATGGTGGGTTTGCTGTTGGTGACAGAGGTCTTTGAAAGGGAGTGTGTCTAAGAGCGAATGCAAGAATGTGTAAGAAGAACTGAGCAGGGGAGACCTGTGCCATCCTAGGAGATATGGATTTGAACTATCCTTCACATACCTTTGTCAGATTCCCCCACCTCCACTAGCAGGACCTGCCACCACCAAGGACTCCTAGAACCCTGCTCAAGTTTAATTGACCTTATTCCAGAATTCGGGAGGCATATTATATTGTTCTATCTCCCTCCTCTCTCCAAAAGTGCTGTGCCATAGGATCCAGAACTGGAAGGAACCATAGGGATTATTTCTTCAACTCCTTTCCCCCCATCACACTCCTTATATATAAGAAGAAACTGAGGCCAAAAGAGTAATGGATTACACATATTGTCTGGAAAGAGGCAGGACTGGAACCCAAATCTTGTTGCTGCCCAGACTCTTCGTGCTATTCCCATATATCATTATGAAATTGTACTGTCTATTTAATTTAATTAGTCTATTTCCTCAGTCTGCCCATTATCGTGTGTGTGTGTGTGTGTGTGTGTGTGTGTGTGTGTGTGTGTGTGTGTGTGTGAGAGAGAGAGAGAGAGAGAGAGAGAGAGAGAGAGAGAGAGAGAGAGAAAGAGATTTTTAGGTGGGCAGTAAGTTCTTTTAGAGGCACCTCTGATATCCTTTGGTCTGGGGGTTCCTATTTATTTGTGTGTGTCATGGACCCCTCTGGCAGCCTGGTAAAACCTATGGACCCCTTCTCAGAGTAATGGATTTAAATGCATATAATAAAATATATACAATTTCAGAGGAGACCAATTATAATGAAATTCAGTTATACAACTACATATTAAAAAAAGAGTTCACAGAGGCCAGGTTAAGCTCTTGCTTTAGTACAACCCTCACCTGAAACACAAATCTTTTCAATGATATGTCATCCAGTCTGTTTGAATACTTAAGTGGCAGGGAGCTGACTATCCATTTGTCAGCCTATTCTATTATTAGGACTTGTTTTTGAGTCATGTCTGATTCTCCATGATCCTATTTTGGAGTTTTCTTGGTAAATATAATGAAGTGGTTTGTCATTTCCTTCTTCAGCTCATTTTACAGAGGAGAAACTGAGGCAAGCAGGGTTAAGTGACTTGCCCAGGGTCACACAGCTAGTTAGTATCTGAAGCTGTATTTGAACTCAAGAAGATGAGTCTTCCTGACAGGCCCCAGGCACTCTATCTACTTCACCACCTAGCTGCCATTATATTACATTACATTACATTATACTATACTATACTATACTATACTATACTATACTATACTATACTATACTATACTATACTATACTATACTATACTATACTATATTATACTATACTATACTATACTATATTATATTATATTACATGCCTTCCTTATATTATATTGAAAGTTGTCTGCCTATAACTTTTATTTATTTGTTATTGTTCTCTTCTGTGGGCCAACCAGATTGTCTAATCTCTCTTCCATGAAACAACGAATCCAGTTTGAAATCCTGTTATCTTTTTTTTTGGCGGGGGCAGAAATCCTGTTATCTTAAGGGGCCACCTGAGAGGGATGGTACCAAAAGGAAGAAGCATAATCTCCCTACAGTTTTGTCCAAGGTTAGCTTTGTATGTTTCACTCACCAGTAGTATAATCTCTTATCATTTAGGTAAAATCTTAACAAAATTTGCTTTCAAGTAAAATCCAAAATGTAGTAACCAGATGCAGAGGAGAAAAGATAAGACAAATGCTGCCATAGGTCAATGATTTCTGGTTTTAGGATGTACCTAAATTGAAGTCCCCAAAGAGCTACATAAAAGTCTTTAAGAGTCATCTGTAAAGACTCAAAATGGTGGATGAGAATATCTGGTTAGGGTACTTCCTGGGCCACAGTGTGACCTGGGACTTCTCCTATATCATTAGGGCCCTTATCCTCCCTTCAGATTAAAAATTTTTTTTTTTGGGTGAGGCAATTGGGGTTAAGTGACTTGCCCAGGGTCAAACAGCTAGTAAGTGTCAAGTGTCTGAGGCTGGATTTGAACTCAGGTCCTCCTGACTCCAGGACTGGTGCTTTATCTACTGTGCCACCTAGCTGCCTCTTCCCCTCAGATTTTACAGGGATAGGAACTGTTTGAGGATCCCCCACATATGTCTTTACTGATGTTCACTCATCCTGAAGAGGCAGCCTCTGGAAAGAACACAAGCTGGGGCTCCAGGGATCTGCCCTTGTTCCCATCATGTTCAACAATTTTATATTAATTTGGAAAATAGATAGATGGGACACTGCATTTTTTCAGATGGCAGGAAGCTAGGAGGAACAATTGTTATCGTTGATGATAAGATTATTATTGAAAAATTTGTGGCAGCCTAGGGTAATGGGATCAGCACCATGGCTGGTCACAGTGGTGAACTGGGAGTAGTGAACTGGGTCAGCTCCATGGCAAGCTGGGGGCAGAGTGGAGTGTGTCAATTTGAGGAGGAGAGATCATAATTAGCGAATAACTACTGTCATGGAACTTTATGACAATTTAGATTTTTGTTCTGGGGGAGAACAACTCTAGATCCAGGATTTAGGAAAGGGATGGGGGAACCTCCTCTGATATGAGCATTTCTCATTTTCCCAGAGAGCAGGACCTTGGGAATGTGGCCCCTGGAGTCACGTGTGGTTCTCTGTTGTCCCTTTTTTTTCTGGATATCTAGTGTATTTTGGCTATGCTTGGAACTTCCTGTTGATTTTTGGAGTGGAATTGGTGGTCAGACTACCTATATGCAGGAGACCTTCTTGAGAAAGCCTAATACTGACTGTCTCAAAACCCCTGCCTTGTCAAAATTTGGGAGTGTAATAAAGATGTTTAGTGATGATGATTGATGTCGATGATGATGATAATAACAAATTCCCTGGACTTTGCTTTCAGGATGTCTCAGCTGCTTTCTCACTCCAGAACTTCCTTCAGAACCTGGGGCTTCTTTACCCTGGAATATCCATCCTTCCCCTGAGGCCTTCTCACCCTTGAGCATCTCTCTGTCATGCTGGCCCTCTTCTCCCATTGGTGAGTTCCTCCCAGGGTCTCCATTTTGGAGAGGAGCCCAGGCCAGCCAGTTCCCACACCCTTGGTGGCAGTGCTTTTGACTTTTTGGAATTCAGCATCATGCCTGTGAACAGGTACCCCCTAATTCCTTTTTCAATGCTCTTTTGTGTGTTTTCTTCCTCCATTAGAATGTAAGTTCCTTGAGGACAGAGACTGTCTTTCTCACTGTTAGTATGTATGACCTGGATGAAAATCCAGCAAAGGAGACTGAGAAGGAGTGGGCAGATAGGCAGGAGGAGAATGAGGAGAAATCTGTCACAAAAACATGGAGAAAAGAGATTATCCAGGACAATGGGGGATTCAGCAGTGTCAGAGCATTCAGGGAGGTGAAGAAGGAAGAGTCCATGTGTTTGGCATCTAAGATCATCGGTAAGTTTGAAGAGAGTTGTTTCAATTGAATGATGAGGTTGGAAGCTAGATTGTAGAGAATTAAGAATCGAGTGACTGGATAGGAAGTGGAGGCACTGATTGTAGAAATCTCACATAAGGAGTTTAGTCATGAAAAAGAGAGATATAGGATAACAGCTAGCAGGGATGGACAGATCAAGTGAGGATTTTTTGACAATGTGGGAGATATGGACATGTTTGTAGGCAGTAGTGAAACAGACAACGAGATTAATGAGAGAGAGCCATGATGGAATTCTACCAGAGAAGAGTAGATGGAATGAAATCACTTTTGTAGGTAGAGCAGTCAGCCTTGTCAAGGAAGAATGGCCACCTCTTCACGTAAAACATATGTGGAGGCAAAGAAAGTGGGTGAAGGTATGTGATGTGAGTGCTGTGAGATGAGGACCATGGAAAAAGAGGAAGTGAAAGGCTTTTATTTATTTATTTTAAGTGAAATATGGAATAAGGTTCTTAGCTGAGAGAGTAGAAGGAGGGGGAGCTGTGGGAGTCGAGAAAGGGATAGAAAGGTTTGGGAAAGCCATTGTGGTGAACGGGATACTAAATCAATTAGGGAGCTGTAAAGGATTGCTTTGCTACTGTGAGGGCCCAGGTGAGATTTGTAGCATCAATCTATATAGCATAGTCTGGACAGGAGTCATTGTGCATTTCACTTGGTTATGTGAATAGTTAGGTCAAATTCTTTTGAGTGACTGTTGCTTTCATTAAGAAAAGTATCATTTCTTAGGGTTTGAGGCATTTGGCAGACAGCATCATCCACAAAGATGATCTCATGTCAGGACTTCAATCAGGGAGTCCCTCTTCCATTTGGACTTAGTGCTGGACATCCTTCATGATAGTGGCAAGCATGTGTATACAAGTGGGATTTAAACTTGGTTCTTTGAACTATAAATCCATTGGAAATAGCAATAATAAACTCATAGAAATAGTATTCATCAGGAAATAATAAGACTTTTGCCTTCTTTTTGCCTTTGACCTGATAGTACATTTTTTTCTTATCTTATTGCTGTAGCCAGCACTATTAGAGTATTTTTGCTTTACCCCTGGTTTTATTAAGAAGTTTGTTTTTCCATTATTAGTAATACTAGCTTTTGGTTTTAAAGACTGTCTGTTATTTTGAAATAAGAACAAGTTACTGTTATTCCTCTTTGTGTTTTTAATGTATATGAATGATGAACTTTGACCCTGGCTTTTCCTACATCTTTTGATGTTATTGTGACTTTCACTGTTTGTTAGAATGATTGATTGATTGATTGATTATGTTTGTAATAATCAGGCTATCAAATAAAGTTTTTCCCATTGTGTCTTTCAAAAAATCTTATATAATTATCATATGGGAGACACATTTTTTGGAGAAGAGGCTTTAAGGTTGAATTTTGCTCCACCTAATCAAGGTCTTTTTATAGCCAATGATAAAAAATATCACAGAGACATTTATATTCTCATCAAATTTTAGCCAGTGATGTGATTGGAATTTTTTTTTTAAATCCAGGAAAGGTATTATTTATTGGAGATTTTTTTTTTCCTCAGCCTGCCTCTTCCCTTCTTATATTTTAATGAAGGGTCCCCTCAGTAGATTATTCTAATGGTTTTGTAGAGGGAAAGGGAGGGAATAAGCATTCATTAAATGCCTACTATGAACCTGGCTTTGTGCACAATGCTTTACAAATATTATCTCCTTTGATCCTTATGAGAGTATTGTGAGGTAAGTGCTATTACTGCCCCCATTTTACAGTTGAGGAAACTGAGGCAGACATAAACCACACAGCTAGGGTCTGAACACACCTTTGTATTTCGGCCCAGCACTCTATCCAGTTTGCCACCTAGCTGTCTGCAGGGAAACTATCAGATAATCATAAAATTGCTAAGGCTACCTACTACCTCTGATTTGTTGAGACCTGAGCTATATAGATTCACATCTAAGCTATCTTTTTTTTTTTTAAAGTGAGGCAATTGAGGTTAAGTGACTTACCCAGGGTCATACAGCTAGTAAGTGTTAAGTATCTGAGGCCAGATTTGAACTTAGGTACTCCTGACTCCAGGGCCGGTGCTCTATCCACTGCGCCACCTAGCTGTCCCCCTAAGCTATCTTTTAACCCCTGCCTACTTCAGCTTTTATGATTCGTCACTCTGAAATGAAATGAATTGTTTGCTTGTATATAATTTAAATACATGGGTATTTATTTGATTTTTCATTTTGCTTGTGCACTATGAAATATTTCTCTGTGAAATGTCCCTCCATGATTTATTTATTTTGTAATCATAACTTCTTTGCACCTCAATTTCTGTGCCTATTGAGTAGATAAAACTGGTGCCTCCACTTCCTATCCACCTATGCTGCTTTCCTCACATGGTTGTAAAGATCATTGGGGGCAGCTAGGTGGCACAGTGGATGTAGCAGCGGCCCTGAAGTTGGGAGGTCCTAAGTTCAAAATCTGACCTCAGACACTAGCTGTGTGACCATGGGCAAGTCACTTAACCCCAATTGCCTTAAACATCTGGGGCCATCTCCAGTCATGCTGATGTATATCTTGCCACTGGACCAAGATGGCTCTGGAGGAGAGAGTGAGGTTGGTGACCTTGCACAGCCCTCCCTCACTTAACTCCAGTTCAGTGCAAGTTGTGCCATAACCCCGATGTCATGGTCCTCTTTGAGAATGAAGGACAAACAACAACAGCAATAAGGATAAAGTGAGATAACAGATGGGAAAGCAAGAAGCATCCAAAAGATAATATATTACCTCAATTTCAATCTTCTGCTACTGATATTTCTTTCTTATTTCTCCTTTAGGAGTTCTGTGACTGACATGTGCTATTTAAATCTACTCTAGTTCCCCATTAACACAAGGAATTCTAAATGTGCTAACAGAGAGAAGCAACGTGAAGTTTGTTTGTAATCCTGAGAAACAATGACACTGACCTCTGTGGAACAAAGGCAGCATTGTGTCCACCATGACTGATGGAGACACAAGCAGACAATGTGGACGAATTTCTGCAAACCATGGTTTTTCTGCTGTCTTCTGGCAGCATTGACCATTGTGCTACTAGTCCTCAATGTTAATCAGTTAGAGGTGAGTTTTATATCATTTCAACAAAACAGATACCCAAAGATTCTTGGGATATAAATTGTGTGTGTTAGAGGAGGGCTTCTTAAACTTTTTCCACTTGTGACCCCTTTTTGCCCAAGACATTTTTACATTACCCTGGGTATGTAGGTATATAAAACAGGTATACAAATCAAACATTTACTGCCAAATTTTTGTGACCCCCATATTCAGTTATGCAGCCCCATATAGTGTCGTGACCCATAGGTGTGGGAGAATGAGAGGGTCATGAGATAACTTATTCTGGTTGCATTTCTTTGCTTTAAGATTTATTTTATTTTATATTTATCTTATCATCAGAGGTGTTCTTAAGCACCTTTCTTCATTTAGTGCTTTGTCATATGATTCCCTGGTCTTGGAGGTATTTGGGAACCCCGGATTGACTAAACTGATTTGTACAGTGATGTGGGCAGAGGTCAGAGGGACATGGAGAAAACTGAGAAACAATGAAAGTAGAACAAATAATTACCATATTTACATTCTGTAAAAGTGAAAGGGTAGTAGGGTAACTGAAAGTGGCAGGAATTCTAAGAATGACAGAGTGGTTTTCACCACTGTGTGAAAACATTTCTCCCTGTTAATTGGAATTCTCTTCTTCCACAGCAATTTCCACTTATTTTATAAAGATCCTAAAACAAACAAACAAATAAACAAAAACCCAGAATTCCACAGCAAAGTGAAACAAAGGTACATAGTTTTAATTTAGGTTTTTTTTTTTAAATCACCAAACAGAACAACAGTAATATGTTAATGCAGACTGTGCCCTTAGGGAAACTGTCTTCCTGAAACCAACCATCTCTCTCTTTTCAATCTGGCCGAAGATGAACAAAGGATATTCTTCTTTATTGAATTAAACAGGGACATTTCTAGTCTTCATTTGGTCACCTCAAATTCTTAATTTCAAGAAATTATGATCCTTCCCTGAAATTGATTGCCTTCTATTCAAGAACAACTGATTATGTCTCTGATTCAAGTGAGATGGAAGACTTTAGACTAAGACTGTTGCAGTTGGCCTTAGACATGAGCTGTGTGACCTCACTTAATGTAGGTTTGTCTCAGTTTCCTCAACTAGAATAATAATATAATTTCTTAATATTTTAAGGGAGGGTTATTATAAACATGAAAGGAGATAATAATTGTAAGGTATTTAGCACAGTGCTTGGCACATAGTAGGTGCTATGTAAATTCTAGCTATTATTAATAATTTTTTAATATTTTGTAAATAGATGGCCATAGAGTTATGTCCTTCCATACTGTCAAGCTTGGTGGTACAGTAGACTTAGAGTAAGGAAGATCCAAATTCTAATCCTCTCTCATATACTTTCTAGCTTTGTTGCCTTGGACAAGTCTCTGTAAGCCTCAATTTCCTCATCTGTAAAATGGAAATGATAATAGTACCTGTCTCACAGAATTGAATTTTTAACTCAAATGAGTAAAACACTTTGCAAGTCTTAAGATGCTACATAAGTGTTTGTTATTATTATTACTATTATAGTCTATAAACCTCCTGTATCACATTATTAAGGTGGTGTCCTATAACTCTGTTCACTGTCTCCTATAATTAGCACTTGGCACTTAAAACAACAATGTCAAACATGCACCCTGCTGGCTTTATGCAACCCACAATACTCCTGAGTAAGGTCTGAACTAGATTACAGTGTAATTACTATCTGATTTTAATGTATTGATGTATTAATTAAAAAAATACATAAATTCAAATATATGTGAATAAAGAACATATAAATATGTAGATCTATAAATATATTATCTATATAAATTTACATATAATTCCTTATTTAATGCCTCTTTTCAGTCTGGTCAAAGGTGAACAAGGAGGTGCTCCTCTATTGAATAAAACAAAAACATTTCTAGTTTTTATTTGGTCACCTCAAATTCTTAGTTTACATACGTGTACATAGAGTTTAAATATATTTATAAAGTATTATAAACACACATACATCATCTAGGTAGAGCACTGGACCTGGAGATAGGAAGACTCATCTTTCTGAGTTCAAATCTGGCCTCAGATACTTAATAGCTGTGTGACATTTTGGGACAGGGGTTTTTAACTATTCACAATTAGTAGATTACCTCAACCCTTAATTTCAGTAAATTCTGGCTAATACTTGAATAGAGTTTAAAAATGTCTACCGGCTTTCTACATTCTGAATTTGTTTGTGGCTATAAAAATCAGACCCATTTCTTCTACCTGTCTGACATCTCTCACTGTCCTCACTTGTGGCTTAGTAGGTTAATGTGTTGTTCTTTAAATTAAAACAAGGGAGAGGTTCCTAAGCTTTGTCTGTAGTCTCCTTTTTAGGGATTTTTTGGGTATTGTTTTGTAAAACCTTATTCCTTCCTATGTTCTGTTCAATCTTGTTCACAGGCATCTAGTTAAATAGGTAACTCTAATTGTGTGTTTCAAAAGAAATGATGACACCTCACGTTTTGATTGGATGGAATTTATGTTTGCTGTGGTCAGACCAGTTTGTACAGCACCATTCTAATTTTTTTTTTTTTTTGCTATTTTCTTCTTTTCTCTTACTTATCTCATGGTGTAGTATAAAAGGGTATTAGATTGGAATCAGAGGACCAGGGCTCAAATCCTGGATTTTTTGGGTCTTCTCACCTACAAAGTGATGGATTGGGAGGCAGCTAGGTAGCACAGTGGATAGAACACCGGCCCTGGATTCAGGAGGACCTGAGTTCAAATCTGGTCTCAGATACTTAACACTTACTAGGTGTGTGACCCTGGGCAAGTCACTTAACCCTAATTGCCTCACCAAAAAAACCAAAATCCAAAAAACATACAAAGTGATGGATTGGGCTAGGTGGTCCCCAGTTTTTGCTCTATGACCCTCTAGATCAGAAATGTCAGAAATGCAGCTCGTGGCCACATATGGCCCACAATACTCCTAAATGCAGCCTGAATCAGATTAAAATGTAATGGGGAAATATTGGAGAAAATAAATAAAAACATAGTATAGCCTAGATAATGTTAATATGTGGTTTTCTAAGTTAATATGAGGCTCACAGGGATCCTTCCATATGGTTTAGTAGCCTCTGTTTTTTAGTTTGACACTACTGCTCTAGATCAAGGGTTCTTACCCTGTGACAGTTCATTAATTTGTTTATTTTTAAAAAACACAGTGTCCTAAAAGTCTTAGTGAAATTTTATGGCTCAATACCTTAAAAACTACACTTACTAAAGTAAAACTGACTGACACAACTATTTATTGTTTGGCACCTCAACCTTAAAATAAGATATCGAGTGCCAAAAATTTGGGCAAAATCTCTGCATCTGTCAGTGTTGTTGGGTACCTCCTGATGGACACCTCTTTATCCCATACTCTTCAAATCCTCAGATATGATAAGATGATGAAGTTTTGAGCTAATGAGACTTGAAAAATCAGACAAAGACTTTTGGGATACCTTGTTTTTTAATAACTATTTTCAATATAATTGGTTTCTTTTAAATCTTATAGATTTTATGTACTTAAAAGCATTCTAAGAAGGGGTCCAGAGGCTTCAGAACATGGCCAAAAGGGTCCATGACCTCCCCTGAAAAGTTTAAAATCCTCACTCTCGATCTATGATCCCATGATCTGGAAGCTGATAATTCATAGATACTCTGAAAGTAATAAAGCCCTCTTGATTTCATTCATTGGCTATTTGAGGATTTTTCTCTGGCCCCAGTGGAACTTTACTTAATTTTTATTTATTTTTGACTTTTTAAATGGTATTTTACTTTTTCCAATTACATGTAAAGATAATTTTTAACATTTTGTTTTTTAAAATAAAATTTTGAGTTCCTAATTTTCTCCCTCTCTCCTTTCCTCCCTCCCTCAGACAGCAAACAATTTGATATAGGTTATATATGTACAATCATGTATAAAACATTTCCATATTAGTCATATTGTGAAAGAAGGTGGGCAAGAGGAAAAAACCATGAAAAAAAATGAAATGAAAATAGTATGCTTTGATCTGCATCCAGACACCATCAATTCTTTTTTTCCATATAAATATTTTATTATTGATACCATCAATTCTTTCTCTGGATGTGGATAGCATTTTTCATCATGAGTCTTTTGGAATTGTCTTGGATCATTGTATTGCTGAGAAGAGCTAAGTCAATCATAGCGATCATTTTAGTTATAGAATTTCTTTCACCACACAGATTTTTTAGTTTAGGTTGGTTATGGTGTAAGTGACGGTGATGCAACCAATAAACCACAGACTTTGCAGTCTATCATTTTCCTTTTCACTAACTGAGTGAGTAATCTTTGCTAAGAGATCTTATTCATTTGTGAAATGGGAACATCCAGATTGTTAAGATAGTTCTTGTGAGAATCTGGTGGTAAAAATGCTTATGCCCTCAGTAAGATATAAAATGATATATTTCTTATTGGATTCATTTCCTTGAAATTTTCAATCTCTCGATAGTCTCTTTTTTCCTTGATTAAAATGTTTATATTTGTGCTGTAAGGGAACAGGCTTTGCAGATTCCACACTCACAAATGTAGCTAAGCTCGCGAGGTGTCATCAGATCATCCAGACAGTATTAGGATAGGGATAAGGATATGGATCTCAAAGTATTTATGGCCTAATCCAGGAATTTTTTTTTTTTTTTTGGTGAGGCAATTGGGGTTAAGTGACTTGCCCAGGGTCACACAGCCAGTAAGTGTTAAGTGTCTGAGGCCGGATTTGAACTCAGGTCCTCCTGACTCCACGGCCGGTGCTCTATCCACTGCGCAACCTAGCTGCCCCAATCCAGGAATTCTTAACCTTTGTTTTATCATGGACTCCTTTGGCAATCTAGTGAAACCTATAGTCTTCTTTTTAGGATGTTTTTAAATTCATAAAATATATAGTATTACAAAGGAAACCAGTTATATTAAAATAAAGATGCATTTTTCCCCATCCAAATTCATGGCTCTCCTGAAATCTATCCATGTATCCCTTTGGGGTCCATGAACTCCAGGTTAATAATCCCAGTCCTAGGCCAAATCCTTCATTTTACACACACACACACACACACACACACACACACACACACACACACACACCCCCTTTCTATCCATTTATTTATTTATTTTAACATCCATTTTTATTTTTTATTTTTTTAAATCATAAAAGTATTTTATTATTTTCCAGTTACATGTAAAAATAGTTTTCAACATTTGTTTTCATAAGATTTTTAGTTCCAAATTTTCTCCCACTCTCCCTTCCCTCCTCCCTCCCCAAGACATAAAGCAATCTGATATAGGCTATATATTTATAATCACATTAACACATTTCTGCAATAGTCATGTTGTGAAAGAAGAATCAGAACAAAAGGGAAAAACCTCAACCCCGCCTCCCCCCAAAGCAGAAACAATATGGTTCAATCTGCATTCAGATTCCACAGTTCTTTTTTTCTGCATGTGGAAAGCATTTTCCAGCCTGAGTCCTTTGGAATTGTCTTGGATCAGTGTATTGCTGAGGAGAGCTAAGTCTATCATAGTTGATCATCATACAATGTTGCTGTTACTGTGTACAGCGTTCTCCTGGTTCTGCTCACTTCACTCAGCATCAGTCCACTTAAGTCTTTACAGGTTTTTCTGAAATCTCCCTCCTCATCATTTCTTATAGCACAATAGTATTCCATTACATACATATATCACAACTTGTTCAGCCATTTTCCAGTTGATGGACATCCCCTCAATTTCCAGTTCTTTGCCACCACAAAGAGAGCTGCTATAAATATTTTTGTACATGTGGGTCCTTTCTCCTTTTTAATGATGGAATACAGACCTAGTTAGTGGTATTACTGGGTCAAAGGGTATGCACAGTCCCATAGCCTTTGGGGCATAGTTCCAAATTGCTCTCCAGAATGATTGGATCAGTTCACAACTCCACCAACAATGCATTAGTGTTCCAATTTTTCCACAGCTTCTCCAACATTTATTATTTCCCTTTTTTCGTCATATTAGCCAATCTGAAAGGTGTGAGGTGGTACCTCAAAGTTGGTTTAATTTGCATTTCTCTAATCAATAGTGATTTAGAGCATTTTTTCATATGGCAATAGATAGCTTTGCAAATCCCTTATTTTATAGATGAGTAAACTAAAATGTCTTTTCATGCCAGTAGTCAGTGCTAAATCTGGAATCTGAACCTAGCAACTCATACTTTAGATCCATTAATCTAAATAATATTATGGAAAACCTCAGTTACATAGAATCCTACTAACAGGGCTGTCAATTAACCAGAATTCTATTTCTTCATGCATTAAATAAAAACAACAACCAGAAAAAAGGCAAATAACAAGAAAATATGATTTATCCTAAAATGCTACTTCTAGGATATGGTCTGATGTTAGGACATTTTTATTCCAACTTCCTACAGTTTCTGTAGTTAAAAAGTGAAAATTTACATACAGAATAATGCCTCTGAAGCGCTGTATGATCCTCAGTCAACAATAACAACAACAAAAAACCAATTAAGACAAGTAGGGTATGACAAAAAGCCCTAGAGGATATCCTTGGAAAGGAAGATTACATTAATAGGTAGACCAACCTCCTCAGCAACCCAGCTATCTATGATTGTGGTCTCCAAATAGGAAGTAGCCCCAAGGGAGATGGTCAGAGCAGGAGTTCTTAACCTGGGGTCCCAAAGTTTATTTTTAAAACTCCTTTGACAACTGTATTTCAATATAATTGATTCCCTTTATAATCCTTTTATTTTATTTTCTTCATTTAGAAGTACTATTCTAAGATGGAATCCATAGGCTTTGCCAGATTACCAAAAGACTCCATCACACAAAAAGCTTAAGAACCCCAAGACAGGTTAAGAACCTAACCCTTGTCCTCAAGTGTTTTTGGGGAGAATGGAGGGACTGGCTAGAGTAAGGACAGAGAAGATGAGAGAAAGCCTTTGCAAAATTTTCCTTAGAGAATTAGAACTTATGCTACAGATGTCATCATCAGTCAATTCAGATGGCCTATACCTAAGGAAATGAAGAGCTAGCCTTGCTTGAAGGATCATTTATTACAGTGCTGCCAGAATGTTTTGGAAATGTTCAGAGAAACAGATGTACCGTATCATTATTTTTTTGTTTGTTTTGTGAAGTTAACATTTTTTAAAGCTAGAAAGGAACATGGAAATGTGCTGTTAATCCTAATGCCAGTATTTGCTAAATCTTTGGGATGTACATTAAATAAAATCTTTAATCATCCTAAAAACATTTGAGATGAGCATTGGATTGGGGTGAGGGGAGGATAAGTGTTTTGAAATAAATCCTGTCAGAAAAATCTGATATGATAAAAACGAATAGAAAAGTAGATAGGGCTTTTCGTAAGACTGCGGTAGAACATTTTTACTTTCAGAATGAGGTTAGCTTGTCCAGGATATGAACAGTGTCATGCATTGGAAACTTCTGGAATTTCAATTGTAAGGGCAACTGGTAAACAGAATAGCTCCCTGCCACCTTTTATCCACCTATCTTCCCTATTGTCCATACTCAGCAAATGAGACTCTGTCCAAGTAGATTCTGTAAGCCAACATGACCTAGTAAAACGAAAAAATCATAGAATTCCATTAAAAGAATTATAGAATATCAGCACTGAAAGAGTGATACAAAACTAAAGCACAAGTCCACTTCCCAATATGCCTCACATGTGATCGTTTAGTTTCTGCTGAACACATCCTAGGATGGGGTTACTTCTCTCCTAAGACAGCCCATTCCAGTTACAGACATTTCTATTTGCTAGGAGGTTCATCATTAGACCAATTCACAGTATAATTTACATTCTAGGTCACAGAGTTAATTAGACTCAGATTGGGGAGGTGGGAGCCCAGGTCTTTCTAACTCCAGGTCCAGTAGTCTGGCCATCAGAATGCCCATCAAAGTGAGAATGAATGAAGCATCACAACTATATGTATTTTGAGAAGGGCAGCTTTCATGTAATATATTTCTGTGATTTCAACCAATTTTAGCACAGTGAAGTGTTAATATAAATTTCCAAAGAGTAGGGGCAGCTAGGTGGCACAGTGGATAGAGCACCGGCCCTGGAGTCAGGAGTACCTGAGTTCAAATCCGGCCTCAGACACTTGATGCTTACTAGCTGTGTGACCCTGGGCAAGTCACTTAACCTCAATTGCCTCACTAAAAAAAAAAAATTAAAAAAAATTTCGAAAGAGTAAATGTAATTTCTCTGGACAGAAAGGAAACTATTGCAAGAAAATTTTTACATTTCCCCAAAAATGAGGTGCAAAATACCTCAATTTCCTTCCCCTCTCCCACTCCATTCTCCCTTCAAAAATAGAATTATATTTCGGTGACCCACATTATCAAGAATATTGTGTGTGTGTATGTATGTGTATATGTATGCATGTATGTGTATATTTATATCTATATCTAGCTAGCTAGCTATAGAAAGAAAAATATAGATATACATATACAAACTCAGGTATTTACTGTGAGTGAGATTTCTCTCCCAGGGAATCTAAGATATACTATTTTATTGCAATATACAGACTTTGCAGTACTTTCTTCCCTTGAAAGAATACTCCTGCCTCCTCCTCCTCACAATGGGCTATCAGGTGGTGTTTTTTTCCTCTAACAGTACCTTATTTCCTTGAGCTACTGGTATTCCTCTCTCTGGCATTAATTACCTTCTAGTTATAATTTGTTTGCTTGGTTTTTGAACTCCCAGGGGACCATCTCAAGACTGGCCTAAAAGGAAGAAAACCTCTATAATGTCTTTAGTTTGGACTCTCCAGGAAGGCTCTGGGACCTGGGACATTATGAGACTTCCCCATTGGACAACAGGGCATTTACTTAGTATCCATGGGATTACACCTGAATTTAAAATATTTCCAGGATTTAGGTAGCTGGGTAGCTATGACTGACTGCTTAGGTCAACAGGCTAGGCTTTCTCCAGGTATGAGTAACCACCTTGGAGGCATTATTATAGGAGGAGGTGAATATGGCATCCCTGGGGCCTCTGCATGATGATGATGATATCTTATATTTATGTAACACTATCCTTAAAGCCACCTTGTGAGGTTGGTGCTATTGCCATCTCCATTTACGGTCGAGAAAACAGAGACTTAGAGGTTTTAAGTGATTTGACCAGGGTCACACAGCTAGTAAGGATGTGAGGTGAAATTTGAACTCAGGTCTTCCTGATTATCAGGTCTAGCACTCTATCTATTATGCCACCTATTGACCAGGTAGGATAGGAGTTTACCTATTTTTAGGGCTGGCCATAGTATAGGTGGGAGTAGATGGTTGCTTTTATCATGTGTTGAATCATCTGAGCAAAACTGTTTCCTTGGTTATCCAACGTCTTTAAGGGTCAGTCTTTTTTTTTAATAAAGGTATTTTATTATTTTCCAATTATATATAGAGATAGTTTTCAACCTTTGTTTTTATAAGATTTCTAGTTTCAAATTTTTCTCCCTCCCTCCCTTTCCTCCTCCCTCCCCAAGACAGCAAGTAATCTGATATAGGTTAGATATGTACAATCACACCAAACATATTTCTGTATTAGTCATGCTGTGAAAGAAGAATAAGAGCAAAAAGGAAAAACGTCAAAAAAGAAAAACAAAAAAATAGAAATTGTATGGTTCAATCTGCATCTAGATTCTATAGTTCTTTTTTTTTTGGATTTGGAGAGCATTTTTCATCATGAGTCCTTTGGAACTCTCTTGGACCATTGTATTGCTGAGAAGAGTCAAGTCTATCATAGTTGATCAACACACAATGTTGTTGATACTGTGTACAATGTTCTCCTGGTTCTGCTCCTCTCACTCAGCATAAGTTCATGTAAGTCCTTCCAGGTTTCTCTGAAATCCTCCTGCTCTTTGTTTCTTACAGCACAATAGTAGTCCATTACATTCATATACCACAACTTAAGGGTCAGTCTTAAGAAGATCTGTTTTTACATTTCTTTATGGTTTCACTTTTTCTGGGTCCATATCACATTCACTAGCTAACATATTACCAGGAATTATTTTAGTTTGTTTGGTAACTAGGAAAGTTTAGGTCCCCCATAGCTTCCTTCTCCTCCACCTTCTGGTCAGCATGGTACATCAGGAACATCTGGATCACCCCCTGGACAAGTCATTTAATTTATCTGGGCCTCAGTTTCCTCATCCATAAAATAAGGGGGTTGGACTACATGACCTCTGTGTTCCCTCCCATTTCTAAAGCTGTGATCAATCCTGTGCTCCCTTGAGTTCTAGTCCATATACTCTGCCTTCCCTCTCATCTTCCTACCTGCTCTTCTTGTTCTTTTCCTTTCTTCTTCATTTTCTGTGATGTGTCCCATATATTTAGGCAGTCTCTATCGGATGATTGAATTTGCTCTGTCATATAATTAATGGTATACTTCAAATTTTGAAAAGGCTTTGATGTTTCTTTCTAGACCGTGTGACTGTAACTCAAGCCAAAGATTTTGGAGAATGCTAGGCTTTACAATAGCTAAAAGTGAGGTGAATACTGAGATCCTTTCCAAAAGTTATATGCTAGACTTAAAATAGGAGCAAAAGGCAATGGAAAAAGTTCCTTAGACTCAATTCCATCATGTCCCAGACATGAATGAAAGTGTGGTAATTCACTAAAGCCCTAATTTTCTTCTCTCAGTTCCCAATGCACTTTCCCCCAAAAGCCAGGGTTACCTATTCCATCTAACTCCTTCTTTATACAGTGAGGAAACTGAGGCAAAGAGATGTTAAATAATTTGCCCAGGATCACATAGCTACTAAGCATTCAAGATAGGTTTTGAACCCAGGTCTTTCTCACTCCAAGTCCAATGCCATATTCATGCTGTTTCTGCCTTATTATCACTTAGCTTCTAGATGTATTTTTAAAAATTATTAATGATAATAATACTTACATTGGAATATAAAGAGCTTGGTATTAGCCAGGGCTCTGTCACAACTAGCTATGTGACTGGGCAGGGACATCTCACCTGGGCTATGATTAACTAATCACTTACCTCTGATGTCACAGGCAGGGAGCTAGTAAGTAGTGGCCAGGGGATGGTCAGTCAAGGGACATGAAAGGCTATAGTAGGGTCAATTGTAATTAGAGCAGAGACAGTTTTTCACAAGAAAAGCTAGGCCAAGAAAAAAAGAACCAGGGTTATTGCTGGTTTGCATTTGATCAAAACAAACTCCATATTCCCTTTGTGAGACAGGTAATCCCCAAGTAGCTAAAAATTAAATTGTGTATATAAATAAAGCATCAAATCATAGATCACAAATGAAAATGACCCTGGTGGGTTTAAGGCACCATGGCATATATAGTTAGTAGAAAGAGTGCAGGATTTGGAATGAAATGACATGGGTTAAAATATCACTTCTGTCATTTATTACCTGTATCACCTTGAACAAGGCATTTAACCTAAGTTTCAACATTTTCTTATTCTACAGGTGTCCAGTATAAGGGTGGTGGTAGACATTCCATTCCTTTTCTCCCATCTTGAATTAATAGTAATATATTAGATAACCCCATAAAACTGGACCTCTTGTAGACATTTTTTTTTCTTTTTGCAGGGCAGTGGGGGTTAAGTGACTTGCCCAGGGTCACACAGCTAGTAAGTGTCAAATATCTGAGGCCGGATTTGAACTCAGGTACTCCTGAATCCAGGGCTGGTGCTTTAACCACTGTGCCACCTAGCTGCCTCCTCTTGTAGACATTTTAAACTCAGGACATTCCTTTTATTCAACCCACCAATCCTCTTTTCAAACACAATAGTTTTTTCCCCAAAATGTATTAATATTACTGTAAAATTGAACCTGAACAATGTTAGAGGTGTTTTACTTGGCTGAACATAAGGAAGGGTTTTTTTTGTTGTTTCTTTTGTTTCTTTTTTTTTTTTTCTCTTCAGCACTTGGATCATGAAAGTGTTTCAGCTACCATCCTTGATAGTAGTGGGCAGGATATTTCCTCTCAAGCAACAGGAGTTAGCAGAAAGCCCTACTGTGGTTATGAACATCAAACCTTGTCCAAGAGGGAGCGTTTGGAAGAGGACTCTTTATTGGCAGCCTTGCAGAGCCATGAGCCTTATGCGGATTTGGTCCCATTTGTGAAGAGCACTGACCCCTCCTCTAGCTATTTTGTGATATTGAACTCTGGAACATTCTTCAAGGTGGGGAGCCAGCTTGAAGTGCTGGTTCAAGTACAAGATTTCCAAGGAAAGCCCAAAAAGTATGGTGGAGACTACTTACAGGCCAGAATCCACTCACCCAAACTTCAAGCGGGTGCAGTAGGGAGAGTTGTAGACTACCAAAATGGATTCTACAAAGTTTTTTTTACTTTGCTTTGGCCAGGTAAGGTGACCGTGTCTATAGTTCTGGTTCACCCCAGTGAAGCAATTCAAGTCCTTCAGCATCTGCAGGAGGTGAGGCCAGATAGAGTTTATTTTAAAAGTCTCTTCCGCTCAGGGAGGATTTCAGAGACCACCATTTGCAATGTATGTCTACCAGGAAACCTGCCTGTGTGTAACTTCACAGATCTCTACACTGGAGAACCCTGGTTTTGCTTCCAACCAAAAAAACTCCCTTGTAGCAGCAGAATCAACCATTACAAAGGAGGGTACCTCAAGGGTCTTCTAACTACGGCAGAAAGTGCTTTTTTCCAAAGGTATGTGGTATAAATCAGAGCAGTTACTTCTGATTTGGGCCCATTCTTTATAAATCTACTATTTCCACTTTTTATTATTAGTAATGATTATTAACATATTATTATACTAATATAGTAATAATTATTAGCAATAACTTTTAGTAATAATTTTTCTGCTATGGTTATATTTTCCTAGAATCTCACCATACCTAGCTTAAAATAATAGGTAAGCAAGGAGGGTGCATCCAGATTTATAGTCATTACTATATAACTACATACGTGCATATAAACACATATGCACATGGATACATATATGTATATGTACATATCCGTATAGATAGCTATACATATATATGTATACTTTATATATATGTATATCTACCTATTTTTATGATATTTAAATGGATCTTGGTAAATCCATTTACTCTCTTTTTGCCCCTATATATACTTACTGATTTGATATTTGTGCATATGAAAATAATTTGTCTGCAAAGCATATCAATATTGGTTTTTGCCGAGAGATAGGTCAGTATTCCTTCATTGGCCCTTCATTGTTTAATGGTGGGAAGAGAAAAGGAAGATTGACTTTGGTGGTAGTTGGAGAAAGCTAGTCACTAAAATGGAATTACCTTTTTAAAAAAAAAATAATTTATTTTTATTTCTTTATTTTTGTGGGGCAATGAGGGTTAAGTGACTTGGCCAGGGTCACACCGGTAGTAAGTGTCAAGTGTCTGAGGCCAGATTTGAACTCAGGTTCTGCTTAATCCAGGGCCAGTGCTTTATCCACTGTATTACCTAGCTGTCTCAAATTACCTTATTAAAAAAAAAAAAATTAGAGTCAGATTTTGTGCCTGTCAGCTTCTTTTTTAAAATTAAATTTTCTTTTTCTCAGTCATTAGGCATTTATTTTCTCTCCCTTCCACCACACTCCTACTGAAAAAAAAAAAAGGAAAACAAAACCTTGTAACAAATATGGAAAACAAATTCCTGCTATCTTCTAAAATATGTTGTGCCTCATTCTATGCTACTTTATAGTTGTTGGGAGACCACTGCTCTCTATGGTCATGGATTTGGAACTAGATGGGAGCTTAGAGGTCATCTAGTTTCCTCTTCCTTCTCATTTTGCAGATGAGAAACTGAGGCCCAGAGAAGTTCAAAGATTTGCCTAAGATCACAGATAGTAAGTCACAGAGATGGAATTTGAAGCCAGGTCGTCTGATTCCAAAGCTATTATCCTTTCAACTGTATCTGTCCATTTAAATGTAAAAAAAGGGGCCATTTTTGCTATTTGATCCTCAAAATGGAATGAACTACTTTTAAAAGACTGCTTAGCTTTATGCACTACGTGTGGGAAAGCACATGGAAAACCTCAGAATGCTACATTAAGATGACTTGATCATTATCATAATAATTATTGTTGGAAACAAATGGACTTGTAGCTTTAATCTTGGGTTCAGATCCCAGGTGTACCAAGTGCTTTCTTCTTATCTGACTGTGGGCAAGTTATTTTAAAAATGCATCCTAAGGGGGGCAGCTAGGTGGCGCAGTGGATAAAGCACCAGCCCTGGATTCAGGAGGATTTGGGTTCAAATTTGGCCTCAGACACTTGATACTTACTAGCTGTGGGACCCTGGGCAAGGCACTTAACCTTCATTGCCCCACCCCTCAAAATGCATCCTAAAAACCAGCTGATTATTGATTGTATTACTTAGAGTTATGTTTTAATATTTCATTTGTAAATTATGTTCTGTGAATTAACCTCCATGCCTTTGTTGCCTTCGCAATTGAAGATTAGCAACTGGGAAAAAAACCAAATATTTGCCATTCTCAGCTCATAATTCTTTTTCTTCCTCTTCAAGTGATATCAATATCAAAATACCAATTCGCTCCAGTGGACCTGATTGGGTGACTGTGATTCCCTTAGGAATAAAAGGTAAAGAAGAAATTAGTCTAGTGACATTACTGTTAATTGTTAACTCGAACACAGAAAATAGAATATGGATTTAAAATTTAACTTACTTGGGGCTCTTTTTTCACTGCTGTCATAAAACCTTTTCCTCCCTCTATTAATTTGTTGTTTGTTCTGTGGGCACAAATAAAGATACAAGTGAAGATACTAAAAGAGCGTTTAGGATTAATTAGGACAAAACAGTCTAGGCCTTTTATTCATTCTGGGTTTTGTTGTTTATTTTTATATGGAAGGCATCTTAATTTCTTCTGTTCCACTTGAGTATCTGAAGGTACTCATGAGATATGTAGAAAAGTGGAAATTTTCCAAGGAAAGGTAGCATATAAAATGAGAGTATTACTAGTCAAAGAAAATAACCCAAAAGACACTAACAAATGAAATGTATTAATTTAACATAGGTATTATTAGTTGTAGAGATTTTGAAGAGGATATTATCCAGGGAGCTTCCATATATGTTAGAAGAGGCAGATTTTATTGTGGAAGAGGACACATGAGTATTAATGTCATGCCCAATATCACATGTAACAAAGATCCTTGACTGTTTCCTTTTTCCCCCAATCTTCTGAGCATATAAATTTATTTTTCTATCTTTCTTTAGTATGTTATTTTCCCCTAATTACATATAAAAACAATTTTTAATACCCATTTTTAAAACTTTGTGTTCCAAATTTTCTCCCTTCCTCCCTCCCCCGCCTTTGAGAAGACAATTTAATATAGGTTATACATGTGTAGTCATGCAAAACATCTCCATATTAGTCATGTTGTGAAAGAAAACAGACCGAAAAACCTCAAGAAAAATAAAGTTAAAAAAATTATGCTTCAATCTGTATTCAGACACCATCAGTTCTTTCTCTGGGAATAGAGAACATATCAATTTATTAAGCAGTTCATGCCAATTGCCCAACAAACTGGGACCAGACTTCCTCAGCTTAGGCCTAGACCTTGAATTCAGGGGGGAAAGACTTTTATACATTAAAAACAATCAAATAAGACCAATTAATTAAGGGAACAATATAATATTAGGTAATCTGATTTCTAATTGGATGAAAAATTGGGACTTTCCAAGTTGAGAGGGGGAGGGTGAACAGGTACAATTTATCTGAATTCAGAAAAGGATGTGTCCCACTCCCCAAGTATCTGTAAACACTCAAGGAAACATGGAAACAATAACTGTGATCATTTCAGACCAGTTTTCAGATAACACATATGGGATGTTCTCAGCTGTTTCCTCATGTACTCATGAGCAACTTTTGTTTTGCTGGAAAATTATTATACAGCAAGGTAAGCTCTGTTGATAAAGGAATAATTCAAATAAAGCTTAACATTAATGAGAATGGGTTAGTATTCATTTTTTGGGGGGGGGGCAGAAAGGACCCAGGAAATCCTGATCTAATCTGTCTTGGATGAGAGTTTAATTGGTATCTTGAAGGGTGATTGGTGACTGCCATGGCATTAATGAAACTCTCTGAAAAAGGCCTTTGGAGAAAAAAATTCTCTCTTCTCACACTAGATATCTTTACCCAAAAGGTTCAACCTAATCTCTCCCCTCATTAAGATGCTTTTTTCCTGTTTTTTTTTTTCTCTCACAAGCTGTTCACTTCCCACATGACAGATCCTCCAAATGCCTTCTCTAATGGGGTTCTTCAGTGTCCCTCCTCACTTAATAGGATCTCTAATAGGACCTTCCCTGCTTCAGATTCACTCATTAATTGGGTTTCTTGTCCTCCTGCTTACAGTGAACTTCGCACGCACACGGTAAACAAACTCCTTCACTCTTTCCATTGTCTCCCTTCTTTGACCACCTCCATCCCCTCTCTCACCACCTCCTCCCAGCAGTACCTAGATTGATATGTTTTTTGTAAACTTCTCCTTCCTGTTTCCCAGTGACTATCCGCAATGAGATGGAATTGCCTGCAGGCCATGCATAATAACTGTTCTGTCCACTATGAGTACATGGAATTAAGGGGTCAAATTAGACATCCCCAAAGACCTCTTCCATCTCTGGTTTTCTATGATTATATGTCCTATTTAGTTTGGAAGAGACTGGCATCTCTTATCGATATTGATAGGTGGCTTTGGGAGGAAATCCCTTGAGAGGAGTCTAAATTTTGGAATGATTAAGTGCTTTGTGATGAGAATTTCTATAGGTTTCAGACACTGAGTCTACCAAGTATTTATTATTTAATAGGAGGGACAGACATTACCTCAAGAACTGGTAAAGGGAACAGTGGGAATTTCGATGAAGGAACCAAACCTGGATGAAGAAAAATAGGATAATTTTGTAAATGAGAAGTTGGCAGTAAATATAAATGGAGATGGCAGGTGCAAAGTAGAAGTATCGCATACTAGAATAGTCAATTTTAGTAAGAAGGAGCTTGGTTGGAATTACCTGGATGACATACATTCTGGTGACCACCAGGGAGCACTGTAACTCAAACTAATGTATCCTCATGAATCAGTGACTTGGAAGAAACTATACAATCTAGAATACTGGTCATGGGATCACAACATTATTTATAGCCAGTTCATTCAAGTTTGGTCTTAACCTTAGGGTACACCTACTGTGTTTCCCTCAAGTTGGGTCAGGAGAACTAGACAAAGTCTAGAATTGTTCCAAGAAAGGTGTCAGAACATGCCATCATAGAATCCTGGAATATTGTCACTGGAACGGACATTAGAGTGAACCCTTTTCCTTCTACAGTTGTGAAAATTCAGATGGGTTTCTTGCCTACAGAATTAGTGGTGGAGGAGGGATTAGCAACCAGTTTTCTTTGAGGTAGCTAGGTGGTGAAATTGGTAGAATAATGGGGACCTCAAGTCAGTAAGACTTGGGTTCATATTTAGCCTCAGGCAGTCCTAGTTGTGCAAGTGATCCTGGGCAAGTAATATAACCTTTGTCTGCCTCAGTTTCTTTGAATGAGATAATATTTGTAAAGTGATTATCACAGTTCCTGGCATATAGTAAATAAGCAAGCCTGAAAGTCCAATGTATCTAGAAGATACACTGCCTCTCAGAAGCCTCTGTGGAGTGAGTGTCTGATCTTCAGCTTGGGCTGGGGGCTAGCCTTTAATTCGATTCAGTTCGAATTTATAAAGCACTCTCTATGTTCTATGTTCAAGGCATTATTATGCTAGGTGTTAGGATGGTGATTCCTAAGAGATGTACCACAAAAACCCTCTCCCCAGAGAATTCCACACTCCTCAGCCTCCACCCCCGCCCCCCCCCCCCCCCACTCTGAGGGGTAGTTTGCTGCCTGCTTTTCCTGGCCTGGTGTTGGAAAGTTCACAATTGCAGCTTTATCTCCAGAAGTGTTCCTCTGCCGACTTAAATATTAAAGGTGCCACAGTTCTTCATGGCACGAGAACTACTGTGCTACAGATACAAAAACAAATGAAAGATAGTCCTTGTCCTCAGTGAGCTTACATTCTATTGGGAGGACACAACTTTTTGCTGTTTCTCAGTTGTGTCCGACTCTTTATGACCCTGTTTGGGGTTTTTGTGGCAAAGATGTTAGAGTGGTTGGTCTTCCAGCTCATTTTACAGATGAGACACCCATGCCCCTTCAGCCTGCAATTTTCAGTGCAGGATTTTATATTCCTCACCAGTGGTTGCTAGGTTCCTTTCGGTGTGAGCATCATGATCTTTCTCTTGCATTACCAGAAGTGAGTATTTGCCCAGCAGGTTTAGCAAGGTTTGGGAGATTTTCTGTCATGTAGTAGGTACATACCCTGGAAAGGTAGCATGCTTCTCTATTATTAGTGTAATGGCCACCCTGGGCCTAGCACTGCTTGCTTCCCTTTCTCCATGTTTTGACCAGGTTATGGAGATAGTTCTCCAGGATGTATCCAAAGTTGTCACTCTTGTGATAAAACTGTTGTTTGGGTTTTGTCTTCCTGCTTAATCTTGATAGTAAAATTAACTTTGTTCTTGAAACATATAAATGAAAGCTCAAAAATAGTTTAAGTAGAGAGCTATTAAATATTTTTTTAAAACCCCAGCTTTTCAAAGGTCAGATGGCTCTCTGCTACTTTTGATTTTTATCTCTTTAAGCACAGATCCTTAGAATTAATTTCTTAAATTTTATTTTATATTCAGATCTGCATTTTCTCTCTCTCCTCTCTCACTTCTCTGTACTGTTGAGAAAGCAAGAAAAACAAAACACATTATAAACATGTATAGATGAGCAGAACAAATTTGCATATTGGCCATGTTCAAAAAGAGTCTAATTTTGCACTTAGAATTAATTTAGCTAATAAATTTGCCCCTGGAAAATATGTTCAAAATTTCTTCCACAAAATACATTTATCTGTATTTCAGTTATATTATATGTTAAATAGGGTTTTATGGAATAGCTTTGGAACCTAACCATTACTTAAAACTGTATTCTTCTGGTCAACTAGATGGTTCAATGAGTAGAGCACTGGGCTTGGAGTCAGGAGAACCTGAGTTCAAATGTGACTTCAAATACTTATTAGCTGTGTGACCTTGGACAAGTCACTTAATCCTGATTGCTTTAACAACCTTACTCTGGGATTTTCCCCCTTGAGTTCTAAATAGCTGACTTAGAAATGAATCACATCCTATTTACAGTTTGAAATAATATTGCATCTGGAATTTGACATCAGATGACCATAGGGGGGCAATGTAGGCATATGTTTTCACTTTTCTGTCATTGTCACATCCCTTAAGAATGAGTGTCATGTACAGTACTTGATTTGCTTGACTTACTTCTAATAGTAAATATAATTAACATTGAATTGAAATAGTTACTGTTTCCAATGTGAAATGCAGTATTCTTAATAACAATGCATCTGATATATAAAAGAAAAACAAGCCTTCCTCCTGAACAATGCCTCTAGTTAACCTGTGTGAAACCTTAGATACCTGCTGTGTAAACTTAGATTCTGAACCTGTGAAGAACGGTCAGATATCTAAGGAGGATGTTTAAATATATGCCCTGGCAAATAGGACATCTTTAGCTAATGTTATTTGGAAAGAGTGAGAAACAGAAGAGTTCTAAGTACCATAGATGGTACCAAGAGCTCTAGATAATGGTTTAGCAGTTATACATTTTTTTCTACAAAAGGAGACATATTTACATCTTATTTGCTGACTCATAAGAATATGGATTTCAAATACTAGACAGTGGGTGGACATTCAGAGTGTCTTCAAATGTGGAACTCAATTCTAGAAAGGAATGATGTAAAAGAGAATTTAAAATTGCCCCCCCAAAAAACCAACTATATTTGAATGAGTAATATAAGCTATCAAGTGTAAACCTTCAGCAAAAATCCAAGAGAATATAAAAAATGTCTTGGAAACATTTTTGTTTTTAAATACATTGAAATTTATTCTTTTGATATTCTTCTTTAGTCATCTGAAGCTAGAAACTTACTTGGTTCTAGGTTAGTTCTAGTTCCCTGAAGGGGAACACTTGATCTGGACCTTGAGGGATGAGTAGGATATAAAGAGGCAGAGATGGAGGGAGGAAGAAGAATATTATGTAAAGCTGGATGAGCATAGAAAGGAAAGCATGGGATATATATATATATATATATATATATATATATGGTGAGGGCATGAGTAGTCCAGTTTCTCTGGATTACTGAAGGTTGTAAAGATAGACTGGCGATAGATTGTGGAGGGTCTTGAGTGCCGTACTAAGGAAATTGATGTATATTTGGTGGATGATGCAGGGCCTTTGAAGGGTTTTGAGCAGTGGAGTGATACGATTCTTCCCATACACCAAAAGGACCAATGCGTAAGGTGTGTATAGCATAAATTAGATGGAAATTGTACTGGAAGCACAGAGACTAGATAAGAGGCCATTGCAATAATCCAGGTGATAGACTACATATGTAAAAAACGTTGGACAATGGACAGACTACAAGATACATCTCTGTACCCTCATCACTGGTTTGCTGTGGACTAGTTCTATCATTTCTCCGCGATTCAACTTATCTATTTATAAAGTTCCTGTATAGATTGGCATCTGCCTCTGGTGAGAAATGATGCAGTGCCTCTCAAGTGTTTTGAATCTGATGCTTATATTCACATAATTGCTGCTTTTGATCTTCTTCCATTTCCTTTGACCATCATGAGAATGTATATACCCAGAGGAAAAATTCAGCTGCTTTTGTCTTCCTTTCTCCCAAGAGCATCATCATACTCACCTCGAATCTGTAACTTCTATTAAGAACAATACTTGTGTGCAGTGCAGAGCCTTCTGTGTCACTGGACAAAGCTGGGGAAGCGGGAGATTCTTTTAGGTGTTACAGCAGGAATAAAAAGTTACATGTATATTGGCACTTTTATGTCATCATCCTGGGAATATTTTTGTTCTGGTTTCTAGGAGATTTTCAAGGATTTTCTTTTGTCTTTCCAGAAGCAAATGACCCTGAACCCTCTCAAAACTTGGAAAACTTCCCTTCTGGTTATTATTACAAAAACCAGTGGAAGCCTAGAAAGTTCAAGATGCACCAGTTTAATGAACCTGACAACATTACAGAATGCTTACAAGGGAAAATGATCTATTTATTTGGTGACTCTACCATAAGGCAGTGGTTTGACTATCTGATCACATTTGTTCCAGGTTGGTACTTTGGTTTTTCTAAGGAATACGTCTGAGATACAGAGAATAATTGTGCATATACCCAGGTGTTTGGGGGGTGGAGTGGGGAAAGCACTAATGTAGGCTAGAAAGGCCATGGCTTTCTTTCCTCATTAGAGAGGTGGGGGGCTATGGGTGCAGAATGTTGTGTGTGCTGCAAGAAGAGATTAACATCTTAGTTGGTTTTACTTAACTGATTTTCTTTGATACAGGAGAGGGTTCTTGGGGTTGGAGGGGGAGAAGAGGATATTGGGAAGTGATTGTGATATAAAAACAAAAGGCATCAGTAAAAATGGTTTTTAAAAAACCAGAAAATAGTTGGCGTTATCTAGTCTTTGTCCAAGAAAAATGTTTGGCAGCTGATGTTACTAGGGGAAGATACAATATTGTACAGAGGATTATGGATTGTGAGTCAGGGAGGGCAGGGTTTTAATTCTAGCCCTGCTGCCAACTAGATCTCTGACCTTGAAAAAGGCAGCTTCTTCCTCTTTGAAATGAGGGCACTGGACTAAATCATTATAAAAATAATAACAGTTCCTCACATGCATGTAGTTTTCTATTGTATATAAATGCTTTTCTTATCACAACTGTGGTGGTGGGGGGAGTTTGCTTAGTAGCCTACTTCTGGTGCAGGGGACCCCTCAGACCCAGAGCTTTTAAACAAACAACCCTTTTACTAAAACCATTCTGATACTGTCAGGTGGAAGCAATTTTCTAGGTGGTTTTTAAAAACAGTCCCAAGGATAAGAACAGATAAAAACCACTGACAAGAAAGTTTACAAAAATAAAAAAGTTGTCAGGAAGGAGATTCTCTGGGGTCTCAGGGGCTTCTCACCAAAGTCTCAGAAACCTTTTTTTACTCCTCTATTAACTAAAGGGCCCACAGCTGGGTGTCAGATCAGCCCACCTGACAGCAAAGTTATACCCAGTTGCCCCAGGTGTGGAGTCACAACTTTCTTGCATACAACATTCCTGTCTGATGTTGTGAGAGTGTGGAGGGTTAACCCACACCTACCTAATTTCTGCCCCACAACAACAACACTGTGAGGTAGTTGGGTCATCACCCTCATTTTACAAGTGAAGAAACTGAGGCTCAGAAATGTTATATGATTCAGCCATGGTTATAGTCAGGATGGGAACTCAATTTTTAGGCTCCATGTCCTGTGCTCTTTCTTCTTTACTCCAGTGCCTCTCAGATGATCTCTAAGCTTCTGTGATTCAATTATGTGAAAAATGTTGGCACTTCCCATTGCTTCTTCCGGACCTCTGATTGGTTCAGTTCCAAGCTTTACCTGGGAAGCCAGTAGTCAGGGAAAGGCATTGACATTAGATTTTAAGCTTCTTGAGGGAAGGGGCTGTCTTTTGCCTCTTTTTGTATCCCCATTTCTTATCACAGTGCCTGGTACATAGTAGGTACCTAATAAATGTTGATTGATTGATTGACATAGTTTCTTGGTGGCCATGAGGGCAAAATTGTCAGTATGACCCACCACCACTATCTTGTCTCCTTTTCAACTGCCCTGATGCTGCAGATCAGCTCGAGGGAGGACTAGTGTGTACTAGAGAAATCTTCCTGGCTTCTGCATTCTACCAAAGGACCCTAGAGCATCTATCCAGGATCAGGGCTAGGCATAGTAACTTTATTTATTTGCCAGCCACATGTCTTTTTTGTTCTTGCCTCCTGGTGCTTTGGGTGATTGGAAACCTCCATGAAGTAAGTTGCTAAATGGGTTAGGTGAAATCCGTGTGTTCAGAGATCGAATATGGGGATAGCTTGGGGGTATTTTAAAAAAGTGAATTCCAAGGTTAGTTATGAAGCTCTTTCTATGTGTATGGTCATCATTTAATGTATTGCATCAGAATGCTTATTGAAAGGGGCATACTCTCTGTTGCTTGGGAAAAAAGAAGCTGTGATTACTAACTTATTTTTTACAAAGGGAAGGAAGAAGTAGATGCTACCATAAAAGGAGAAAGAAACTCAAGCTTTTTTTTTTTAAAACAGTGATACTGCCTAGTCTAGTTTCATAGAGCACAAAATCGAGAGTTCAGAGCTGGGGAAAACAGTGTTACTCCTCTCTCTTCTCCCTCCCACACATTCACTCCCTTAATCAATCACTAATCACTTTTCCCTCTCAATTCTCTCTGAAACATCTCTCACATCTGTCATTCCCACTCCACTGGTACCATCATAGATCAGCCTCTTAATGGATTATTGCAAGTCTCCTCACTGGTTTCCCTGTCTCTAGTCTAATCTTTCTCTAATCCATCCTACTCACAGGTACCAGACTGCTCTTTCCAGTGCACAAAGGGGTGTAGGCTTGAAGGGGGTGAAGGGAATAAGTATTTACATAGGACCTACTATGTGTATTTATTATGTGCCAGACACGATGCTAACTCAGCACTTTACAAATATTGTCTCATATGATCCTTACAACAACCCTGGGAGGAATTATCATCTCCATTTTTACAGGTGAGGAAACTTAGTCAAACAGAGGTTAAGTAACTTGTTCAGAGTTACATAACTAGTAAGTGTCTGAGGCCAAATTTGAACTCGGGTCTTCCTGTCTCCAAGTTTAGAGCTTGATCTGTGTCACTTAGCTGCCCAAATGACAATTGATGCTGAAGCAGTATTATCACTTCATTGCTTATCAACCTTCAGTGACTCCCCATTACCTGTCGGAGATAGCAGATTCCTTTACCTTATATTGTATACCCTTCACAACCTGGCTCTGACCTGCTATTTCAGACTTGACTCTCATGTACACTATGCTTCTGGGTAGCTAAGTGGTACAGTGGATAGTGCCAGACCTGATGTCAGGAAGACATCTTCCAAAGTTCAAATCTGGCCTCAGACACTTATTTGCTGTGTGACTCTTGGCAAGTCACTTCATCCTGCTTGCCTCAGTTTCTTTATCTGTAAAATGAGGTGGAGAAGGCAATGGCAAACCATTCTAGTATCTCTGCTAAGAAAACAACAAATGGGGTCACAGAGAGTTGCATATGACTGAAACAACATAACAACAACAACCCTCTAGGCTCCAGCCATCTTTCTAACACATTCCATGCTTTCCCACCTCTGCTTATGTTATTCTCTATGGAATTCCCTACCTCCTTCCTCATTTCGGTCTGTTAACAACTTAGGCACACTTCAAAATCCAGACCAAATACCTTCTCCTCAATGGGGCTTTTCCTGATTTATACAGCTGAGAGAATTTTCTTGAATATCTGATCTTATAACACTTTATAAAAGTTTCATATTTTAATTTGTTTTAAATCTAACTGTGCCACATGTCTTGTGATAGATTATCACTATTATCATGATAATATATAGATTATTCTATGGAGGCCTATAGGATCACAAATCCAAAACTGGAAGAAATCTGAGGTAAGTCCAACAACCTAATTTTTACAGATGAGAAAATGGAGGCCCAGGGAAGTTAAGTGACTTGCCCAAAGTAACACAGGTAAAAAGCTTTGGAGGTTGCATTTGAACCCTGGTCTCTGGGTTTCAGAGCCAGTACTTGTTCTGCTATTCCATAGCACCTCTTTTGGGGACTGCATTTCTCCCCAGTACCTAACATAGGTGCTGTTTGTTGAATGAATAAAAAAATGAATCAAAACCATCAAGAAACATTAACTATCTATACTGGAAATTTGCTTAAGGTACAGATGCCAGGTATTGAACAAAGTAGATTGTCACAGCCCAGGCCCAGTTGGAGATTATGGGTACTTAGCCTTTAGCTTTCTTTGAAAACTTGTTGATCCTTTCTTTGATGACTGAAAAGCATCCTAGCTGTCTTGATTGGTTTTGTGTTCTGTAGTCACCAAATGTTATCTAGGTAAAGCCTAATCTTAGTAATCAGACAGGGCCCATTCAAAAGGAAAAATGGGATTTATGAGTTTTGGAGGCTGTCAACTTTTTTTCCATTTAAGTGACTGGCAATTAAAAAGTAATGAATTAAGTGACAGGTTTAAAAGAGGCCAAGGATTGCCCAAGACAACATTTTTTAAGCTAATTTGGTCACAGAACACTGTTGAGCTTGAAATTGACTTAATGAATACTGCCAAAAGGGAGGCTGAGAGTAAGGAAGATTCCATAACTCAAATGGAAGAGCTGGGTAATTTGGGGAGCTTAATAGAGGAAATAAAGCCTATTTTCAGTGACTTCCCCCACCAAAAAATTGATGTAGGTACTAAATGTTATTGTGGACCCCTTCTCAGAATAAGGTTTTTAAATGTATAAAATAAAATAAGCAGAATTACAAAGGAAAACAATTATACTGAAATACAGTTATCAAAATATATTAAAAGAACAAGTTCATAAGAACAAAAAATTCACAGACCCCAGGCTAAGAATTCTTCTATTTGAGGGATTCAGAGGAGGAATGTGCCATTGCTGAGGGCTGGGGAAATCTGAGGTTTTGAGGTAGTATGTGAAGTGGACTGTGACAAAAGGGTAAGGTGAAACTGGAAAAGAGGAAAGTATTTCTTTTAGCTTGAGAGTTGTTGGTCTTTTTGTACTTGTCTGAGAAGCTAACTGGGCTGAAATGAACAAATGAAAGAGGTGTCATTGCTTCTTTGTTCCATTTTCTTTTCTTTTCTTAGTCTTTTGTTTTTATATCATTTTCATTTCTGAATATATCCTCCCTCTGCACCCAGCAAGCCAGCTCTTGTAACAAAGAATAAAAAAGAACGAGGGAAAAAAAAAAGCAGCTCAGCAAAACCAATGGGACATTGACCATGTCTGCTAGGATATGCAATAGTGCACACCTGTAACCCCTCACCTCTGTAATGAAGGGAAGGAGGGCCATTTTCTCAACTGTTCTCTGGGGCCAAGCTTGATGATTATAGGCACAATAGCATTCAGTTTCTTTGTTCTTTCCATTTATTGGATTGTAATCATTGTATGCATTATTTTCTTGGCTCTCTTTATTTCACTCTGTATCTTCCTTTGCTTCTCTGAATTCATCATATTCATTATATTTTATGACATAGTAATGTTCCATTACATTAATGTACCATAATTTCTTTATTCTCCAGTTTCTCCTTTCCTCCATTTTCAATTCATGAGCAGTGCCTTAGCATTTACTGTGTACCCAGCACTAATCCTCTGCCTTTACTTAATACTTGTGCCTTTCCTCTGTTGATTAATTCCAATTTGTCCTGTAGCTGTCTTGTTTCTACATGTTTGTGCACATATTGTTTCCCCCATTAAATTGTGAACTTCTTGAAAGCAGGGACTGTGTTTTACCTTTCTTTGTTTCTCTAAGTGCTTGACACAGAACATAGTAGGTGCTTAATAAATGCTTGTTGACTGGCTGACTTATAAAGCTTACATTTTGCTTCTTGGGACATTGAAATGAAAGTACCAGGCTGATTTTCTTGAATACAGAGATGACCTGATAAAGCAAGATTCCTGGACAATGGACAATGTTGCACTGAAATTAGCTCCCTCCCCACTCTCCTCCCTCCAAGAAGGAACCACTGATGCAGAAAACCTCAGTGGTTATATTTCTGGCAATGGAACTTTTTTTTTTAAAGCAAATTCAGTTCCAACTATGCTAGAGTAATAAAGTAATAGGTTTAAAGTGGTTTGTAGCATCATAAATTTAGAACTATAAGGGACCTCAGAGGTTTATTGACAATACCATCCTGTTAATTTTATATATTTTATAATTTTATATGGAAAATTTTATAATTTTATATGAAAACTGAGGCTTATATGACTCACCCAAGGTAACATAGGTAATAAATGGCAGAACTGGTATTTGAAAGCAGGCTGTTTCACTGCAAATCAAATGTTCCTTCAACTATACTATCCAGGTAAAATGTTTTCTTCTTCCATTTCCTTTGTGAATAAATGTATACTATTTCAGTTACATTATGAGTTATGTCAAAGTTCATCCAAACAAACCCTTCCCCTTTACATTTTTGAGGTTCCTGGATGATTATTTCTATTCTGCTTTCATTCAGATAAGGTTCCTTTAGTCAAGTGGGTAAGAGAGAAAAGTTTTCTATTTTTATCATTGAACTTACTTATGCAAATATATGTTTCAGATTTGGTGGAGTTTAACCTGGGCAGTCCTAAAAATGTGGGCCCCTACCTCGCAGTGGATTTGAAACACAACATTTTGCTACGGTACCGCTGTCATGGGCCTCCCATCCGATTCACAACTGTCTTAAGCAACGAGCTACACTATGTGGCCAATGAGCTGAACAGGATTGTGGGAGGGAGGAGCACTGTGGTGGGCATAGCCATATGGTCGCACTTCAGCACTTTCCCCTTAGAAGTTTACATCCGGCGGCTGAGGAGCATTCGCCGTGCAATTATCCGACTCCTGGACCGGAGCCCGAAGACAGTGGTAGTTATCCGAACAGCCAATGTCCAGGAACTGGGGCCTGAGGTTAGCCTTTTCAACAGCGACTGGTTCTCCTTTCAGCTTGACACCATTTTAAGGAAGATGTTCTCGGGGGTAGGCGTGTACTTAGTGGATGCCTGGGAGATGACACTCGCCCATTACCTGCCTCACAAACTGCATCCAGATGTAGTAATTGTCAAGAACCAGCTTGACATGTTCTTATCTTTTGTGTGTCCATCGAAGACTTAGCTTTGCCCTTTTGGGAATCCTTTTAGGGGGATTGTTGGCATTAAATCTTGTGGAAAGTGTTTTGTACTTGTGTTCATATACTTTCTGGGTTTGTCTTGGCAGGTACATTCCCAAGTATTTTATATTGTCCACAGTTATTTTAAACTGAATTTCTCTTTCTATCTCTTATTGCTGGACTTTGTTGGCAATATCTAGAAATGCTGATGACTTATGTGGGTTTATTTTATATCCTGCAACTTTGCTAAAGTTGTTCAATTATTTCAAGTAATTTTTTATTTAATTCTCTAGGATTCTTTAAGTATACCATCATATCACCTGCAAAGTGTGATAGTTTTGTTTCCTCACTGCCTATTCTAATTCTTTCATGTTCTTTTTCTTCTCTTATTGCCAAAGCTAACATTTCTAGTACAATGTTGAATAATAGTGGTGATAATGGGCATCCTTGTCTCACCCTTGATCTTATTGGGAAGGCTTCTAGCTTATCCCTATTGTAGATAATGCTTGCTGATGGTTTTAGATAGATACTACTTATCATTTTAAGAAAAGCTCCATTTATTCCTATGATCTCTGGTGTTCCTATTGAGAAAAATCATATGATTTCTGTTGGTTTTGTTATTGGTAAGGTCCATTATGCTAACAGTTTTCCTAATATTGAATCAGCCCTGCATTGCTGGTATAAATCTCACCTGGTCATAGTGTGTGATCCTGGTGATATATTGGTGGAATCTCCTTACTAATATTTTATTTAAAATTTTTGTATCAATATTCATTAGGAAAATTGGTCTGCAGTTTTCTTTGTTTTTGCTCTTCCAGGCTTAGGTCTCAGCACCACATTTGTGTCATAAAAGGAATTTGGTAGGACTCTGCCTATTTTCCTAGAGTTTATACAGTATTAGAATTAATTGTTCTTTAAATGTTTGGTAGAATTCACTTCTTTTTTTTTTTTTTGGTGTGGCAGTTGGGGTTGAGTGACTTGCCCAGGGTTACACAGCTAGTAAATGTTAAGTGTCTGAGGCCCGATTTGAACTCAGGTCCTCCTGAATCCAGGGCCGGTGCCACTGCACCACCTAGCTGCCTCTAGAATTCACTTCTAAATCCATCTGGACCTGGGAATCTTTTCTTAGGGAGTTTACTGGTGACTTGTTCAATTTCTTTTTCTAAAATGGGGTTATTTAAGTATTCTATTTCTTCTTCTGTTAATCTTGGCAATTTATACTTTTAAAAAATATTCTTACATTTTATTTAGACTGTTAGATTAATGGCATACAATTGGGTAAAATAGCTCCTAATTTTTGCTTTAATTTCCTTTTCATTGGTGGTAAAGTCACCCTATTAATTTTTAATGCTGGTAATTTAGTTTTCTTCTTTCTTTTTTTAAAATCAAATTAACCAACCCTCCCCCCAAAACCAGATCTTAATTTTATTTATTAGTTCAATGGTTTTCTTACTTTCAATTTTCTTAATTTCACCTTTGGTTTTCAGGATTTCTAATTTGGTGTTTAATTGGGATTTTTAATTTGTTATTTTTCTAGCTTTTTTAGTTGCATGCCCACTTCATTGATCTGCTCTTTATTTTATTGATGTAAGCATTTAGAGGTATACATTTTCCCGTAAGTACTGCTTTCGTTGCATCCCATAAATTTTGATACTTTGCCTCATTGTTGTAATTTTCTTTGATGAAATTATTTATTGTTCCTATGATTTGTTCTTTTCCCCACTCATTCTTTAGGATGAGATTATTTAGTTTCTCATTACATTTTTTTTTTTTTTTTGCAGGGCAGTGAGGGTCAAGTGACTTGCCCAGGGTCACACAGCTAGTAAGTGTCAAGTGTCTGAGGTTGGATTTGAACTCAGGTCCTCCTGAATCCAGGTCCGGTGCTTTATCTATTGTGCCACCTAGCTGCCTCCCCCCCCAATTAATTTTGTTTTTTTTTTTTTTTTTTTTTTTTTTTTTTGTTTTTGTTTGTTTGTTTGTTTTGCAGGGCAATGGGGTTTTTAAGTGACTTGCCCAGGGTCACACAGCTAGTAAGTATCTGAGGCTGGGTTTGAACTCAGGTCCTCTTGAATCCAAGGCTAGTGCCTTATCCATTGCGCCACCTAGCTGCCCCCTTTATTATTTTTTGTTTTTGTTTTGTTTTTGTTTTTTTGTTTGTTTGGTTTTTTTTGCAGCCAATTAATTTTTAATCTATTTTTCCATGGCCATTTATTAATTGTAATTTTTGTTGCATCATGGTATGAAAAGGATATAGTTAATATTTCACCTTTCTGCATTTGATTATGAGGTTCTTGTATTAGTTTTTGTGTCGGTGCCATGTACCACTGAGACAAAGATATATTTCTTCTGGAGCAGCTAGGTGGCGCAGTGGATAGAACACTGGGCCTGGAGTCAGGAGGACCTGAGTTCAAACTTCACCTCAGTTACTTACTATGTGACCCTGGGCAAGTCATTTAACCCCAATTGCCTTAAAAAACATCCAGGGCCATCTCCAGTCATCCTGATGTATATCTTACCACTGGAATCAGATGGCTCTGGAAGAAAGAGTGAGGTACGTGAACTTGCACAGCCCTCCCTCACTTAAATCCAATTCAGTGCAAGTCATGACATCACCCCAATGTCATGGTCCTTTCTGAGAATGAAGAACAAACAACAACACATTCCTTCCTATCCCTATTCAGTTTTCTCCAGAGGTCTATCATATCTAACTCTAAAATTTTATTTACCTCCTTAACTTTTTTCTTGTTCATTTTTTGGTTAGATTTATCAAATTCTGAGAGGGGAAATTTGAGGTCCCTCACCAGTATAGTTTTACTATTTCTTTTCTTTTTGTAACTCATTTAACATCTATTTTAGAAATTTGGTGCATATATGTTTGGTATTGATATTACTTAATTATCTTAATTGTCTACTTAATTATTACTTGTCTATGGTACCTTTTAGCAATATGTAGTTTCCTTCTTTGTTTCTTTTAATTAGATCTATTTTTGCTTTTGCTTTGTCTGAGATCATAATTGCTATCCCTGCTTTTTTTTTAACTTTAACTGAAGCATAATATGTTTTGCTCCAGTCATTTACCTTTATTTTGCTTGTTTCTCTGCTTCAAATGTGTTTCTTGTAAACAACATATTGTAGGATTCTGGTTTTTAATCCACTCTACTATCTGCTTCTGTTTTATGAGAGAGTTTATCCCATTCACATTCACAGTTGTGATTATTAACTGTGTATTTCCCTCCATCCCATTTCCCCTCTGTTTATATTATTGCCTCTCCTTTCATCCTGTTCCTCCTCACCAGTGTTTTGCTTTTGACCACCCCCTCTCTCAATCTGCCTTCCTTTCTATTAGTTCCCCCCTCCTTATATTGTCTCCTCCCCCCTACTTTAATAGCAAGATAGATTTCTCCACCCACCTGTGTATGCTGTTCCTTCTTTGAGCTGGCATTAAATCGAATGGAGATTTATTTTTCATCCTTCACTCCATATGAAAGCTACAGTTGGAGAAATGACTAAAAAGGCTATACTTTACATAATAGCTTTATATTATAATAAAGAGGGCTTTGATAAATTCAGGTTATAATTCATACCTTACTTAGCCTTGGGAATACCATCTCAAAGTAATGGCAATAATGTCACAAGTAACCATTTACCCCATCAACATTGTGACCAAAGAGCAGGGGGGGTTCTTAACTGTGTGTGTGTGTGTGTGTGAGAGAGAGAGAGAGAGAGAGAGAGAGAGAGAGAGAGAGAGAGAGAGAGAGAGAGACCCCTTTATCAGTCTGGTGAAGCCTTTGGACCTATTCTCTCTCTTTTTTTTCTTTCTTTGTTTCTTTTCTTTTCTTTTGATTTCTTTTCTTTTTGCAGGGCAGTGAGGGTTAAGTGACTTGCCCAGGGTCACACAGCTAGTAAGTGTCAAGTGTCTGAGGCTGGATTTGAACTCAAGTCTTCTTGAATCCAAGGCCAGTGTTTTATCCACTGTGCCACCTAGCTGCCCCTGGACCTATTCTCAAAGTAATGTTTTCAAGTGTAAAAAAAATACATAAGATTAGAAAGGAAACCAATTATACAGAGATAGCTATCAAAATATAAAAAAAGTCACAGACTCCAAGTTAAGAACACTTGCCAGAGATGATAATTAACATATTTGTTCAGAAAAGCTTCTTTTGAAGAGCACTGCTATTCTCAAGAGTGTGATATGTAAACTGGTCTAGGTGATGAACAGACCACTTTGGTTGCAAAAGGAGTATTTCTAATCTACATATCAGGGATAGTTGAGCACTCCTGAATGAAATGAGTGAATGTTCTTTTCCAGTATCTTAGAGCATTAGACTTAGATATGGTTTCTGTGTCTTCTCTGAGCATACTGGAGAACTTTGGTCTACATTGTGTTTGGAAGATGCAGAGATTCTTGATCTCTTAGTAAAATGCCTTGAAAAAGCCATTGTGCTCAGTCAAAATTTCAAAGCCAGGTTTTATTTTTATTTATTCAAAGTCAAAAAATTTTTTAATGATCTTTTAAATAAGAAAAAATATACTCTTTTCTCTTTTTGTGTTATGCCGAATATGCTATCATCAGAGAACTGAAGCAAAAGAAAGTTGATGATGTGAAGGCAGTGATTGAAAAACAAATACTCTAAATTGATGCTTGCAAGTGTGTGATTGTGTCCAATTTAATAGATTCAGTTAAATTTGTCACAGTAATTTACTCAACAGATGACCAATGGCTGCTATTTATTATTAATATTCTCAAGTTTTAGACTTTTTAAAGATTGACCCTTCCTTAAAGCTTCCATAAAGCTGTGGTGACAAATTCCATAGATTTCAAATACTGTTTATTTTTAATTATGACTATTATTTTGGATACCAGATTGAAGTTTGAAACTACAATCTCTTTTGAGGCAGAAAATTTTATGTGCCTGGCTTATACCTTCTGCTATTTGGCAATAAAAGGCTGCTATTTCAGCTTATTCTTAATTGTTTTTTTTTAAACCTTTGAATCATATGAATTATAACACTGACATATACTGACTTTTAAAATTAATGAGATAAACTCATTTGGGGCCAGTAACCTTTTAGGCTGTGTCCTTTAAATGCTGTGCAAGATAGACCATCTCTTTATAGTCAGCAATGTAGTAGTACTCCTGGGGGAAGGGCCAACCAACAAACATACCAAGATACTGATAGCAGAAAGAAAAAGATTGTGTAAAGGTTATGAAATAATCTCTGACCTTTATTAAAACACCACTTATAACCTTGCATTTCAAAGGTATGGAGAAACTAGAGAGAGTGAATTCATCCAATAGTTACTCAATTCAATTAAAACATGAAGAATAATAACTGGTTTTCAGATTTGCAAAGTAAATTATTATTTCTTCTGAATTGGTCTTATGCAGAAATGTTGGGGGAAATGGGGGTTGTTAGATTTTTTAAAAAGTAATTTGATTATTAGAGCATATGAAGAAGATGCTACTGATCACCCTATCTGAAGAGAACTAAACAAAAGTATTTTAGCTAAAAATGTATTTAAATTGGAAGAGATTTCAGTTAGAATGAACTTAAACTAGCATTCTTTTTAAATTAAATTAAAAATTAATGATACACTGTTTTATATCACCTTTATTTCCAAATATATGTCCCCCCATCCCCTATCCAGTAATCCATTCCTTGTAATGAATAAAGAAGAAAGAGTGGGGGAAAAACAGGTTAGCAAAACTTAATCAGCACCTCACTGATTTTGACAATCAATATGAGCCTTTCCATACCTCTGCAGGTCGTTCACCTCAGCAAAGAAGCTTGGTCATATTAATTGCATGACATTCAGTTTCAATTTTTTTGTTTGCTTGTTGTTCTTTCCATTTAAACTAGTCAGCCAGTCAGTCAATAAACATTTATTTAGTACCTACCATGTGCTAGGCTCTGTGCTAAGAACCAGAGATACAAAGAAAGGCAAAAGATAGTCTCTGTTCTCAAGGAGCACACAGCCTAATGGGATACACAACATGGGAAAAATTATGTACAACAAGTCATAGAGAGGATAAATGGAAATAATCAACAGAGGCAATATACTAGAAGTAAAGGGGATTGGGACAGGCTTACTGTAGAAGGTGGGATTCTAGCTGGAATTTGAAGGAGGCCAGAAGGCAGAGATGAGGAGGGAGAGACTCCCAAGAATGAGGAACGGTCACTTAAAATGCCTGGCGTAAGGAGATGGAATGTGTGGTCCTTGTGCATGTGGTTTTCTTGGTTCTGCTCACTTCATTCTACATCAGTTCATATAAATCTTC
This sequence comes from Dromiciops gliroides, assembly GCF_019393635.1. Lineage (NCBI taxonomy): Eukaryota > Metazoa > Chordata > Mammalia > Microbiotheria > Microbiotheriidae > Dromiciops > Dromiciops gliroides. The sequence goes on from NC_057863.1 coordinate 307,538,134, forward strand.
AGAATGGACTGACTTCATGAGTTAAGAGATTTGTTTTTATTTAATAACTTCTTGATTTAGTGAGAAATAATACCAGACTGGACTTGGCATCTTTCCCTGTAAAGATTTAAGATGAAAGTAGACTGTGTACTGTCTCTCTGAGATCATTTAGATACTCACCTGCTCCTCCAGGAGCTCTTTAAAGATCTTTTAAAACAGTACAGATTCTAAGATATCAGGCCACGGAGATTTGACTACCTCAAATTTCTTTTAGGTATTCTTCAATGTATAGTTCATTGAGAATTAAAAGACCTGGGTTCTGGGCTTAGCCTTACCACTATCTAACCGTGTGTCCTTAGGTATGTCATTTGAATTTCCTCTCTAGGACTCAGTTTTCTTGTCTGTCAGATAAAGGGAATGGACTAGATGAATTCTAAAGGCCCTTCCAGTTCTAATATTTAATATCTCTGATGGTTTTTACCTCCAGTAGGGAAATTGTGAAAAGAAAAAAAAAACATATGTGCAGAGAATATTGTTTAAGCTGGCATCAAATATAGTATCTTTCTCAAACCATATTTTAAACTTTTTTTGTGGGGCAATGAGGGTTAAGTGACTTGCCCAGGGTCACACAGCTAGTAAATGTCAAGTGTCTGAGGTCAGATTTGAACTCAGGTCCTCCTGAATCTAGGGCTGGTGCTTTATCCACTATACCACCTAGCTGCCCCCATATTTTTTAAAAGATCTATTTTTATATCCTTTAATTCATGACACTGAGCTATGGAATTACTGGTTTGCTATCACATGGCTAGGATATGACAGAGACAAGATTAGAGCTGAGAGAGCAACTAGAACAGAAAGACCCCTGTTATCAAGCCTCTCTTCTATTGTCTTGTTTCCAGTACTTGAAATTCTACTCTAAGGAATTGTGTTAAACATTGGTGTCTCCCTATTATTTAAAAATGGATTGGGGCAGCTAGATGGCGCAGTAGATAGAGCACCAGCCCTGGAGTCAGGAGTACCTGAGTTCAAATCCAGCCTCAGACACTTAACACTAGCTGTGTGACCCTGGGCAAGTCACTTAACCCCAATTGCTTCACTTAAAAAAAAAAAAAAGGATCTACTCCTGGTAGAGGTAACACATAATCATTAGCACCTTAGTATAAATTAGTTTTGACCTTTCCCCCTCTTTTCAGAAGAGGGAGAACAGTTGGAGGGTATAAGAAGGAGCCCTGGTTTGGGGTAGGGGGAGAGGGAGGGATGTGTTAGGGAGGGGCACATTAAAGGATTGTGGGGAACAGTAAAGACAAATATTACCTACTGGATAATTTAGCCTGTTGACCGACAGTACAACTGAAATATTTTTATATTTAAACAGTGAAAATAGTTGAATCCATCTTTTGCTTTAAAATTCCTGGGCTAAATAAGAGGAAGCTGGCCCATTTCAAGTATAAAGGAAGCCTCAGTAAGCAGCTACTGATGACCGTTTTTGTACAAGGACCCAGCATCATTTCCTGTGTGGTTACAAAGCCTGATTGCAACACAAAAAAGACCCTACTTCCAGCCTTAAGAAAAAGGGGGAAATACAATATATATTACAGTATCAAGTCCCCCCAACCTCTTTCCTTCTCCAAAAGGAAAAAGAAACAGCACCGAAACAAATTTAGCAAGAAGTCCCTTCCCAAGTCTTCTATGCTAGCCAAATCAAGCCCTGATCTATAATTGTTGTGACTCCGAAAAGTGGGTACTATTGAAGAACATTATTTTTATTATGTATCACAAACAGGATTACTGATTTATGAATCACTTAAAAAGTTCTTGGTCTTCTACTTTTCAACTTCCCTAGTTTCCTATCTGTAATAGGTATAGTAATGATAGTATATTCACTTCACAGTGTTGTTACAATACACTTCACAGTGTTGTCACAAAGAACAAATGAGACAAGGTGAAGGGAATACACATTCCTATGGTCCCTAGTATGTACTGGGCACTGTGCTAAACACTTTTACAAATATTATCTCATTTGATCCTTACAATTGTGAAGTAGGTGCTGTTTTGGTCCCCCTATTATAGTAGAGGAAATTCAGGCATACAAGTTAAGTGACTTGGCCAAGATCACACAGCTAGTAAGTGTCTGAGCTTGGATTTGAACTCAGGTCTTCCTGACTCCAGGCCCAATTCTCTATCCAGTGTACCACCTCTAATATATATGAAATAACATATGCAAAATGCTTTCCAAACCGTAAAGCTTTATATAAAGGCTAGCTATTATTATTGTCAATTAAGGCATAGAAGGGAGTCCTCTTTGCTTGTCATTCAGTCATATTTAGATATTTTTGGCAATGATATGCAGAGACTTTCAGAGGCAACCTCAAAATGATGTACAGAATAATGAAACTCAAAATGAATGTGAATCCCAATGAAGTTGTGATGAATGAATACTATCAAATTTTGACAGTTTAAAAATACTTTGAACAATAGCTTTCTTTGACTCCCTTGCAACCCTGTTCCAGTCCAGGTTTTCTAGCAAGCCCCACGGGGGAATGTCCAATACTCATTCAGTACCAGCTTGGGAATTTCCACTTAGCTGAAAAAGTCCGAGTCTATCGCATCCCCTCCTCCCTTCCATACCCGTCCTGTTAGCCCACGCAGTAATTTATACATAAGTGGATGCCCCTTGTTGTACAGACTAACCCTGAACTTCCCCTACCCCGACCCGTTCTTACAACTTCTGGTGAATTAAGATAGTTCTATAATATAAAGAGAAACAGAGATCAGTTTCTTCTTGACACAAGGTTAGGCAAGCGAGCCGACTAGCAGAAAAGGGCTCAGCTGCCGCTTATCATGTAACCTCAAAAGGAAACTCAGATCATCTTTCTTGCTGGCACATATTTGGCTTATTATCGCTGATTATACCTGGAAACACATTCTTGGTTTTTACGTATATCTATGACTTGACTCTTCAGACATGAAGGTATTGTTTTGTTTTTATATAGAGCAAGTATTTAAAAATGTCTTAAATACTAATCTTTTTCTACCTTTTCCTATAATAATGGTTACTTGAAGAGAGCGTGTGTGTGTGTGTGTGTGTGTGTGTGTAAAAAGAAGACTTAAGGGAGGCAGACTTGTAGGAAATGCTTAACGAATGACTTCACATTTTAGATTATGTTTCCAATTGTATCTGCTCCTATTGGCTATGGGAAGATGGGAGACAGTGGAAGCTGGTTGAAAGAAAATGGGATGAATGTACAATAACGTAATAGTTTGTTTATATTAAGTGATATAATTAATGTCTTTAGACATAGCCATACAGGAAGACATCTGTTTTTTGTACAGTGTGTGGTAATTTGAAAAAGTGTGAATTTTTGGAGAAATTTTAAAAAAATTGAGTAGTTAAAAGTGCTTTCTTTACTGGCATTATTATATAAATCTTATAATCCTTCTGTGAAGTTTGAGACAAATTTCCCCATGATTATTTTATAAATAAGAGAGATTGTGATTTACCAGTTCACAATCATGACAATAATCTATATGAACACGTTCCTCATTAAATTATCCTTTGAAAAATAATAATAGCCAGTATTTATATAGTACTTTAAGGTTTGCAAAATGCTTTACAAATATCTTATCCTCATCACCCTGGGAAGTTGATATTTTATTAACCCCCCTTTTTCTTTTCTTTTTCTTTTTTTTTTTTTTTGGTGAGGCAATTGGGGTTAAGTGACTTGCCCAGGGTCACACGGCTAGTAAGTGTCAAGGGTCTGAGGCCAGATTTGAACTCAGATCCTCCTGAATCCAGCGCCACTGCTCTATCCACTGTGCCACCTTTATTAGCCCTCTTTAACAGGTGATAAAACTGAGGAAGATAGAGGTTAAGTAATTTGCTCAGGATCATTCAGCCAGTAAGTGTCTGAGGCTGGATTTGAACTCAGGTCTTCCTATTTCCAGGTCAAATGCTCTATCCATTATATCATCTAGCTGCCTTTATAATAAGAATATAAAATAAGGAAGAATTTCCTGGATGGAAGATTCCTTGCCCAAGAAATGAAAATTGTTGGGGTGGGGAAAGATGGGGAACAAGTATTTAATAAGTACCTACTATGTGTAGGCAACTGTGCTAAGCACTTTATAAATATTATCTGATTTGATCCTCACAACCACCCTGGGAATTAGGTGCTATTATTATCTCCATTTTACAGTTGAGAAAACTGAGGCAGACAGAGGTTAAGTGACTTGCCTAAGGTCGTACAATCTCTGAGGTCAGATTTGAAATCAGATCAGCTGATTCCACTTACAGTGCTTCATCCACTATACCACCTGGCTGCCATAATAACTCATGACCACCATGGCTAACAAACACAAGCTAATGTTAAAACTGGGATCTAAAGAGAAGTTTCCTGACTAGGTAAAGTATTATTGCTTCATGAAGGCAGGCAATAAATAGTTTGGTGGCTTAGAGGGGGAACAGAATTTCTAAGACCTTAATTATTCACATTAATAGAGGAGAAAAATCATAGTTATTCACATCTTTAGATTATCCCAAATCATTTAAATTTGAATGTAAACAGCATTATAAGATTTGGGGGGGCAGCATTTCTATCTTTCTAATGAAATTTTGCTTAAAGTAATGAGCATGTAGACAGTGGATAGAAATGAGCAGCCAAGGAGAATTCTTGTTATAGGGCAGGGTATGAAACTATCCTGGAATGAAAAGTTCTCTGAATAATCAATCCTCAGGGTGGGTGAACTTCACAGATGTTCAGGAGTTGGGTTCCTCCTCTTTAAGCAGATGGCCTTTGTGGGTAGGCCCTTCTAATGCTGAAATTGTCTAAATTCTCTGAACATATCCTATAATGATAATTTGTTTTTTACAGCATTCATTTCAGAATAAAGATGCTGAGGATCTCCAGTGTAGCTTAGTTGTTTATCAATAGAGGATAACCTCGTGGTTGAAAACCCTTCTATCTGGATTTATGGAATCTGAGAAGTTAAAGGGATAGGAAAAATAAATGGGAGAACTATGGGATTGAGAACTTTGTTAATCTAGACTATTCCTAGACCAAAAATTGATTGTTTTTGAGAAATAAGATCTGCTTCCCTTGGGTTAACAGCTGGCTACTGCTTTTCACATGGTGGTTTCCCCCAAGGTTTACAGTAGATCTTCATCTTGTGGCTTGATTGGCCTGTTGCTGAACTTCTGAGGGTGAAAGCAATGGATGATTTCTAATCAGGCCAGAGTAGGCCACTTCCTGGGTATCTGTTGGTCTATTCCTCAAAATGAACACTGGGAATAGTTTTTAATAAATCATAACTTTTGTAAACAATCACAGTCATAAATTTTACTGTGAATGTTTAAAGGGCATTCTTCCAAGAGATGGTTAGTGAACACCTAGAAAAAGAAGCGGTGATTACAAAAAGTTAGCATGGCATGGCTTTATCATGCTAGTCAATGCCAGAGTAACATTATTTTCTTTTCTAATAGATTTACTAAACGAAGAGATCAATCAGGACATGTTGTAGGTTTTAGCAAAGCATCTGATAAAATATCTCATACTAATTTTTAAATTAAATTAAAATTTTAAAAATAATAAACATTTTTATTTAAAATTTCCAGCTCCAAATTTTATCCCTCCTTCCCTCCCTCCCCTACCCTTAGGTGGTAAGCAATCAGATATAGGTTATACACGTGCAATTATGTAAAATATGACCATATTTCATATTACTCTTTTAGAAATAACAAAGAGCTATTGATCAGACAACAATATGAATAGACAGATTCAATACTGGTTGAATGGCTTGGGCCCAAAGAGTACATACTCATCAGTGGTTAGAGATCTGTTTGTGGACTTGTGCCACTGTAATCAGTGAATTGGATAAAGGCATGGATGACATGCTCATCAAATTTGCCTGTGACACAAATCTGGGATGGATAGGTAACTGCACACTGGATCCAAAAACATCTTGACAAGTTGCAGCATCTGAGTGAATATAATCAGATTAATTTCAATAGAGATAAATGTACATACAGTTTTACATTTGGATGAAAAAAATCGGCTTCAGATGTAAAGGATGAATGAATGAATTAGAAAGCATTTATTAAATGTTGCCTATTTTGTGTTATGTCCTGGAGATACAAATATAAAAGCAAGATAGTCTGCCCTCAAGAATCTTATATTCTAATAGGGAAAGACAATAAATATAGCAGAGTATAGCTGCAGGGTAGGTGTCAAGGTCCAGAATTACTTAGTGTGCATGGTTAGCATGGCTGGCAAATTACAGCATTTTGGAGAGCACAAGGGAAAGGCCTGGGTTTCAAAGGATTCTACTTCAGGACAGATGGTAAAACCTAGCAGTTTGGGGAGTAGAGTGGTAGAACAGATGGCAACCTGGGTTTCCAGGCCATAGCTGCAGGGTGAATGGCAAGACCCAGGTGTGTGAAGGGTGAGCATTATGAATGAGTAATCATAGTTGGTGACTCCCACCTCAACAAAAAAGGTTCATTGTGGCTAGTTCCCATTTTGCCAGCTTGTGTGTAGCTATGTCTACCCAGAGTCAAGGGGCTAGGGGGTTTAGTTCCATGACCGTTGGGAAGGGAGAGAAGAATGGAGGGTCAGCATAGGCTTCCTCCCCTGAGGGTAGGGATGGGGGTTGACATTCATTCAGGAGGAAAGCTGAAAGTGTGTTGGCATGAAGGTTAAACGGTAATAGAAAGAAGGAAAAAGACATGTAGAGGAGGGAGCTTTCTTGGCTTCCCCCCTCCCCCCCAACTAGTACCATCTTCCTTTAGCCATCCCAGACCTAGAAGCTTCCTTGGTAAGGAGATAGGCAAGAAATGGTTAGATAGCAATTTGAAAAGAAAAATCTTGGGGTTTTAGTGGAATACAAACTCAGTCTGACTTAGTTGTGATATGGTAGCAAAACCAAAAACCAAAAACCCAAAACCCTGATGTGATCTTGGACTGTATGAAGGGAGGCAGGTCCTTCTCTGTACACTAGACTGCTCAGACCACATCTGGGGTATTGTGTTTAGTTCTGGGCGCCACAGTTGAAGATAACATTGAGAAGTTGGAGAGCATCCAGAATGGTGAAAGGCCCTAAATCCAAGTCATATGAGGATTAGTTCAAAGAACAGTTGATAAGGGAGTGAGGCAGGGTGGTGATTACACTAGCTATCTTCAACCATAGATGAGCTGCCTTGCAGAAGAAATATTAAACTTGGTCTGATTAACCCTAGAGAGATTCAGGCAAGTAATGGTGTAGTGGATACAGCAGTGGACTTGGGGTCAGGAAGACCTGGGTTCAAATCTGGTCTCAGATACTTACTGTGTGACCTTGGGCAAGTCACTTCACCTCAGATTCTTCAACTCTAAAATGGAGATGATAATAGTGCTTACCTTGCAGGGTTCTTGTGAGGATCAAATGAGATAATATTTGTCCAAAAAGTACATCAGGGAACTATATGATAGGAATAGAAGATGGGCTGTTCATATCAAGAACAGGGGATGACACTTGGACAGCCTGAGTGTTTCATCAGTACCCTCAAAAGGTCAGAAGAGGGGCAGCTAGGTGGTGCAGTGGATAGAGCACTGGCCCTGGATTCAGGAGGACCTGAGTTCAAATCCAGCATCAGACCCTTGACACTTACTAGCTGTGTGACCTTGGGCAAGTCACTTAACCCCAATTGCCTCACCAAAAAAAAAAAAAAAACCAAACCAAAAGGTCAGAAGAAAGTAAGGCCTTCAGCATATTGGTTGAACCCCTTCTGGAGAACAATGGGAAGACATGGAAAAGAGTCATGTAGAAAGGGCAGGCAGGGATGGATCGCTATCTGCATTATTGGAGGTACCTAGCACATAGTAGGTGCTACATAAATGTTTATTCCCTTTCCCCTTCCCTCCCCTAGAAGGTAGAACCTAGGATTAGCTGATGGAAATTGAAACAAGAAGAATTTTGGCTTGATCCCATGAAAGACTTCTGAATAATTAGAGTTGTTTAAAGGTGGAATGAGATACTTTTAGAGGTGCTGGGTTCTTTCTCATTGGAGATCTTTAAGTAGAAACTGAATGACCACTCATCCAGGATGTTATAGCAGGGAGTCCTCTGGGGCCCAAGTTGGACTAGATGGCTGCTGAGATAACCTTTCAACTCCAAAATTCTGTATTTTCTGGAAGGTAAATATTTTCAGTGAGATATAACTTGATATGACTTTGTTCTTACCTTTAATACTGGTTAAATTTTCACTCTGGTATGTATATTCTTAGCTACTCCTCTCTGAAGGAGTAGTACATGTATGTACACATGTAGAAGTAGAATTGAGTATCTTCTATAGATGTATCAAGTCAACAGTATTAACAGCTAGCGAGCCCTTTAAGGTTCAAAAAAATGCATGGCATTTATTAACTCATTTATTTGGTCCTCATGACTAGCCTGTGAAGTAGGTGGTGTTGTTATTCTTTTTGTAGATGAGGAAACTGACCGAGGCACAGAAGAATTAAGCGACTGGCTCAGGGTCACACAGCAATTAATTGTATAGGGAGGATTCAATGATAGATCTTCTTGGCTCCAAGTCCTGCACCACCCAGCTGCACTTAGTAAGTGCTTACTATGTGTCAAACTGCCAGTACATAAGCATTTATTAAGCACCTACTAGAAATTTATGAAGGAACTCATGGGGGAGACATCAAACAGACAAATATGTATGAACAAGCTATATGCGGGATAAATAGGAAATAATTAAGAGAGTGAAGCAGTTAAGTATTGGGAGGGACTTCCTCTAGAAGGTGGGATTTCAGCAGGGACTCAAGGGAAGTTAGGAAGCAGAGATGAGGAGAGCTTCCCAGGCAGGGTAAACAGTCAGAGAAAATGCCAAGAGCTGAGGAATGGAGTGTCTTGTTGGTGAATTGATGACTGATACATGGTGGGGTGGAAGGTGGAAGAAGCCTGGAAAGGTAAAAGGGGGCTAGATCATGCAGGGCTTTGAATGTCAAACAGAGGGTTTTGTGTTTCATCCTAGAGGTGATAAGGAGCCACTGGAGTTTATTCAGGAAGGGGATGACATGGTCAGACCTGAGCTTTAGGAATATCTCTTTGCTAGCTGAGTGATGGATGGATTGGGGTGGGGAGAGGCTTGTGAGAGGGAGACCAACCAGTAGGCTACTGCAACAGGCCAGGCCTGAGGAGATGAGGGCCTATGCCAGAGCACTGGCAGTTTCAAAGGAGAAAGGGAGATGAATACTACAGAAGTGGTGAAGGTAGAATCAATAAGGCCTGTAGGAAGGCAGCCTGAACTAGTGCAGGAGAGCTGATTGTTAAAATTCTAGTGTGAGCATTTACACAAGGGAAAAGCTACAAATCAGGGCTTGATTTATAGTTTGTTGTTGTCTGGGCTTAAAGTGATGGAGAAGATGTTAATAATGCAACTGAAATTTAAAAGCACATCTTTTGGAGAGTAGGTTGTTAAACATTTAGTGAAATGAAGATGATGCTTTTATCTCTACCAATGCTTATGAAATACCACTCTTCTTCACTGATGTTCTTTGCTATTGTTTGATTATTGAAACATAGTTTATAAAAACATCCAAGAGTCATGGAAGCTACAGCCAATGGCATGAGTGCCTGTGAAATTCAATTCAACTCATTCAATAAACGTGTATTAAGTATTGACTGGATCCAACAAAGGCTGAAACAGCAAACGGAAACTCCAAAGAAGAGGAGTAAAAGATGTCATAAAAAAAGAAAAGAAAAAGATTTCAATCAGGAAACTGTATGATAAGAATAGAAGACAGGCTGTTCATATCAAGAACAAAGGATGACAGTTGGGCAGCCTGAGCGTTCCATTGGTACTCAAAATGTCAGAGGAATGTATGGCATATTGGGTGGACCCCTTCTGGAGAACTTATGGGAGGACATAGAAAAGAGTCATGTGGAAAGGGCAGGCAGGGATGATTTACTATCTGCATTATTGGAGGGAAGTCCTGAATTGATGAGATCACAAATCCAAATAAGTCTTTGAGTGTTTTTTGAGTTTTTGAGAAAGAAAGCATTGTGCTAGGTGCTGGGGGAGATGGGAAATTTTGAGAAGCCATAGTCTCTGTTGTTATTGAACTTACAGTGCTGCAATCAATGCTGCCCTCAGGCAAAACTGGGAAGTCAATGTCTAACACCCTCTTTAAAAACTTTTCCTATTGTCTTCTTGGAGGCAGCTGGGCATAGAGCACTGGGTCAGGAGTCAGGAAGACCTGAGTTCAGATATGGCCTCAGCAACACAATCGCTGTGTGACCTGGGCAAGTCACTTAATTTGTCAGCCTCGGTTTCTTCAACTGTAAAATTGGGATAATGATACCAGCCTACCTCAGAGGGCTGTTGTGAGGATCAATTGAAACAGGATTTATTTTATTTTATTTTTTTGGTGAGGCAGTTGGGGTTGAGTGACTTGTCCAGGGTCACACAGCTAGTATGGGTCAAATGTCTGAGGCTGGATTTGAACTCAGGTCCTCCTGAATCCAGGGCTGGTGCTCTATCCACTGCGCCACCTAGCTGGCCCTGAAACAGTATTTATAAAGTGCTTAGCATAGTGCCTGGCACATGAGTATTTAATAAAATTTCCCTCTATCTTCACTTCTGATGCTCTTTTATTCCTAACCATTTCAACCCACCTTAGGTTGTCTCATTAATTTAATACAAGTTACTGACATTTCTGGTGTTCAATTGAATTCAATTCAGGAAACACCTACTATGTGTCAGGCACTATGGCAAGCTTTGAGGATACACAAATAAAAACTAAACAGTTCCTTCCCTCAAAGACCTTTCATTTTATTGTAAGTAATGGCGTGTATAGTGTTAAATGAATGCAAAACAATTTCTGGTTGTAGTATTGGAGAGAATAAGGAATAAGGAAAGGCCTCTTTTAGGAGATGGTACTTGAACTAAGCCTTAATGAGTCCAGGGGTTCCAAGAGGCAGTGGTGAGAAGGGAGAACATTGGGGGCACAGGGAATAATAGCCTGTATGAAGATATAGTGATGAGAGGTTGAATGTCATGGATGTAGAATGGCCGATAGGGCAGTTTGGCTGGCAGAAAGGGTATATGAAGGAAAGTCAGCTTGGAAAGATAGGTTGGAGCCAGATTGTGAAAGGCTTTAAATGCCAGACAGAGGAGTTTGTATTTTGTTCTGGAGGCAATAGGGAGCCCCCGAAGTTTCTGGATCAGCTGTGTGGAGGATAGGTTGGAAAGGAGAGAAGGGACAGGTTGTTCATAGAGATATCAATTTTATTGTTGTTGTTTAGTTGTTTCAGGCATGTCCAACTCTTTATGACTGCATTTGTGGTTTTCTTGGTAAAGATAATGGGGTAGTTGGCCATTCCCTTCTCCAACTCTTTTTACATATGAGGAAACTAAGGCAAACAAGATTAAGTGACTTGCCCAGGGTCACACAGCTAGTAAATATCTGAGGCTGGATTTGAACTTGCGTCTTCCTGACTTTAGGCCCAGCCCTCAATCCACTGCCATCTAGCTGCTCCAGGGATATAAACTAGATAACTGTTAAAATGTCTGGATGAGAGATGAATTAGACTTATGAGAGTGCACAGAAGGGAACAGATGTGAGAAGTATTGTGGAAGTAGAATGGACAAGACTTGTAGCTGATTCGATATGGGAAAGTGAAAATTTAGGAAATCTCTCTTTGATTTGGATTCTGTGCAGAAATATCCCTATGAATAGGACAAATATTTTTGTTGAAGTTGTGTTGTCCTGCCTTATGACTCATTGTATATATATATATATATATATATATTTTTTTTGGGTGGGGCAATGAGGGTTAAGTGACTTGCCCAGGGTCACATAGCTAGTAAGTGTCAAGTGTCTGAGGCTGGATTTGAACTCAGGTCCTCCTGAATCCAAGGCTGGTGCTTTATCCACTGCGTCACCTAGCTGCCCCCTACCTCATTTGATTTTGATAATCGTAGGACAATCAAAGTGGCATTATTTTTGTTGTAGCATCTATCAAGAAAACTGGTACGATATTAATATATACATTGAAGATGTCTTGTTAGAAAACAAGCATTTTGCTCCACTGAATCATTAAAAAAAAAAAAGTTGAACTACTAACACAGTGGGATATTTGTAGTTTCTTCCTCTTGGTCAATTGTGTGACAATAAAGATGTGGTCTACTGTTGAATTTTGTTAATACTTGTTTACTGCTTATATTTTCATCAAATATGCTCTTAACATATATTTAGAATTTTGGAGGTGTCAAATATGCAGCCTATGGCCCCATCCCTGCCCAGAACCAAATTAAAATGTAATTAGGAAATATTTAACAAAATAAGTCAAAATACAATAGAACATAGATAATGTTAATATATGGTTTTCTAAATCAATATGTGACTGCAGGAATCCTCATATGTGGTTTAGTGGCCTCCATTTCTTTTTGAATTTGACACCACTGAAGTAGTTTTTTATCACAAAAATTTTGTAGAGATAAAAAGTAGGCATATGGGTCTGTTACTGATATTTCCTCATTTACCTTTTGTTGGTAGTATTGAGGTCCATGATTTTTTCCAAGCATTTCTTATCCTTCTCCTTTTCAGATATCTTGAGAATTGGTCCTTGAATTAGCTCCAGAGTATATCCTTTCCTACGAGGACATCCTCTGTGTAAACTTGGTCTGGTTTAGCTGTTTCTACTGTATCTATTGTCTTTACTGCCATTTCTATTTCCTCATATAACATATTTAGGACTGTGATGTTATAATCCCAATGAGGTGTCTTTACTGTCATGATTATATAAAATAGTCATAGAAATATTGAAAGATCTTTTTCATTTTCTGTGTTCTTATAGTTTCATTCTTACATGATCCTGGGATGACTTGACTTAATTGGATCTCAGCAAGTTTTCAGTAAACTCTTTCTCCTCATTTATTTCTGTTTTATAAGGCAGTACTATTCATAGTTTTTCACCTCTGTAAGATTCAACAAGACTTTGTAATTTAAACTGGGGTTGTTTTTTGGTGCTATCTCTGTCTGGTAAGCAGATTAAGTGTTTGCTGGCTGTGGTTGTTTCCAGGCTTTTAAAAATACCCACATTGTGAACATTGGTTAAATTTCTTCTGGATGAAATGGTAGTCTCTGTTAGTGCCTGTTCTTTTATCCATTTCCCATTGCTCAGCAACAATAGCTTATTTTTAAAGGTCAGGTTGGGACTATTTTAATTGCATGTTATAACTTTTGATTTTTAATTCTCTTATAATTTGGCATTGGTTTCATTTTTTTCCTCAATAAGGAGATGCCAGTACACAAATGATTCATAAATTACTCCCTTCTCAGTGACTAATCACTTCCTTTTTTTTTTTTTTTTTTTGGTGAGGCAATTGGGGTTAAGTGGCTTGCCCAGGGTCACACAGCTAGTAAGTGTTAAGTGTCTGGGACAGATTTGAACTCAGGTCCTCCTGAATCCAGGGCCGGTGCTCTATCCACTGTGCCACCCAGCTGCTCCTTCCTCTTTCTTAATATGTAACCAATTTCATTTTTGAAGATATTATTTATGTTTGCCATGACCAGCACCTCAATCCTTTTCTAGAAGAAAGTATTCATAATATATAAATATGAAGCTACTGCATAGTCTATAAGTCTCTGGTCTCTCATTTCCTAATTATAAGCCATATTTTCCAACATAATTTTGCCATCTTATGTATACTTTTACAATGAAGTCTCTGAGAATTAAAGTCTATGTTGATTTAATTGGGAGGGTCTAACAGCTTGTTGTAGCATTTCTCTTATATTTTCAACTATTGACCTAGGCAATAGATGTTGGTGCATAAGTTGAGGTTATTATGATAGTAAAACTTTTGATAATGCTTGGTGTGATCGTGAAAATATGAGACAGAACTGAATGACTGAACAACAACATCAACAAGGTTTCTAGGAGGTTCAGTAAGGAAAGGCTGCGTTTCAAGCACAGGATGATACATCTAGAGTTGGAAGGGACCTTAAAGGTCATTTAGTCCAACCCTCTCATTTTACAGATGAGGAAACTAAGCCCTAGAAAGTGAAGGAACTTGCCTGAGATCACAGAGGTAGTAAATGGCGTTGAACCTGGGCCCTCTGACTCCCAAACCCATCTTACTTTTTCTACTGCACCATCCTACATGGAGGACAGACTTTGCAAAGCTGCACATGATATTGAAAGATGGGAAATGGAATGTTGTGTTTGAAGGACTGTGAGCAGACCAGGTCAACTAGAACAAAGTCTATAAAGGGAAGTAATTTGTCATAAGTCTGGAGAGGAAGGCTGGAGGCAGATGATAAAGGGTTTTAAATGCAAGAATGATATTTTATCCTAGAAACAGTAGTGAGACACTGGAGCTTATTAAGCAGAGAAGTGGTCAAACCTTTGCTTTAGGAATATCAATTTGGCAACTGTGGAAGATGGACTAGAGAAGGGAGAAGCTTAAGACAAGGAGACCAATTAGGATACTATTGAAGTAATTTTGGTGATGGGTGATGAGGGCCTGTATCAGAGGGGTGACTGCATAAGTGGAAAGAAGGAGACAGATCTGAAACGTGATGGTGGTAGAATGGATAAGATGTGGAAACCGATTAGTCTAAGAGAAAGTAAAAAGTAAGGATGACTCTGATGCGGGGTGAGTTTAATTGATCAGATTGATTGTGAGGAGTTCCAAAAGAATTAAAAGACTCAGTGACTCAGTTTCCCAAGTTTTATTGCAATACTCTGAGTGACCACAGGGAGAACACCATGGAGGTGTCTCTCAAATAGGGAAAGAAAAGAGAGTTATATTTATAGTATAGATAAATTGATTATTAGTCTCATTATAATAATCTCCACCTTATGGAGGTACAGGGGATGGCTTATCCTAATTTGGAGTTCCTGGGGGCTTAAGCCAACCCCCGAGGCAGGTACCTTTTTCCTTGGAGGTGTGTTTTGGGGGTTTACATGTCATAAGGTGAATCTGGGGACAAATTTGGCCTTTCCTAGACATATTACCTCAACTTCAGAGTATCCCTGTGTTTTTCATTCTTTGGCCTAGTTTCTGGGTATTAACATTTATCACTTAGGATCTCTATAACTTGTCTCTTTATGTTCTTGTTGTGGGTGGTGATTAATGGGGGTAATTAATAGGAGCCAGACCTCCAGGTACCAGTTAACAAGAACCTAGGCCCTGACTTTGATGAGGGCCCAAGTCTTAAGTTATCCATTAATCTCTTTCAGAACTGGGGTCTGAATCCTTCTTAGAGCTCAGATCTTAGGTTTGTCTGTTAACCCCTTCTTTACCTCCTATATCAACTCCTTCATTACAAAACTGAGTGGCTGGGCTAATAGTGTTGGCACAGCCCAAGAATTTGTCACTTAGTGGCTAGCCTACTGGCACTAAGCCTTTCTGTCCTTTGTTATTCTGGTAATTAAAGTAAATTAATCAATCCATCAGCAAGCCTCCTTTATCAAATGCCTGCCTTGCACAGTGCTAGGTACTGGAGAATGAATATAGAAACTGGACACTTCCTGACTACAAGATACTTATAGTATGGGGAAAACAATATATGTACATGTAAGTCAATACAAAGTCTATACTCAGTAAACATAAGGTAATTTCAGTGGATCAGAGAGAACTAGTAGCTGGGGGATCAGAAAAGACCATGTAGGCCGGATGAACAGATTCTTGAAGGAAGCTAGAGGATCCGTGAGGCAGAGATGAGGAAGAAGTGCAGTTCAGACACGAAGGATAGACAATGGCAATTGGTGAGCGATGAGGGAGAGGGAAGAGTGAAGCTGCTTCTCAGACTGTGAACATAGATGTGGAGGTGCCTTCCACGTCAAAAGAGACATTAGGAAGAGGAGTTTCAAGGACTGCATTTGAAGTCTTTCTAGCATAGCAGAATCTGCCATAGCTTGTGCTTCACAGGCACAGCCTTCAAAAACCCAGGGTCACCTTATATCAAAATCAAGGAATGGAGTAGGGTTCTAGTAGTATAAACAGTATAAGAAAAGTAAGAAAAAGAAGCATGCAAGAAGAAACAGAAGTACCCATTAAGAAATTGTATTTTTTTTTGTTTGTTTTAGGTTTGTTTTTTATTAGGTAATTTGGGGTTAAGTGACTTGCCCAGGGTCACACAGCTAGTAAGTGTCAAGTGTCTGAGGCTGGATTTGAACTCAGGTCCTCCTGAATCCAAGGCTTAGTGCTTTATCCACTGCACTACCTAGCTGCTCCAAGAAATTGTAAATAACTGTTAACTATATTGTTATTTACTGCTTGATAATTCTACTCCCCAAAATATGTATACTGATTTTTAACATATTGGTGCCCACATCATTAAAGGGGACTTTTAATATAGATAAGCTATTCAACCCAAATGATTCAAATTATGATGGTATAATGATAGTGGTGGCTCAATGTTTTGGATCTTCCAACTGCTTTATCTGTTATTTATATACTAATTTATGTACATGTTATCTCCTCCATTACAATATAAGCTCCTTGAGGGGAAGAATTATTTTTGCTTTTTCTTTGTATCTCGAGCCTGAAACATAGGAAGAACTCAATAAATGTTTGATTGTTTGACTGGTTTGATCAGGGACCACCTCTTTTTAAGTACCAGCTTGGGCATAACAGCTAGAATTGTAGACAGAGATGTTTACTCTATTGAGCCCACCTTCCCCTATTCTTCCATCCATTTGCTTCCCTGTGAGGAACTAAGGGCTTGGGAGAGAGTTTCTTCAGTTCCATACTTCTTGTTGCAGGGTTGAGTGGGCCACCTCCCTCACATAGTAGCTTCCTTGAGCATAAACTGTGGATAGCTTACCCAATGCTTGCTCCTGATTCCCAACTTTCTATTTATGAAGGAGAATGGGGAATTTGTAGGGACCAATTTTTAATTGGGGATTGTTAGCTAAGCGGCTTGCTGCAATATTGGGGCAAGGAAGGAGACAGCCTTCCTCAAAACAGCAGGATTTATTTAACAAGAACGAACTTAAAAAAACACAAACAGGATCAGTAGGATCAAGGGAAAGGAAATAAAATGGGGAAAGGGAAATTATACAACTTGAACAATATCACCGCCCAGGAATCAGCTGAAAACACACAGCAACGTCCTGTTGCCTTCCAGCTTCAAGCTAGAATGGCGAAAAACCTCCCTTCTTCCCAGCAGACCCCAGGCTGGCCAATTGGCTGGCCGCTCTGACAGTCACATGACTGCCCTCACTGGGCTTCCAATAATTATAATTTTGCCAGGCCCATGTAGGCATCAGTGAGTGGTGATGATGTGAGGTGCCAAAGCCATGGCAACGGCTACAACCAGTGGGTGGAGCACCGTGCCGTTTGTGGAGCCCCAGGTGAGGTTTTAAAAAAAATTTTAGCCAAAAGATGGGGTCATAAAAACCTCAAATAACAATTCTTTACAAAGTTAAAAAAAATGATGTCTTCCTATACAGTGTCTGAAGGACTGCTTCATCTTTTAAAATTTTTAATTAATTAATTTTTTTAAGGACTGCTTCCTCTTGAGCTAGAATTTTGTATTTGTCTTCTGCTTTGTCTGGCATTTACTATAGATGATCTATCTAGTCTAGACACAAGGTCTCACGCATCTGATGGAGCCTAGATACACAAAGGACAAAGAAAAAGAGGGAGATTTAAACACATTTTTAGGACTATTTTTGAGGAAAATCAAAGAAGGGACATTGCTCAGAGTGGATGCCATGATGGCAGAGTTACTCAATTTTTCACTTTTTTCCCTTTTTTAAAAAATAAAAATTAATTTATTTTAAAAATAATAAACATTTTTATTTATAGTTTTGGGTTCCAATTTTTAGCCCTCTTTCCCTCCCTTCCCCCCCCCCCATCCTGGGGTGGCAATCAGATATGGGTTATACATGTATGAATATGTAAAACATTACCATATTGGTCATTGTCTTTTGTTTTTTTCTACCAAAGAAAATTATTGTTACCCTGGAAAAATAGAGCAATAATGATTATGAAGAAATTGAAACTCAGGATTAGAGCACTTAGCTGTCCTCAGTCAGTTCAAATCACCAGGCCCAGATAAAGTATACCCAATGGCACTGGCACCCCCAGAATTGTTGGATGTGACTGAGTAGACATAATTCTAGTTCTTAGCACAGTGCCTGGCACATAGTAGGTGCTTAATAAATGTTTACTGATTGATTGGTGATTAGTGGAATGGAGCTGGTTGGTGGCATGGCAGGGGAAGCTTTTGTATTAGAGAGACCAGCCATCAACAAAAACATTAGCCCAAGTCTGGCCATTTTGCCACCAATTTGGGACCAGGCATAAGGTTACCTAATGGAGTTCAGCATAGAGCTGAGGTAAAAAGTAAAATGCCTAACCAGCAGCCTCCAGACTTCTGATGAGGAGTAAGTCTCACCCTCCCAGTGGGCTTCAACAGTAGTTATAAGGTGTTACTGAATCCTACTTTGTTTTTGCCAAATGTAACACTCTGTGAGTGTTCTGTTTAGCATTACTTCTGTGTATAAATTCCCATCCCATATCTGAGTCATATTGTACATCTTTTAAACTCCCTCTTTTGGGGAAATCCTAGTCATGAGTCTAAACCTGAAGATTAAGTAATTTTCCCCCTTGCAGGGTAGGGGACTTAATGAATCCAAGAGTGTGATAAAAAAAGAGTTCATCCTCACTCTCATTAGAGGCTAGAGCTCAGGCAAACTGCATGTCTGGAATCCAGAACAGATATAGAGAGGAAGTGGGGTCATTCCCCAGCTCCTTGGGCCCAACAGCAGGTCATTATGGTTAATCTACAGTGGTTTATGATTATTTAGAAAAGCAAGAGGTGAGGTGGTCAAACCAATGTTGCCTACCTCCTGACATGGCAGTGATGGACTCAATGTGGAATGAAGCATACATTTTTGGATGTGGTCAATGTGGGAATTTAATTTGCTTGATTCTGCATATTTTTTACAACGGTGTTATTTTAATTAGTCCTTGGACCGGAGAGGTGAGATATGGGAAGGAGAGAAAAGAAATGCTTTTTAATTGGAAAAGAAGTTTAAAAATCAAGAACAGGTCATGGCAGATTGACTTCATTTCCTTTTAGGCAGGGTTGCTATAATAAATGACATACATAGAATGCTAGGTTTTTAGCAAAGCATTTGGCAAAGTCTCATGGTTTTCTTTGTGTGAAAAATATCTTGGTATCTGAGCGGACTGCAAATTCATCATGAATCAACAGTGTGACAGAGCAGCTTAAAGCTGACCAGTTTAGAATTAAGGAGAATGTGATCTTGCTGCAATCTATTCTGGTCAGAACACATGTGGAATTATTTTGATTTGTTCTGAGAGCTACATTTTAGGAGGAACATTGACAAGCCTAGGCATGTCCAGAAGAATTTCACCAGGATGTTAAGGAGATTAGGATCCATGGAATAGAAAGATTAATTGAAGAAATTAACAATGCTTAGCCTGAAGAAGAGAAGGCTGGTAGAGGTAGGGGGGGTGTGGTGGTGGAGGGAGACATGATTGTAGGCTTTAAGCATTTGAAAGGCTGAGATGTACAATACGGATTATTAGATTTATTGTGTTTAGCCCCAGAGAGCAGAGCTAGGAACAATGGATGCAAGTTCTAGGGACATAGATTTATACTTGATATGAGGAAAAAATTCTTAATAATCAGAACTCTCCAAGAGTGGGATAAATTTCCTTGGGAGAGAATTGGTTTCCTTTCATGAGGGGTTTTGAAGTAGAGGCTTGACTATCACTTCCCATGCTTCAAGAATGGGTTGAGCTAGATGATTATGATGTATGTCCCTTCCAAATATGAGATTCTATTGTTCTGTGATTCTCAGTAATAAAGGTTGTAAAGAATAGAAAATTCAAGAATGGGACGAGATCATGGATGTTACCTATGCCAATGTCTACTTCAATCTTTCCCTATAACACTCCTAACTTCTCTGGGGTCTTTGGAAACACCACTAGTTCTTGTGTTTGAGCCCTTGCCCAAAGATGGAGATGATTATACCAAATCAGAGATGTCAGGCAGTTGGGAATTGTTTAACAAAAGCAATAAAGACAATACAACATAGATAATGTTAGTTTGTGGTTTTCAAAGCCAATCTGCAGTCATCAGGGATCTGTTTCTATATGAGTTTGACACAACTATATTAGATGACTTTTCAGGGACTTTTTCATTCCTATGATTCTTTTAAATTCAGAAAGAAGGGACTTTATTTGTAGCTCCTATCAAAATGCTTTCAATATTAACATAAACACTTGAACAATATATTAATATAAAAGATATTAAGAATATTGTACAGTGTTCAGGATCAGATAGAACAAGAATGTGACCTGGAAAAGGGAAGTGGTATCATATAATGATGATGATATCAATAATGATCACTTACATTTACATAGTACTTTTTGGTTACAAAGTGCTTCTATACATGTTATCTTATTACATCTTCACAACAACTCCAGGTTATTGTTAATGTTATTATACCCATTTTTCCTATAAGGCTTAGAAGGGGTAAATGATTCACCCATGCTTACACAGTTAAGTAAATATTAGAATCAGGACTCAAGCTCATGTCTTCCTATTCCATGTCCAGTGCTCCTATATTAAGCATATGGAGAGTGAGGGTGGTTAAAGATAAGCTAAAAGCTTACTTCACATTTTTACTTGAGGTTAGAACTACTGTAATAGAAAAACTTGGGTAATGATGCTAATTAAACCTCAAACTTTTATAAATTATCAATAAATAACAGTGCAAATTTTTTTTGAGTGAGCCACAAGTGTTCCTTAACTCCACTGCAAAATATGTGTGTGTTGCTAATGATAGGTAACATTTTATAATATTTTGAGGAATTAAAAAGAAAAAAATATTGGAATTTATTTTATGAATATTAAATATAATCAGAATGGAGAGCTTTCTCATTTTAGAGCTGCCATTTCTTAAAATTCATGATAGAGGATTATATTTCCATAATCACATTTCATTTTCAGGGATTATTTAGTAATCACAAAAGGCTATCCGGATTGGATTGGATTTGGGAATTTATTTTTGAAATGACAGTGAGCTGTCCTGTGAGCAGCTGGATGTATGTCAGGGACTGGAGCTTTATGAGACTTCAGTACTGTCACCAGAACATTGAATATGAATATTCCCCAAGGGATGCTATATAATTCTATCCTGGAAAACCGTAATTTTATGAGTCAAAACTGTGGGTGTCTCAAATGGCAATGGGAAGACACACGATGGGGATAGGCTACAGCAAATTAGCAATGGTGACATGTAAGCAAAAAGTAGTATAAAAGACATAATAAAGTTCATGTATGACTAAAAAGGAGGTCGTGTAGTAAGAGTGAGAAATCACACTGGAACAGTCTGAGTATTTCATTGATCTCTACAAAACATTCAGGAATCTAGAAGACTCAAGTATATTGGATAGATCTTCTCTGGAGATTTATAGAAGGTCATGGATAAGAATCATGCCAGAAAAAGCGTGGATGGAGTATAATCTTCACTGGTGATGAGTGTACTTGAAAAGGAGGTTCCTAGTATTGTCTTGATAATATGGTGCAATATTTTATAGCTAGATCTGTAGAAAATAATAATTTCCAAAAACATTGGTCCAACATTTTTTCTTGACCTCCCCTCATAGTGTTTATAGAGGGTGTCCCAAAGGTCTTAGTGTGATTTTAAGCTTTAAAAGCTTTTAAAGCATAACACTGCATATCTGAAACTTATAGATGTCTGATTCACTGATAGTAAGTCAAGAAGTTTTTTGAAATCTCCTTTTAAACAGAGGTGGAAAGAGGGAGTTATAATTAATTTTCAGGGTTAAGATAGTACAATCTACAACTAAATAGAATGATTTTATTCTTTAACAAAAAGAGAGGTGAGATAATATGAGAGATATTTCAAAGTAAGAAATGACCAATTTTTTTTCTTTCTTTTTTTTTTGGTTTGTTTTTGCAGGGCAATAAGGGTTAAGTGACTTGCCCAGGGTCACACAGCTAGTAAGTGTCAAGTGTCTGAGGCTGGATTTGAACTCAGGTACTTCTGAATCCAGGGCCAGTGCTTTATCCACTGCACCACCTAGCTGCCCCCCCCAATATTTTTTCAAAGTAGAATTTTATTTTTTCCAATTACATGTAAAGATGGTTTTCAACATTCATTTTTTTTTTTATGGGGCAATGAGGATTAAGTGACTTGCCCAGGGTCACACAGCTAGTAAGTGTCAAGTGTTTGAGGCTGGATTTGAACTCAGGTCCTTCTGACTCCAGGGCCAGTGCTTTATCCACTGTGTTACTCAGCTGCCCCATAACATTCATTTTTTATAAGATTTTGAATTCCAAATTTTCCCCCTGCCCAAGATGGCAAGTAATCTGATATAGGTTGTACATATGCAATCATGTTAAACATAAAGAAATGACTAATCTTGACTCAATTCATAGGACCATAGATTTAGTGCTGGAAAGAACCTTAGAGGCCATCTAATCTAGCCCCTCATTGTATAAATGAGGAAAATGGAGGCACAGAAAGGTGAAGTTGTACAGGTTGTATATAACTAATAAATTAGAAAAACAACAAATCAAAAGCTCCAAATAGAACACCAAAATAGAAAAATTGTAAATCAGAGAAGAGATTTTAAAACAAAAAACTTGTATTAGGAGAAATTTTTGAAAAAAAAAATAGATAGGTTATGACTTACTCAGATTTGAAAGAAGAGAACAGAGGACTAATTTACTAGTATCAAAAATAAAAATGCAGAATTCACAATAAATGAATATGAAATAAAGGAAATTATTATAAACTCTTTTGTCCACTTAAATGCCAACAAAACTGATTACTTTCAAAGAGAAAAACTCAAGGGCTAGATGCATTAATAAATGATTTCTACCAAGTATTGAAAGAATAATTGATTCCAATATTATATAAACTATTTGTAAGAATAGAAAAAGAAATGATACTATCAATTTTTTTCTATTTGACAAAAGTAGTAGTAATACATAAACCAGGGAGAGACAAGAAAGAAAAAGAAAATTATAAAACCATATTGCTAATGAATACCAATGCAAAAATACTGAATAAAATATTAGCAACAGAAACATATAAAAAAACCCTCATATACTATGACTAAGTTGGATTTATACCAGGAATGCAAGGTGGGTTTAATATTTCCCAAACTACAAATGTAATAGACTATATTATCAGAGATTAAAATTGCACAATTATACCAATATGTGCAGAAAAAACTTTAGGAAAAATAAATGTAAAAGTGATTACTTTTTTTTTTTTTTTAGTGAGGCAATTGGGGTTAAGTGACTTGCCCAGGGTCACACAGCTAGTTAAGTATTAAGTGTCTGAGGCCGGATTTGAACTCAGGTACTCCTGACTCCAGGGCCGGTGCTCTATCCACTGCGCCATCTAGCTGCCCCGATTTCTTTTTAAAACATTAAAAAAGCATAGGAATAAATAGACCTTTCCTTAACATGACAAATAGTCTCTATTTAAAACCAAAAGACAGCATTATAGGCAATGGAGAAATACTAGACTCCTTTCTGATAGCATCTGGGTTAAAGCAAGAATGTTTATTATCATTAATTCTATTTGATATATTACTACAAAGGTTAGCTACAATACAAGAGAAGAAAGACAAGAATGAATAACAAGATAAAATTAATTTCTTATAACCTCATTTAGGAGTTGAAGGAACAAGCTTAGGCAGAGAAGAAGCATAATTGTTAGTTTTTGAAAATGATATAGTTATCTATCTAGAAATCCTTAGACATTCAACTCAAAAATTGATGGAAAAAAGTAGACCCACACTAACTGTCCTCTTTTCTGTATATTATCAACAAAGCCCAATAGTACAAGACTAAAAGATAAATTTCATTTAACTACAAACTACATGAAATATTTGAGAGTTCAAACAAGGCACACATGCAGTAATGAAATGAACTACAACTACAAAACACTCTTTACAGAAATAAATACAGACCGGAATAATTGGAGATGTTAATTGTTCATGGTTGAGCCAGGCTAGTGCAATACAAATGATAATACTGCCTACATTAATTTACTTATTCAGTACTATGCTAATCAATTGAGGCCCAGGAAGGATAAAATTAATGTGGAGGAACAAAAAGTCAGGAATCTCAAGAGAAATAATAAAAAGAAATGGATAGAATGAGGGTCTAGACATACTATACTATACCATGAAAGAGTAATCAACACTGGTTGTTATTGGTTAAAAAAAGTAAAAAAGTTTACCAGTGGATCAGATTAGGAACATAATATCTATAAATGAACAAACATGATAGCATTGTGGTCAATAATTAGCCAATGAAAATGAATTTATTAAGTACTTAGTATATACCAGACAATGCACTAAGTGCTGATGAATAAAGACAAAAGCAATCTCTTCCTCAAAGGAGTGTACATTATAGTAGGGGAGAAAATGTGAATAATTATATACAAGATACATGCAGAGTAGATGGAAGATAATGTGAGAAAGGAAGGCTGTAGGAACTGGGGTGGAGGAAGGAACCTTAAAGGCCTCCTGTAGAAGGTTATGTTTGAGTTAATAAACTCAAAGAACCCAAATACTGGGGTAAGAATTCTGTATTATACAAAAACTGCTGAGAAAACTATAAAGTAATTAGGTAGAAATCAGGTACAGACCAATATCTCATACCTTATACTACCATAAGCTCCGAATCCATACATGACCTAGCTTTAAAAGGTCACATCATAAACAAATTAGATGAACAGGAAAGGATATGCCTTTAACAACTTTGAAGAAGGGAAGAGTTCCTGATCAAGTAAGGGATAGAGATGGTTTACAATCTTTGATTACATAAAATTGAAAAAGTTTTGCACAAACAAAATCATTGCAGCTAAATTTAGCAGGGAAACAGTTACCTGGGGGGAAAAAACTTTTTGCAGCAAGTTTCTCTCATAAAGTTCTATTATCAAAACTATATAGGAAAATGATTAATGTACCTGCAATTGTAAAGTCAATAACTTGATTTCAATAATTTTGATCTCAGGTTTGTTTATATTTATTTTGATTACATAAAAATTGAAAAGTTTTTTCACTAATGGTCTGCTGGTGGAGCTCTGGATTTATGTAACCAATCTGGAAAGCAATTTGGAATTCTTCTTGAAAAGTCAGTAACCTGCATATTCTTTGTTCTAATAATGCATCTATTAGGTTTATAACCAAAAGAGATAAAAGAAGTTAAAGAAAACTATTATCTACAAAAATGTTAACAGCAGCACTTGTAGCAAATACCTGGAAACTAAGTGGGACATAATTGAACAAAATGTAGTATGTAAATGCAATGGGATATTATTGAGTGGTAAGAACTGGTGAAAATGTGGGGATAGAAATCTTACCCTAAATAATGTAAACATAGAAGGTCCAGCTTTCAGAATATTTGAATCAAACAATCAAAGGTTTATATTAAACAAATATAAAACAAGTCCTTAATCATTTTGAGAGGAGCTGAATATATTGGTCATTGACTGTAAGCAGATGACAACACATAGAAATAATTTTGTGAAAACAATCAGTTACACCCTGTAAGGGGAGCAACAAATAGGTCAGTTTGGTAGGAAAAGGAAATATAAGAAGGAGATTAAAGGGAGATAAGATTAGAAAGATAGACTGAAGTCAGATGCCAAACTATGGAATTTATATTTTATCCTAGTGGCAATAGAGAAACACTGAAAATTTTTGAGCAGGGGACTGACATTTTCTAACTTAAGCTATTTTAGGAGATATGTGGATGACAGATTGGAGAGAGCATAGCTTTGCCACCATCCAGGTAAGAAGTGGAGGCAATGTGAGAAGTAAGGGGAACTAGATGCAAGAATTGGTATGGAGGAAGAACCAACAAGAGTTGGGATTGGATATGGATGGTGAGAGGGAAGATTTGCAGATGACTCTGAGGTTATGACCTGGAGTGACTGGAAAGATGATGGTATCCCTAGCTTGGAGGAGAGGTGGTTTTAGGGGAGATTTCAGAGTCCAGTAATAGACACATTGAGTCTGAGATGCTCACAGGGCATCTGGGTGGAAATGTCTAGCAGGCAATTTATGATGCTGGATTGGAGATAAAGTGAAGTTGGATCATATATAGAGAGTTTCTAAAGTGAAAGCATTATATTGTTGTTGTTTGTCCTTCATTCTCAAAGAGGACCATGACATTGGGAAGTGATGTCATGACTTACAGTGAATTGGATTTAAGTGAGGGAGGGCTGTGCAAAGTCACCAACCTCAATCTCTCTTCCAGAGCTTTCTGGGTTCACTGGCAAGATATATAAAAGGATGACTGGAGATGGCCCTGGATGTTTAAGGCAATTGGGGATAAGTGACTTGCCCAGGGTCACACAACTAGTAAGTGTCAGAGGTCAGATTTGAAGTCAGGTCCTCCCAATTTCAGGGCCAGTGCTCTATCCACTGTGCCATCTAGCTGCCCCAAGGTCATTAAGGTGAGAATTAAAAGAAGACAGTCTATTGGAGAGCAGATGAACTTTATGGAAACAATTGGATATTAATTTTATTTTTCACAACACCCAGCTAAGCTATTGACCAAGAGACAGGTAGGGGCCATTACTGCTCTTCAAATGGAAGACTTAGACATATCAAATAAGGCGGGGGGGGGGTACTCTTAACAGCACTTCATATATAACTGATTATATAATACTTATGATAATGATTGTACACATTGTCCCAAAACTCTTAGTGCAGTTTCAAGCATTAATAATTTCAGAAGTATACATGTTACAAACTTGGACAAGTAATTTTAATTTTTAATTATTGAAATTTATTTATACTTACTTAGTTTTATGAATTTTGAATAATAAAATTTTAATTTTAATAAAATTTTCTGGATGATGCTTTTCAGAGAAGTGGATCACAAGAGATGAGCTTGCTTGGCTACCTTGGTCATTTGATCTATCTCTATTTGAGTTTTTCTTTTGTGCTAATTTCAAAACTGTCACGTATACATCAAAACTTCATCCTTTGGATGATCTTTATTTTAGGATTATAAATGTAATCCTTTTAGTCATTAAGCAGTATCCGATGAAAATTTTTAAGAGGTTCAAAAATTGACTAGGGAAATCTATAGCACAAGACAATACAATTTTAAATAATTAACATTTAAAAATTTTAAAAATAAATTTATAGCATTTATGCTTTTGAAATTATTAAAATTTAATATCACATAATTAATATTAAAGCAGCATTGACTTTAGGGACAATCTATGTTAGTGGTTGATTACAGTGCAGCATAATAGCTTTTTTTCTTTTTTTCTGATGAAGCAAGAGATAACATAAAGAAATCACAGGGAACCTTAGCAGGGACCTTCTTGTAGAGCAGGAATGCTCAGAAAGCCAGTTAAGGCTGTCCTTCTCATTAGCTATACTAGCCTAAGAAGAATGGACTATAGTTGGATATGTTGAATAGAAGTTTCTGGTATCACTCTCAGATAATTGAGATGCTCACACTATGAGAAATGTGGGAACTTGGTATTTACTGAGGGAATTCCATATTCATATTTCTCATTCTACTTTAGATCATATGGTCACTCAGTGGGATGATGGTCCCCTCTCCTCTCCATTTTCCTTTCCCCCTCTCATTCAAGGTATGTGGTTGGATTAGATCCTGCATAAGTTAAATGTATATTTGATTCAACCCATATAAATTTGGTGATCGTCTAATTAGAGATTAGAGTTGAATTCATGGGAGCTGATGAGATCACTAGGAGAGAATGTAAAGAAAATAAGAAGGCCCAGAATAGAGACTTGGAGGATATCCAAAATAAAAGCTAGCATTTCTATAATGTTTTAAAGTTTGCAGAGCTCTTTACAAATATTATCTAATTTTATCCTCATAACTCTGAAAGGTTGGTGCCATTATTATCTTCATTTTGAGGAAACCGAGGCAGATAAGTGACTTGCCCAGGGTCACACAGGTAGCAAGTGTCTGAGGCTGGATTTGAATTCAGGTCTTTTTGACTGTAGGTACAACCCTCTATTCATTGTGCCACTTAGCTACCCATGTTCAGAAGGTGGGTCCTCAATGGTATCCCTGTGGAGACTGAAAAAAGAATGGTCAAATAGTCAGGAAGATCAAGAGATAGTAATGTCATGAAAGCTGAAAAATAATAAAATAATCAGGAAGAGGGGATGATTTAGATCAGCAGCAGTCAAGCTTTCTGGTCTCAGTATCCATTTTATACTCTTAAAAGTTATTGAAGATTCCCTACCCACCAAAAGTTATTGTTTATGTGGGTTATATCTGGTGATATTTACTGAATTATGAATTAAAATGTCTTAATATCATGAAAATAGTTTTGACCTTGTGGATCGATCCCCTGAAAGCATCTCAGGAACCTCCGAGTGTCCCAGGACTATTCTTTGAGAGCTGCTATCATAGAAGATGGTGCTTGAACTAAATCTTGAAGGAAGACAGATACTCTATGAGGCTGAAATGAGGAGGAAGTGCATTCCAGACATGGGAGAACAACCAGTACTCAGTCATGGAGATGGGAAATGGAGTGTCATGTATGAGAACAGAAAGAAAGCCAGTTTGGCTGGATTGCAGAGTGTGGGGGAAGGAGGGAGGAATGAAGATTGAGGCTGGAAAGATGGCTGGGGCTAGGAAGGGAAAGGCTTAAAAAACTAAACAGGACGGGGCAGCTATGTGGCACAGTGTATAAAGCACTGGCCCTGGATTCAGGAGGACCTGAGTTCAAATCTGGCCTCAGACACTTACTAGCTGTGTGACCCTGGGCAAGTCACTTAACCCTCAATGCCCCTCAAAAAAAACCAACAAAAAACCTAAACAGGAGAATATATTTTATCCTAGAACCACCAAAGTTGAGTAGGGGTGTTATATAGTTAGATCTACATTGGAAGAAAATCACTTTGGCAGCAATGTGTAGGATAGACTAGAATGGGGAGAAATGTGATACAGGGAGAACAATTAGGAGGCTGTTGCAATAATCTAGGCAAGGAATGATGAGGTCCAGAAACTGAGGTAAATAGAAAGAAGGGGTTGGACGTGAGACATGTGGAAGAAACAGAAAGAGCAAGATTTAGCAACTGATTGGATATGTGGGATGGGGGAAAGTGAGGATTTAGAATGGTGACACATTTGCTTTTTTTTTTGGTGAGGCAATTGGGGTTAAGTGACTTGCCCAGGGTCACACAGCTAGTAAGTGTCAAATGTCTGAGGTCAGATTTGAACTCAGGTCCTCCTGAATCCAGGGCCAGTGCTTTATACATAGTGCCACCTAGCTGCCCCTGGTGACACATTTGAAACAGGAAGGCTTAGAAAAGGAGTGTCTTGGAAGAGGGAGTTTGGAGGGGAAACTAAATCTGTGATGGCTTTTTGTGATCTCTGATTCCTTTCCTGATCTTTACAAGTCATTTCTTAATAATCAGTTCTAGAATTTTCCCAGGAATCAAAGTCAGGCTCTATAACCTAACATAATCTGCAGTCTAATATGCAGACTATTCTCACTAGAAAAAAAATCAGATTATTTGTCCTCCAATCCTGTAGAACCTTTTCACTTCTTCAGGATCTTTAAAAAAGAATTGATTAGGCTCTAATAATCATAGCTATCAATTATTTCAGTACCTGAGGTTATCTTGCTTATCTGGACCTAATTACTTGATACCTGTTTGTGCTGTTTTGCTATCACTCTACTTATTTTTTGGTTTCAAGTCATACTTATTCTTTCCTTTCGTGTCCAACGGTTATTCTTCTTGGCAAAGGACACAGACAAAATAAGCATTGAGTAGCCCTTCCTTCTTTCTCTTGTCAGTTATCATGATCCCATCCAACTCAGACAATAGTCTTTGATCTTCTTTCCCCCAATATAAATAATTCTTTCCCCTTCAAATGTCCATTTTGTTGTTAGACCACCTTCCAGTTTTTCAGCAGTTTTTGTTAAATAGTGGATTCTTGCCCCAAATAATGGAGCTTTTTGGGTTTATCAAACACTAGGTTACTGTGTTCATTTGCTTCTAATCATTTGCTTCATCAACGACTCTATTTCTTATCTAGTATAAAATTGTTTTGATGATTATCACTTTGTATCATACTTTGAGATCTTGTACTGCCTTGCTCCCTTCCTTCACATTTTTTCTATTTATTCCCTTAATATTCTTGACCTTTTCCCCTTCCAAATGGACTTTATTATTATTATTTTAGCTATATGAAGTAATTCTTTGGTGGTGTGATTATATGTGACTGAATAAAGAAACTAATTTAGGTAGTATTTGTCATTCTTATTATATTTGCTTGGCTTGCCCACAAGCAATTAATATTTCTCTAATTATTTAGATCTATTTTCATTTGTGTGAAGAATGTTTTGTAATTGCATTCATTTAGTTCCTGGGTGTGCCTTGGCAAGTAGATTCCCAAGTATTTTACATTATCTGAATTTATTTTAAATGGAATTTCTCTTTCTATCTTTTTTCACCGGTTTTGATAGTAATATATAGAGATGCTGATGATTTGTATGGATTTATTTTCTATCCTGCAGCTTTGCTAAAGGCATGAATTGTTTTGACTATTTTTTTAGTTCACTCTCTAGGGTTATATAAGTAAACCCTCATATCATCTACACTGAGTGATAGCTTTGTTTCCTTGTTGCCTATATTCTTTTAGATTGTAAAGATTATTCTTGGTAGTATATAGTTGGGCAAAATAGCTCCTGATAATTGCTTTAATTTAATATTCATTGGTTGTGTACTTAACTTTCTCATTTTTGCTTCTGATAATTTGATATTCTTTTTTTTTTTGGCAGGGCAGTGAGGGTTAAGTGACTTGCCCAGGGTCACACAGCTAGTAAGTGTCAAGTGTTTGAGGCCAAATTTGAACTCAGGTCCTCCTGAAGCCAGGGCTAGTGCTTTATCCACTGTGCCACCTAGCTGCCCCCAATTTGATATTCTTTTAAAAATCAAATCAGCCATAGTATATCTATTTTATTACTTTTTCCCCATAATATCAACTCCTAGTTTCATTTAATAGCTCAGTGGTTTTTTGTACTTTAATTTTTATTAATCTCTATTTTGATTTTTCAGGATTTTTATTTTGGTGTTTAATTGGGGATTTAAAATTTGTTGTTTTTTAAGGGTTTTTTTTGTTCTTGTTGTTGCATATCCAATTGGTTGATCTATTCTCTCTTTTTTTGATATAAGCATTTAGAGATATGAATTTTCCCTTGAGTATTACTATGACTGCATCCTATATTGGAATGTTGTCTCATTGTCATTTTTTAATGAAATTATTTATTGTTTCTATGATTTGTTCTTTGACTTGTTATTGGGATTAGGTTATTTAATTTCCAATACAATTTTAATTTATGTTTCTAAGTCCCTTTATTGAATGTAATTTTTATTACATTATTGTCTAAAAGAAATTTCTGCTTTTCTTCATTTGTTTTTGAGGTTTTTATGCCCTACAATTATTAAAATCATATCTTCTATATCTGTTTTCTAGGTAAGTTGTTTTTTCCTCAGGAGACATTTCACATTTTATTCCATTTCTTTAGTCTTTTGATTTTCAAAAAAAAATTTATTATTTCTTGATGTCTCATGGTGTCATTAGCTTCCACTTGACCAATTCTAATTTTTAAGAAGGGTTTTTTTTTTTTGGTGAGGTTTTGTAACTCTTTTATCATTTGACCAATTTTGCTTTTGAGGAGTTATTTTCTTCAGTATTTTTTGTGTTTCTTTTACCAAGTTAATGACATTTTTGCAATTTTCTTTCATAAGTAAAATTTCTTTTTCTTTTCTTTTTAAATCATTTTTTCTATTCTATTTTTATTTGACTTTTAGAATTATTTTTTATGTGCTCCTAAAGAAAAACAACAACAACCAAACTCTTCCTTTAGTTCTAGGAATTTTTGTTTAGCTTGTGTCCAATCTGCATGTTTCTTTCAAGCTTTGCTTGTAAATGTTTTAAAGTCATTCTCTTCTTCCAAGTTTGTGTCTTGAGCTTCCAAGTTGCCAAAGAAGATTTTTATGGTCAAGGTTCTTTTTTGTTGTTGTTGTTTGTTCATTTTTCCCCCATCCTAGTTCTTTGGATTTTATGTTAGATTTGGGGTCTGCTTACCTCTGGGGAAGATGACTGGCCTTAGCTTTAGCCTTTTATGCCCTTATGTTGCTTTCACAGCTAGGTCAGGAAGCCTGTAAGATTTAGGCTTTTAAAGTGGTATGATCTGAGGAGCAGTCTGGCATTGCTTTCCTGTTCTGCACTTTGGCTTTTACCCAAGTACAACCCCTGCTCCCTCATGACTGCAACTGTTCCTTTCTGAGCTGCAACAATGACCTGGTACTGGGTACTGGGTGATAGAACCACCAAATGGTGCCTGATCTTGCACCCAGTGCTAACACTGGCATCCCCTGGAACCTCTTTCTGACCATGAGTTCAGAACCCCTTATTGTCTTCCAGTGCACCCTTGCCATTGCTACCACCATTTCCAAGGCCCACATAGCTAGTACCACTTCCACACCATCAGACTCCTGGCTAGTTTTTACCACCACAGTGTCTGTATACCTTTCTGTCTTCCTAAGCTGCCCTTGGATGGAAAAAATGATTGAATATCACTTTTTGCTCAAAATTTAGTTAGATGCATTTTTTAAAAGTTACTATTGAGGGTTGTGTTGGGAGAGCTTGGAAAGAATACTGTTATTTGAGTTAGACACTACTGGTCTAGACCACTGTAAGAAAAGAAGGCTATAGATTCAGGTTTCTTTGGCCCCCACCTTGAAATGTGAGCATCATGAGTTTTATCCAGTAAAGCCCTTCTCTTCCCACCAGGTAGGACCTACTTTTATTCTGCTGTCTTAGCTCTACTCTAACAGAGGAATTTCTCTGCATTTGGGAGGTGGGGAAGCAATAGAGAAGGCCGCATGAACTGAGACTCATCCCACATTAGACAGCTAATTGCTAATATTAAGCTTGTTCTTCCCTTGGGCAGCTGGGTGGCACAAGAATACCTGAGTTCAGATCTGGCCTCAGACACTTACTAGCTATGTGACTCTGGGCAAGTCACAGTCCTGTTTGTTTACCTCAGTTTCCTCATCTGGAAAATGAGCTGGAGAAGGAAATGGCAAATTACTTCAGTATCTTGGCCAAGAAAACCCCCAGAAAAATGGTCATGAAGAGTAGGACATGATTGAAAAACACCCAAACCACAATTAAAACTTCCTTTAACCTGGGGGAAAACCAAAGGACAAGATCCATTTGTGTTCTGGGAAGTTTATAAAATACAATAATATGTGTCTCTCTCCTATAGGTCTGAAGCTCACAGTTGAGACAGAATCATGATGATTTAGACAGACTATATGTTCTCTGTCCTTTTTCATTATCATCTTTTCACCTTTCCATCACTGCTCCTGTATCTTTTGAGGTTCCTATTTGTAAATAAAACACAGATCTAAAACAAAGAGCTTCCATATTCCTTTGTTAACTCATTCCAGTATTAAATTGCCCTTCAATTTAATTAAAATACACAAACCTTGAAATTTCTACTTAATTTTAAATTTGGTTTTTAATCAACTTAACAAACACCAAATAAAATGAACATTTCCATATAATACAAGGTAAAGTAGAAAAAGAGGATTCATTGTTTTGGTTTTTTTGTTGTTGTTTTTTGGTGGGGCAATGAGGGTTAAATGACTTGCCCAAGGTTACACAGCTATTAAGTGTCAAGTGTCCGAGGCTGGATTTGAACACGGGTCCTTTATCCACTGTGCTACCTAGCTGCCCCCAAAGGAGGATTTATTGTACATGAAGCTGAAAATCTCTATTATGCAGAGCTTGCTTTTCTTTTTACAACTATACTAAATTCAACATGTAATTTTCAAAGCTGCCCAGTTTATTTGTTTCCTTCTATTCTCTTCTGTCCTTTTAAATAAAATGCTTCAGTGGTTCTTTTTCTTTTTTTCTCTCCTTTATTTTTTTTAGTAAATGTTTACTTTGTACAAAGCACAGAGACAGTACCTGCTTTTGTTCAGAAATCTAGTACGAGGAATCTCTGGGTGATGATAGGAAAGTTATTTAAGCTCAGAGCCTCAGTTTCCTCATCTATAAATGGGGTAAAATAGTAAATTTCCCCACCTGCTTCAGAATTGTTATAAAGAAAGCACTCAACATACCCTAAAAGGGCTAGAAAACTTTATTATTAAGCAGCCACTTTGTGCAAACCACTGTGCTGGGTTCTAAGGGTCAGGAAGCAGAGATAACAAGCTGCAGTCCCTGTTTTTGTTGGCTTACTTACTTGCCTTTTTTTTTTTTTTTTTTTGCTTTGACTCCCGATTCATATCAGATTCAGTGGTCATAGCAGATTCAACAGCTGACTTTTAGGAGTGAGTTGACCTTCGAGATGGATTTTTATCTTCAACCAGGTGTCTTACTCCATTGCAGCAATTTGTAGTCTCTGGGCCTATATAGCAAGAGTACTGAATGATAGTCCTGAGAGGCTGCTAGTCTACTTTTGGCACCCTCAGCTTCTAGTCTGTGGTCATTCCATCCATTTGCATGGGAGATGCCTTGAACCTCACCTCCTCCACTATGGAGGCATGCCAAACCCTTACTTTGGGACTAGGAGGTGACACCTCCCAAATTAGGGCAACACAGTTACCCAGAACACTGGCTCTGTATGGGTACATTGCTCACTCACCCACGTAGACACCCTAGGGCAAACCAGAGCAGCCAGCCTCTGGGTCAGCTGTGAAACAGGTGAGGCCCAGGGGTGTTATAGGAAGGGATAGTGTCTCAGGCTGATTTCTTTCCTATCTCTTGATGCCAGAGGTCTAGAGATGCTGGGGAGTGGTCAGAAAATGACACGTGACTAGCAATCATGTCGTATTGAAGATTTCTGAAAAGTAATGCAGTGTGGCTTTAGCAGAGACAGCCTGGTGCAAGAAAATCTTGCACCCTCCTATCCCAAAGCAGAGATTTTTTTCCCCCAAAGCATTACAACCATTAGCATTATAACAAGTGGCCTGACACATAATAGGCTCATAGACATAGAAATAAATGGAAGGTACCTCAGAACACATCTAGTTCAATATGCTCATTTTTATAGATAAGGCAAGGAAGGCCTATGGCAGTTGAGTGATTTATTCTAGCCCATGAGTTAGTGTCACAGGTGGGATTGAACCTAGCTCCTCTCACTCCGGAGTCAGTTATGAAACAGGTAATCTACTTGTACAATAGCTCAAAACTAAAATAAGTATAAATATATTTATATCATCATATCATATCATATCATGGAATGTGACCTGAGAGATCATCTCAGTTATTGTAATGTGATTAGTGGTGAGACTGGATTTGCAATCAGAGGAGCTGCTGTCTTTTAGGCCCAACTCTGCTGCTTAACTGCTTGTGTGACCTTGGGCGATTTTCTCTCTCTTTCTGGGCCAGGTTCCTCATTTGTAAAATGAAGGTGTGGGATTAGATAATGTCCAAAATTCCTTCCAGCGCTGAATCTATTATCCTAATCCAACTTCTCTTTTCGGAGATGAGCCAACAGTTTCAGACAGGTAGAGTTACTTGCTGTCAGTGAGTAAATTGTCTGGAGAAAGAAATCTATCGTAATCTCTTAAACATTGTGATTTTGTAATTTTATAATTAATCAGACATTTTAGTCAAGTTTACTAAAGATAAGGGAGTGATGAATTGTTGGGGGGGGTTCTTATTCAATTTGAAAAATATTTTTCTTATTTTTGATAGTTGAAACATATGCAAAAAAGGAGAAAGTAATAGGGTAGAAATTCTTTGAAAAGCAAATGTTGCTATGTACATATATATGTACAGACAGACACATATATAAGTAAACTATATGTATATTATATCTCAACCAATCAAAAACTTATTAGGTACCTACTCTCTGCCTAGCTAGGCATGCAGTGGATAGAGCATTGATCTTAGAATCAGGAACACTTATCTTTACAAGTTCAAATCCAGCCCTGGGTACTTACTAGCTGAGTGACCCTAGGGAAGTCACTTAACCCTGTTTGCCTCAGTTTCCTTATCTGTAAAATGAGATGGAGAAGGAAATGGCAAATCACTCCAGTACTTCTGCCAAGAAAATCTCAAATTGGGTCATGAAGAGTTGGACATTACTTAATACACATGTGCCCACACATGAGTACAAGTTATTATTAAATGTATTCAACACAGATTAGCTAGTTTTTCTAATTTAAAATTTTCTCCTCAGTTTAGAGAGGAGGTTTTAACCCATGACTGAGGGAGTTTGGCATGATATCCAAGAGAAAGTAGAAATTATTTTAGAATGTTTTTTAATCTGAACTATCATAGTACCTAGAGGGTTGGTCTTGAAGTCAGAAAGACCTAGGTTCAACTCCTATCTCTGATAAATACTGGGTGTGTATCTGGGGCAATCATTATCCCAGGTAATTTTCTAATACTATAACTTGCAGAGCAATTGCAGATTTGTATTGGTAGAGGAAGTGTCCTTATTAGTAATTTTATACACTAATGATGGGTCAGAAACAAACCCCAAAATTATACTTTGCTAACACAAGTGCAGGCCAGGGAGTTATACGTAGGAAGAGTAGGAGGTTACTAGGGAGTGTGATTTCAGGAACTCTGGGAGACCTTCTTCCCAGTCACCCCATTCCCTGATAGCTTGGGAGATGAATTAGGCTGTACACAAGTAAAGGTCATCAAGTCAGCTGTCTGAAAACACAAGTACTTTTTTGTTGTTGTTGTTAGTTATTTTTTCTCCCATCTAATTTCTCCCCACAATTGAATAAGAATTAAAAAGGAAAAAGAAAGCTCTTGTAACAAATATGCATAGCCAAGCAAAACACATTTCCCATTGACCATGTCCAAAAATGTATGTTTCTGACTTTCTCTTGGATCCATCACATCTGTGCCAGGGGGTGAGTAGCACAGTTCTTCAGTCCTCTGGAATTATGACTGGTCATTACATTGGCCAAAGTTCTTAAGTCTATCAAAGTTGTTTATTTTATAATGTTGTTATAGTATACATTTTTCTCCTAGTTCTGCTTACTTTACTCTGTATCAATTCATATGACTCTTCTCAGTTTTCTCTGAAATCATCTGTTTCATCATTTCTTATGGCACAACAGCATTTTATTTCCTAATTGATGGACACTCCCTTAGTTTCTAGTTTTTTGTAGACACACCAAAAAAAAAGATGCTGTACATACTTTCATGCATATGGATCCTTTCCCTTTGATCTCTTTAGGTATATTCCTGGTCTTGGTATAGCTACATTAAGGAATATGCATAATTTAATGACTCTTGCTTTCTAGAATGGCTAAAGCAATTGACAGGCTTGCCAACAATGCAGAATGGGCTTGTTTTCCTACAGCTTCTCCAACATTTGTCACTTTCTTTTCTTTTTTTTTTTTAAATCTTTTTTTTTTCTAATCTGATGGTGTGAGGTGGAACCTTGGAGTTGTTTTAATTTGTATTTCTCTATTAGTATCAGAAGGTTTTTTTTTATATGGCTATTGATTGTTTAGATTTCTTCCTTTGAGAACTCAAGCAGTTCCTTCCCTTCCCTTCCCTTCCTTCCCTTGATCCCATTGGTCCTCTGGAGTTGTGGTCAGTCACTGTTCACAAATCATAGTTCTCAAGTCATTCCAAGTTGATTTTATTTATAGTGCAATTATTATAGTATAAGTTGTCCTGTTTCTGTTCACTTCACTCTCCATTAGTAAATATAAGTCTCTCCATGTTCCTCTAAAACAATTTATTTCATCCTTTCTTACAGCATAAGAAGTGTTCCATTACATTCACATACCATTTCTTCAGCCATTCCCCAACTGATGGGCACCCTGTTGGTTTCAGGTTCTTTGCTACAATAAAAAGAGCAGCTAATAAATATTGGTGTACACATGGTTCTTTCTCCCTTCTTTTAAATCTTCTTTGGGTATAGGCCCAGTGGTGGTATTATTAGGCCAAATGATATGCACAGCTTAATAATTTTTTGAGTATAGTTCCAAATGGCTTTCTAGAATATCTGGACTAATTTATAGTTCTACCAATAATATACTAGTATGCCTGTCTTTCCCCAACTTCTCCAATATTTATCATTTTCCATTTTTGTCATCTTTGCCAGCCTGGTAGGCATGAGGTAAAACCTCAGACTTATTTTATTTCAGTCAGTTTCTTCTTTAACAGCTACAGCTTGTCCATGGAAGCTGACATCTTCAAGTCATGGTAGCCACAGTACAGCTTATAGTGTTGCCTCTTGTCTGCAGACTGCTATTTCAACCTGAACTTATGCTATTTTATCAGGCAATTAGCCTCCCCTCACTGGCAGCTTCAGGAGGAAAGGCGCAGTTCCCACCATCTTGTTGGTAGGGAAGGACTACAGAGAGGGAAATGGATTTGAGATATAAGGAAGGTAGTGGAGAAGAGGCACAAACAATTATGTCAAGATCTAAAGAGCATTTAGAGTCTGGGTCTGAATGAGTAGGGAAGGGTTTGAAATACCAAAGAAGGAATAAGGTAGTGCAGTGGATAGAGTGAGTATTAGTTAGACTCAGAGTCAGAAAGACCTTCTAACTCTGTGACTTTAAGTTAGTTACCTAATCTTTCTATCCCTTACTTTCCTCACATGTCAAATGAGAAGGTTGGACTCTATGCCTTTTAAGGTTCCTTCTGGCTCTAAAATGACTGCATAATCCCAGGGCAGGGAGTGTTCACCAAATCTCAGTCACGATAGTGGAGTGTGGAACATGAGGAACAAAACACTGAGAGCATTAGAACAGGAGCTGTAACTGGTTAGCCAAGCATTGGGCCACAAAACAATGAGTAAGCAAGGAAGACGGACATGGATTCCAGGGAGCTCCCAAGTAGCAAAGTGATACTTTGTTTGCACAAGGACTACATGGAGTCATTTGTTCACTAAGCCTTCCTCACCCACATAGAGTTGCTGAACATCTATCTGCTGGTACTGGCAGGCTGGGAAGGTTGTGCAGAGAGCAACATGAGAAAAGGGCCAGCCAGCAAGGGGTGTGTGTGTGCGTGTGTGTGTGTGTGTGTGTGTGTGTGTGTGTGTGTGTGTGTGAAAGAAATGGAGAACTTAAGAAAGATGAGACACTGAAGATAAACTTAACCTTTACTTTCTTAATAAAGGTAACAAATAATAACAGTAGAGGTTGACATTTGTATGGCACTTTATAATTACTAAGAGCTTTTATGTACAGTATCTCATTGATTTTCAAAACAGCTTTATGAGGCACTTAGTGCAATTATTATCCCCATCTTTTTTTTTTTTTTTTTGAGGCAATTGGGGTTAAGTGACTTGCCCAGACTCACACAGCTAGTAAGTGTCAAGTGTCTGAGGCTGGATTTGAACTCAGGTCCTCCTGAATCCAGGACCGGTGCTCTATCCACTACACCACCTAGCTGCCCCTATTATCCCCATCTTAAAGAAGAAGAGACCGAGGCTCAAGGAGAT
Source organism: Dromiciops gliroides (assembly GCF_019393635.1). Lineage (NCBI taxonomy): Eukaryota > Metazoa > Chordata > Mammalia > Microbiotheria > Microbiotheriidae > Dromiciops > Dromiciops gliroides. The sequence goes on from NC_057863.1 coordinate 307,577,593, forward strand.
TTCTTGTCTTCCCTGAGGCCATATAACTGCAATAATTGCTGATATTTATATAACATCTCAAAGCTCTCAACGTCTTTTGATCTATCATCTCATTGAGCTTCACAGTAACTATGTGAAGTAGATAATATTGCCCTAATTTTACACATTATTATGTACTACATACTATTATTAATATTGTTGTTATAATAAGATTAATATATTATCCCCCATTTACAGATAGGGAAACTGAGGACTCATGTCCACAGAGCTGATAAGTGTAAGAGGCAGAATTTGAAGCCAAGGCTTCTTGACCTAAGCCCAGCACATGATCCACTATGTCACACAGTCTCTTGTTTTCCCATGAGCAGATGGGTGGGGAAGGGTACAAGAAAGAAAATGTAATCTGCATTAGTGGAGGGAGTACACACACACAGATGAAATCAGGGCTCTTGGACACAGTGAACACTATTATGCTTAATGTTCATTTTTGTAAACTAAAGACCAGGAAGTACCCAAATGAAAAGTAAAGAGTTTGCTACACTGCTTTATATACAATCTCAGGAAAGATGCAATAGAAAAATCTAGTCATACCTCAAGTAGGTGTGTTCTTTTATTTGCAACATTTCATGATAGAACTCTGAACATTAGCTCATCAGGCTAAGGCTAATCATAACACATTTTCATTTTCAATATGTGTCTCATATATATGACCAGCGTATTAATATTTTCTAATTGAAACAGAGCAGTTTACTGTCTCAATATCTCTTGCATATGCCCCCTTCTCTCCTCTGGCACTGCCACCACCCTAGTACAAGTCCTCATCACCTCATGCCTGGACTATTGCAATAGCCTGCTGGTTTGTCTCCCTGCTTCAAGTTTCTCCCCACTCCAGACCATCTTCCACTCAGCTATCAAAATAATTTTCCTTTAGGTGAAGATATGACCACATCACTTCCCTATTCGATAAACTCCAGTGGCTCCCTATTACCTTCTGGATAAAAGAGAAAATCCTCTGTTTGCCATTCAAAGCTCTTTCTTACCTGCAAACATTCCCCTTCTCTTCTTCCCCGTCCCGACCTTTCCCAAGTCTTCTCATATCTTATGCCCCCATGCCACATACTCTTCAATCTAGTGACACTGGCATCCTGGCTTTTCCATGAACAAGATACTCCATCTCTCAGTTCCAGGCATTTTCACTGGTTGACCCTCATGACTGGAGTAAACTTCTTCATTGCCACTGTTTGACTTCCCTGGCTTCCTTCAAGCCTCAGTTTGAATCCTCTCTTTTTATTTATTTATTTATTTATTTTGGTGGGGCAGTGGGGTTAAGTGACTTGCCCAGGACCACACAGCTAGTAAGTGTCAGGTGTCTGAGGCAGGATTTGAACTCAGGTACTCCTGACTCCAGGGCCGGTGCTTTATCCACTGTGCCACCTAGCTGCCCCTAAATCCTATCTTCTTAAAGGAAGTCTTTACTGAGCTTCCTTTATTTTAGTGCCTTCTGTCTGTCGATTATCTCCAATAAATACCATATATATTTGTTTGTATTTAGTTGTTAGTATGCTGTCTCTCCCATTAGATTGTGAGATCCTTGAGGGCAGAGACCATCTTTTGCCTTTCCTTGTATCCACTGAGCTCAATGAAGTACTTGGCAAACAATAGGTGCTTAATCAATATTTATTCTTTTAAGTTTAATTTTTTTATTTTTATGGGGCAATGGTGGGTAAGTGACTTGCCCAGGGTCACACAGCTAGTAAGTGTCAAGTGTCTGAGACCGGATTTAAACTCAAGTCCTCCTGAATCCAGGGCCAATGCTTTATCCACCTGTGCCACCTAGCTGCCCCTAATCAATACTTATTGACAGACACTGATTTGACTTAGGAAAGTCTTAATGTTGCAGTTCCATAAACAAAGTGATAAGGTAGACAATTATATATTGGGAGTTACAAACCACAGTGGCTAGAATTAGGGAGGTAGTAATATGGATGCATTTTCCCCAGTTCAGACCATCTCTGGAGTATGTGTTCAGTTCTGGGCACCATATTTTAGGAAGAATGTTAACAAGCTAGATGGAGACTATCCAGAGGAGTGTGACCAAGATGGTAGGATGAGATAATAGGATCACTGATTTAGAATTTGGAATGGAATGTGGAGGTTATCCAGTCCAGGGATTCTTAAACTTTTTCCATTTATGACCCCTTTTTGCCCAAGAAATTTTTATACAACCCCGTGTATATAGGTATATAAAATAGATATACATAACCTTTTAACTGTTGCCAAACTTTTCATGATTCCCATATTCGGTTATACTACCCCATGTGGGGTTGCAGCCTATAGTTTGAGAAGCTAGGACCTAGTCCAACCTCTTCCTTTTATAGATGAGAAATTTGAGGCCTTGAGGGTTCAGCCACTTGCTTAACAACCTAAGTAGTAAGAGCCGTAGCCAAAAAAATGAACCCAAGTCCCCTGACTCCAGATTCAATGCCTTTTCTATTGTACCATGTTGCAATATGAGGATTGGCTGAATGAAATGGGGATGTTTATCCTGAACAACAGAAGACTTAGTGGGGATATAATAGCTTTCTTCCCATAAATGAAGGAATCTCACATGTGAGAAGGACTAGACATATCCTCCTTTGCTCCAGAGGGCAGAACTAGGAGCAGTGGGTGCAAAGAGACAGATTTAGATTTAATAGAAGGAAAAATTTGCTGACAATTAGAACAGTGGAAAGGGCTGCCTTTGGGAGATAGAACGTTTCCCATCACTGGAAGTCTTCAAGTAGAAACCAGATGAAATGGTGTAGATGGGATTCATGTTCAAGAATGGTTTAGACTAACTGACTTCTGAGGTTCTTTCAAGTCTGAGATTCTTTGATTAATTTATTGCTATGTTAGAAGGATGGAATATTGTGAAGTGAGTGTAAAGTAAAGGTAGCATCACTTTTTGGATTGAACTTTACCAAATATATAGTTTATTTGGATCCTGTAGCTATGGAAGGAAATGGGGAAAAAGGGAATATCTCTAGTCCTTCATGCACAGATCTTATCACCTTGGAATTTAATGGATGTTGGAGGGACTGTCTAGCATATGAGCTTATAAAATGAACAATCTTCCCTTGCTTGGGTCTTCTGTGTACCCTCTCCTACAAGGGAGGGCTATTGAGATATTTCTATGAACCCTTAAAAAGTTAGTATATCATAGTTTGAACCCAATAAACCCACATACAGACAGTTCTTACTTTATGTAAGTGGACCATTCTATGGACTTCTTTGTAAAATGATTTTTGCATAATGCAAATTTACCCCTGCCCATCCACTTCACTTGGCATCTATAACAAGAGCATACACAAAATAATACCTTTATGCAAGTCATAAAATGTACTATAATGCAGACATATTAAATATTGAACTATGAAAATAAACAGATATGAAATGAGAGGTAAAGTTAATGATAAATGATATGCATAGTACTATACAGTAAAGTTACCTTCCCCACTCACTGCAGTTAGCCTTTATGGTGGTTGGCTGTACAACTTTTTTTTTTAATGAAGCTACTGAGAGATGTGTGGATAATGGTAGCAAGAAATGATAGCAAGCAATATTATCCTCAACTAATCTTTGGATTTTTAAAAATCTTGCAGTATTTGGAGTTATCTGTTCTTTTCAGAATTCTTTACATAAAGTTGAATTTGTTGAATTTGAATGTGATTTTACATAAAGTGAGAACTGTCTATATATAAGGTTATACCTTTATATGCCTGAGTAACAAGGCATTCCTCAACTTTATAATAACAACACCAAGAGGAATGTTCTAATATAGGCCTACTTATTGTTAATTCAGCTATATAATGAAGCATGGTAAGTGGCTTCAAAGGCTATTTATGGAAGAACTAGATTGGAAAAATGTACTAGGAAACTGTACTACTAACTCTGGCCACGAGTTGGCGTTCATGTTTTGCTGCAAAGAGCATGCAACTAAACTTCAAAAGGATTTTCTTTAGTCTCTTGTTTGGGCTAATAATAACTATTATCAGTGGCAGAGAAACAGATGATTTAGTCAGCTTTTACAAGGTACAAATATCTTTTGCTAACCATGACAGACTATGATGTCAGATATTTTACTGATTTACTATTCTTTGCTGAATCCATATCAATTAACATTCATAAATAAATGCTCAGGGGACCTTGATTAGAATGTTCTGAGTAACCAAAAGTACCCACTTTCGTTATTGCATATTTGTCTATTTATGCCAAAAATTTGAGGGTTTTATTACATTCTTTTTTTTTTTTTTGTCGAATTCCACACATACCACAGTTTTGAGACACTATCTTTTTAGACGCCAACTAATACTTTGGGAGGGAAATATCTTTTTTGGGGGACGGGTGGAGGGAAAGGAGAAGTTAATTCTGAATATCAAAAATATCTTTGACTATGAGTATTGGAGATATGATATCTTTCTTCCTGTAGATGAAGGGATCTCACCTGTGAGAAGGAAGAGATATCCTCCTTAGCCCTAGTGGACAGAACTAGGGACAATGGAGCGAAGAGACAAATTTAGATTTAATATAAGGAAAGAACTGATGGCACTTAGAACTAACAGTGGAATAGGCTGCCTCTTGAGAGACAGTAGTTTCCCCATCATTGAAAATCTTCAAATAGAAGCTAAGGTATGCTTATAGGGTATACTATAGAAGGGGTTCATGTTCAAGAATAGGTTGACCTGATTGAGCTGACCTATTATATTATATACCATGTGTTAATGAAGAAAACAATTGAAAATGAAAGTACTATATGTCTTATTTGGCTTCTTTCTGTGTTTTAAATTTCTGTTTTGTTTCCTAGGCTAACAATATATGAGTAGTGAATGTTATTGAAATCGATATTGAAATCTACTGTAGTAGCTTAGTAAACATTATGAAATACTTTATGTATTTTGCATGTATCTGTTACAGATTTTTACCAAGATGGGCAAGAATTAGGGGTGAGGAGGTATGAAGGAATTATGAAAGCAATAGGATGCAGGGCATGAGAAATGAGGAAATACAGGCTGTCTGAAAAGTTTTAGTGCAATTTTAAGCTATTAAGGCTTAAAATTGCACAAAGACTTTTGGGGTAGCCTATATTTACTCTGCAAAAATTATATTCTGTTCCTTTAAGAGGCACTTCCCATACAGTTATATAGAATGACAATTTGAATTAGGTTTTTTTGTGGCTCCCAAGTCCTATGACATGGGGTTTTTCTCATAATAACTTTGAGAAATTTGTGTTGAAAATATTCTCATCTTCATTTTACAGATATAGAAAATGAGGTAGGTGAAATGATTTCTTTTCTTTTCTTTTCTTTTTTTCTGTGGGGCAATGAGAGTTAAGTGACTTGCCCAGGGTCACACAGCTAGTAAGTGTCAAGTGTCAGCGGCCAGATTTGAACTCAGGTCCTCCTGAATCTAGGGTCGGTGCTTTATCCACTGTGCCATCTAGCTGCCCCCAAAATGATTTCTTGATGCTAATACACTTAGATCATGTCAAAACTGGAATACAAACCCAGGAATATCTGATTTCAAGTCCACGACTTTTTTTTTTTAGGATGCTTCATAGTTATAAAAATCATTGCTGTCACTTTTTTGCTGTTCACTGAGTTACTCTTCAATCTCTTGTAATGTGGCTACTGACCCACTACTCTATTGAAGCTGCTCTCAATCAGCTCCTAATGGCTATTATGATGACCACAGTCTTCTTGACCGATATTTTACTCTGTTGTCTGCTTCTGGATACTCTCCCCTGTCTTGGTTTCTGTGACATTGTTCTCTTCTAGGCCTTATCTTACCTCTCAGACCATCCCTTCTCTGCCTATTGCTAATTTATCATTCTTCTACTCTCTAAATACAAGGATTTCATTCTCCTCCTAATCCTTTTCTGGACTTCAAAACCATGCCTCCTCTATTGCAGGATCATCCTGGGGTACCTTTTCCCTGGAGTAACCTACAATATCCATCTCACCGTAAAACCTGCCCCATTGATCCCCTACCCTTCTTTTCTCTTTGGTGAGTTCCTTCTGGGGCCTCCATTTTGTGGGAGGGCATAGGCCTGACTGCTGTCATTCTCCTCCCAGGCTTGCTCCTGACTTTCTGGACTTCAAAATCATGTGCTGCCCAGGGTACTTTCATTTCCCTTCCATCTGATTCATAAAGTGCTTCGCACAATGCCTTACATACAGTTGGAGCATAATAAATGCTTGTTTCTTCCCTCTTCCTTTTGTATGTTGTCATCTCATTAGTATAGCTCTTTGAGGGCAGAAACTATCTTTCTTTTTTACTATTGTATCCCCAGTGCTTAGCCTAGTTCTTGGCATGTGGTAAATAGTTAATAAATGCTTTTTTCCCTCTCTCCTTTCTTTCCTTTCTTTGTTCTTCCCTCCCTCCTTCCTTCCTTCTTTCCTCCTTTTTCTAAACACAAAGATTCCATAAGGCTTGGGCCTTATCTCTCTATATGAGGGTTCTTAATCTGGGGTCCATGAACTTGTTTTAAAAAATATTTTGATAACTATTTCAATATAATAAGTTTTTATTATAATCTGAGATTCGTTTTATTGTTTACGAATGTAACCCCAAACCTGTTACTAAGGGATGCTCTCCTTATTGGTGGAGATCAATGTTCTGTACCTATTTGAAGGGTGGAGTGGAAGTAGGGGTTGGCATTGTCCATTTTCTCTCTTGAAGCTGAAAGCCAGAAGTTCTGGAAGCAACTTTGAAGCCCAAAGAGGATGGAGACCAGAAGAAACTCACTCTGCTCTCTTTCCCACTCTTACCACCTATACCTCCACCTTGACTTTCACACAGGTGCTTGGGCATTGATCTCCACCAATGAGAAGAGAGTACCATACCAATAGGCTTTGGGGACTTGTGTTACTCATTTAAAAACATGAATCTGAGGAGGGGTCCAGAGGCTTCACCAGACTACAAAAGGGGTCTATGACACAAAAAGGGTTCAGAACCCCTGCTCTATATATTTTCATTTTCTCTGTCTCTGTCTTTCCTTCTTCCTCTCTCTATTTCTTTTTGTCTCTCTCTCCCTTGATAATCTTATGAGCTCCCAAGACTTCAGTGATCATGAAGATGCTTCCCATTTTCACATCTTTCAAATCTTTCCTCTTCTTCTTCTTTTTTTTGACTAAGACTACTGGTTCCATCACCTGAGGCTTCGACTACTGTACTAGGCATTGAGACCATCCCCACCCTCCAAAACAAAACCAAAAAAGACTACTGTCAGTAGCTCCCCATTCCTTCTCTTCATCCTGACATTGCAAGTCCTCCATGATCTGGGATCAACCTGTCTTTCCAGACTTTAGTTCAAATTATTCTTCCCTTTAATCACATCACAGCTAATTTCTGCTAATCTCCACCTCATTCAGACCACTTTTCCCTCAATGGATTCTTCTAGGCCGACTCTAATGGCCGGAGGACACTACCTCTTCACCCTCTGGTGCTGAATTTTTTTCTCTTAACTATGGCCCAGTTCAGGTGCAAATTCTCCATGGCAGTCTTCTCTGGTCTCCCCACACCTTTGTCTTTGTGATACTTGATCGATATTGGATGGACTTGTGTACCTGTCTTGGTAGTTTAACTCCTCAGAAGTAGGGACCTTGTTAATGCCAATCAATCAATCTAACAAAAAAGCATTTATTAAACTCGGACAGGGTGCCAGAGTCAGGGCTGAGCATTGGGGATTAAAAAGAAAGTAAAAAAAAAACAGTCTCTGCGCCTAAGAAACTCGCTTTCTAATGGGAGAGTCAGCAAGTAAATAACTACTAGGTAAATACACCATTTATTTAGTAGTAGATAGATAATCTCAGTAAGGAAGGACCAAGCCCAGGGTGGAAATAAGGAGTTGGGATCTTGGGAACTAATCTCAATGAGGAAGGCCGTTGCATCGGGTGGGGGACTGGGAAAAGGAGCCCTGTAGAAGGTGGGATTTGGGCCGAGACTCAGAAGAAATCAGTAAAACTAAGAGGCAGAGGTGCCTGGCTGACGGCAGCCGGAGTGCCCGGCACGGAGGAGGCGCTTAATGGATGTTCCCGGGAATGACTGTGCGGCTCGAGCCAGCCTGGCGGAAGGCGGACTCTAGGGAGAGGTCGAGTGCGGCGGCTGCTTCTTGAGCTTGACTTCCCTCTCCCGGGCCGCCAAGCAGCAGGAGGGAAAATTGTGTTGGCTGGCTGCCACCCCTCCCTTCTGTAAACTGCCCTACCAGGTCCATGCCAAGTTGGGGAGGGGAGCGACTTTGGAGACTAGGAAAAGTGGAAGGGAGACGGTGGGGGATGGGGGCGGTGTGCGGGACTCCGGGAGCCAGATGGAGGTCAAAGCCAAGGTCGGCTTGGAGGAGGAAACCAAAGGAGGCCAGGCGGAGCCCCGATGGGGCGGGCCCGGGCGGGGGAAGGGAGGGATGAGGGCGGAGGGGAGCATTGCCTCATCCTGTACATTTTACTGGAAACCTGCTGTGCATCCGGAGGAGGAGCCGCCGGCTGTCGTCCCTCCGCGGCCGCCCAATGGGCAGGCTCGTCCGGGCGAACGCGGCCGCCCCTCACCCACTTCCCCAGCCCCCCGCCCGCCTATATACCGGGGAATTCTCGGCCGCGCCCGGTCGAGCTAATCAGTCTGAGTGCGTGCGTCGCAGCTCCGTGCGCTGCCCTAATCTGTGTCTACAGTCCCACCGGTGCGGGGGTCAGTGCGTGCGACGGTGGCTAGTGGGGGCATACACCCGGAGCGACGCGTGGTCGGCCCGCGAGCATGATCGTGGACAAGCTGCAGGAGGACAGCCGCGGCGGGGAAGGCCTGCTGGACAGCGCGGCCGGCGAGGGCGGCCTCATGACCAGCCCCCTCAACCTGGCCTATTTCTACGGGGGGTCGCCCCCGTCTGCGGCCGTGGGGGCGAGCGACGCCAGCTTCTCGTCCGGCCACTCAACGCCCGGCTCCCCGGGCTCCGACTCTTCTGATTTCTCCTCCTCTTCCACGGCCTCCTCCTGCAGTGCAGCCGGAGAGTCCCGGTCCAGAGGGGGTCCCCGCGCGGACCGTGTGTCAGGTAGCCCGCGCCCCCGTGTCCGTGACCTTGGGATGGCGCCCCCTCACTGCGGGGCGTCCGCAGTGGCCCGAGAGCCGGGGGAGGCATAATTGGGGTTGGGGGTGTGTGCTTGGCGCGAACTTCAGAGATCCAGAATGGCTTCGCCTCTGTTACCTTCGGGAAACTGAGGCGGGAGCGTGGAACGGAGTCCACGGAACTGTCATTTTCAGTTTTTTTCTTCTTTTTTTTCTTTTGATGCTGCAATTAGAGAATAGACGAGGGAAAAGGAATTTTAGTGGTTTTTATGTCCGTGAAAGTTTTGTTTTTCTAAATTTCCATAAAAACACCCAAGTACAACATTTAGAACTCTAAAAGTACAAAACTCTAAAGAACAACATTAGAAAGAAATTAGAAAGGAATATACAGTGTTGCATATACACTTATGATGTAATTATGACTAATTTGGGGTATCCTTTTAGCTTGAAGAATTCTGTTCTGGTAATGTCCGTTAAAATGATATTTACCAAGTTACTAATAGAATGACAACTGTGATTTAAACAGTTCTGTTTTTTTTTAAATTATGAATTAGATCTAGAATATGTTTGCCTCTATCGGTGAGCCCCATAGTAATAAAACAGGTCAGCTTTTCTTTTTTTTTTTTCTTAGTGAAACTGGTTTTTACTTTGGGGGGATGGAGGTCGGGAGGAGCTGGCAATTATGTCTTTCTAGGAGAATTAAAGATATCATATAAGTCTTAGTGTTTGTAATACTTTTTAAAAAAAATGCTGGTCAGTTTCTTAAAAACTTTTGGGCTCTTCCCCCCCCCCCCCGTTTTTGGTTGGCTTATTTTTTTGAACGTGCCAATTTTTTTACTTGGAATTCTTGTTTTTAAAACCATTCAGCTGACTTTTGTTTTAAAAAAACTATGGTTACTCAATGTCAACTAGTAGAATCATAGGGTTTTGCTAAGATTATCTATTCCAAAGATTCTTAAACTGTGGATCCTTGAGTAACTGAATGTGGGGTTGAGAAAAATTTGGCAGTAAATGTATGATTTATATACTACTTTTATATACCTACATACCCCAGGGTGGTGTAAAAATTTTTCAGGCAAGAAAGGATTGAGAAAGTTTAAGAAGTCCTGCTCTTGTCCACTGCCCTTGTTTTACAGATGAGGCCCACTGTAGAATGTGGAAAGGCCAGCATCCAAATTGGGATGACTTCAAATCCAGTTCCATTACTCAAATTTCTTCCTCTCTGGCTACTGCCTTACCTTGGTGTGGTGTGGTTCCTAAAACTTTTCATGTCAGATTTTATGTGTAACCTCTTGTGGAATTTCAAAGCTTAACAAAAATAATTTTACAAACTCTTTATCTACCTCCTATCCTCAGTTTTTCCTTCCCCTTCCCTTCCTTTCTCTTTCCTTCCTTCCCTTCCCCTCTTAAAAATGAAGTGCCTAGAATGTTCCACTTCCTGGCTTTTTTGCTTGTTTATTTAATGAGCAACAGATCTAAGAGGTTATGACACAAGTGGTCATAAGTGGAACACTGAACTCATCTCTGTTTCTAACATTGTCAAGTTTTGGCTCAAGTTCCAAAACAACAACTTATTTCCTTTTTACTAGGAAGACCAACAGATGGTTCTGAAGATTTTTTTAGGAGGGGAAATTCTCAAGAGTGTTTTTTTTAAATAGTACACAAACCTAAGGTTTTTGTAAATTGAGATCACTGGAAAAAGTCTATTTTGCCTGACTTCTAAGGTGGAAATGCCAGACTTTTAAAGCCTTTGTTTGAAGAACCCAAGGGGAATTAGCTAATAAAAATTGCTTTAATCCTTATAGCAGGCTCATGTGATAAGGGATAATCAACTTTATTATTCCTGTTTTACAGAGGGTTGGATTTGAGAGGCAGAGAGACACAATATGCTGTTTCTCAGACAACTTAGATGTGGGGTTGCCATCACACTTTTGTGAGGGAAGAACAATTTTTTGATCTTTACAAAAACCCTGTGAGGTAGACAACTGTTATTGTCCTCCATTTTATAGATGAGCAAATGGAGGCTTAGGAGAAGTTCAAGGGATTTACCCAGGATCACATAGCTAGTATTTGCTGTCTGTTTAGTCCTTGAGAAGTCAAGGGACATTTTCAGAGAGGGGCTTAATGGCAGTGGCTTCAAAATAAATCACTGGGCAGGCCCTGAATCAAGACCAATGGTTTGCTGTAGCTGTTGGTTTCAAACAGGAGCCGAGAAGAATGTCTCCCTATAGTCTGTTGGCTTTCTAAATTCCTAGTGGGGAACAGCCAATTCAGTTGGAAGAGACAATTACAGAAACGAAAATTTAAAAAAAATGGTATACCAGATTTATTGGTTAAGGAACCCCCTTAGACATTATTTAATAATAACCTGAGAGGTTATTTAGATTTGTGTTTTTGAAGTTGGATAAACTCATATGATTTCTTTTTTTTCATGAGCAGGTGAGCACCATATGGCTGGTGGAAGACAGCAGAAAGGACCCTTTCAAGGTGTTCGTGTGAGAAATTCAGTGAAGGAACTCTTGTTGCATATAAGAAATAGTAAGCAAAAGTCGTCTGCTCCAGCTGTGGATGATTCAAGGTGATGCCTGGTTTTTAAGGTGGTGGTTGTTTTTGACACAGATTCTGTGTTTGTATTTGTGTTCCTAACTGGATTCATCCAGTAGGATGTTAGTGGGGATATTCATGGAAGAGGAGGAGTAGTATTGAGATGATGGAATTGTGGTGAGTTAGCAAAGTTTTAAATTGGAAAAAACGTGATTCAACCATATTCATTTCATTTTAAACTTGGACTTGAGACTAAGATGAAGATGAGGGGTGGGAAGTTGTTATGAAAGGTGGTAAGTGGTAGAAGGTGAACATTCGTGGAATTGATGTTTATACTCTTTAACACTGAATTAATAATTTGTACTAAGGAGGGCCTGAGTGTATTTAAAAGAACTTTCACTCAGTGGGTCCCCCTTGTTGTGTTGTGGAGATGACCCTGGCTCGTTGTAGACCATGTTAGGGAAAAGCCGCAGTTTGTCCTACCACATCGAGAAAGTTAAGGCTTCTGGCCTTCCAATAACTGGTCTGAGCTAAGTTGGGAGAGGCTCATTACCAGGTTCACCCATAAGTGATGTAGGTTTTGGTCACAGAAACCCATAAAAAGACCAAGTCATAGGGGCATCTAGGTGGCGCAGTGGATAAAGCACTGGCCCTGGATTCAGGAGGAACTGAGTTCAAATCCAGCTTCAGACACTTGACACTTACTAGCTGTGTAACTCTGGGCAAGTCACTTAACCCTCATTGCCCTGCAAAAAAAAAAAAAAAAGACCAAGTCATAAATGGGGTTGTGATTTGCATTGGTGGGGAAAAAAAAAATGTTTACACTAATATTTCTTAAAAACTCAAGACATAGGAAGTTAAATGGGGTTTTTCTTTCTCCTTGTAGGCACAAAGTGTGACTACAGAGCAGTTTACAGGTAAGAGATTTTTGTAATATGGTTTAGAAAGGTTTTAAGAATAAAAACATTTGACTACATCACAGAAAAATTTTAAGATGACTTATTCTGGAATTCTTTTTCTCAGCAGAGTTGAAGAACATATTGACACACAGGGAAAAGGAAGGGGGCAGATCCTGTCTCTGATGGACCAGCTTGCAAAAGGCCAGCTACGTTATTGCACACCCAGTTTTTGGTAAGTATTTCACATCTTCACCCGTGAGACAAGTTACTGATTAGCTGTAAACTTTGACAAGGGAGCCAATTTCAGATGTGGTAATTTTCTTTTTTCCAGACACCACCTCAAACACTCCAACTCCTGTGGATAGCATGAAGATGTTTCATATTAATGAGCCCAAACAGAACAACAATTGTGATCTGCTTCAGAACATAATGAATATTAAAAATGAATCCAATCCTGTTTCCCTAAATACAGTTCAGTTTAGTTGGATGAGATCCGGTGGTTATGAATCAGAGCTCCCCTCGGGAGCAGTATCAAGATTTCCATGGAGGGCAGATTCTCACTCCACCCCAGAAATGCCAGCCCTTCCAAGTCAGCAGCCCCCACAAATAATGGATCAGTCTCAGATATATCAATTTTCTTCTCCACAGAGTCAGGGATTTGCAACAACCCTATAGTCACATTTCAGCCCCAGAATGTAGCCCATATTCTGGGAAACCTCAGTCTCCTACCTATGAGCCAAACTTATTTGATGGGCAAGATCTGCTGTTTGCCCAACCCAAAGTTTTGCATCTCTCCTGTGTGGCGCTGGAGAACCAGAGAATATGACTCTTCCCATTCAGACTTCATCCAGGGCGCAGCAGCAGCAACAGCAGCAGCAGCAGCAGCCAAATGAAATCAACATTCAAAACTTTAACCCGGGGCCAAACAATGCCTGTGATATCCTGGGTGGGCAGGATCCAGGCTTAACACCTTTAAACGTTTCCCTGCCACTCCAGAATGTGACCGGGAGTTCAGTGAACACCACACAGTTAGGAAAGTCCTTCTTTCAGTGGCAGGTAGAACAGAAGAAAACAAATTGGCCAACCTCTCCCCAAGATCGCTTTCTTTCCAAAGATGCAGATGGTGACACGTAAGTCCAGCTTTTAAATTTACATATGTAGTTCCTTATAAAATAGAAGAGTAGAAAGATGAGAAACCTAAAGTAATTTATTCCTTTTTTTTTTCCTACCTGTTCTCCAGGTTGCTGCACATTGCAGATGCCCAGGGACGAAGTGCTCTGTCTTATGTCCTTGCAAGGAAGAAGAGTGCTCTTCAGATGTTAGATCTTAAAGATCATAATGGCCAGGTGAGATTCTTATTAGGTGTCTGAAATAGACATCGAAAACCTGGGCTCCCAGGGGGCAAGGAGGTCTTGGGCTTAAATGCAGAGCAGAGTCTCTGAGCAGTTACCCTTATGAGCCCAAGACTAAGCAAGAACGTTAGCTTAGTTTTTTTGAATAATTGCTAAGAGTTAACCTGAAGTTAATTGGGCCAAAATATAGCTTTGGAGAAGTAAAACTAGCACCCCCTACTCTTTAAAGTACATTGTTTATTAATCAACAAACCATCTGCTAAACACCTACTGTGTGTAATACAAAGACAAAATGCAGTCATTCCTGCCCCCAGGAGCTTTGTTAGTGGGATGCTTTTAGCGGGTGGGGAGAGTCTTCTTATTTCGAGTCATATTCCTGTTAAAGTAATTGCATGAGAAAAACAAACATCATGTTTTTCCCCTCTCTGAATGACCACAGAGTGCCTTTCAGGTAGCAGTGGCTGCCAATCAGCAATCTCATTGTGCAAGACCTGGTGAACCTTGGGGCCCAGGTGAACACCACAGACTGCTGGGGAAGAACACCACTGCATGTCTGTGCAGAAAAGGGCCACTCACAAGTCCTACAAGGTAGAAACTCTCTATCTGGACCAGTCACTGTTCTCTAAATGGCAGAAGTGTAAGCACTGGATTAGTTTCCTTCTCTCCAGCTGGGGACCCTCCTTTTGATTTGACATACTGGTATTTGGTTAACTTGGAGAGTTAACTTGAGCTGTTCAGTACACACTTATCTGTACTTTTTTTTCACCTTTCAAATTTACTCTCAGTCTAAGAAGCTTCTATTTTTTTTTTTTTTATATTGTGCAGGCAATTCAGAAGGGGGCCATCTGTAGCAATCAGTTTATAGATCTGGAAGCTACCAACTATGATGGTGAGTGGTAATTGCAAGCTTTTTTGTTAAAGCTGACCAGGGCTTATGGGACTAGATTTGGGCAAGCTATTATTTATGCTTATTAAAACTATATAACTGGGAGGAAATTGGAAACTAGACTATCCTATTTTTCCTGGCAATAACCACAACTACAGTTTGTTTGAGTATTAAGTAGAACTAGTTAGAGGCAGCTAGGTGGATAGAGCACTGGGCTTGGAGTCAGGAAGATTCATCGTAGCATGAATTCAAATTCACCCTCAGACACTTACCAGCTTGTGAGACCCTGGGCAAGTCATTTAACCCTGTTTTCCTGAGTTTCCTCATCTGTAAAATGAGCTGGAGAAGGAAATGGCAAATCACTCCAGTATCTTGCAAAGAAAACCCTAAAAATGGGATCACAGAGGAGTTGGACACAACTGAACAATAGCAATAGAACTGTTGCTTTTTCTAACCAAGACTTATTAGGAGGTAATCATAGACAATAGAGCTAGAAGAGACTTCATAGGCCCATCTAGTTGAACTATCTTATTTTCTAGATGTGGAAACTGAGGTTTATAAACAATTTTTAGAACATCTCAGTTCCAACTCTGGAAAGTGACAGGGCTGGACTGTATGATTCTGAAGGTCCTTTATAGCATTGACTATATTTCTCTGAGTCGTTTATACTTTGTGTTCTCTTAAAAAGCTAGGCTTATATCATTAATTACGGTAGTGGACAAAAACCAAACCACGAGCACTTGGAGAGTTTCAAGCTCTTGAGTGGGTATCAGGGCACCAGAAATGTTTTCCCAATAGCAATATTCATTTTGGGAAATGAAATCAGATGAGTGGCTCCTTCTGATTTTGGGATTTCTTGTTCTAGGTCTCACTGCTCTCCACTGTGCGGTGGTGGCCCACAATGCTGTGGTTCACGAACTCCAGAGGAACCAGCAGCATCACTCACCTGAAGTCCAAGAACTTCTCTTGAAGAACAAGAGTCTGGTTGACACAATCAAATGCCTAATCCAAATGGGAGCCACTGTGGAAGCTAAGGTGAGTTTGCAGAAAGTGCCTGGGATTAGAGGCAGGCAGCCTGGTGAAGTGGAATAGGGGCTGGGCAAATTGATTGACTTCTCTGCTTCAGTTTCCACATTTGTAAAATTAGGGGTGGCAAGTATGACTGGATGGCCTCTTTATTTTCTCTTCCTGCTTTAAAATCTATGAATCTGGGGCGGCTAGGTGGCACAGTGGATTAAGCACCAGCCCTGGATTCAGGAGTACCTGAGTTCAAATCCAGCCTCAGACACTTGACACTTACTAGCTGTGTGACCCTGGGCGAGTCACTTAACCCCCATTGTCCCACCAAACCAAACCAAAACAAAACAAAAACAAAATCTATCAATCTTTGGTTTCTGACGTAGAGAAAAAAAAAGCAGTTAGTTACAACACTCTAAACATCATTCATAAATTTTCCCAATGCCTGTTAAAATGTTCCATTTAATAGGTGTGTAATAATTGGGGAGATAGTAAAGCATCTTTAATTATAGATAAATACCTTATAAAATTGTTTAATTAGCTCTTAACCTTACTCCATTACTTCTCTCTCCCTTATCCCCTCCCAATTGTTTAGTTTGAATTAGATTATTTTTAGTTGAAAGGAAGAAAAAAAAATCTTACTTTCTCTTGAAATTGAGACAGAAATTTAGTCTTTCTTTGTCATCTCCCAGGGAAGGTTGTATTTCTTTTTTTTTATGTAAGGGATTCTTCTGATTGATTAGTTAGTGTTGGGTTGCTATTTTATGTTTTTTTGTTTGTTTGTTTTTTTTTATTGGCTCACAGTGCAAATGTGTTGATGGTTTTCCATTCTTTCCTTTGACTAGGATCGTAAAAGTGGCCGCACTGCTCTTCATCTGGCTGCTGAAGAAGCCAATTTAGAGCTGATTCGCCTCTTTTTGGAGGCTTCCCAGCTGCCTGTCTTTTGTGAATGCTAAGGTAACTAGTTAAAGCTTTGTCAGCAGAGCTGGCAAGTAGGAACAAGCCTGATGTCAAAGCCTTAAGGCTTTTGGCTCTGGGGAAAATTCTCTCCCACTGATGGATGGGTATTATTTCATTTCTGTTCTCCCAGGCTTACAATGGTAACACTGCCCTCCATGTGGCTGCCAGCCTGCAGTTTCGAGTGACCCAGTTAGACGCTGTCCGTCTGCAGATGAGGAAGGGAGCTGATCCAAGTACTAGGAACCTAGAGAATGAACAGCCAGTTCATTTGGTTCCAGATGGCCCTGTTGGAGAACAGGTAACAGCAAAAGGAGGAGGGAATAGATTTAGAACCTTTGTTCATTCATAAACGGGTTTTTGGTTTTTTTTTGGTGGGGCAATGAGGGTTAAGTGACTTGCCCAGGTCACACACTAGTAAGTGTCAAGTGTCTGAGGCTGTATTTGAACTCAGGTCCTCCTGAATCCAGGGCCAGTGCTCTATGCATTGTTGCCACCTAGTTGCCCTTCATAAACATTTATTAAGTACCTACTATTTGCTTGGTACTGTGCTAATAGCTGTCGATGCAAAAAAAGGCAAAAAGATGGCCTCTGACCTCAGGGAGCTATGGGGGAGACAACATACAAGCACATAATATACAGAGCAAGCTACACTATGGGATAAATAGGAAATAATTAAAAGAGGGAAATTAAGAGGGGTTGGGAAAGGAGTCCTGTCGAAGGTTGGTGGGATTTTAGTTGACACTTAAAGGAAGCCAAGGAGGTCAATAGTTGGAATGGAGCAGGGGAGAGCCAGAGAAAATGCCCTATGATACAAAAGATGAGAAAAAGTCTGTCTAAGGACCCTTATAATTTACAGATTAACTTTTTAATACCTCAGAGAGATGAGGAAGGAATGCTGGTTAGTTGCATTGCTCCTCAAAGAGAGAAATCTGATGATGTTATTATTATTATTTTTTTCCAGATAAGACGGATCCTGCAGGGGAGTCTGTTCAGCAGAGAGCACCACCATATTAGCTCCATGTGGATCTGAAAGTATATAGTCAACACTCACTGTCAGTTAGGCAGTCCCTGATGTATCTGTAAATAGACCATTTGCCTTGTAAATGGCAAATGTAAGTTGTTTCTGTGAAACAAAGACATTAGTTCACTATTATATAGTGGGTTATATTAAAGAGAAAATTTTAAAAATTTAATACCCTCTTAACATATTGGAATTTTACATTCCCCAGGTGGCTGGGATCAAAACACTCGGATTTATATTTTTTAGTGGTTTAAATTGACAGATGGAGAAGATTTTTTTGATTTTGTGTATGAGGCATTTATCAGTCTGTTGGTTGCCAGGTTAAAAGTCAACAATTCACAAAAAATTTTTGGAGGAATCAAAGCATTTAGAGAAGAAATGAATATCATTGTTGTTGCACTTTGTTTAATGTGGGTACCATGCAATTAAAGCATGTAATATATCTATAGGTGTTTAGCTTTATGAATGATCAGACAAAAAATGGTTGAAATTTGCAGGTGTATATGTTTGCTCTTTTTCAAAAACTAGATCAGAATGTACATATGCTGCTAGACAAATGGGCACCCCCAAATTTTAAGCGAATAAAGATTAAGTGATTGTTTTATCACTCATACATATCTTTTTTTTTTTTTTGCAAGGCAGTTGGGGTTAAGTCAACTTGCCCAGTGTCAATTGTCTGAGGTCGGATTTGAACTCAGGTCCTCCTGAATCCAGGGCCAGTGCTTTATCCACTGTGCCACCTAGCTGCCCCCCACTCACACATAACTAAAGAAGCTTTTGTTTTTTGAACCACCTAGCAAGTTTCTGTGGAGAAACTGAATGGAGCAATTGGGCACTTTGGTGGAAGACACAGCATTCATTTAGAGTGTAATAATGTTTTCTTCTCATTCACTGAGTTTGTGATAATTCTGCTTGTAAGAATATACATATTCTTGAGGAGAAACGTTTTCTTTCCTCTAGGGTTTTTATCTTATCTCTAGGAATAGCAAAAAAGTCAAAATAATGTTTGTTAGTCTCACCCAGATTTTTTTCTCTCCTTAATAAGTGTACTAATGATAATGTATAGTTTTGTTCTGTATTTATTGTATAGTGAAAAATGTCCTATTTTATTTTTTAGTTCTCAATTAATCTCTTAATGTACTCTATAACACTGCCTGATCTCCAGGGTGCCCAATTTAACTTGTACAGCTGTGATTGCACACTAATCTCCTTCTACTGGATTTGATTCGTTTAAAAAAAGAAAAAGACAAAAAAATTTTCTTAAATGTTGGGAAGCATCACATGTGACTAATCCTTTGTGACTAACCTTAAATCCTTTAAAAAAGATAGCTTTTGGTTTGATCACATTGTTTGACCAAGTATGTCTTGTGGACAAAAATTAATTATAAACATTTGGTGTCAATGAATGTAGTTGTGATGCATACAGTTAAGTATACTTTGAATAACTTTGTATGTATTTAAATAAAGTTATTAATTTAGTTATTCCCACTGTTTTAAAAAGTGTTTTCTTCTTCCTTGGTCTTGATAAATCTTGGAGGGATAGCAAAGATTTTACTGGTTAGTTATTTAAACATAGATCGTTGACATTGTTGGAGGAAATGAAACATAAATGCTGTCAGTATGACATAACCTCCTCAGGACTGTCAGATGCTAAATATCATGTGTAGCCAAATAGTTGTCCTTTAGAAGTTTATATATTAAAGCAAAATAAGATCCTGATGGACCTTCGACATTTTTAGATTTTTGGTTCCAGAATATTTTTGTTGGGGTAGGGGTAGCAGAGGGAAGTTGAGAGTCTGGGGGTTGGATGAAGAATAGGGAAAAATAGGTGGATGAATACACATCCATCAGACCTAGACTAAAAGGACATGGAATTGAGCCAATGAGAGGCGGCATGGCATAGTGGCTAGAGAGCTGCTTTGAAACCAGGAGGACTGTCTTGCTTCTGACATACCAACCAGCCTTGAGCAAGTCACAAGCTTTCAGTGGTTGTTGGCACCCCTAGAAGACTAAAGTGCAGAAATGTTTACCGACATGAGAGTGGGAATTTTCTTACTCATTTATTACAATGAAATCACGTAGGTTCAGGCCCTATCTTCATTAAGGCAGTAAAGATTGTTTCTGCTTCCATACTATTACCACAATTAGTGAAAATTCATTATAGTATTGCCAATGTTCAGGCTGGCTACGGTGGCACAGTGGATAGAGTGCCAAGCCTGGGTCAGGAAGACTCCTCTTCCTGAGCTTCAAATATGGCCTCAGATGCACTAGCTGTGTAATCTTGGGCAAGTCACTTAACCCTGTTTGCCTAATTTTCCTCATCTGTAAAACGAGATAGAAATGGCAAACCACTCTATTATCTTTTGCCAAGAAAACCCCAATTGGGGTCATGAAGAGTTAGATATGACTGCAAATAGACTGGACAATAATCGCCAGTTTTAATTTCTCTTATTTTAAGTTGGAAATCCATTACTGTTATGTATTAAACACTGAAATTTTGTGTGTAATGAGGCAAAGGGATGCAGATACTTTATAAATATACTTGTATCACCTGTTGTGGCTGAAAAAACAGGGGGACACAGGCAGCTTGGAGTAACGGGAAGAACAATGACTTTGAGTCAAGAGGTCTGGTTTCTTGGGGATACTAAAAACTTGCTCCTACCTCATGAGCTTGTTATGAGAAAAGTACTTTACAAATCATAATTCATATGAATGTGCTTTGTTATTTAGGTGAAGAAGCTGATCATTAGTCCTTTCTTATCTCACACTATAACCTGACCAGTGAGTTCATGAATAGAAATAGAACTGTACTTGACCCACATGACCTACACAACATTGTGGACTTTTGATAAAACAACTAGAAATGGGCAGAATCAATCTATGGCGCACAATTCTACTTCAAAAGAAAGGAACTACCCGTAGGTAGGTGCAGTTGTGCTATCGCTGGTCCTGTTTGCAATCTAATCAATAATTTGGCACATTCCAGGGGTTGTGTGCTTCATGATGGTGGGGGTGAGTGTGAGGAATATACTTTTGAGGTGACTACTATTCCAACTCCTTACTTCATGTTATCCTGGTTATAATCTATCCTCTCCCACTTCTGTGTTTTTGTTTAAGTCATCTCCCCATGCCTGAATGCATATACCACCATTATCCACATGTTTCAGTCCTTTCCTTTTTTTTTCAAAGTTTAGTTTAAGTGAGATCTCTTGCATGTGGAAGATCCTTTATCACATCAATTTAGAAGAGAGCATCTCTAATCTCTTAGGCTGCTTGGATCCCTCCTGGGCACTTTCCTCAAACTTATATTTTTGTTATGAACACATTTTATCTTCCCATTAGATTAAAAGCTTCTTGGAAGTCAGGGAATTGTGTTATCTATCATTTTATTATATCTCTAGTGCTAAGCAGAGGTCCATATACAGTAGGCCTTTAATAAATGTTGAATCAAATTCACTGACTCAATAACCCAAAGTCTTCAGACCCAGAGAGGTAGAGTGTGTCTCTTGCAAACAGCTCAGAATGATGGAGGTGATTGTTCTTTTGTCCTCTGTGCTCTCAGACCTTCCCTGGTATAATGAAGGGGCAGTTTGTGTTTTCTGAAGAGCATTGCCAAGCTGCAGTGGTCTAGTGGAGAGTGACCATGATGGTGTGTAGACTGGAGACAGTGCTAATCTCTCTAACATGCCTATAGGGATTTTTTGTCATGTTTCCAATTTTGCTAGGGGGTGTGAGGATGAAACTTCAGAATTGCTTTGGTTTTGCCATTATATCACCAAAGATTTAGGGCAGCTAGGTGGTTCAGGGCTTAGCATGCAGGACTTGGAGTCAGGAGGACCTGAGTTCAAATCTGGCGTCAGATACTTATTACTAGCTGTGTGAACCTGAGCAAATCATTTAACCCTGTTTACCTCAGTTCCTCCTCTGTAAAATGAGCTAGAGAAGGAAATGTCAAACCACTCCAAGAAAAACCCCAAATGGGGTCACAGTGAGTTTGGACGTGACTGAACAACAGTACCTATCAATGATTTAGAACATTTTTCATATTACTGTAATCATTTGCAATTCTTTGAAAACTTTTTCCATATCCTTTGACAACTTACCCTACTAGCAAATGGATTGTGGTTTTATATAGTTCCGTTACTTAATATCTGACATTCTTTAGAACTACTTAACATAAGTTGTGGATTTTTCCCCCAGACCAGCTAAGAACTGTGTGACTATGACTGTCTCTTCTCTCCATTTTAGAAGGAAAGGGGAAAGCAAAAATTTTTAGCACTGGGCAAGAAATGTGGACAATGCATTAAAACTCTGTAGCTATTTTGTCTGCTAAAGGTAGCTTGGGTGAGTATCACACACACACACATCCACACACACACACCACACCACACACAGAAGGAAACTAAATCCCTGGGATTTTCCCCAGATAGGGGCTTGATTCCCAAATGCTTTATGCATTTTTGCAATATTTTGAATGGGAACTGTCCTTGCTATATTCCTTCTGGATTTTGATATTGCTTTATATAAATGCCACTGATTTTTGTGGGTTGGTTTTGTAACTGCTACTTTACTGAAGTTACTGTTTCATTGACAATTCCTAAGGATTTTGTAAGTAAATCATCATGTTTTCAGTAAATAGGATAGTTTATCCCCTCTTTGCTATATTTATGCCTGTCAATTCCTTTCTCTTTCTTCTGGCTATTGCTCGCATGTCTAGAATTATATCAAATAAAAGTGGGGAGAGGAGATTTTCTTGGGAAAGCTTCTAGTGTTTTCCCCATTGCATAATCTCACTTGCACTGTGGGGAAATATGCTAGTGTTTCCTTATGTTAATTTTTGGTTTTAGATGCTTTTTATCATGTTAAAAAAGATCCTTCTATACTTTCCTAGGCTTTTAGCATAAACAAGTGATGGCTTTATCAAAGGCTTTCTCTGCATCTATGATATAATGCATGCAAGCCACCATTTCTGAAGAAATGTTTCTTAGAAAAGGAATTTTTATATTTTTTCTGTAAAGCTACTGCTACTATGACACCACTTGCAAAGCCATTAGAAGTTGCTTTCTCCTACACATCTATAGCGCATATTATCTCTTTCTAGAAGCATCCTTTGATAGATATCTGCAATTAGCCCCCAGTTTGTAAGTAATATCATGTAATGGCTTTGTTCCTATTAAAATATGAGAGGTGTAAGCTTTTTTTTTTTTTTAGTGAGGCAATTGGGTTAAGTGACTTGCCCAGGGTCACATAGCTATAAGTATTAAGTGTCTGAGGCCAGATTTGAACTCAGGTACTCCTGACACCAGGCTGGTGCTCTATCCACTGCGCCACCTAGCTGCCCTATAATCTTTTATAAACCTCTCATATTGACATATTTTGAGGTCTTTTTTTACCCTCTTCTGGGGACATTGAAATTCCAAACATATGTAAGCAAATGCTATTAGGTGATTTGAATTGATTTTTGTGAATGACTTTATAAATTCAAAGTTCTGTAGTTTAATATCTGGGTTTCCTAACCTGGTGAGTGATGTTTTGGAAAAATCTAGGTATTCATATATGTGACAAAGTCAGTATTTTGGTATAGTGGCTTACCTTTGTACCTCATAAAATATCTTAAACAATTCATGATCTTAAGCATGGAATGCTAAAGTGTTATGGGCTTCAAGGGGAGGCAGTGGGTTTCCTGTCTCTATTAGTCTTCAAGTAGAGCTCCAATGACCACTCATCAGTGTCTTATCTAATGGCATGGGGATAGATTAAATGACCCCTTGGTTCCCATCCATGATTGAGATTCATTGTTACTGTGATTTCTGTGTGTGGTAAGATAAGGGAAGATAGAAAGATAGAAAACTAGTTTCCCCTGGATTTTGTCTTCAATGGCCCTTTTAAAAGCCCAAGTATGGCTTTACTTCCCTGCAGGATATAACCAGATTGTCAAAAAAAAAGTACCTTTTTTTTTTTTTTGAAACTCACCTTCTTTGGCTTCCATGACATTTCATTTCTTAGTTTTCGTATGGCCTATCAGTTCCTCCTTGGCTCTATGTTTCCTTCATTGTATATTCATTCCTACAAATCAAGTCCATTGTCCTTGCCTGACTTTCTTTAAAAATTTTAAAATACTGCTTTTAAATAGCTAAACTTCCTATTATATTTACTCCCCTGCCATCTCCCAGAAGCCATTCTTTTTTGTATTTTTTTAGTGAGGCAATTGGGTTAAGTGACTTGCCTGGTGGTCACACAGCCTAGTAAGTGTGTGTTAAGTGTCTGAGGCCGGATTTGAACTCAGGTACTCCTGACTCAGGGCCCGTGCTCTATCCACTGCGTCTCCCAGCAGGCCCCTAGCCATCTTTTAAAAAAAAAAAATTATTTAAGTTGAGTTCCAAATTCTATCTCTCCTTTCCTCTTTACCCCTCCCTCTCCCCGAGGTGGCAGGCAATCAGATATAGGTTATACATGTGCAATTATGTAAAACATTACTATATTAGTAATTTTGTATAAGAAAAACTTGAATAAAAGAAAAAATGAAAATGAAAAATAGCATACTTCAGTCTGTGTTCAATCAATATCAGTTCCTTCTTTGGAGGCTAATAGTATGCTTCATCATTAGTCTTTTGGGATTGTCTTGGATCATTGTATTGCTGAGTATAGTCAAGTCATTCACAGTTCTTCACCAAACAATATTTGCTGTCACTGTGTACAATGTTCTCCTGGTTCTGCTCACCTCATTATGCATCAAGACTTCCTGTGCCAAGATGGTCAAGTGAGGTAGCAAACCCACTGAAGCTCTCCCAGATTTCCACTCCAAAACTGACATAAAACTGCCATTGAACGTCCCAGGAGCTGGGAAGCAGCCTATCAGCTCGGCAGGAGAGGTCTGTCTTACCTGGGTGGGAGGGAAGTGTGGTCCAGGTATAGGAGCAAGCAGCAGCTTCTGGGATCCCAGCAGGGGGCCTAAGGCCAGGGCTCTGAGCTGGGGCAATCCACCAGTGATGGCTTGAACCTACCTGCAAACCAGCAGTTCCTGGGGCAGGTGAGTAGTCTGGGCAGCATAGCAGGCATCCTCACCAGGTACCCCCAAGCTAGCACAGACTACTAGGGAGGCTTTGATCCACTGATACCAGTAGTGAAGCCCCGCCCAAGCAAGTCAACAGCAAGTTTCCACCCATTTGACCTCCCAGCAGAGAGACTGTTTCCAGGGCAAACCAGCAGCAGGGACTCAACAGATTGTAACAAAATTACCCTTCAGGGCCTGCTAGCAGAATGACTGGTTACTGTAGCAATCCAGCCACATTGCGCCGCCCCTCCCCCCCCCATGCTCCTCCCACACACTTAGGCCAATTGGAATAAAATACTCCTCCAGGGCCTGGTAACAGAGAGGCTCTGCTAATAGAGTAGCCCAGCAGCAGGGCACCACCCCTGGGGTTAGACCAATAAAAAGATTACTCCTCTAGGTCAGCCACCAGAAAGACTTTGTTAACTTTAGCAACCCAGCAAAAGCAAGCAGCCAAATGCTGACCCAGATGAATTTCAGCACAAACCTTGGGGACAGTTTAGGAAAGACCCCAAATCGAATAAAAATATCAAGGCACAAAAATGAGCAAAAAAGAATGAAAAAAAGCTTGACTATTGACAGTTACTATGGTGATAAGGAATATCAAGGCATTAACATAGAGGAGGACAGAACAAAATGGCCTACAGGTGAACCTTCAAAGAAAAATGCAAATTGGGTCTCAGGCCCAAAAAGAATTCCTGGAAGAAGAGCTTAAAAAGGACTTTAAAATCAAGTTAGAGAAGTAAAAGAAAAATATTGGGGAAAGAAAGAAACCTAATGCAAGAAAACCATGAAAAAGAAATATAAAAATTTGCTGAGGAAAATAACTTTCTAAAAAACCAGATTTAGCCAAATGGAAAAGAAAGTACAAAAGGTCGCTGAAGAAAATAATTCTTTAAAAAATTACAATAGAACCAATGGAAACTAATGACTCTATGAGACATCAAGATACAATTTAAAAAAATTTAAAAAGTAAAAAAAAATAGAAGAAAATGTGAAATGAATCTCAATGGAAAAACAACTCACCTAGAAAACAGATTCAGGCCACATAATATGAGAATTATTGGCTACCTGAAAGCCCCATGACCAAAAAAATAAATAAATAAAAAAGCATGGACAGTATCTTTCAAGAAATTATCAAAGAAAAACTGCCTGAAAATATTAGAACAAGAGGGTAAAATAGAAATTGAAAGAATCCACTAGATCATTGCCTGAAAGAGATCCCAAAATGAAAACTCCAAGAACATTATAGCACAAATTTCAAGGCTCACAGATCAAAGAAAAAGTATTGCAAGCAACCAAAAAGAAACAATTCAAATACGTGGAGCTATAGTCAGAATTGCACAGGATTTGGCAGCTTCCACATTAAAGAATTGAAGGGCTTGGAATATAATATATCAGCAGGCAAAGGAGTTAGGTACAAACCAGAATCACCTACCAACAAAATTGAATATGTTCTGTCAGGGGAAAAAATGGGCATTTAATGAAATAAAGGACTTTCAAGCATTTTCTGATTAAAAGGCCAGAGCTGAATAAAAATTTGACCTCCAAATACAAGACCCAAGAGAAACATAAAAGGTAAAAAAAGAAACAAGAAAGAAACAACTCACTATGCATCAGTTCATGTAAGTCTTTCATGCCTTTCTGAAACCATCCTAAAACCATTTCTTAAAACAAAGAATTTACCTGCTATGACTTTCAGGCTCTCTCCTAATCAATCCAATCTAACAGCTTCCACTGTCTCCCAGATACATTTTCCACTCCACTCAGACAGACCTACTTACTTTTCCTAAAGACAAGTCATTCTTTTACTCATGCTCTCTCTCTCTCTCTGTGTCTCTGTTTCTCTGTCTCTCTGTCTCTCTCGTCTCTGTCCCTGTCTTTCTGTTTCTCTTTCTCTCTTTCGTAGTCCTTCAGAGTCTAGCTCAAGTCTGACCTCTTTCGTGAAGCCTTTAGAATTCTACAACCATATTATCCTCCTCTCTTTCTGAACTGAAGTACTCATATTGGGTACTTAATTTTCTCATTATTTTATGTAGGACAGAGGCATCATGCGTGTAGGGATAAAGTGCCCCATAGAGTTGGAAGCCCGGGTTTGAATCATGGACATTACACTTAACTGCTTTTTTTCTCTTAGCCTCTCTGAGCCTCAGTTACCTCATTTGTAAAAATAAGGATAATAATAATCACATTAAAGTCAGAGGCAGCATAAATAGAATGTTGAGCTAGGAGGAAGATTTTTGTTGTTGTTGAGTTGTTTCAGTCACACCTGACTCTTTGTGAACCCTATTTGGGGCTATTTTTGGGTGAAGTTACTGGCGTGGTTGCCATTTGCTTTTCCACCTCATTTTACAGATGAAGAACTGAGATGAACAGGGGGTGGGGGATGGGGGTTAAATTCTGCCTCTGACACTAACTAGCTATATGATCCTGTGCAAGTCCCTTAACCTCTATGTGCTTCAGACAACTGCCAAGGACTTATCTAGTAAGTCATAGGCAGGTTTAAAATGTGTGTTGGTGGAGGGATTTCCCTTTGCTGATGAAATCACAGATTCTTTGTGTATTGTACATATAATACTCCCATGGCTGTGAGAAAAGCTTTACTCTCTACCAAAGAGAAGGAATGGATGACAGTAATATGGGCCTATCTCCGCATCTTTCTTTAGCATACATGAACCACAAGTATTGTTAAACACCTATTATGGATATAGCACTTTCTTGACCCTCTTCTTTGACCACATATCATAGCTTAAATCTGATGGACAAAGCAAATGTAACAAGCAGAATTATCCCCTTTTGATCCCCAAATTTGTTGTTTTGAATAGACTCAGAAAGTATTAACAGATGACAAAAAAAAGCTACCTATAAAAAGATTTTCATAATAGCATCATATGTAATTGCAAAAAACTAAATGTCCAACAATGTGGGTAGTGGTGGGGATGTCAGAAAGGATGGTTAAATCAATTGTGAAACATTAATACAATGAAATACTTTAGTACAATTAAGGTAGATAGGAAAAAGGCATGCAAAGAAAGAACTAAATGGAATAAAGCCAAGTAGAAAATGCAACACCTGAAGAGTGGAATTCATATTGTTCTCCATAACAAGGATAAAAGTGAACAAAGAGTAAAATGGACAAAGGAGCTGGAGGAAATATTACATAATGATTATGACACTTTATGCTCTGAAATCAATTAACATAAATGTAAAGTTACTAAGCAAGTTTAGTTGGCTGTATTTATATTGGATGTTAATCTTTTAATACAACATAAAAAAACCTCCCCAGTTTAATTTCATACTCCTCCAGGAAAATGTGCATAACTAACACAACCCATTCAACAAGTCATGACACCTTTTTTTTTTTTTTTATCCTATGTAATCATAGACTCAAAAGTCTGTCTTCTATGGCTAACATGACAAAAAAAAATGTTGGATGTTGGAGATGTGGGAAAACTGGGATACTAATCTACTGTTAGTGGAGTTGTGAACTGATCCAACCATTCTGGAGAGCAATTTGGAATTATGGTCAAAGGGCTATAAAACTGTGCATACCCTTTGATCCAGCAATACCACTGCTAGGTTTATATCTTAAAGACATCCAAAAAAAGGAGAAAGTACTTATTTGCACAAAACTATAGCAGCTCTTTTTGTGGTGGCTAAGAATTGGAAAGCAAAGGGATGCCCATCAACTGGGGATTGGCTAAACAAGCTGTGGTTTATGATTGTAATGTAATATTATTGTGGTATAAGAAATGACAAGTAGAATGATTTCAGAAAAAACCTGGAAAGACTTACATGAACTGATGCATAATGAAGTGAGCAGAACCAGGAGAACACTGTGCACAATGATAGCAATATTGTTTGATGAAAAAACTGTGAATGACTTAACTATTCGCAGAAGTACAATGATCCAAGATAATCCCAAAGGACTAATGGTGAAGCATACTGTCCACCTCCAGAGAAAGAACTGATGTTGATTGAACACAGATTGAAGCATGCTATTTTTCACTTTCTCTTCTTTCACATTTTTCTTTTATTGGAGTTTTCTTATACAAAATTACTAATATGGAAACATTTTACATAATTGCATATGTATAACCTATATTTGATTGTTTACTGCCTCAGTGAGGGGCAGGAGGGATAGAAGTTGGAACTCAAAAGTTTAAATAAAAATGCTTATTTAAGAAAAAAAAAGTCTGTTTTCTGAAACTACAGTTATCCCTTCCACATCATGACTTGCCCCAGTGCAGTTTCAATACATCTTGAGGGTTGGCACAAGAAATTAAATGGGAACTTTTGGGGAGTTTTGTTGAAGCTGCAGATGACACATGAAGGCAAACAGATGTCACAGACTTCTTTTCTGGTATGAAGGGAGGGCCAAAAATTTTATGTGGATTTGCCAGATTGTGGGGGCACTGCACCCCTAACCTCCATGATGTGGAAGGGATAACTATAGTGATTGATAAAGTGATTTTGTATTTCTGAGTATATATGTTTCCTCTGTTCTATTATCTATCAAAGGCCCTCACAATTGGAAGGGACAAGCAAGCTCCTTAAGGACAAAGAGTCCTTTATAAGTACTCCAAGTAATTGATAAAGTTCTGAATGGTTTGTTGGTTATCTTGTCTGGACAGTGCTTCACTTATTATAGGCTCTGTATCTTTAAGTCTTAAGCTTAAATGTATAATTGACATTCAACAAACAATTGTTTCCTCATATACTTAATGGACTCAGCTATTTTTAACTTCTCTATATTAAGTATAATGGCTAAAGAGGGGGTATTTGGTACCACCCAGACCCAATTATTGTAACTAACAATATGCTCTATATTTTGATAGTAGAGTGGTAAATTATTCATTAAACACTGACTATATAGAAGTCACTCTACAAAGTATGTGAATACAAATAAAAGCCCAATAAATAGTATCTACCCCTGAGGAGCTTCTGTTCTAATGGGAGGAAGAAAACACTTAGAACAGGAAATTGTAGGACAGTAAGGAATGGATCCAGAAGTGAACATGCATGATCTGGATACTTCATGAAATGATGGTCCTGGGGAGGAACTCACCAGTCAGAGGAGGGGACTACAGGCAGAAGCATTTCTGGAATGAAAAGATTGCCAGCAAGAAGGTAGGAAAATCTAGAGAATCAGAAAGAAGACAGTACTGGAAACCCTCTATCTTCCCCCAGCTCCTCATAATTATCCTAGGTGGTGGTGGTTGCTGTTGTTGTTGGCTTTTCATTCTCCAAGAGGACCAATGACATTGCAAGGGTGACGTCTTGACATGTGCATGAATTAAGCAAGGCAGAGGTGTGCAAAGTCATCAGCCTCACTCTTTCCTCCAGGATCAAGTCCAATGTCAAGACAAAAGTCAAGATAACTGGCCATGGCCCTAGTCAACAACCTAAATCCTGGGGAGTGGAGTAGTCAGCTTCCCTCTACAGATGTGACCCACCAGTGTTGGTGGGACTCTGCAGGGTACCCCCAGAGTGGATACTATATTAACAAATGGAAAGCAGCCAGGTAACAACCCTAACTAACAATATGTGAAAATAACCCCAGTGAATTTGTCTAAGGTATTGAGTTGTCTAGCGCTGGAATTTTTCAGATGGAAGTTATATGACCAGTGGTTGGGGATGTCACAGAAGGGGTTCCTATTCAGTCTCAAGGTAGATTGCATGACCTCTGAAGTCCCTTCCATCTGTGAGTTTCTATGATTCAATCAAGAGATGTAAGTATTGTCCTTCTGCAGTCTTCTTAAAAAGCCATTTCTGGAATGTAACACATAGCCTTCAGCACACATTTATTAAGCATTTACTAGGTGCCAGACACTGAGCTAAATGCTGAGGATGAGAGAAAAATAAGAGCTCATCCTTGCCTTCAAATGGATAGTCTAGCAAGGGAGACAAGACATAAAAATAGCTATAACACAAGATAGACTGTGATAAAGATGTGAGAACAATGCTAGCCACAGAATGCTAGAAGAGTTTGTAGTTTACCTTACTTATCTTTGGAAAGTTCATAGCATAGGTGATTTGAAGGTGGACAGTGAGAGAAGGCTGGAAAGGTAGTTGGAGAAAAATAGTGGAGGTTTTACACCATGCTTGCTGACTATGTAAGAGATGGACTACCCATCGTATATGGGATTAAAGGGTGGGGTTAAAGAGGAGAGTATTATGACCACAGTCTTCTGTTTTGCAACATAATACACTGGTCCCATTCTCTCAGGGCCAGACAGGCTTTATTTGTTCCTCTTGGTTCTAGGGGATAACCCTGTGGGGATTGGAATGTCTCTTCCCTACTGCTATCAGCTTGAGCCCCCATTAGCTGTATTTATGTCATTATTAGGGGCTTATAAGTACCCCTCCAATTCCACTTATCCATTTAACATTGATGAACTTTTACAAAGGAATATGTACTTCAAAGATAGAGCAAGAACAGAGGTGTACACATTTCCTCTCAGCACCTTGGGAGCATACTCTCCCCTACAGCACTTTGGTCTCTGGGAGAGTGGAGTAAGCTCAAATCTTAGGTAAATTACTATGTAGCAGGTGTTACACCAAGTTCATGTCCCAAGGCAGGATTTCTTTTGAATAATGTTTTTATCTCAGCTTTCCCTAGCATGGTACAGATTATCCTTGCTTCTTGGGATACTGAGGCCTGGAATGCAAGGTTCTGAACTGATTTGAGGTTTTCTTGGCAAGGATAGTGGTTTGCCACTTCCCTTTTCAGCTTGTTTTACAGATGAGGAAACAGAGGCAAACAGGGTTAAGTGCTTTGCTGAGGGCCACACAGCTAGTCCAAGGCCAGATTTGAACCCATGAAGATGAGTCTTCTTGACTTCAGGCTTGGGACTCTATCCACTGAGCCATCTGGCTGCCTTGAACCAATATGCTATGTATGTGATCGCTTGGCAAGTCAATATCAATTCTGTTATCAGGCTTTTATAACATAGTATTATTTTATTTAGATATTATTAAATAATATGTATTAAAATTTAGATATTAAATATTATTTTGTTTATTATTTTGTATAAAATATTTTATCTAAATATTTATTTAGATATTAAGGACTATGATTTTAGACTTTATATATTAAGTATTATTTTATCCAATTATTATTACATACTATGGTATTGAAAATTTTAGAATTTGATATGTCATTTATTATTTTATCAAAATATTTGGATATTAAGTAGTATGGTATTCAACATTTAAGATATTAGATATTTAGGAGTTAATGTTTGAGACCTATGACAAGCAAGATTTCAGATAGTTTATATAGCAAAAGATAGACTCATTCCCATTTCAGGAGTTACTCTTCAAATGTTAAGTATCCACATGGGATGGAGCATTGTGCCTAGACATCAGAACTAAAACCTCTAATTCAGGATTAGGCAGAAAATGAAGATAATGGGTCAAGTCTTTACTAGTTTAATGGGCATCTTTTTTTTATTTAACCAAACCTACCTATAAAAATTTTTAATTATTAAGTATTTACCAGTGGATAGACCTATGATTCACAGAGAACACTCACTTTACAAGACTAAATGCCTCTTTGTAAGATGGTGTTATGGGGAAAATGGGGTGGGGGGTTTGGGAGAAGGATAGGGGTTTGGGGTCCTTAGGAATTCCTCTTTAAAGAATTACACCCTCTTGCACACAAAAGCAGTTAGAATATGATAGTAGTTTATTTTGGGACTGTGGAAGGGAAGGGATGGGAAACCAAGAGAGAAATCATCGGACTTCTTCTTATGGGGAGAAAGGCATGGCAGAGAGCATGGCTCTGAGATACCAATCTCCTCGAGCAGGAGACTGGCAGGTACTTTTATAGAGGACTGATAGGGGTGACCATCTGACTGGAAAGTTCTTTTAGTGAGGAAGGACCATCCCCCACTGGTGGTGGCTGGAGGAATTGGGTGAGGGGTGGCTGCAGATCTCTCAAGCCATCTCTCTCCTCCGGACACAAAGGAAGCAGCCACACCTAATCTTATCACCCCAGGGTTGTGGGAGACTAGAATGAAGGGTGGGGGTCCCGGAGCTAGCTCAATACAATCTGGTTCCACTTATCTCTCTAGGTGTGTCTGTCCTCTGGTTTAGTTTCTCAGGGAGAAGGTTCTTTGATGTGCCCCAGAGAACTTCTGGGGTGCTATGGGCCCATAACAATGGGGAAGAAAAATTACTTTTTTCATGTAGAGAATCTGGCAAGAAATATTTACAAGAGACTAAATTGGGTAACTAGTAATGGATTTAGCATGTAGGATTCCCAGACC
Source organism: Dromiciops gliroides (assembly GCF_019393635.1). Taxonomy (NCBI): domain Eukaryota; kingdom Metazoa; phylum Chordata; class Mammalia; order Microbiotheria; family Microbiotheriidae; genus Dromiciops; species Dromiciops gliroides. The sequence continues at coordinate 307,610,662 of NC_057863.1, forward strand.
TTCTGTTTTTCCTGTGAAGGCCATTTCTAATGACCATGGCCATCTCTGTATACATTAAAAACCCACACTAGAAATCTTAGAAAATTCAATGAATTTTTTTTTGCTGGCACAATGGACTCTCCATTTGTTTCTACTTTTTTTTGGGGGGGTTATCCAATGGACTCACTTATAGAAGGCAATGTGATATCATGTTAAAGTGCTGGGTCAGGAATCAGGGAATGTGGATTCTAGTTTTGTATCAGAAACTGAACAAGAAGGCAGGCACAGAGGAATGAGCTCTGTCTCTGGAGTCAAGGGCTTGGGTTGAAATATTGGCTTTACAGCTGTGGAAAGTTCCTTTAGTGAGGGAGGATCATCCCCCACTTGTGGTAGCTGGGGGAATTGGGTGAGGGGTGGCTACCAATCTCTCAAGCCATCTCTCTCTTCTGGACACAAAGGCAGCAGCCACACCCAAATTTATCTCCCCAGGGGTAAGGGAGACCAGAATAATGAAGGGTGGAGGTCCTGAACTAGTTCAGTCCAATCTGGTTCCATTTATCTCTTTTTTTTTTTTTTTATGGGGCAATGGGGTTAAGTGACTTGCCCAGGGTCACACAGCCAGTAAGTGTCAAGTGTCTGAGGCCAGATTTGAACTCAGGAACTCCTGAATCCAGGGCCGGTGCTTTATCCACTGCGCCACCTAGCTGCCCCCATTTATCTCTCTAGGTGTATCTGTCCTCTGATTTAGTTTCTCAAGGAGAAGATTCCTTGATGTGCCCCATGACAATACCTTTCTGAGGATTCCTGGGGGTCCTAGAAAATCTTTTAGGATTTCATTGAAGTCAAAACTATTTTTATAATAATATTAAGATGTATACATTTCTAATATGGTAAATATCAATAGAAATAATGCACAGAAACAAAAGCTCTTTGGAAGGTTCCTTAATAATTTTTAAGAGTTAAAGGGGTCTTAAAACCAAAAAGTTTGAGAACCTCTGGTACTATGGATTGAGCCCTGGATTTGGAATCAGGAAGACTTGGATTCAAATCCTATTTAAGACATTTATTAGTTGTCTGATCTTTGGTGAGTCTCTTAACTTTCTGGCTTTCAGTCTTTTCATCTATAAAGTGAGGAATGGATTTTACCTCTGAGGTCTCTTTAAACTCTGTGGTCTAACACAACCTTTGCTTGAAGACCTTCAGCAAAAATGTTTGTGGGGGGGACTGTCCACCTGGTTCAGGAGGGTTAGTTTACCCAAACAATTGGAGACTCATAGCTAATCTTATAAAATAAAAAGATATATTAGGAGAGAGGGATACATGGCCAAGGAGATAGAGTCACTATGGAGACTGTTTCCCTGAGTAAGAAAAGAGCTGGTCATTTTATGTTTACAAACAAAGAAAGCTTGTAGAAACAACTGGGGAAGGGAATTACAAAATAACTGGGAGAGGAATGAAAAATAATTGGGAAGGAAACCAATTGGGAGGGAGTGCCTGGAGTTTCAATAATGGGCAATCAGCACCCATCCATATCTTGTATATCATCTTTGCTCCTTGCTGGGTACCAGGGTATTTGTGCTTGGACATACTGCATTCCTAAGTTGGGAGGCAGAGCAGTTTTTCCCTTGGGAAAGTTTAAGGATTTCTTGGGGTTAGGCTCTTTGGGTTTCTTGGGATCCAGCATCCCACTACAAAAGAAGTCTATTACCTTCTGAGACAGTCCATTCCACTACGGTTGGAGTAGCCCTCATTGTTAATGTGGAAGAAAAATTCTGTACTTGGTGTTTTAGAGAAGATTTATTATTTAAGTATTCCTGCCTGGAGAGAGATCTGAATGAGCAAAGTTTCCCAGATAATTGGAATTCTCTCTCCCTCAAGCAAGTTCCACTTACATTTTATGGCAATCCTTAAAACAAAAGACAAAATTCCACTGTAAAGTGAAACAAAAGCACATGGCTTAAATTTAGGGTTTTTTTTATTTTTTGTTTTTTTAGCGAGGCAATTGGGGTTAAGTGACATGCCCAGGGTCACACAGCTAGTTAGTGTCAAGTTCCTGAGGCCAGATTTGAACTCAGGTCCTCCTGAATCCAGGGCCAGTGCTCTATCCACTGCGCCACCTAGCTGCCCCTATAATATGATTTCTTAATACTTTATGACATATGTTTCTACATTTGTCAAAGAGGCAGTGTAGAGTATGGGGAGACAAGTGGACTTGGAGTCAGTTTTGAATTTGTTTTCCAACTGACTCTACTTACTTTTCTTCTTTCCTCCCCCTTCCCCCCTCCCCCTTTTTTCTCAGAAGAATTGGACTCATCCTCAATCAGCCAACAAGTTATTGTACTCTTAGTATGTGCCAGGGGTAATACTGAGGAATGGGGTTACAAAGAAAAACCAAATAATAGTTCCTGCCCTCAAGGAGCTTGGAAGACAACCTGCAAACAATATTTATACAAGATATTTGCAGTGTAAGGGGGAGACCATTTCAGAGGCCAGGCACTAGCAGCAGGTGGGTGGAGAGGGAAGGACTTTGAGAGGTTTTTTGAAGAAGGTGGGATTTGAGCTGAGTCTAGAAGGGATCCAGGAAGCATAGGTGAAGAGGGAGAGAGGGAGAATGTTTCAGGTATGGAGAGAACCAGGGAAAAGGAAAAGAGTTTGGAGAGTGTCAGGAGATATAGCGTCATGTCTAGGAAAAAGCAACAAGGCCAGTGTTGCTAGACCATAGAGGCATGGAGGTGGGGGAGTAAAGTGAAAGGTAGGAAGGGGCCAGACTGTGGAATTCTTTAAAAGCCAAGTGAAATTATTTGATATAGCACTTATTTTTTTGTTTTTTTAGTGAGTCAATTGGGGTTAAGTGACTTGCCCAAGGTCACACAGCTAGTAAGTGTTAAGTGTCTGAGGCCGGATTTGAACTCAGGTACTCCTGACTCCAGGGCCGGTGCTCTATCCACTGCGCCGCCTACCTGCCCCTGATATAGCACTTATGAAGTTAACTTTTAAAAATTCAAATAGTGAACTTTATCTTTATCCCTATTAAATTTAATATTATTCAATTCTGCTCATCATTCCAGCCTATTGAACATCTTTGTGGATGTGGACTCTGTCATTCTGTGTGTTGGCTCTACTTTTCTATCATTTGTGGTTTTGAAGAGTATATCTTCAATGATTTCATCTGATTTGTTGATACAGGTGCTGAATAGACAAAGGCAAAAGAGGGATCCCTGGGGCACTTCACCAGAGACCTTCCTTCATGTTGACATCAACAAACTAATGATAGTCAGCATAGTTTGAGTACAGTCATTCAACAAGTTTGGAATCCATCTAAATTATACCTAGCCAACTTGTCTAAAAGGGGAGAATGAGAGCTTTTGTCAGACACTTTGATGACATTTAAGTTCTGTTTGAAGAATTCTTCTGATCTACTGCATAGTGATGCTGGTACTTCAGAATTTCCTCAATGTGGATACTTTGTTCAATAGTACAGATCATAACCCATCTAAGCCTTTTCCTCATTCTTTGCAATTTTTATCCATGTCCTTTCATATATTCTCCATTGGGGGTCCACCCAAAGTGCTGGAGACCTTTTCCCTAGGTCTTCTAACATTCCATGAGTGCTGTTGGCTTTAATCTATTCTCCTGTTATCCCTTGATCTCATGCCATGATCTTCTTGTCTCTTTTTCCTTATCTGCTGTCATCTGGACAATGTCATTTACACCAGTTCTTGTGCTTAAGTCATCACGGGTAATGTGATACATGTTCCTTGGTCTCACCATTCACCACTTCATTACTCAAAGAATCACCGAATTTGAGAGTTGGAAGAGACTTCAAGAGCCATTGAGTCCAAACCGATCCCAACTATAACATATTCAACATTGGGTCATCCAACTCAGCTTGATGACCTCCATGGAGGGGGAACTTATCACTTACTGAGGCAGCACATTCAGGCTCTGTTAAGAAAATTTCCTGATATGAAGCCTATATTTGCTTCTTTTCTACCTATTTGCTTCTACCTATTGCTTCTATCTCTGTCCTCTGGGCCCAAAGAGAACACATCTAATCTCTCTTCTGTCAGAGCACTTCAGATATTTGGAAACAGCTATTATGTGTACCCTCATCCTTTTATTCTTTAAACTAAACATTCTTAGATCCTTCATCAATCCTCATAAGACATAGATATGTTGCTGATATGTTGCTGTTCAGTCATTTTTCAGTTATGTTCAACTCTCCATCACCCCACTTAGGGTTTTCTAGGCAAAGACACTGGTGTGATTTGCCATTTCCAGCTCATTTTACAGTTTGAGGACCTGAGGCAAGCAGGGTTAAGTGACTTGCCCAGGGTCACACAGCTAGTAAGTATCTGAAGCCAGATTTGAACTCATAAAGAATCTTCCTGACTCCAGGTCTAGCACTCTATCCACTGTGACACCTAGTTACCCCATGGTATGTAGCAAGCACATAATGAAGGCTCACTTGCTGATTGACTGATTGATTGAACACGTAGTAGGTATGACATATAGACTCTTGTTGTTTAGTTATATGTTGGCCTGTTTCTGTGGTCCCTTTCAGTTATGAGATTTTGTGATTCTATGTTCTTCAGGTTCTGTCCAAGGTAAACCAGTTCAATGGACTATTTAGTCAACTGCATATTTTTCCAATGGTTGTGGATCTTCTGGAGTTCCTGATTTGAAGTCTTTAATGTAGTGCTGTACATTTTTATCATCTACTCACTTATCTTTAGTTTAAAGTCCCCGTTAACTACTTATCCTTTCTAGTCCATAGGTCACTATAGTTCTCTTGAGAAAACTGAGGCAACAAAAGAACATGGTACCTCCACAAGAGAACTACAGAGTATTAGAATTCCAAAGAGATTCATTAAATAAGAGCTTAGTGCTTTCCTCTCTCTATTAGCTCAGTTTAAGGAGTAGAACCTTTTTGTTTTTCTTTCTGGTTCAGAGACGGGAACAAGGGAACCAGCTTTCACTAAGGATCTGTTATGTCCCGGGTACTATGCTAAGCACTTTTACAATTATTATTTTCATTTGATCCTCACAACAAACCTGTGAGTTAGATGCTATTATTATTCAAATTTTATATTTGAGGAAACAAAAGGGAAAAGAAAAAGGGAATAAAGTACTTATATAGTACCTCCTATGTGGCAGGCACTGTGCCTTACAAGTATTATTACATTTAATCTGAAGCGAGGGAGACAAAAGTTAAGTGACTTGCCCAGGGTCCCACAGACAGTAAGTGACTGAACTCAGATCATCCTGAATCCAGCATCCTCTGCTCTCTCCATTATGTCACCTAGCTGCCTTTAGAACTGTGATTTTCTTGATACAGGGAAATGCCAGTGAGGAAACCTCTCTACCAATGTAGGTCCATATACCTACTCTTAGAAGATTTCCTGGAGGCATTGAAAGGTTAAGTAACTTGATATTGTCCACGTATTATTATTTGGCAGCACAATTGGTTGATTTCATTTGATACTGTGGATAGATCTAAAATTTGAGTCTCATTTATTGTCCTTTCTCTGGGTTTGAAAGGGGGCGGCAACAGAAGGCCTATTTTCCCTTATTGCTATGATGCTATCTTATATATAGAGTCTTGGAGAAAAGCAAATTGCATGTAAGCAAATGCATGTATGTGAGTTTGTATGCGACTATGTACCCCCTTAACCATTTTCTGGACTAGTTTACTGTTGGCCACACTCTTAGCTGGTTATTATGACTCTTTGGGGGATGTTGCAAGTGTGGTTTTGTGTGAGTCAATCAGCTAGTTGGTGTTATTTCAGTTGGGTGGTAAAGGGCATCAGATCTGGATTCAGAGGATTTTGGTTCATATCTTGGCTTTTCATCTCATGTTCAACCTTGGTCTAGTCAATTAACCTCCTTGGATATCAATTTCCTTATTCATAAAATAAAGAGATTTCACTAGGGTACATGATTAGTAATATCTATATCCTATCATCTGCGAATCTTGGCTTATTCACAACAATTTGTTTATAGAAATGCCATGGCAACTTTTAGAAATAAAGAAGGGAAACACAGGGGATGCTGACAGCAGATATGAACTTCCCATTAGTAGCTAGCTAGTACCCAACTTCCTTTTCATTGATGGCTAAGAGAAAGGATTGTTTGCAAAACAGTGGGTTCAATAAGGATAGGAGTGTGCTGTAGCTAGCCCTTACTGGCTCAAGAAAGTGGATTGTTAAATTTTCCGTGTTAGCATTTAAACCTTGGAAATTGGTGAATGCTAGAAACTGGGGCTTGATTTATTGTTTTGTTGATTTTTTTAGACTTGAGAAAATGATGGAGAAAATTTTAATGATGCAAATTAAACTTTAAAATATTATGCATACTTTTTTTTTCTCTTGGACAGCTGGTTGTTAAATATTTACTAGCACAGTTTTGCACAAAAGGTTCTAGAACTGTTCATACTTTACATTTATTACAGGGTTATCTCACTGCACTTTCAACCCAGGGCTCTTAGTCATAAGGTCCTTGGAAAGTGAAGAATTGGTCCTTCCTATTGAAAATGGAGTTATAGTTGCTAATGTTATACAACTATGCTTCTGGCTAGTCAATTCTAGATGGGTCTGGGTGAGAGAAAGTAAGAATTTGACTCAACATTTATTAATTAAAATTAATTTATTGATTTACTACACGTAAGGTAGTAAATGGAAGGTGCAGAGGATGTGATGATAAAAATGAAACAATTCTTGACCTCAAGGAAGCTCTTCTCCTGGAAAAGCTAGATTGTTTTCCTACTTCTCTCTAGTTAAAGCAATGGCTTTGGAGAAAGACTTCAAGCTGGAATAAATGGAGGAAGCATTAGAAAGAATTTCTGCTGAGGGAATTCCTTTAACCTTGACTATTAAGACCTCTTGGAGTTAGATGATTTTGGGCAGGAAGGTACCTTTAACATTTTTAATTTATTTTATTTTTACATCATTGTTATTTCCTAATCATTCATACTTCTCTTTCTCAACCCTCCCTTGAAACAGAGGCATGCAAATAAGTAAAAGAAATCAACACATTGACCTTAGCTGACAATTTCATTTCACGCATAGAGTGCAGATAGAGCACTAGACTTGGAGTAAGAAAGACCTGAGTTCATATTCAGCTTCATATATCTACGAGTATATGACCTTGCGCAAGTTATTAACGTCTGTCTGTCTCAATTTCCTCAACTGTAAAATGGAATAATAATAATATTTGCTTTACAGGATTGTTGTGAGGATAAAATGAGCTAATTTTTGTAAAACATGTTGTATGCCATAAAGTGCTATAGAAATATTATATATGTTATTATTCCTATTGTTATTATATTTGACATGATATTACCAGTTCCATGCCTAAAGTTTATCACCTGAGAAGCAAGAAGCATTGCTATTTCACCATGTGTCTTTTGAAACCTTGTGTGGTCACTATACCAATCACAGTTCAGAAATCTGAAATCATTCAGTGTTGTTTTCTTTTACATTTTTGTGTCATTGTATAAATTGTAACCAGATATTATTTCACTCTGCAACAGTTCATACAGCTTTCTGTAAGTTTCCTAAATTCTTCACATTTATTGTTTTTATGGTGCTCAAAATATCCTATTATGTATACATATGACACTTTAGATCTTTCTCAGTTAATAGGGATATACTTTCCTTCTTTGCTATTAAAAAAAAAGTGTTGTTATAGATCTTTGTGAACATATGGGATCTTTCCCTCTGTCTATGAATGCCAAGGGGCATATATGCTTTGGAGTGGTATTGCTTGGTGAAAGGGTTTGATTTTGTGAGTATAATTACAAATTCATTTCCAAAATGGTGGTATCAATTCACATCTCCACCAGTGGTGCATTAGTGTGTCTGTTGTCATCATTGCTAACCTGATGGGGATAAGTTGAAACCTCAGTTTCTTCATTAACAAATTCGCCTTTCTCTGGTTAGTGATTTATAGCTTTATTTATTTATTTTTCATATGGTTTTTGATAGTTTGCATTTCTTCTTTAGCAAACTGTTGGTCCTCTGGTCACTTATCTGCTGGGGAATGGTTTATATTGCCATGTAGTTTAGATAACATCATTTGCAACCTGTTTGCAGCTATATCTAGCTCCCCCATGGATATTTGCTAGACATTTTTCCCCTCTTTACAAGTAGATTTTAAAAACCAAGTTTTCTCAGATTAAATATAATAATAATAATAATAACATAGCTAGAATTTACACAGCACTTTAAGGTTTGCAAAGTTCTTTAGATATGTTAGCTTATTTGATACTCATAACAATCCTAGGAGGTAGGTGATACCATCCCCATTTTATAGATACAGAAACTGAGGGACAGAGAAGTTAGGTGACTTGCCCAGGGTCTAGTCTCTGAGGCAGGTTTGAAGTCAGGTCTTCATACTCCAAGTCTCACACTCAATCCACTGTTCCACCTATAGTTTTCTTTTATCAGGCAATATATATTGAACCTTATCTATTACTAGATTTTGGAAGTAAACTAGATCATTTGCATAGAAAACATGTATAAATGAGAAAGGAACCCCTAAGAAAGGTTAAATTTTTACAAAGTGGAATACTCATTTAATCACAATGTATGGGGTGGATTCTTTTCCTCAACTTACTTGCTTCCTCATACTTCTACTAGGGTTATTTAGATGTTCAGTGAGCTGAGCATTCATCAATGAGTCCTCTTGCTTAAAATATAATAATAGTTATGTTAGCAGTGCCAACCTGGCTTGGGCGTGTTTGACTCACATGATCGCCTCACCCCTCCTCCTCCCGATATAGACACAGACTACATACACACAGTTTATATGCTTGTCTTTTATCTCTATCGCAGTGGAAGCCCTTGTGAAGGCACTGGTCTTTGACTCATTCAACTTTGTATCCCCAAAGGCCTTTGAAAACCCAGGTCTGTTAAAGGGAAATGATGAAGGGGTTTCTACTGTGCACACCTTTATGAGACATGCAGTGTTCTGGGTTGGAAGCCTGGTTCTGAGAGTCGCCAATTGTGTGATTGCTGTGACTAGCTATTCTGAGAAGGTTCCATAGATTCACCAGACTGTCAAAGGGGTTCATGACATGCGAAAAGAGTAAGAATCTCAGTTTCTTCATTAACAAACTTTGGTTTCTTCATCTACAAAATAGGATGAGCAGTGCTCTCATTCTCTAATTCCTTGGGTGTGGTAAAGAAATGTGTCTTCCACATGTCACAAAGCACTTTAGAGAGGTGAAATCTTCCTTCGAGGCTTGAAAAAAACTTCACTTCCTTTCTACTTGAGGCCTTTCCTACTCTCCCCACTTGTTAGTGCCTTCTCCCTATGACCAGAAAATCACTGTGTGTATATTCTATATTGATTTATCTGTGCACATATTGGTCCCTCCCACAGCCCAGTATAATGTAAGTTATTTGAATGATGGTAATACTTCATTTTTTGTCTTTCTATCTTCAGTTCCCAGTAGAGTACCTGGAACATAGTAGGTACTTACCAATGCTTGTGGAATGAATGAATGAATGAATGAATGAATGAATGAATGAATGAAAAAATGAATGAAATGCTCTAAAAGACCTTGTGTGCAGCCATTTCTTATCATGGGGAATACTGAAAAAAAGAATTATAATATTTTGTAGAATTGCTTTAGAATTTCTCAGTCACACTGTTGTTATATATTGCCAAAGTTTAAGGATGTTTCTGAGAACTATAGTGTCTTTATTTTTGAACAGACATTTCTATATATCTGATACTCCAGCGCAGTGCATGGTACATAGGAGGTATTTAATAAATGCTTATAGACTTCATGGAACTACGATCTCAAATTGAGAACTGAAAGAGACCTGCCAGATTATTTTTTTAGTTCAAATACCTCATTTTGCAAATGAAAAAACTGAGTTTCAGAGAAGGAAAGTGGCTTGCCTTGGGTCACATAGGTAGTAAGTAGCATAGTCTGGCTTCAAATGTGAGTCTTCTGATGCCAAATCCACTGCTATGTATATGATACTAGACATGCTGCCTTTGATCTTTTGCATACTAATTTTCTGAGATTGATGCACTTGATAATATGTTATAGAGGACTGGAGTTCTGGGCTCTGGTCCCAGCTCTGCCATTAACTTGCTATGTGGCATCTTACTTTCCACATCCGTCAATGAGGGGTTTGAACTAGAAGGTCTTTGAGATTCGTTCCAATCCAAAGCATACTGAAATTTAGTACTTTTAGAGCAAATGCATTCTAATTGCACATGTACTGCCTATGTAAGGTTCTTATGTGCACATGGGCTGTCTAAAAGCAGCTCATGGGGAGGTATGGATAGAGCTTCCTGAGGGCAAGGACTGTCTTTTGCCTCTTTTTTTGTATCTTTAGAGCTTAACAGAGCACCTGGCACATAGTAGGTGCTTAATAAATGATTAGAATTGAATTATTGAATTAAATATCTCACCCACCCCTCTCCAAGGGAAATTGATTCCTGTCTGGAAGAGAGCAAGGAGCATGTGGCCAGATGTTTTCTTATCTTTTGGGGTATTCTATGCTTTCAATTGTAGGCTTCATCTATTTTGGTCTGGGAAATAGAACACAAGAAAATGAAATGGTATGCTCAGTCCCTCCTCACTCTCTAAACTTTGAAGGACAGATACCTAGTCAGCTTGTGGAACTGAAAGTCAAACTGGATACACATGCACACACACAGAAACAGAGACAGAGAGACAGATACAGAAAGACATGCCTTCCCCGCAATAGGTTCATTGATGTGGGACCCATTCAAGTTGTGACACTGGCAACAAGGGTGCCCTTTAGAAAACAAGTGAACAAAAGAGAATGTGAGGCTAGGCCACTTACTAGGATTCCTTTATGCAATAGAATTGACAGGACAAGGAACCATAGGCCTGATGTAAAGCTCACCACAAAGCCTGTTTAAAGGAATGGCTACAGACAAGCCTGTTAGTATTCAAATAAACCCAAAAGTCTGCAGAAATCATACTGTCTGTCAACACTTTGGCAGGTGTTTATGTGGTCAAACAAATATTTTATTGGATGTCTTTTTTAAACAGTTCAGATTCTGCTCTCCAAAGAAAATGTTTGCTTCTCTGGCAAATGTTTTCTAAAGGACGCAATCTATTCAAATCTATAGAAACAAATCTTTGCCTCCTGTTTGGTTTTATTTTTACTACCAGTGAGAAGTAGAGCAATATTCTTATTAACCCCCTCTTCCTTCCTTCCCTTTCTCTTTTGTAATTCCTCCTGACCCTTTCCAGTTTTCTGCTCTCTTCCTTCTCCTCCAACCCCATATAAACTTTGTGAATTCATGTACTTGTCTTCTCTCTCTCTCTCTCTCTCTCTCTCTCTCTCTCTCTCTCTCTCTCTCTCTCTCTCTCTCTCTGGCTGAAAGTACAGAGGCTAGTTATAGGCCTGATTTCACTGCTGATTGCCATGGAAGCTGATACGCTTTGTTTCTACCCTGATCCAGTTTTCTCCATAGGTAGCGTGGTAGTTCCTTGCTCCTTGAAGTTCCCCATAATGATGTCAAACTTAGTTCAACTACTGGATCAGCTTTAGCCCTATTGCAGCTCAGAACTCCATGGTGCAAAGTATTCATCGGCCTCATCTTCCACAGTAGCAGGGATTATAGGCATGGAATATCATACCAGGAGTCTTTTCTCTTGAATTAAATTTTAAGCTCCTGTAAGCAAGGGCCTATGTGTTATTTTAATAATAATTTGCATTTAGATCATAAGCTTCTTTAGGGTAGGAACTATCTTTTGTCTTTTTTTTTTTGTATCCCCAGTGTTTACCACAGTGCCTGGAACATAGTAGGTGCTTAATAAATGTTTATTGATTTGTAGTACTTTAAGGTCTATTTAAGATCACTTGTCTCATAGCAAGGAAGATAGTACAAGAAGTAGGTAGTACGAATTCTTTTCTTTTCTTTTTTTTTCTTTTTTTGCGGGACTATGGGGGTTAAGTGACTTGCCCAAGGTCACACAGCTAGTACATGTCAAGTGTCTGAGGCCGGATTTGAACTCAGGTACTCCTGAATCCAGGGCCGGTGCTTTATCCACTGTGCCACCTAGCTGCCCCGGTAGTACAAATTAATACTGTTCCCACATTACAGATGAGGAAACAGAGGCTCAGAACAGTTAAGTGACGTGCCCAAAGTCCTATAACTAGAGTTAGGGCTTAAACTCAGGTCTTCTGATTCCAAAGTCAATGAATCCCAGGGTTTCACTTTGTAGCCCCATAGGCAACACTCAACATTAGACATGTAGGGGCCTTATATATGCTGAATTGAATTGGATAAAAAAAGGTGACTGGGGAACAGAGTTGGTAAGTTTCACAAAGGGAGGAGTAGAATTGGGGATACAGTGCCTGGAAAATTGCAAGTGCTTAATATTAAGTGGCTTTTGAGTGATCAATTGATTGATAAGGCTTCTATGTTCTAACCTACTGCTATTCCTCTGATATTGTTTATCATATCGGGTTGCCTCTCCTGAAAACAAATCTTGTATTTATTTACCAGTGATTTCTTTAAACTGCACATAAAAGCAATTGCTTTCCTTTCAAATGTCAACCATTTTATTTTAGTTAGGAAAAGACTTAATAGTTTCTGTAAGGACTTCTGTACAGGGTAGTTAGAATCAGGAAACTGAGGTTAAGAAAGTGCTGAGTATTATTTAATATAAAAGAGGATATTTGAGTTACTAAAATTAATCATTATTTGAATAATAATGAATTCATACCACACAATCTCAGGAAGTCAGGCAAGTGAGAGTCCCTGATGGCTATTCTGGTACTTTGCTGATCTGTTGGCTAAAAATAAAAAAAAAAAAAGGAAAAAAAACAAATGAAAAACTAAATGTCCTGTTACTTTTAGTTCCCTGTTGTGGCTGTGGGAAAAACTGAAACACCAACTTTAATACATAAACTGTTATTGGAAAGGGGATTAAATGCTTAACTAGAAGCAAAGAACATTTAAAAAATTATTTTTTTTGCTTGAGGCTTCCAAAGGACTTGAGAGATGCTCATTATTTGGGCAGTGGCAAGTGGGTCTGGAATCAGAAGATGGGTTTGAATTCTGCTTATTACATGCACTTCCCAGATATGCAGCCTTAACCTCTTGGGGCCTCAGTTTCCTCACTTGTAAAATGAAAGCATGGACTAGATCAAAGCTTATTAAACTGTGGGTCTCCACCCCATATATGGTTGTGTAACTGAATGTGGGGGTCATGAAAAATCTGGCAATAGTACAAGGTTATGTATACATATTTTATATACCCATATACTTGGGGTCACGTAAAAATTTATTGGGCAAAAAAGGGGTCGTGGATGGAAAAAATTTAAGAAGCCCTTGGACTAGATGATCTCTAAGTAACTCTTAGAACAGAAAAGGAACTTAGTATAATAATTTGCATTTTAATATAAGGAAAATGAGGCTGAAAGAGGTTAAATGAATTGTTCAAAATCACACAAGTGGTAAATAGCAAAGTGAGGATTTGAATCCAGATGGCTTAACTCCAGACTTCTTTCCACCATACTACCATATCTATTTTAGGGGAAGCTAGGGGGATAGTGGATAGAGCACTGGCCCTGAAGTTGAGAAGATCTGAGTTAAAATTTGACCTCAGACCCTGGGTGTCACTTAACCCCAATTGCCTTAAACATCTGGGGCCATCTCCATTCATTGTGATGTATATCTTGCCACTGAACCCAGATAGCTCTGGAGTAGAGTGAGGCTGGTGACCTTGCCCAGCCCTCCCTCACTTAAATCCAATTTGGTAAAAGTCATGACATCACCCCAATGTCGTGGTCCTCTTCAAGAACAAAGGACAAACAACAACCACAACAACCCGTTTTAATGTTCTTATAAGATAGTTCGGTATTTTCATCTTCAAGTCACAGATGATGCCCAGAAAAGAATTATGAGAAGGAGTCAAGGTCTCAGAGCAACTCGATGATAGAACTGAGACTGAAGTCTAGATCAGTGGATCCTCAGGTTCATATTCTATGTAGCAACATATAGTTTCAAAAGTGTTTTGCAAATAGTTCTGTGAGGTAGAATGAACACAATCTGTTAGACCAATTTCACAAATGAGGGGACCGTATTTCAGAGAGGTCAAGTGACTTACCTGTAGACACACATTTAGTAAATAGCAGGCTTTAGGATTCTAACCCATGTCTTTTCTTTTTTTTTTTTTCTTCTTTTTTTAGTCAGGCAATTGGGGTTAAGTGACTTGCCCAGGGTCACACAGCTAGTAAGTGTTAAGTGTCTGAGTCTGGATTTGAACTCAGGTACTCCTGACTCCAGGGCCGGTGCTCTATCCACTATGCCACCTAGCTGCCCCACCCATGTCTTTTCAACCCAAGTCCAGTGTTCCTTCTACTAATGAGGAAACTAAGACACATTGAAGTGCTTTCCATAGAGTACTAACCATGATACATTTTGTTGGGGGAGAAGGAAAAAGGAGATTGGCATAGAGCCTATAGAGAGCAGGCCTTTAAATAAGTAGCCAAGGGGCAGCTAGGTGGCCCAGTGGATAGAGCACCGGCCCTGGATTCAGGAGTACCTGAGTTCAAATCCGGCCTCAGACACTTAACACTTACTAGCTGTGTGACCCTGGGCAAGTCACTTAACCCCAATTGCCTCACTAAAAAAAAAAAAAAATAAGTAGCCAACTTCTGCCAGCCTCTGTTTGTTTTCAAAGCCGGTCTGTCCTTCTCCTATGGAATATCACTATAGAGCATGTCTTTGTGGGGAGGGGGAGGGGGGGCAGAGGGAAGCCAGTCCTTCATTACAAAAGTAAAAGAAAACATCCTCTTCCTGGCTCATCCAGTGTCTAATTCTCTGAATAATGGGTGACTTAGTGTCACAGATTTAGAGCTGGAAGGAAATGTGGAAGTCTTCTAGTTCACGTCTACCTCCTCTCCCATTTAGAGGGGAGGAAGTTAAGGCCCAGAGTAGTTGAGGGAATTACCCCAAATCATACAGGTGAAAGAGGTAGGCTTCAAAACCGGTTCCTTCATTATTTCCATAGAGTGACAAGGCTAGGTTCTGGGAAGACTAGAGGGGAAGTGGAGAGAAATAACCCATAAAATGAAGTGAATCTTTTTTTTTTTTTTTAGTGAGGCAATTGGGGTTAAGTGACTTGCCCAGGGTCACACAGCTAGTAAGTGTTAAGTGTCTGAGGTCAGATTTGAACTCAGGTCCTCCTGACTCCAGGGCTGGTGCTCTATCCACTGCGCCATCGAAGTGAATCTTCATATTAAAGAATATCCTAGATTTCAATAGTTTACTCTTGCTCTTTTCAAGTCAACACATGATTCAGTTATCTTATTGAGTATCTGGCATTCTCCATGAAGGGATATCAGTCACAGAGAAACCATAATTCTTCACTTTTAGGGATTTATAGTCTACAAGCCTAGAATCTGCATCTCTCTTCCAATGCACATGGGGTTGTGCCCTCTTCACCTTATTTTAGCTAAGAAATTTAGATTTTATTTATTATCATTCATTCACTTATTATTTTTTCAGGGGAAGCTAAATGGCTCCTGGAGTGAGGAAAACCCATCTTCATGAGTTCAAATCAGGACTTGGACACTTACTAGCTTTAGTGACCCTGAGCAAGTCACTTAACCCTGTTTGCCTTAGTATACTCATCTATAAAATGAGCTAGAGAAGGAAATGGCAAACCACTCAAGTAGCCTTGCCAAGAAAACCCCAAAATGGAGTCATGAGGAATCAGATATGACTGAAAAAAGACTCAACAAATGCTTAAGGCATTGATGTGTGTGTATGTACACACACATATATGCTAAAAGTACACATATGTGGGGGCAGCTAGGTGGCACAGTGGATAAAGCACCGGTCCTGGATTCAGGAGGACCTGAGTTCAAATTCGGCCTCAGACACTTGACACCTACTAGCTGTGTGACCCTGGGCAAGTCACTTAACCCTCATTTCCCTGCCCTCCCCAAAGTACATATATGTGTATAAATGTAGATCTATCTATATACTGTAAGTACATATATGTATATATACATATGTATGTATGATTATATATCCACATACACATCTATACATACAATACACATCTATACACATATACACATCTATCTATCTATCTATCTATCTATCTATCTATCTATCTATCTATCTATCTATCTATCTATCTAGTCTCCTAAGAAATCCAAGTAGGAGGGGCAGCTAGGTGGTGCAGTGGATAAAACACCAGTCCTGGATTCAGGAGGACCTGAGTTCAAAATCCAGCCTCAGACACTTGACACTTACTAGCTGTGTGACCCTGGGCAAGTCACTTAACCCCAACTGCCTCACCAAAAAAAAACCAAACCCAAAATAACCAAAACCCCCAAAACAAAAAAACAAAAACAAAAACAAAAGAAATCCAAGTAGGAAACAGGCAAGAATTTACCAGAGCAAAGAAGACAAGAAAAAAAATTGAAGGGAAAATGACATCACTTGTTGTCAATGTGCTCCTGAATAGTGTTAAAGAGAGAACATTTCTAGACTTAAGGAGTGGTCAGGTGTGTGTTAATGCTTTAATAATTTTTATTAATGGAAGGATAATGAATGGGATACAATAAGAGTTGTGAAAGAAAAGGTAATGACAGTTCTAGGTTTCAACTCCTGGTTTTCTGACAAGCTGAGTTATACTCCTTTATTCCTATTTGGCATACATACACACCCTTCCATCCAGGCATGCAGACTCATGTAAATGGAGTATCTGCCTACAAGGTGTGCTGAGAGAATAGAATGAATATATATATATATATATATATATATATATATATATATATTATGACATACTAAAGCTTACACCTCCACATGAGTGTTGTGCCCATCAAAATAGTCACTTTGGGGGATTCCACACTTACTCTAATGGTGTGGCCACTGCTTGAAGTCTTTTTGGAACTTTTCCTTTGGAATTATCTTCTGATCTTATAGCATCTTCTTTTGAATGTTTTCAGTCTTTATCCTTTGAAGGAGCAACTTGATTTTTGGAAAGAGCCAAAAGCATTTCAGAGACAAGTTTGGCTGATAAGATGGTAATAAAATTGCATGTTCCCCCCCCCCTTTTTTTTTTAAGTGAGGCAATTGGGGTTAAGTGACTTGCCCAGGGTCACACAGCTAGTAAGTGTTAAGTGTCTGAGGCTGGATTTGAACTCAGGTACTCCTGACTCCAGGGCCGGTGCTCTATCCACTGCGCCACCTAGCTGCCCCACATGTTCCCCTTTTGATAAAACCTGAGACCTAAGAAGTACTAGGACTGAGTGAGGCCTTATATGGCCTGTAAATTGTCTCTAAAGACAATTCTAGAAAAAGAGTGCAGCAATATTTAACAATGGTGAAATCACTGGAATAAGCATGCAGCTTACCAAGAGGACTATTTTGAAGTATTTGGATAAATTTTGTTAAAAATGTCTTGTTACTTTATAGTCACACCTCATATAGATTATTAGTGCAAATAAGAATAATATGGGGGGGGGGTTAGGTGGCGCAGTAGATAAAGCACCGGCCCTGGATTCAGGAGTACTTTCAAATCCGGCCTCAGAAACTTGACACTTACTAGCGGTGTGACCCTGGGCAAGTCACTTAACCCCCATTGCCCTGCCAAAAAAAAAAATAATAATATGGGCCACTTCTCTCATGTTATAGGTGAGAAAACTGACCTTCAGAAAAGTGAAGTGCCTTGGACACATAGCTAGTTTAACATTAATATACTCACCTAATGATCATTATTGGCACTCATAATTCCAAATACATGATATGTGACTTCTAAATAAAAGTTGGGAAAAAACCTGTTTGCCTTATAGGTGATCTATTTTCTAGAGATAAGCCAGAAAAAAAAAAACTTTCGTGTTTCTTCTTCTTCTTCTTCTTCTTCTTCTTCTTCTTCTTCTTCTTCTTCTTCTTCTTCTTCTTCTTCTTCTTCTTCTTCTTCTTCTTCTTCTTCTTCTTCTTTTTTCCCCCCAGGGCAATGAGGGTTGTGACTTTCCCAGGGTCACACAGCTAGTAAGTGTCAAGTGTCTGAGGTTGGATTTGAACTCAGATCCTCCTGACTATAGGGCCGATGCTTTATCCACTGCACCATCTAGCTGCCCCTTTTGTGGTTTTAATGGGAAAAAAATAAAAGAAATGAAAATTAAGATCACTTTAAATTTCCTCTGCCACATTTTTTACCGCTTTTCCAGTAAGATTGAACTTTGGGGTGGTTTGGAGTGTTCAGTGGAAGCAGACTTAGCAATGAATTCAAGACCAGGATTCCCATTCCATCTATTTCTACCCAGAGTCTTCAGCGGAGTATTGTTCAGTTTTATTTAGCATCTTCTGTCATTGCCCTCTCCTTCCTTCTCCCTCTTATTTCTCCCCCTTCCTTCTTAACTATGTACCTTACTTGGCATTGCCCAGGGCTAGTTTCATTTTTGTCTTTGTATCAGCAGCATCTGGAATATTACCTAACACAAAGCAGTTTAATAAATACTTGTTAATTGATCATTGATTGGCAAGGGAAAAGGAATTCCCTTAAGTCTATGGTAGTCTCTTGGTAGGGAAATGGGCAATTGCTTCAGTAGATAGAATCTGGTTTGAGAGGGTACCAGCAGGGGTGTGCTGAAGCTAGCTTGGCTTGGGAGACTCAATTGTTAAATTTTCAGTGTGAACATTTACATCTCAGAAATCACTACAAATCAGGGCTTGTCTGAATATTTTTCTTTTTTTGATTGTCTAGATTTAAGAAAGTGATAAGGAAAATATTAATAATTCAGATTAAACTTTAAAAATGTGTTGTACTTAAAAAAAAGCTGGTTGTTAAATATTTACCAAAACACCACTGATGTCAGTACATTTGCTTGTCCTGAAGTGAGACAGTTTGCATCAGAGGGTTGAAGTCAGCACTGCCTGTGTTTCCATGTCCTCTCATAGGATAAGGCCCCTTCCAGAGGCACATTTCAGAAAACACAGCAGTAGAATGTTGCCCCCAAGCATAACAGGACACATAGGGAAGGTGATAACATAAGTCAGAGCAGATGAGCTTGCTAAAGGAGAGAGAACAGAGAAAGAGGTGAAGAAAGTTGGACACAGCTCTGGGAGATGCTCACAAATAGGGGTTAAATGAGGAAAAGAAGAGATTGGAGTGGGCAGAAAAGTATGAAGGGAAGCAGTAGAGTAGTGTCATTGAATTTTACGCAGCAGTGACTTCTTTTTCCTTATAGTAAAAGCCCAAGAGGATAATTAGCTTGTCCATATGCAACTTACTCCAGCCCTCTGGTGGCCCTGGAGGATCCATCTCAATGATTCTCTTGTAAACTGATGAAATTATTAATCTAAATCAATCATCTCTGTTCTATTCATTAGCATCTTTCATATAACCATCTTCATCCCCACCTCTTATCCCTTGCCTGAAAACCATCTCTTTGCACCATGTCGAAGGAAGAGAGAGAACAGGAGGTTTCTGTGGAGCTGGACTGGGTTAATTTAAGGATGAGGCACCTACTTGTAAACACATGAAGAGGCTATGGCCCAGCACCTGCTCCTGATTGACCCTCCCTACCCTTGGTGAGAGTGAACTCAAGGATGGGAGGATCCAGGCAGAAAACTCACAGTGAGGAGACTTGAGAAGTCAATAGTACATTTAAGCGGGCTGGCCACAGGCTTGGGGACTCTCCTCAGTGCTCACTTGCTGGGTTCTGGCTGCCCTCTTTGGCTTGGTCAACATTTGCACTTCAGTTCTTTCCTTCGTCCAGCCTCACTTTTCTCTATTCTCAAATTTTTTTTCTATTCTCTATTCCCTAGCATAGGCTTATTCATAGTCATCTGTGTCTTCTGATTTGTTTTGTTAAGATGAAATAGGGGATAAGGGCAAGGGTGTCTAAAGCCACTGAGAGCTGCTTTCAACATTCAGTGTAAGCCTGTACACTTTGGAAATCAGCAATCACTGCGAATCAGGGCTTGATTTATTGTTTTGTTGATAATGTAGATTTGGTACTTTTGTTAATAATGTGGATTAAAATAAAAAATGTGTGTGCATTTTCCTTCCAGAGCCCAGTTATTAAACATTTATCAACACATTTCTGAATAAGGGAAAACTAGGTGGCTCAGTGATAGATTCAGGAGTACATAGATTCAACCTTAGTTCAAATCCTTCCTCAGACGCATAATAGCTCTGTGACTCTGGGTAAGGTACTTAATTGGCCACAGTGGTTAGGGCTCTGGGCCTGGAGTCAGGAAGACTTGAGTTCAAATCTAGCCTCAGACACTTTTTAGCTGTGTGATCCTGGACAAGTCACTTAACCTCTTTCCCTTCATCCACTAAAGAAGGAAATGGCAAGCCACTCCAGTATCTTTGCTAAGAAAGCCTCATGGACAACACTAGTGTTATGGTTCAGGGGGGTCATGAAGAGTAAGACACAACTGAATAACAAGAGTTATTATTATTATTAGATAATGATCATAACTTCCAGGGTAGTGGAGATACTGACCAGCTGAGGAGTGAGGACAATGCCAATTATACACTAGAGGAAGAAGGAATAAGAAACACCAGCCAAGGCATAGGCAGAGTTCCTTTTGACATATCTGACACACCAGGACTAGAACCACATTTTGCAATGAATTCTTGTTGATTGATTTTTGCCAATCTGGGCCAATATTGACTCTGCTCTTTCCTCCCCCACATTCTCCTTTCCTTCTCTTTATGCTGCTTGCCAGTGCTATAAAGATTTCTTAATAGAAGCTCACATTTAAATGGTGCTTTACAAATGGTTTTACTCACAACACTGTGAGGTGGCTAGTGCTAGACATAGTGGCTAGAGTATTCAACTTGGAGTTAGGTTGGACCAGAATTAGAATCCTGCTAATAGCACTTACTAGCTGTGTGACCCTGGGCTAGTTCAGCTTCAGTTTCCTCATCTATAAAATAGGTACAACACCACCAACCTCACAGGGTCATTGTGAGGATCAAATGAGATAACAAAAGTAAAGTGTGATTTGTGAAATTGGTATATATTGGCAATTTTCATTCCCATTTAAACAGACAAACCAACTGAAGCCCAGTGAGATGAAATGACTTGCCCATGTCTCAAGGTTCTCAAAGCCTATTAGCAGATCTTTCCCTAGTGGAAAAGCTTTGTGTAGGGGTCCCAATGAAAATTATTTGAGGGGGTTAACTGCTACTAGGTTGGCTTCCTCGTGTTGAAGTTTTGGGAAACAGTAACTCATATAGAGGGTCTAGTAAATTTTAGTGCTGTCTATGTCGATGGAGGGAGCACCCACACTGCTGTAGTCATAATTCTTTGGAAACCAAGGCAAATACCACAATGAATTACAAGTGGCACACAGACCACTCTGTGGACTCTTGGCAGTGCCTACTTCCTGGTCTGAGAACACTCTGCCCTGCTGAGGAAGGTCAGGAGAGGAGCGCAAACTGGAGCTCTGTCTTCCCCTTCAACCCCTGCTCCAGCTATTATTACTGAAACATTTACTAACATTTACATATCTTCTCCCTCTGCTGACAAAAAAGAAAAATATTTTTTGAGTCAATACCCTTTTGTAGCCCCATCCTCAGCTTTTATCCCCTTGATCCCCTTCTTTTTTGGCCCAGAAGGAATCAGAGGGAAAAAATGAAATGAAAAGAGAATAATAAGAAAAACCTGGATAAAATCATGTCTTGGTGTCCCTGGAACTCAATTTTTACATTGATTTTGTTCTCTCCTTCACTCCCTCTAAAAAAAAAACCCCAAAACAAACCAAACAATATTCCAAATGCTGCCCTGTAGGAATCCATTGCCTGTAACACAGGTCATGCTAGTACTATGTGAGATGTCTATCTCCCTGGCAAAGAAGGGCAGATGAGATTGTCCCAGTGTAGCTGGTACATGAGAGACATTATGCCCCTAAGGCATGAGTGGGTAGGGCAGAGCCTTCAGAAAGAGTTTGGGCCTGTTTGTTATTGGAAGGCAGGGTGGTAAGGGAAACGCCCAAGAATCCTGGCAGATTCAGAGGGGAAAAGAATACAAATCTCCCCACCCCCACATTATCAGGGACACCTATGAGATAGGTAAGAATATTTCATAGGGGAGAGAGAATGCTGTGACTTGGTTGTTCCCTTTGACTCCTGGTCTGGTTTATAGTGTGTGGTAACTTTTAGGATTTCATTTTGTCAGGAAGTAGCTGATCAAATTAAACAGGTTAAAGGAATGAGATTCCCTAACTTTAAGATCTCATTCTAGTATCTTTGGACTCTTTAGTTTAACATGGAGTAAAGAGATCTGGGTTCAAATCTCAGTGCAAGTTACTTTTTGAGGCTCATTTTCTTCATATAAAAAATCCTAAAGATAATGATGCTTATAACATTTGCCTTGTAGGGTTGCTAGAGAACTTTGTAAATTTTAGCAAGCTATGTTATTAACTGTGAATTATTGTCACAATTCAAATTAACAGATATTTGTGTTTGAGGCATTATACTAGATTCTGGAGACAGTGATTTAAAAAAGTAACATAATTCCTGACCTCAAGTGGGGAGATGAGACACGTACACAAATAACTATAATGAAAGTTAGAAAATGATGTAAGAAATGCAAATTAAAACAATTCTGAGGTATCACCTCACATCCATCAGATTGACTAATATGACAGAAAAGGAAAACAACAAATGATAGAGGGGATATAGAATAAATTGGAACACTAATGTACTCTTGGTGAAGTTGTGAACTGATCCAACCATTTTGGAGAGCAATTTGTAACTAGGCCCAAAGGGCAAAAATCTGTGCATACTTTTTGACTCAGTAATATGACTACTAGGGCATGTATCCTAAAAAGATTTTAAAAAGGAAAAGGTCCTATAATGTACAAAAACATTTATAGTACCTCTTTTTGTGGTGGCAAAGAATTGGAAATTGAAGGTATGCCCATCAATTGGGGAATGACTGAATAAGTTGTATTATATGATTGTGATGAAATACTCTCTTGATATAAGAAATTACAAGCAGGATGATTTCAGAAAGGCTTGGAAAGACTTACATGAAGTGATGCAAAAGTGAAGTGAGCAGAGCCAGGGGATCATTGTACACAGTTACAACAATATTGTACAATGATCAACTGTGAATGACTTAGCTATTCTCAGCAATGCAATAATCCAAGACAATTCTGAAGGACTCATGATGAAAAATGCTATCCACATCTAGAGAAAGAACTGATGGAGTCTGAATGCACATTGAAGCATACTTTTTTTTAAATTTTACTTTCTTTTTTTTTTTTGGTGAGACAATTGGGGTCAAGTGACTTGCCCAGGGTCACATGGCTAATAAGTGTCAAGTGTCTGAGGCCAGATTTGAACTCAGGTCCTCCTAATCCAGGGCCGGTGCTTTATTCACTGCACCACCTAGCTGCTCCAATATTATCTCTTTTGATCCTGACTACAACTCTGGGAGGTAGGTGCTATTATTATCCTCATTTTATAGTTAAAGAAATTGAGGAAGGCAGATGAGTTAAATGACTTTCCCAAGGTCACACGGTAGGTACATGAGCCAGATATGAACGCAGGTCTTTCTGACTTCAGGGCCAGAGTTTTATATCTTCTGTGTCACGTAGCTTCCTCTCCGGGGCTAAGTAGAAGAAATCTAAAATCTCTTTTCCACAAGGCAGTTCGTTGAATGCTTAAAGACGGCTATGCTATCCTGCCAAAGGCTTCCCTTATCCAGGTTAAATTTCTTTGTATCTTTTAATCTACCCCAGCACTGCATGATCTTGAGACCTTTTATCATAATTAGTTGAGGTTTTCTAGCATGCTAATATTCTTCCTAAAATGTGACATTTAGAACTCTATATAATACTCTAGCTGTGGTCTGGCCAGGATGCTTTGCAGTGGGCTTATCACCTGGTTGTGCTGGATGATAACCCCCTACTAATGCTGACTAAGATTGAGTTAGCTTGTTTTTTTTTTTTTCTGCCATATCACACTCTTGACTCATATTGAGCCTGCAGCATACTAAAATTTGGAGATCTTTTCTTCAGACAAATGTTATCTAAGCATAAATACTTCCCCCAACTTGTACATATGAAGTTGTACAAGTGCAGAGCTTCATGTTTGTCACTATTAAAATCTATCTTATTGACTTGGGCCATTGTTCTAGACTCCTAATATCTTGATTCTCACATCCACCCTATTAGCTATCCCTTCTAGCTTTAGTATTATCTTCAAATTTGTTAAGCATGCAATCTATGCTTTCATCTAAATCCCTGATAAAAATGTCAAATAGAAAAGGACTAAGGAAAGATCCCTAAGGCACTTCACAAAAGAGTATTCTCCAAGTTAATGTCATCTTATTAATGAACATTTTTTTGGTTTTGATCATTCAATCAGTTGCAAAGTTACCTAGTTGAACTATTATCTAGTCCACTTCTCTCTTTTTTATCTATAGGGATGGGAGTATCTTGGTTGTTCTTTTAATTAATGCTAGACTACCCTCATTTTATCCATGAGGATAAAGTGTCATATATGACTGCTTATGGTTCTTGTTGCTAC